>NC_140670.1:5807990-6452767 GCF_054131305.1 Coturnix japonica
ATAGGAAACAACCCACAATAGGTAAAATGTAAACAGCAATTTTACATGGCAATTCTCAAGTTCTGACGTTTGAAGTCCATAGCATGAACTTACCTGTTAATATGGCAATGCTGATGATTTTTAAGATTGAGTGAACCAATGTGTTTGGCTGAAGCTGGTCAAGTTGAACATACTGAACGCTCTCCAGTCTCTGAACGTGCCTTCGTGGAATGTCTCCAAAGTGAGGAAATTTTGATGATACATACGCCAATAAGCCATGGAGAACATCACCATTCACTACAGGGTAAACTTAAATAAAACCAACCAAGGTTAGAGGGACACCCCCATCTTTTTTTTTTTTTTTGAGCTTAGCAGTTCAAATACCAACCGTGTATATTTGAACAAACTAAACCAAACCTGTTCTAAGAACTCTAAGGGAGGAAATCATTGAGATGTGTGACATTTGATTCAAAATTAAGCTGTGCTTCATCTGCCTCCTCTTGATAACATCCCAATGTTAACTATAGTTAAATTAATTTAGGTTACACAGAAAGTAAGAGTCCTGACATTACAAACTAAGTAAAAACAGCCATTACTGATCATTTACTCCAAACCTGTCTTAAATAGGTAGCAGTAACCAATGTCAGGAAGACTAAGAACAAAGCAATTTCACCAGGACACTCGTGCTATCTTTCCCCTTTACCCCAGCGCTCCACAACTCAGGTATCTTTGAAGCCTTCATGATCCATAGTCTGTAAATAATTTTCCCTGATCTCATCTTCTTAAGCCTTACAAGGTCCAGGTGAACTTACATAGTGTTTTGTACTTTCCAGCTATTTGCATTTCTATTTTAATCTACATACACACTGCCAATAAAACGTACTACTTCAAACTGATATTTTAACACAATTTTTTGAAGGAAACTTATGCACTATCATCTTACATTCTTCTGGATTGAGAGCTGAGTAGTTCCCCAGATTCAGTAACTGACTGGTAAACGTAGACTGCAGCATTATTTCTCCATACCATTGATTCTCATACATCATGATATCTGTAAGAAAAAAGCAACCTTATTAACTCATGTGCAAACTGTACTGATGTATTTGTAAGTATTCATCAGTACCCATCTTCATAAGCTGCAGTGAAGTCCAAAAAACAAATAACTAGCACACCTGGTTCGTAACAACACTTTCATGTTAAAACACTGACAGGTTACAGAATACGTCTGGCTATCTAAAGCACTACTGTACTGTTAATGCACTGCTATAATTCAGATTAAACACTACAAACAAAAGAAGGACAACTGAATAATCCCTTCTGAGAGATATTCAATGTCACTATGTCAGGATGATTATAGTAATTCAAATCAATATTGAGTGACATGAGTGATACAAGTGATGTAAGAAAAACTGACTGATGTTCAGCCATAAATCCAAGTTACTAATTACACACCGGTCTATTTCTAACCAGCATTTAAGATCCATACTTAAAAACAAACCACAACCACTTCTCACCTGTAAGTAATACGACATCTCCAGGAAACACAGTGAGGGACCAAAACGCAGCACCACGCCACAGCACCACCTTCCTCTTCATTTCTGACTGATCAATAACTACAATTGTTGCTACAGGAACTTTACATGAAGATTTGGGTCTGGTCTTCACCTGTATTTCTTTGATAAGACACGGGTGTACTACTGTGATCAAAACATTGTACTTTTGATTTTTGCAACAGCAGTCTTTAAGCAGGGATAGAAGTTTCCCTTGAGGCTTAAACTCCATCTTCTCTTGATGCTCTGTCATTCCAGGACCGGATGGAGGATTTAGATACAATTTAGGTCTCTTTGATTTAAGCTGCCTTTTTGAGTTAAAATTTTGGAACAGATCTTCAGACTTGCGGGCTCTTTTATAAGAGCTCTTATGAGAGCTTTCTACTTGACAGCACAGTATTCCTGAGCTCAGTGGTTCAATATGGATTTCATTTATGAGTTGCCCAGCAGGAATGTTGCACGCACGATGCTCCACTGCATTCTCATTAGTGCTTTCTTCTCTTTTTGTATCTTCAAAGCCAATGTTTTTCTCATCACAATCAGAACTGAAAAGCTCAGGAGAACTTGTATACTCTTGCTTACATTCATTTTCAGCCAAACTGAGACATCTTCCAGCATCAGATTCCAACTGGTAGCCATCACATCGCCTTTCTTCAAGCTTAATCTGTCTTTCTGTCTCCAATAGTCCTACAGTTCTTTTCTGCATGTCATTCTGGTTCTTAAAGTGATCCTGTGCAAAAGCAGCTATCTGACTTAAAGTCATTACACTACGAAATTCAGTATCAGCCGACACTGCAAGATCTGAACAGTCACTTAATTCTCCTTTTGGTTTTGACTCTTGATTTTGGGGGAAAAACATATTCAGATATCGACTTAAATGTTCATGGTGATCATTCCTATGATCCGATTCAACACCATGTTCTGCAGACCTTAGTTGTATGCTGATCTGCTTTGTACTACCAACCAAATCAGAAAGGTCAGAGTCCCTAATTTCCAAGTGACCGGCTTTTCTTTCATTGAGGTCTGAACAACTGCCATGTGATAGTTCATCCCGTCTACCTGATTTCACAGATTCCTGAAGAAGGCAATCTGCAGCCTCATCTATGTTTGCACAGATGTGTCTATCTTTGGATACTGGAAAATCAGAATCAGTTAAACCTCTTGTCTTTTGGGATGTGGTAGCACAAGTTACTACCATGGGTACAAAAGATTTCAAACATTCCTTTGCTATTGTTGATCTCTTCTGTTCAGACTGCTGAGAGCTTGAATCATTTGTGGGAACTGCTGTGACTACAGAGCTTCCTGCCTGAAACACTACACGGTCAGTACCATTGTTTTCTACCGAAAAAAGACTATGTATATCATAGGAACAGTGAAGTTCTTTCCACTTCTCAACAGCAGGTACTGAACTACTTGGTTTGGACACCTCCATTTGGCTTGGAATACTGGGTGCTCCAACAAAAATATGAATTTGAGGTCTTTTTGTCATTTTTTTGTTTTTAATCTTTAAACAGTTTGGTTTACACAGTAACTACAATACTAAATACTGCCAAAAATTATATTCCAACTATTCCTTATTTTGAGATATATAAACCTCAGAGGAATATTTAATCATTGATAGAAAACATCACTTAAAGCCTATAAATGCACAATAAAAAAAGGAAGTTACTTCCAGTGTCAAGCAAGTAAAGAATACCAATTCATTTCTCATTCTGATACTTGGAAACACGACAGATGTAGACTGGTAGTGTAGATCAGTATGCACTGAATAGATCCTAACAGAGTTTCCAGGAATCAAATCTTATTACTAGCTTACCCGTAATCTGAGCAGACTTATGTCCAGATATTAGAAACATAATTTATAATAATAAATATAATAAAAATAGAGCTACTTACAGTTAGTTAAGAGGAATTCGGTAGAAATGCCTTATTTTACACAGCTATACATTAACAAGCCTGATCCAGCAGAAAACACATTACATTAGGGAAACAAATATTTTAAGGTCAGGTCTCAGGATATTAACCCCAACTTAATAAATACTTGATAAAAACAAAGTAGTCACAGTGTAGATTGAGTAAGTGATACAGAAATTGATTTGATTCATATTCCTTTTTTTAATCATGCTGTCCCACTTCTTAAAAAAAAAAAACATTAAGCTCACACACTAAAAAAAATACTTTGATTTTCCCTAAGATAGCTGCTAAACTATCATTTTGAAATAGTCAGATACAGCTAAAAGCATTGTATGCATTAAAATGCAGGCACCTAACTACATGTTTAAGCTTCAGCAGAAGTATTAATAAGAGCTGTGGTAGCAGGAGTTCTGTGGAGGCAGGAAACAGAGCACCAGCTGAGGAGTTCATGGACTAATCCAGCTGCAAATAGAAGAAACAACATTAAAACAGACACAGCAATCAAAAATACATAAGTTGTTCTGACAGTAATGCCTCCTGCTTATTGCCACGGAAATAACACTATTTGATATAAAGCTATAAAGCATTCTTCTTCAACACAGTGACCACTGTTAGCTGTCTATTTTCACCAGCAATCAACAAGAGCCTGCACACTGTGCTCGCAAACATCAGCACCAGTAGAGGTAACCAACTGTAATCACTGCTGAAATGCAGCATCCACCACCTCACTGTGCTCACATCCACTGTTTGGGCTCTATAAATGCCCAGCTAGCATCAACGAATGCCAGTGGGTGTCATTGCATCTGCATGGCAGAATCCATTTCCGCTCTTTTGGTTTCATCTGCACTTCAATGTTAGGCACCATTCTGTCAGACCGCCCTTCTGCTGCCGTCTGTCACAGCAACAAAATATAATGGAGTACGGTTGAGAAGGTTCAGCCACTACTGCCTTAACACCTCTAACATCATGGGCTGAGATAAATAGGAGGCATTACTTTCAGAGCAGCCCATGTAGAAGCATTTTTCAGCTAGCGCTTACTAACTGCCATTTTCTTAGGAATCCACTAGGGGTCGATAAATCTGCATATTCAAGTGTTCATAGTAACAAAAAGCCTGCAAACACCCTGGATGTCTAAATTCAGATGTAGTATAGATGCAACTGAGGAAACAACAGACAAACACTGAAATGAGATAGCACACAGCACAGGATAGTAGAAAAGCTACAAAACACAGCAAGTGATATTGCAGTTCTAAGCTCATTTGCAAAATAAATAATACTTAAACTGGAGCATTGTATACACCTTCCTACATTTAAATTACTGCTCGAAGGAACACAACTTTTAAAGGACAATTATAATTCAAGGGCTGAACACTAACCTTCCACAGGTGCTCCAGTCTCACTGTTCATTGCTTGTCCTTTTAACCTGCAAGAGATTTCAGAGGTTTTTCCTAATTCCACACACACAAAAAAAATCTCAGCCATTTGTGCATCAAACCTTAAGTGAACTATGTGTTCCAGTGAATATAATTTACTTATCTCTATTCTGTATCTTCAGAGCAGGCCTAAAAAATGCTCAGAAAAGCTCTTCATAAGAAAATAAAAAATGGGATTTAATTGTACTGCCAATGAGCCCACCAGTATCAGTCTTCGGTAAGTTCTGGGGATACTAGAAGGGCAATTCAATCGCAGAGGAGAGATAAGAAGACACTTATTGCCTAGTTTATAAGGCTGGAGTTGCAAGGGCCTCCAGATTCCTTTCTGCAGAACATCCCTCCAGTCTCTTGTCCCATACTTCACTATTCTTTCCCCTGTGACCTTTACAGATACGTAGTGTGCAAAGTTCAGTTTTCTTTACCTGTCCAACTCCCAAATTTCTCTAACCTTTTTTTCCCCCCTCAATTCATACACGTCTTTGTAGGATATTACATCAAAACAATCAAGTCTTACTACTAGTTGCAAATTCCTGCTTCACTGGTATTTTCAGCATCTTCAACTTTGATATGTCATAGGATCTTCAGTGCTTAGAAAAGCATGGTCTCCACCTTGCCCAAGACATAGGGTTCAAACCAGATGATCTTCAGGGTGTCTTCCAATCCAAGCCACTTTACAACTCTCAGGTATTTCCCAATTCACCTAGTGAGCCTCACTAGCAAATGGCCTTGTTTTTTGCTATGAGAGTGGTGAGGTGCTGGAACAGCTTCCCAGAGAGGCTGTGGATGCCCGGTCCCTGGAGGTGTTCAAGGCCAGGTTGGATGGAGCCCTGGGCAGCCTGGTCTGGTATTAAATGTGGAGGCTGGTGGCCCAGCCTGTGGAGGGAGGCTTTGGAAATTTGTGATCCTTGAGGTCCCTTCCAACCCTGGCCACCCTGTGTGTGATCCTGTGTGAAATCTATGGATAGAAAGGAGTTAACTACAAAGATATCAGGAGCTAAAGCTCATAAAGACAACCAAAAGCTGAATGCACATATCCATTATATCTGTTAATTATTATACCATTTCTTAATTTGTGAAAAGGTGCTTTATCTGTAGAGCCAATAAAAGCCTACCTTTTTATCTCTGACATGGTCAGAGTCTGATTGACGGGTCAATGATCTTTTAAAAACTGTAACTACATCAGCAAGTTTGACATTTGCAAGGCACTGCAACTTAACATTAGTACATTTACTGCTTTTATTCCCTACTTTACTCTTCATTATGAGTATCCACTCACTACAATAATCACTTCAGCATTAGGGCAAGGAAATTTATAGGGAACAGGAGCATGACAGATTCAGCTACTTTTCAATTCTGATGAATGACAGTCATAGGCATAAATTCATATATAAATATGATATGTAAATAAGATGCCATCGAGGCTTCAGTGCAGTGTGTTAAACTCTGAACAAAGACACTGGGATAAAGACAGGAACATAGAACAGGTCTGTGTGCAACTTGGGCATGAAAAGAAAAAAGCTCCAATCCAAAATATTCCCTTTAATTTACAATTAATGTTTTCTCTAAGTGTTCTGATTGTATATAGGTATTTAATCAACAGCTGCATCAGATACAAACAGAAAAATACTTTTTGAAACCAAACGATGCAACAATCTGGCAACTGAAACATAACACGTTTTCAGTTCAGTCATTGAGATAATCCTCCTTGCTTGAGAACTGGAGAAAAGGTAGTTGGGTTTTTTGATTCATATGGTGGTTCTTTCCTCATCACCTTTGTGCTTTGCAAGATCTAGTCTTTGAAGCAAAAAACATTACTTATTGATTGTAGTTTTGCAATACACTAAAACCACATCGTTAGAGATACGAACAGTGTCTGTTACAAACAAAAGAAGTTAAAAGATCTTTAGAACAGTGACCTTATGAATAGGAAGGAAAGATAAAGGTAAAAGGTTAAAGATACACAGAAGCGAAACACATGCTTTAAAGAACATGCATTCTATAAACCATTCAGTTTGAGATGTGGTTCAGACAATTGAGCTGCTATACTTCCTGCCAAGGAAAGGTATTCCTCCAGATACTGCATTGTAGTCCAAAACCTCACAAGATTAGAATGAAAATGTTGTAGGGTTTTTTTAAGGTTATGACTGCAGAAAATGATCCACATGCACAACTACCAATGAAAGCCTGTTCCACAACCTAAACCTTCTGATCAGCTGAAGTTGAGTAATAAATAGAGGACTTAGGATGAAAATGAGGCATCTCGTCATTGTCAAAGAAACAAGGTCTAGCAGCCCTATTTACATCAAATAAACTGCCTGTTTATTAGGATCAAGGTAAAAAAAAGAAATTATAAAAACCTGATGCAAGCCTTGTATTTTCTCATTGGAAAAGTTCAGTTATTTTTTTTAACATTCTTTTTTTGTTTGTTTAAGTCAAGAGAACCTGTTTCCAAAACACCAATTCACCAACTTTTGTCTTTGTGAGATTCTTTTAAATCTATTTCTAAGTCAGTAAATGCCTCTCAAGTTAATAATACAAATACCAGTACATCACTATTATACTGCACAACAGACAACATGAATCAAGCACATCTTCCCATATAAATTTCTGAACTTAAAGTGAGTTTACAGAGAAGATGGAGACTGACTTTTTACAGTCTGATAGTCTGGACAAGAGGGAATGGTTTTACAATAAAAGAGGGGAGGTTTAGGTTAGATGGTAGGAAGAAATTCCTTACTTTAAGGGTGGTGAGGTGCTGGAACAGTACGCTCAGAGAGGTTTCTGATGTCCCATCCCTGGAAATATTGAGGGTCAGACTGAACAGAGCTTTGGGCTGTTTGATCTACACGGTGGCAACCACGTCCATGGTGGGGGCTGGAACTAAACCATCTTCAAGGTCCCCTCTAAGCCAAGCAATTCTATGATATCTAATGTATTTCTCAAAAAATCCAAGGTGCAGCTTAGGTTCAAAACATCCAAGCCAGTATTTCATGTATTATGGAAGTTACCAGTATCCACCTAAGCATGCATCACTTGTATTAACTGGTTGTATCATACAAATAGCCATAGTCAAAGGCTGTTCTCACAACTGCACTCACTCCAGTGGTTCAAGAAATAGAAGCTACTCACCCATTTCTTTTAATGTGGCTTCCATCCTACAGCAGGCAATAAAATATTTACAACTTTTCTTTACAAAAAAGTGACTCAAAGAAAGGGGAAGATCACAAGAATTGGAGAACAATGTTTCAGACGAGAGCAGTAGGTAAGACTGCTGTGCTTGTGCTTCTGCACTGTGGGAGACAGGGTGTTGAAAACCTATTATTCCTAAAATGAGCACAGCCTTATGCAAATCTGTTGTCTGTAAGTGTTACTAAAATACCTTTTGCACTTCACAACTGGATACTAGAGTTGAACACACAAGTCACACTTCCCCTTGCATTTTGAAGTCAAGCGGTGTATTTTTAACCTGTCAGAATCATTGTGCAACTCAAGTTACGTGTTTGTTAACTCAGAAGGCCACCCACTCACCCCAAGGAGTCATAATGGCAATCACCAGGATCAAGCTGTGCTCAAGGGCTGTGTCAAACTAGAAAGCACTTGAATAGTTCTAGTAGCAGCCAGATAACATACGTGCCCACAAGAACTCTGTACACCAACAGCTTAATCAGCAGTTTGTTCTCCTCCTTGCTCTAAATTCAAGACCTCTCAGGAAGAACAAATACCTTTCAATAGAAAGGAACTATTATTTTCTTTTTTGAAACCAGATTGAGAACCTGATACCAGACACCATCAAACAGCCACGTTTTGAACATTTTTACTATTTACTCTGTAGCAATTACATCCTTCATATAGGGTCCTTAGTTTACTTTTGCGTGGTACAATGTAACTCTGCTATAATGCAACTCTGCTACAATGTATTAAGCAGAAGATCTCTTCTGATACTTTGTAGCTCAGGAAGAAAGGAAAGGGGGCTTTATGCAGTTTTTCTACAGATCCAAGACCTCAAAAGCATATGTATTTTAAACAAAACAGCCCGATTTTTAACTGCAGGATGGCAACACAAGTGACAGTAATACAACCCAGCAATTTGGATCCAAAACAGCTTTCATTTTGCAAATACAGAGCAAATAAGAGGCTATTTTGGAATCTCTCCTTCCCTCTGACTCCAAAGAAACACCATCAAGCCTTAGCAACTAAAAGATAACTAAAAGATATGATCTTAAAAAGACAGAAAGACTTGTTGTGTATGTTTGGTGGCCCTGCTAAGCAGGGGGGTTGGAACTACATGATCCTTGAGGTCCCTTCCAACCCGGGTCATTCTGTGATTGTGTTGTAGAGATAAAGCTACCTTTAGCAGCTATAACCTTCAGAGTTGGGCCAATCTAGATCTGTACAACAGCACTAGAGATCACAGATGGTTCACTGCACATCCTCGCTTCTTATTGTGGCTACAGAAGCCATGTACCTGCCCATTTCTTTATAGGACTCCATAAATATCAGCCAAGCACACAATTCCACCAGCATTATGGATATGAAGTTGTTAATTTACTACAGCGCTGCAGGGGGAAATGAAAGAAAAATCAAGATAAAATGTGTAAATATTTTAAGTTAAACTCCAGTAAAACTTCAAGACTCAAAAAGTGTAAAAGGTTTTTTGTTTTACCATTTGCCCATCAAGAAATGATACATGAATGAAATTACCATTAGCTTTGAAACAGATAAGCCTTTCCATTTCAATGGTTTAGATAGATGTTAGTTTAGCAAACTAGTTAAGCTTTAACAGAGAACAGGTGACACTGAGTAACTATCAACACAGCTCACTGAACCAAAGGTGCCTTTTAGACATAAATTTCCCCCATTTCCAAGGCAGGTAAGCTCTCGCTCCCCAGCCACCCTCCACCAGCAATTCAAAGTAATTTGTACAACTTCAAAGTCATACATCACAATTTCTTTTCTACTCAATTAAAAGGTTTGCCCATAAAATTGCTAGAAGACGTCAGCACTGCAAAAAGTTTGTCTACCTACTGTGCACAAAATGCTTGAAGCACCGATATGTACATACAGCCTACACTAACATCTATCTTTTCCCACTGTAATCCTGCAATTGAAACCTACCACTGGCAAAATCAAAAGCCTCAAGATGAGGTGCTAGAAATCATCTTCCATCTTCCTCTAGATGAGGCATTAGACATCATCTTTCATCTTCATCTATTGTTTTAAGTCCTTAAGCAACTTAACTACTGATTAAAACCTTCCTGTATCTTTATCATTTTCACTAAAAATCTATCTTCTCCTCACTGTATTCATGTTAGAGGCAACACCTCAGTTATTGTTTGTGTGAAGGTGGTATTACTCTATTGAGCACTCAATTGCCTTTAATTCAATCATTTTCTAGCACCAAACTATTACTTACAGCACTACACAGTCCTCATTATTAAGCTATATTGCATTAAGAAGAAGAACAGCTTTATCCATTTGCTGCATTACAAATGGCTAATCTGGACAGTCTTGAAAACCATTTGTTCCACTTACAGTAGTTTTATCCTTGGGAATACTCTAGACACCCTAATTCTTCCCTCAAACAGCACAGGAAAAAACTGAGCCATGTATCTCCATGCTCATCATATTCACTCACACTAGCAACCCAATGGAGCTCCTAAGACAGTAGATTAAGCAGAAAAACAAAGAGCTATTACACTCAACATCCAACCTACTATCTTTTTCCAGGTATTTGCAACCTTTGCAATGGATCAAAGAACAAAACGTACTACTTGTTGAATTCTTATCTCTGCTGATATTCCGAGTTACCTGACATATCACTGCAAATCCTACACTGATGTTTAGAATCTATACATAGAGACTTCACTTGCTGGTAAGCCCAATATATCACGCAAATGAGGGGCCACGAGCTCCTAACAAGCTAACATGAAATGAAATGTAACCACATATCACCTAACACAATCTTTTTGAAATGCTGGAACAGAAAAAATAGATATCTAAGAGAATTAAAGACAAACAGCTAAATTATTAGCAGAAACCCGAACAGCAAGTAGAGATGCAGCTTATGATACAGATATCAGAAGCAAATGAAAATACATATTTCCCAAAATAAAGATAAGTGTTCAACAAATATGGTATTCAGTAACAAATAAGTGCCAAAATGATCACTGACACTGGAAGCATTTGCCAATAAGAACTCCTACCACATACAGAAAACTGAACATCTGGATCACAGTTAAAGAAAACTGGTGATAAGACATGGGTGTAAGGATTTAATCCCCATGAAGAATGAGCAAATATTTGTTTCGATAGGGGATGAAGAGTAAAGCTTCCAAAGCGCTGCCATCTTAAGCTGCACTGCTGGTTCAAAAGTGCAAAAATATGAGGGGAAAGGTAACATCCTAACACTGAAAGAGTTAAGAACCTTAAAATCTGATTGTGCATTTAGTAACTCTATACACTGACATCACTTGATGTTCCTTTCTCAACCTGTGAGATCCACATTTTAGTTTCATTTAGAGCTAGAAGAATACAATTATAATCCCAAGTGCGAACAACCCGTCTGACCCTTTTACCTACCATCTAGCCCTTTAAATTGGGAAATAAAATGTTTTTTAAAAATATTTACCTTAAATTCAGGTAAATTTCATGTCTGAGGTTCTGACCCTGGAAGCTATTCGATGCCAAAATGCTACTCCCCAAATATCCCTCAAAGGACACGTTGTTTAGCAGACATCTTGAACATCTTCACTTGGCAAGTAAAAACAACATCATTAAGTAGCACCTGCACTGATAAGAAATGCAAAGCCGCGTGCGTTGCTGTATCAAAGAGTGGCGTTACACCAAGTTAATATTTCTCCCCTTGTCTTAGCCTTACCTAAGTCAGCTTTATGAAAGGCCATAAAGAAAGGTCTTAACTCAAACGTAACTTTCAGAAGCAAATCTCACTGAGATATTAGCATAGAGGCAGAAAAATCTTAAGAGGTTTGAAGGGACTGTAAATCACCTTTTCAGCTGCTAATCTTATATGAAGCAAAACAGCTTTAGTGGGGACCTAAGTTGTTCCTGTAAGGTTATGATCAGTTTTCCATTTTCAGTTAGACTGCACATCTAGTTCCAAGTTACACAACAAATTTGCCACCACACCTTGTACTAGTAACAGGACTCAATGTAATTTAAGACTGGTCCAATTCCAGTATCTTTAGAAGGAAATACTGAATTCATAAGAAAATACTGAATTCACAGGTCAAGACCTAGATGCCAACAGCAGTACTGTTGGTGAAAAGCTTGCCATTGATCTTTCAGATTAATAATACTTAAACACTGATGAATTAAAGGATTTAATCTTACTCTATAAAGGAATAGGCCCCATGGCTGTCAAGTCAAAGCTCTGTCCGCTGAGGTCACCTTGCTGTACACTGGAAGATCAGGAAATAACTAAACTACACCATGTTACTGCAACAGCTCAATTTAGGATTGGCAGAGCATGCAGTTAATGATCTGACAGGGAAAGTCACTTTGGTCTCTAAGTCTCCAAAGTTTATATTCTCTAATTATCTACCTTGGATGGCAAAACAAAATGGAAAGAGTATGAATGCAGCCCAAGAAATGATGCTGGTTTGAATTGACTTCTCAGCACATTCAAAGGCACAATATCTACACTGGCATGTTCCCAAGCAATGCCTGCCAATCCCAATATCTATTTCCTTTGAGTAGCTTCACCTCACTCAGCACATTAGCAACTAAACTTTATAACCACATATAGCCATAGATAAAATACCGCATTTGCTCATAATTTCTGTTTTACATCTATTACTAATCTCAAGTTTGCAAAACCAGCTCAAGTTCTAAATGATACTTAATGTATTTGTCATCCCCACATCTTGAAGTAGAGACCTAATCACCTCTTTTTCTTATGGAAACAGATAGGAAAGTAATATACTTCAGCTCACACAGCATGGTGAAGCTAGTAGAGAACTTACTACAGGTGCTTTTAAAGTATAAAACAATCACATAATTCAAAGTTAGTACTAATATATTGTGCTTGATGTTAGATTTTTTTTTTGCTCCATTCTTGAACCTCATACTATTTGAAGCAGGTTCTCTCCTACTTTATGTACAGTGAAAAGCCAACCCACACAAGTACTTCTTAGTTTTCAAAACATGAAGAGTTTCTTTGAGATGTAAGTGCTGAGGCACTGTACTGTATCTTGATATGACTAAGACTTGGATGCTCTGGGAGAAAAAAAGGTGATAAGAGTGTGGTGCTTTCTCAAACATATGTTTCTTTCAGTTAACATGCCCATTAATTTCCTGGATTTGAAATAGCCTTTACTGAGTTAGTCACGTAACAAAGAATAAATTAAACCTAGAACTCAATAATAATCTTACATTATAAGTACAGGTTCACCAGTGAGGGATAAAATATATGAAGGGAACAAAAACAGTGAAGGAGCCTAGTGTCTTCCTTGCTTCTCATCTCCTACCTTCACAAGGTACAGCACAGACAGAAAATGCTTTATTGCTGTGTATATAGCACAGTGTTCTTACAAAGCCCAATATTACACTTACTTATACAACTACCACAATATCAATTTGCCCTACACACTTGGTGAACACACAGCATGTACTCATGTTCAAGAAAGCTGATTTCATTAACAATAACTGTGTATGATTTACACTGCCAGTTAGATCTTCACTGAAGACAAACTCCACTTTATCTACAAAACTGAGAATGCAGGAAACAGAAAGAACATCAGGTTCAGTGCTTTTACAGCTCTTTGACATTTTTAAACTGATAGTTAGATGACGACAATAAAATACTCCTTCTGATACTGAGGAAATCTGCTGCCAACAATGACTCAGAGCTTATCTTCAACTTATACCTCCAGTGAAAAAAAAAATAATACAGTCAGAGGTGATAAATTAAAACAGATAAGACATGATCTTGCCAACACTGTCAATCTTAGACAAAGAGTCATCAAGAAAATGATTAGAGGAAAGGAACTCCAGTATTTCCACAGAAGAATATGAAATACACTATTTAAGACAAAAGAGGTTCACAAATGAGCTCAGAGTGCAGAACATTTTAATTAAAATAGACCTGGCCCATTCTGTGGTTCCATTTGGATGAGTTAGATTACAAAGTTAACACTTTAGTCCTCTAGATCCCAATGCCACCAAGAACAGCACTGAGGTCTGCAAAAGGTAACTAAGGAAAGATATCACATGCACTTATAACACTCAGCTTTGCTGTTTACTCTTAAAACAGAAAGACTCGGCTTATGTCAACAAGAATTTTTGATCATTAATTTAGTATTAAAAGCAAGAAAAAGCTGGTTAGCAACCTCTGGTTGGTTCCAAGGTGATAGAATCTCAGGTACAATTCTCAGCCAGACAGTCAAGAGCACCAAGAGATGCAAAAAATAAATGTAAATGTTACCCTCAAACAATTCTTAATTTGCCCTGTCAAGCCATACTTTCTACTTCATTATGCTGACTAAAACAACACCGCTCTAAAGAAATACAATGACTCCTGGAAAGCTAATTGACTAAAGCACTTTTCCTCCTACCACTGTTCAAGGGAGAGAAGCTTGCAGGCTCACACAATGCATCTGTGAATGTTCTTACGTATACCTGCCAGCTTTCGCATTGCCAGCTTTCTCAAATGCATCTGACAGTTGGGTGAGAAGCTCTAATATAGTGTTTGGCAACTGTATTCCCTCCTCTTGTTTTTTCAAGTGAAAGAGAGAAAGAACCAAGCAAAATCTGTTATTCCACAGAGTCAAAACAGCTGCTTTAACAGGTTCCTACTAATACAGGAAGTGAGAAAAGTCTTTAAACTGACCTGCAAAAGCCTCCATTGCTTAATGAACGCCATGCTGACAGGAAAGTCACTGAAAAGAGATTGATTTGTTATCCACCTCTGCATGCTTCAGATCAAACCTGAAAGCTGTTTTGTCCTACAAGCCTAAAGAACACCCAGCAAATAACCTTTATAAAAGGAATTTTATATTTCCCCCACATTACCTGGAAACATCTACTAGAAAGTAATACACTCAGATCAACACTGTACCAAAACTCACCACCAAAAACTTCTGCATGTCTATGGACTGCTTAAACAAGAAATGAGAGGACATTATCTCCTGTGTACATGAAGAGCTTTTTATATCTGTTCTGTCACAGAGCTGAAGTAAGCAGTTGGCAGCCTCAGTCATCACACACAGCAACAATATAAACAGATGGAGACAGAAGGTCTTTCAAAGTGACAAACATAAGCACCACCACTTTTCACGGCAATCAAAAGCGTATTTACTCACCAGGCAGTTATCAGGATCAATTCAGTATTTTCTGACTTCTACGGCGGAATTATTAACATTTACAAAGCTCAGAACGCTGCCCTCTGACAGGTGCTCTGACAAACTGGCTGAGGACATGCTCCACTTACTGAGGGTTTTTCTAGTGCCTTTCACTTGATATGATTAGGAAAAAACTCCAGATGACATTCTGCAAAACGGCTTTCTACCTCTATTGCCAAAAACAGAAAAATAAGAATGATACCTTGAATTTCCAGAACAAGTAAAAAGCATTCAGATGGTTTCAATAATAAATCAAATTACTATTTTGCTCAGCTGCTCGTCTTTTTGGGGCAACATTCCCAGCTTGGAAAACACCACTCTCACATTCCATACTTGCATTTTCCTAACTCCATAATAACCTGAATCTGACAGGTTCCTACACATACAAGTCGCACACTCTATAGTGCTATAGAGAAACAAAATAAACTTAGTTTATACACATGAACAAGATGTTAGCGGTTAATACTTGAGTTAGTGGTCATGAAAATAAAAGAAAACATTAAAAATATAAATCAGAGCAGTGGTGTCCAAGCTTCTCACTGGTACAGTCACATATTGGAAGCTTTCACATATTATCTAAGTCATCTACACACCTCTTCTCCAACTTAACCACTTCACAAAATGCACATTTCCATTGCCTAAACACAGCTGAAGCTATTAATTAGAATAAGCTTAGATACCTCAAACAGATAAAGGATTTATAGTTCTTTACCAGAATTCAGGAGGTCACGATCAACAGCACAGAGCCCAGTTGGAGGCCTGTAACTAGCGGTGTTCCCATGAGGTTAGTACTGGGTTTGGTCTTGTTCATCACCTTCACCAGTGACTGACTGGCTGTCAAGAGATGACTGACCATTTTTAGTCAACAGTTCATTTTAAGAGTGCTCATGTATTCAAGTCAAGCTAAACAAGTCTTCTGGGATTCAACTAATTAATTTGTTGCCTCTAATGACTTTCCACAGAGCCAGCCCTCCAGCAGTGGATCTTGAAGCCAAATGACTGTGCCACACTTCTCACATTAGCCCTGTTATATCAGGCACTGGCTTTGTATAAAAAGAACACAAGTAAGAAGCATGATACATAGACTTAGCTCTAAAGGATAGTACAGTTTATACACAAATTTTGAATGAAATCTAAGCTTAGATCAGTAAAGCTTCTTTAGATACTTAAACCATAGCATACCTCATGAAAATAATATAGGAGGGCTGCTCCAAAAGTAATGCCTCCTATGTTACTACGTTGGCCTGCGGCATAGGAGGCAGATGTTGATGGTATGGCAGTACAGGCTGAACTTTCCCATCAGTATTCCATTACATTTCATTGCCGTGTGACAGATAGAAGCAGAGGGCTAATAAGACTAGATATTATCTGACATAGAAGTGCATATGGAGCAAACTGGCAGAACTGAATTCTTCCATGCAGAAGAAATGGTACCTGTTGACCATCTCCAATGCCTGCTGATTATTGGAGCCCAAACAGTAGATGTGACCACAATGAGGTGGTGGGCAGCATGTTATCAACAGTTTCCCCCCTACTCTTCCAAAGACGTTCTCAAGTAGAGAAACATCTATGCATTATACACTTTCCTTACATGAAACTTCAAAGCATTGTCAAGGTAAAAAACACTATCTGTAAAACTAAACGATGCCTTATCATCTGCTAAATAATTGCTGTTTGATAGTATTGTAACATACTTGGCCACAATATGCAACTAATTCCAATGTTACTGTGAAACCTTACATACACATGGCCCACTACATACCCTATATTTAACAGGCACACACAGCATTTCAAACCAAAGGAACATGACTGCAGTTTCTTCTCCTGACAGATCTACACCCTCCTGTTCTCCCAGTACTTATCATACAACCATTCACACACCTCGGAATCTGAGCAGTTGTCCATCAGGCTACAACGATAGGAACAAAACTTTGCATCAACTTCAAGAGATACTTCATTACCCCACAGGTCTACAGCCTTACTTTTACAACACAAGTTATTTTCAGAATCACTAGAAAAAAGCTTCTTAGAAACACACACAAACAGTATTTGGATTTTATTGCATCATCAATTTATCTGATAAGAAAAGCATGAGAAATTCTAAGCACTTCATGTGTTAAGGCTGAATACTCAAAGCAAAGCTTGTTGGCACAACTCTAATTCCATCTGCAGAGCATTTCAAACTCCATTTCTGCTACCAGGAAGCTTCTCAGTTTAGCACACAAAAGGATTAGTTCTCAGCTCACTCTAGTGCACTGAATGAACATTGCCAGTGGATGCTGATACTGAAAACGCAGAACTGAAAACAATCCTGGGTCTACTCAGGATTCAAAACAGCTGAGCCAAGAAAAAAGAATGGAGTTGATAAGTCATGCATGGATTCCTCATTTCCAGCGCCTGTGTTCTCTCACCTGCTTTGGTGACCCAGCACAGATGGCAGCTTGGATGCAAGCTAATAGCAGCTACTCTAACTTGAGAGATCACAATTCATGTTAGGGACATTCTGGTTAAACTGAAAAATCCTGATAGAAAACGCTATGCTGAACCACACCGGCCTCCTACCTTATTATTGCCATCTATAAAATAGCTACCAATGATGCTTGACATAGAAAAGGGACTATCCTAGTCAGCTAAAGATTTTCAAGCAGTCAATCACATACTATCCCGGTATTAAGGCAGAAGACATTGAATATCTGACTCAGGTTTGACCTTATCCAACAAACACATCAGATTTGATTTCATTTCCCTTGAAACTGACACTATTATACCTTAAAATCACAGTTCCTCATGTAGGCACAACACAGTGCTTATTATTATACACATAGCTAAAAGGTAAGCAAGTAGCACACAAAGATGTTTCAGAAGCTTAGATAAGTTAACTCAGATTGCTCATCTCCTACATTTCACATATTTTCAGTAACAACTTACAACAGTCCTTCACACAGAATGTTTAATGACCCCAAAGTCCTATTAATGTTTAATGACCCCTGTTAAGTCCTATTAAAGTCCTTCCCACCTATAGAGATATTACTTTAAAAGTATGGATATACTTTACAGGTGTATGTATCTTTCTCTGTATGAAAAAGGTGTGTGTATATAAGATCAATATTTAGTAAGAAGCTGAAAGCCAGTGAAACCCTTAAGTGTGAAAGTGAAACCAATTACCTCAGAAACCAGATGGTTTTCCTTAACACTGACACTCAAAGACGAGTCTCCTGATGGAATGCTATGAAAAAAAGAAAGATGCTGTTAACCTTTTATTAATACAACTATCACTTCCATACCTAACAGCAAACCACAGACACATGCAGGCAGCGGTGCCTCCACCCACCACAGGCACAGAGCTGAGCAGCACCGTGAGGTACACACAACCGTGAGGTACACACAACCGTGAGGTACACACAACGTAGGCCGGGCACAGGCCGCACCGCCCGCCATGATGAAAGGCGGCAACGCAGCACAGCCCGCGCATGCGCACCCTAAGTTCCCCCCCCCCAACCCCAGGCCGTTTAAAGGCGGCGGCGGCGTTGCCCCGCGCCTATTGTGGAGCGGCCGCGCTGCGCCGTGCTCTGGTGTGTGTGCGGCGGGACAGCCGGCGCCATGTACCGCTACCTGGGGGAGCAGCTGGCCGCACGCCTGGCCGGTAGCGCCGTGTTAACGAGCGCGGAGCCGGCCGGGCCGGTGGTGGTGGCGGCCGTGTGGGGTGGTGGCCGCTGCCCGAGGCGGCATTACTGCGAGGCGGCCAACAAGGAGGACGACCCCAACTTCTTCAAGATGGTGGAGGGCTTCTTCGACCGCGGCGCCAGCATCGTGGAGGACAAGCTGGTGGAAGGGCTGCGCACCCGAGAGAGCATGGAGGAGCGGCGGCACCGCGTCCGCGGCATCCTGCGCATCATCAAGCCCTGCAACCACGTGCTCAGCGTCTCCTTCCCCATCAAACGCGACAACGGCGAGTGGGAAGTGATCGAGGGCTACCGGGCACAGCACAGCCAGCACCGCACCCCCTGCAAGGGAGGTGAGAGCCGCGCCGACAACCCCCGCGACGGGCCCCGGGCTCGGGCAGCGCCGCCGGCCGGGCCGCCACGGAACGACCCGTAATAAGGCCGAGGGGCCGCGGCGGGGAACGCGGTGACGGGCCCGGCCCAGGCGGCGGTTGTGGCGGAGCTGCGGGGCTGGATGGGCCGCGGGTGACCGTTACTGTGTGTGCCGGCTGTGCAGAGGGGTACGGCAGGGCACAACATGGGACCTGCCGCCGCGCAGGCCCCGTCCTTGTGGCACAGCCCGCACTGCTGACGCGGCTCCCCCCTAACTAAAGTCCCACTCCTTGCCCCGCTTGGAGCCCCGCAGCGACCTGTGGTGGCGGCTGCCCGGCTGCCCTGTAGTTCCCCGTAAAACACCGGCGGTTGCTGAGCTGCCGTTGCTTATATTACTATGCTGTTCACACAGAGCCCCTTTTGGGTACTGCCTGTGTTACTCATGAGAGCTACAGGCGGGTAATGGAGCAAATGAAATTACAAGATGCTATTTAAGATCTATCGTGACGTATTGGAAGCTGCTCAGAAGCAGAGGAATGTTTGTTTTCCCAGAGATGAATTGCAAAACACTCTGCACGTGAACAAACAATCTGTTTGCCTGTCTGTTACCCACTGTTCCGCACCAGCATCTCTATTAATCCTCAGTAGAATTCCATGATCTTAAGCAGCATCTCTTAGGCCTGCTGTGAGCCCGGAGCCATGTGTGGAAAGTTACAGCTGTGCCCTGTAGGCTGTGGTCCATAGCTGCTTCCTCAATGCAGGAGGCTCCTGTTTGATGCTATGGGCAACTGTGCTTCTTGCAGTCTCACATAAGGTCCAAAAAGTAAGTAATGTGGCTCTTGAGACACGATTCTCATGCACTGAAAATTTCAAGGCAGTTGGAAATCACAGCTAAGGAAAATAGCCAGCCCTAAGGGTATGTCTTCTTATCCTCCTGTGCTGTTCCCCACAATGGGTAAGGGAAGGAGTTGCAAATGATATTTCCTTTACCCTTCATTCAATGCAGTGTGATTGCAAATGGATTTGACTGTCCAGTGCTGTGTAGGAATTAGCTTATTATCAGATGACAGACGTGGATTTATAGTATATTTAAACAGGACGTGAGACACAATAGGTGTAGATAGGCTGCTTGAAACCTGCTGTTAAAAGGGTGTGCGAGCCAAAGACATTTCTTAAACTGATAGGAAAGGGGGTGATAAAGCTATTTCTGCATCCTTCTGCAGTGCACCAACAACACGAGCTCTTATCTGGAAGTGATTTTTAAACTGGAATCTTGGTAGATTACACAGGAGGGGAAAAAAAAGCCAACAAACACATAAAGCCCACTGCAATGTAACTCAAACTGCCTAGTATGAAATGGAAAAACTTGCTGCAGTGAGTGTCCCACGCACTCTGAGTCCAGAGTCCAGCATAAGTGATTCGCACCAGCAAGAAGCAGCGAGGGACGTAAGGTCACCTTTTAAAAGAAGGGGGTGTGCTGGCAGCTGGAAGGCTTTCAGAGCAGTAGGAGTTGCACTGCTCCTCACATCTCAGATGCAGGCTTGTGGAGTTCAGCTTTGCTCTTAATGTAAAGTAGCTTGATCAGTTGCTCCCCGTACCAAATGTTATGTTTGTAAGGACATATACTTTGTACAGAGCCTTTAATTATCTGCTAGGTAGTCACTAGGAAATTGATAGACTTTGTCATCTATCACTCCTTGCAGGAGCACTGCACTTCAAATTCTCATCTTCCTCACATTCCCGGAGCTTTAGATACTGTACAATTGATATCAATTATAATTGCATTTAGGTTTGCATCTTCAGGGACACCTAAAGAAAAAGTACATGGTGTGCATATTAATAAGCTCTGAAGAATGTTAGATACCATTCCATTTGCAGCTTAGATGATGGAAGAACACTTGAAGATACAATTATGGGGTGCAGGAAATAAATGATTGGAGTATTTTCAAGGTTGTTTTCTAGTTTTACTCCTTATTTCTGGACACATGCCCATACTAAAATTCTTTATGAATGATGGCGTTCCTTTTTATGTTCATTAAGTTTCAACTGGGAACTAACCAAGTAGAAACCGAGCTGTTCCTTTACTAATGGTCCTCCGTACCTCCTTATGTAGTCATTTCTGTTGCCTGCAATTAGGCAGAACTCAGCAGAGCAAATGCCATAAGAGGCTTGCCTTGAAAGTCAGGGTCCTAAGCAGGTTGCTGGCCTGGTACAGACATAGAATGGCACACCACCACATGGGGAGGGCTGGACAGTGGCAAACTCAAGATCAACCCTAAGTTTTTCTGTAGGCAAACTTCTGTACCTCAGTGGAAACTTGATTGTCACGTTCCTGAACAAGTATGACGCTCTTAATGGCCTACTTCTAACATCCTAATACACAGTTAATATTATAAGAAATTATTTAATAGCTCACTTATCTCACTCTCCCACCAAGTGGGTCTAGAAATACAAGCCAACTTGATTGCGTCAGACACTGTCACTGCACAGCGGTGCATGTGACTCTTTTCTATGGGTCAAGAAAAGCACTTATAGGAAACCTGAGTTTGAAACTTCAGTATTTGCTTTTCACATCACTGAGAGAGAGAAAATAACTTTTCTTTCTGCATCTTCTAACACTTAATTTTTAGATGAAAGAATTCTTGACTCTGAGGACTTGCAAACCTTTGCAACTCAGGGAGGTAGCAAGTCCTTTTCCTTTGGCATGCTTCTCTCCTGTGCTTCAGGAATCTTTCCATAGTGGTCATAAATTTATGCGATAGATCTTGCAATACTCAAATCTAGGGTTTAAACACTGTTTTCTGCAAGTGAGCCGTTAGCTGGACTTGAAACTTATTGAGTACCTATGCATCCCATTCCCCCGCATCCCATTGAGAACATATTAGAGAACCACAGAAGTGTAAGAGTTGGAAGGGACCACTGGAGATCAGAGTCCAACTCCCTTGCTAAAGCAGGTCACCCTCCAGTGGGTCATGCAGGAAAGCAGCCAGGCAGGTGTTGAGTGCATCCAGAGAAGGAGATTCCATGGGCTCTCCTGGCAGAAGCTTTTCCTCATGTTCACGTAGAACTTTGTTCCAGTTGGTGCCCCCTGCCTCTTGACCTGTTGCTGGGCACCACCAGAAAGAGCCTGGCTCCATCCACTTGCCACCAGCCCATCAGATATTTATGGATGTGAGAAGTTTCCTTGCACGGAGAAACTCAAATTGCTTATGATCCAGACAGCATTGCTAAGACAGGGCTGATGCTCATGGTAGCTCCTTCCGTGCAGTGGGTCAGATTATTCTTTCCCTTTCTTATGTAGTGGCTTGCGTGCTAGTGGCCAATGCTAACAGGAAACCACAGCTGCTCTTATTCATTGCACTGACAGCTGGCTGAAGAACTAAAACAAACCAAATAGGGTACAGGAAACGAAATGGCTGAATACAGATGACTCCATTGAAAAGTATTTGCAGAGTTACTATTTAAAATAATGAATCTTAGTAAATAACTTTATCGGGTTCTATGGAAGGTATAAAATTGGTTCAGCTACTTTTTTATGCGTCTTCTGACAGATGTCTTCATTCATAGATTAGCATGAAGGACTAGATTAGTGAAAATAACCATTGTGCAAATATGAATAAGCAAGCTTATGGAGTTCCTACCTGCTCAGCAGTACGGAACTGATTCCATGTTTGCTAGGCAGCACTTACTGTGGGGATACAGCTATAAAATGGTTTTAAAACTTTTTTTTAAAGCCTTTTCGTGTTAGCTGACTGCACAACAGGCCTGTTATCAATGAAACCAAATAAATCCGAGTTGGGAAACAGCCTGCCTTCTGTTTGTGCTCACCCAAATTGCTCTCAGTCTTATCTGCTTCCTCAGTTCAGAGAAATGTTAAAATCTTCTTTAGTTCCAGAGTAGATTCTGACTTTTACTTGCAGAGGGCTCCCAAAAAACTTCGTCATACATTACTTCAAAAACAATGTTTATGATCTGTATTAGAATACAGATGGCCTATTTCACTTTCCCAGTTGACTTGGAGTCAGATGAATCTGATGATTTTCTGTGGTGCTGCTTTGGCTGATTCACAGAAGGACTTTTTTCCATGTTACAGAACTATCCTATTTTCTGGTTTTGGCTGCTTTTCTTCTGCCTATCAGCATTTTTCCTTCTTACTTGTCCCAAGTTCATATTAATGAGCTTCATACTGCATAAGGTGACATCTATTCGTCTTACCTTTGCTGCAGTTTTCTCATTGCAGCAATCTATGGCTAAAACTAATCTCAGCATCCAGCCACCAAACAGCTGCAGTTGTGCTCATAACCTTGTTTGAAACAATAAGCACAGATGCTGGTAGCCTTACCTGCAACAGGCCAGTACAGTCCCTTGTGGTGGCTTGGCTGCTGTGACGAGGTTTACTCTCCTAAATGGGAGAAATAAGGGATAGAAATGTTAGGCACCTTTACTTCAGCTTTACTTCAACTAAGTTGATCTGGGGTTGCATGGAAGTTCCAAGGTCCTATCTTTGTCCCAGTTGGTCTTAGAGGATAAGATACAGAAATGTGTCTTAGGGTCACATAAAAGATAGAACAACAAACGGACCATCCGCAACCTGAAATAAACCATGGAAACAGGTCTGATTTTGAATCTGGAAGTGTAACAAAAAATTGGTAATTAGCCTAACCTAACTTGCAGTGTTACAGCTAAAGCGTATACGAGCACCTTATTTTCATAGGTTTCTGTTTTCTTACCACAGCGTAACTAACTTTTAAATTAGTCCAGTAATAGATATGGAGATAAACTGAAGAACAACAACAACTACCAGGATAAGGAATGTGCAGCCTATGGTTTCACCGTCCTGTTCTAAACTAGTTGCAATTTTCAATGAACCCTTAGCATTGTTTTTTGCCACTGATACTCTTGTAGCAGGCTATGCTTCCTCCTGGTTTTGAATCTTTCTAGTCTCTGCTTTCTCATGCAGTCATCTCCCACAGTCTGTGCGGTAGCCAGCTTTGTCCTTGATTTAAATAGTTGTTTTCCCTTGCTACTGTTGGCTCCTTGTCTATTTATAGAGAAAGCTCTCAGCATTGGGCTTGCTGCATAAACACGTGGGTGAGTGAGGAAGGGAAACCTCTCGCCTGAGTTTCCCTCATGTTCTCTGGGTCATCCTGGCAGGTATTCTATGCATCTGATTTGCATGAATTGCATCAGCTCCGCCTCGTTAAGGTCTAAACTCTTAGGCACTATGCAGCATAGAGTTTACCTGCTTTGTGCCAGCATTGGCTTACTGTTTTGCAGCTCCGATGGCATCTGAACTGCCAAGACCAGCCTGTTATCTCCGCCCTCTGTGCACACCCATGCTGATGCTATTAATGTCTGCTTGGAAGCAGCGTCACTGCCTCTCTGTCAGTCCTTACCTACCACAGCATTGTCCTTAGTACAGCTGGGTGGACAACCTCATCCTTTAGATAGAGCTGAGGTAGCTCTGTATTAAGATCCAACCTCCTAGCGGTATTCTACATGTATACATTCAGATAGGATATGCCTGCCCTGTGTTATACAACATTTGCCACATTTACCTTCAAAAATGCAGTATTTTACTGGTGCTCCAGAAGCTTGTTGTAATATGGTATTCTTGGCTTTTCTCTACACAGAATGAAATAAACTTGCATGTATGTTTATACACATTTCAAGCAATAGAACAGCTTGTTGATAGTACACAAGGAGCTGTATATTGAAGCGTGCTGTCTGGTTGAGTACCTTAATGCTCACTGAAGAGATTCTTCTGGGCAGATCAGAATGGTGGGAAGCATCTCCCTGTCCCAGGTTGTAGCTGGTTAATGCTGTACGTGAAGAACTAAATACTCCTCCCTTGGCAGCTAGTGAATTGAATTTAGGGATGAGTAATTCTTGCAGCTGATTGTTGAACATTATTCTTATTTTCCAGCACTGAATTACTCATCCTGCTTTGTTAGAGATTCGTCTGGAATTTCTTAGTCTTCCATAATTACTAATTTGTCATTGCACTGCTTACCGCACTTTTCATATGGTTAAGTAAGGTTGAGTAATTGATGGGGAAGATATAAAGGATTGCTGGTATTTATTTTTCTATGGACTTAGAAAAATATACTTCTGAAAGAGCCCTAAAAAAGTTCCAGACAAGATCATAAAACTCGTTGAGCTGAGTGCTGTATAGAGGACCCTGTCTTGGAACGGCTGCTGTGATGAGCAAGCACTTTGCAGACAGAGGGGAGCAGAACAAACGCACCATCTGAACAGGAGTACTGACCTGTAAAATACTCACTTAAGTTTCAAAGCTCAAATGATAATCACAACCAGAAGAGAACATTGAAGTCAGCGCAGGACAAAAGCCTCAGTTAGACAAGAATAATTTAGACTGAGATACGAATCGGTTCCGTGTTGTGGTGGAGCTGAGAGACTTGCTAAGATTAGCGAGTGTTTTGCTTGGTTGCTGTGGCAATGCTTTAGTTTTGAGACTTGGCTTTGAGTACTTCATGCTCATTAGTGGTAAGAGCATATGTTGGTACTATCATTTATCATGGCTGCACAAGAAGATCAGGAAACAGCAACACCAGCTTTCCTAAGTGTGTGGTATTAAACAGATTCCTATGCATCAGATAGAAGAGCAGTAATCATCCTCCACAAGCTGATGATTCTATACGCAATGTTTACTAAGGCAGCATAACACATGCTGACTCTATATCATAAGCAAAATTTACTTTGACCAAAACAAGCTCTGGGTTCAGTGCAACAGTTAATCGGAAGGAGTTTATCTCCACAACACAGGTTAGAAAATAGAAGCTTTAAAAGCTAAGACAATGCAAAGCCTGACCTTTCAGCTGACCAGTAATAAAACAATACTAAAATGAAAATATTTCCTCATATGGAATGCCTTGCACATAGAAAAACAAACTCCAGCTTAACGCGCTGTTTAACTTCTTGGGGTGGGGCAGGGAAGGAGAAATCTTAACTGGAACAAGAATCTGTATGTTTTTGCAATGAAAAGTATTTTCCATGGCAGTGACTCATACTGTAACTGGAGGCTTTCTTCAAACTATGTTGTCTGGCCAGCTTGCTGTGAGAGTCCCGAGTTACCAGAGACATACAGAAACATACTGCGGTGCAAAAGCCAGTAAGGCTGCATAGCGATTACTTTCTCTGCTCATGTATTAAGAATCTTTAAAAGCAAACAAACAAAAAACAACCACAGAAACCCACAGGAATTCTTTATCTGTGTATATGGTCCATTTTTAGAATCGGGCTGTTAAATGCATAGCAGCACTACCAAAAGAGCCATACAAATGCACAGCAATGCTCTCCTCCTGCCAAATTAGGAAGCTGTCAAACTAAATTCCACTCACATCTAAATAGAACAGAAATTAAGTCTTTTATCTTTGTGCATCCCCTTGCAGTTGGAACCTGCAGCATTCTCAGATGCCTGGTTCTCATCAGTCCTACCAGCTTAGCACAGAAAACTCCCCTGTTGACAGGTGGACCTGCTGCAGAAGAATGACAGCTCCTGCAGATTAGTAACTAACCAAGCCTCAAAACAGGACTAACTGTTGGTCCATCTTTGAAGTTAACCACCCATACCACAGGGGGCAGGAACTTCCTGTCAGGGAGCTGAAATCCACTTTGTGAGCTGTACCTGACATCATAAAACAACAACAAAAAAAAACATTTTAGCAGATAAACTAGAATAAAGAGCCTGGTGAAGCTGGTTCAAGTCATATTTCCCTAGTCTCTCATTTACAACAGTAAGCCACACTACAAGCCATTCCTATCACAGCTATTCAATGCTCAGTTCTACTCAATATATAAAAGTTGTTCAGAACAGGATGCTTTCAGCCTCCAGTCTAAAAGCTGTCCCTATTCTGGTGTACGCATATGGGTGAGTAGTAGGCGTTTCAGTTGAAAGCACTTTGGTACTTTATTAGCCTTAGGGCTTTTTCCCTAGTTCACTTGGTATAAAAGTTTCATGTCTGTTACAATAAAGTTTACAGCAACCTGTGACTACAGGAGATTCTGCATGAGTCCTCAGTCAAACTACTCTTTGTTCACTTGTTCATACTGCATCCTCCATAGGAAGTGTGAGGGTGCTCATCTCTCCTTTTGCATTTTGGTTCCCCGTTAAAACTGTATAAAACTATCCTGAATTATTTAACATCCCTCTATCAATAAACAGCACATCAGGTGCCTGCATGTAGTACTGGCATCATTCTGGTAGAACAGCCTTGTGTACATAACCTGGTGAAGTCTGAGTAACTATGTGGGCAAAATCAACACACAGTGTCCTGGTTCTGGTAGGGCTGGAGGGGCAGAGTTCACTCCTGCTCAGCAGGGTTTGGGGCTTCAGACTTGGCTGGCTCCAGCGGTGCCCTGGAGGAAGCCTTCCCCAGAGCATACCCTACAGAGCCAGGAGGGACCACCACCCTCAGCCCAGACAGTCAGTGACACTGCGGGGTTTGCTCTTGATCAGGGCTCCACAAAAGCTTAACTGCTCCTCTGCAAGATCAGAGTAAGACCTGCTACAAAAACATGTATGTTTTATCTTCAGCTGTTGTGGTGGACTTCAATATATCCTATATTTCAAATATTCATTCATTTGAGAGAGGTTATTGGAAACCCTGAAGTAACACCTTCACATCTGCCTAAGGCAAAAACTAGTTAATTTGCCTTTGGAAGCCTCCCTTCCCCCATATACACACTGAATTTAAATTCTATTCTGTGGAGGACTGGGCCTTTCTTTTCCCAATTCAACAGCCATAAGAAAGCAGAGCTTGGCTCTCCATTTTGGGCAGCACTCAGTTCCTCTGAAACCGGGATGGTTTCCAGATCATTCAGGCCTGGCTTTCATAGAGGCACAGCACTTTAGTCTGGATAATGTATGCCAGCCTTTTTCACTCCTAAGGACCTGAACATGGTCTTCTCTTTACATAATAAGGAATTAGTGATGCCTTGTCCTAGCATCTGAAGGACATTCTGTGCCTGCTACAATCCACCGTGAAACTTGGCAAAACCTACTGCCAAGGATTTGGGAAACGGAGGGAGGAGAGAATAAATCTTCCAGAGTTCTGTTGTCTAGTCAGTGAAGTAGGAGAAGCTTGGATAGAAGCTCGGGTAAAAGCTCACACACAGCTAGAGGATTTCTTTTTCCTGTCCCATGACATTGGACATTGTGTTGGTCCTAAACTTCATCTTTAGGCTTCTGCATATATGCACCCTACTATTTCGGCTAGAAAAGTTTCCATTATTCAACTACCACCAGAATGCATGTATTTTAACATCAAATTCAGTCAATGTACTGTGCAGCTACAACCCATTTCTATAAGGTGTGCAGGAGTCAGGCAAGTGACAAGTCTCCCTGCCCTTGTGTAATCATTTCCTTCTAAGTTTTGAACAACTTTGAAGGCTGCCATCTCTTATTTTTTGCACCCTTGCTGCTGTCAGACCACAGCAGTTTGCTTGAACTTGCCTCGAGACCATTTGTCAGCACACGCTGCTGGATGACTAAGAGGAGGAAACGCAAGTGAGGGCGTCTTTCACACACTGTGGGGTGGGTGCCCTAGTCACACATGATCTGGCTGGGACAGTTATTCCATCAACTTGTTTTGAACAGATTTGAATTAGAGGAGTGGCTTACAGCTTTCTGTTGCCTGGCAGCACCTAGTAGTCAGAGCTCTGGTGCTGCATATGGTTTTGTTAGACCACTGCCAATGCATGGCAACTTAGCAGGAGCTTGCACCACTCTAGCAAGATCTTAATTTCTAACGTGTATTAGTAAGTTACGTTCAGAGACACGGTTGATCTTGTAT
The DNA here is from genome assembly GCF_054131305.1 of Coturnix japonica. Lineage (NCBI taxonomy): Eukaryota > Metazoa > Chordata > Aves > Galliformes > Phasianidae > Coturnix > Coturnix japonica. The sequence continues at coordinate 5,837,074 of NC_140670.1, forward strand.
AAACAACGAATGAAGTTAAAAGCTGAAGATCTTACAGAATGCTGATGAGCCCTACCAGCCTCTCGAGAGCTCTGCTCTAGGTTACCTATCAGCCTGGTTTGTCTTCCTCTCAAGGTTGATTGCTTCTGTTAAAGTGCTTAACAGAATTGCTGATGTCTTGAAATCTAGCTAAAGAAATACACTGATAAATAAGTGAGTAGGAGAATGGAGGGTTGAAGACTTAAGGCAACAAAGTTAATAAATACAGCCCTGGGGTTAATCTTCTCAATCTATAAGCGTCTGTGAAGTTGTTCCATTAATTCCTTATTCCTCGTGTCTTCTGCAGGTATTCGTTACAGTTTGGATGTTAGTGTGGATGAAGTGAAAGCCTTAGCATCTCTAATGACGTACAAATGTGCTGTGGTTGGTAAGTGATGATTTTTCAAGCAAAGATGCAATCTCTAATTGCTATCAGCACTAATGTGACATAGAGAAAAGCATCTGAATGATTAAGTTTTAGACACTAATCTGATTAAGATATTTAGCAAGTAAGGAAACAAAAATATAGGGACCAAAACAAATTGCGTATACTCCCTCTGCTGTTACTGCTGACACCTAAGCCTGAATCAAGGTGCATTTTCATTTGCTAAGTCTGAATTCTGGTACCTTCTTCCCTGTAAAAGTAGAGCTCCTTCCACTCAAATGCATATGAAACTCTTATTAGTAAGTACATTTTAGGGGAACAGATAGAGGCTATAAAGGATTCACACAGGGAAGCCATTGAGGTGGAGGAGTGATAAATGTTTTTTTTTCCCTTTTTTACAGGTTATAATGAAGTACAATTCATACATGACTACTCAAGTGTAGGGCAGGTTGCAGAGAATCTGTACCTTATCTGATTGCTGCAAACAATATCTCATTGAGCATAGAGGTGCATCACTTATGACTCCTAAATTTGAGTTAAAACTGTAACATATAAACTTTAGCACCATGTAGAAGTATGTTAAGCACAAAACCTTGCGACATAGAAAATTCAAACAATTATCTTTGGAATCTGAAAGACAAATTTCAAGCTGCCCTTGGAAGACTTCCTGCTTTTAATAGGACCAGTTCAGATTACAGCTTACACTTGTGGAGATCTAAATGTGGCAAAACCTCCATTCTCATCAGGAAAAAAAACAAACAAACGTATTTGCTCACACATTATTGATGTGCTCTGCCTTCACTGTCAGATAAATAAAACTATTTTCCTTCGCATTCCTGTAGATGTGCCATTTGGTGGAGCAAAGGCTGGTGTGAAGATCAATCCCAAGAACTACACAGTAAGCGTAATCATAGAATAAAAGAAGTTAACTGCAGTACTGAAGCCTGACAGCTTCAGTACTTCAGCTCCTACTGGCTATGAGGGTATTACTGACCACTTGAGACTTCCTGCCACTTCTGCCTCTATAGAGGCAGAGTTTAGCTGGTGCTTACAATAGGTACTAAACAGATCTGTGCTTCAAAGGTTGAATCCTTCAGTTACTTAGTTGTTACTTTTTTCTCCAAGTCAGAAGATTGCAAGTAATTTGGAACCTGATTAGTAACAATATCGACTTAAAAAAACAAAATAAAACAAAAACTCACATTTAACTGTTTCCAGAAAAGAAGTTAGTATTTATCTTTGTATTGACAAATAGTTTCATGCTTCATTAAACCTTTTAATATATTGTTCCAGTTTAAATAGTAACAAACTTGGCTTATGAAAAGCTTATTGCATGCTCGCCTTCTTTCCTTAATTAAAGTAACTTGTATAGGAAGGATTCCTGAAGTACATAGCAGATATTCTAAGCTCAAAACTCTGTGAGGATTTGTGCAAAGGAATTAAACTGTGTTGATTACATAACATAACCACCAGGCTGGCTACTGCTGTCACTAGGTATAAATCTCTCATATAGGATATCAGATTTGTGCAATGGAAATCTCTGCACAGGTGGCTCTTCCTGCGCTGCTCTCCTAACTAGTCAAGGATCAGAATGTACAGCAAGAAAGACCAACATTTCCTTGTACTGTCTGAACACCAAGGGTATGTTAGGGAACAGCATATAAATTATATAGGCACATGATTCATTCTTATTAAAAAAAAAAGTATGTCTGTCTTATACTTGGGCATAGGCTTTAGCAAGTAGTCATAAACACTAACGATATCTTATAATGTTTATTACATTTTCTTTATAGGACAATGAGTTGGAAAAGATCACAAGAAGGTTTACCATGGAGCTGGCAAAAAAAGGTTTCATTGGTATGTTGCATTTAATTTCTAATGTAAAGATTTAGGAATCCTACTGTTCATTAGCAGCAGCTACTAAACAATAAGCTTAAAATAAATGTATTTGAGATCTGTAAGTAATTTCAATACAAGAGCTCCAGCAAAACACTGCCAAGAATTGAGTCATTGCAGTCTAACTGTTAAAGGAACTGTATCTTAACTTTTCTTTGTGAGCTGTATTCAGCTCTGAAAAGCCACAAGATCTGAGCTCACAGGATTCAAAATGACTCACATTTCTCTTCAAAACCTTATAAAAGTTGTGACCAAACCTGTTGCAATGCTGATTTCTATTATCAAGCTGTTTCACTGTAACTGTAGTCTCAGATGAGGCTTTTAGCATACAACTGAGGAAACAAAGGAAGGAAGTGGAAGATCCACCCCAGAGAAAGTTGATGACTTCACCCATGACAACCACAAACTGCAGGGGAAAAATATAGGTGCCTGCTGTAACTTATGGTTGTCACTATGTAGTTTTCCACAAGCCTCTACCAAATACTTACGAAACAACTTTGTAGAGATAGAGTTGGATTTAAGATCACACTGAGTGATACATTTTAAATAGGTGCTGTAAGAGCTAAATTTAGTTGCCTAGGAAAAAAAACAGAACTTGCTTCTATTGCAACAGATGTGTGAAAGTTCTCTCAAAAGCCTAACAAATACGTCTCTTGAAAGCTAAGAAAAATCAAACGCGTGAGCTACAGTACAATGGCTAGGAGTGGCCTATCCTCAACTTTTAAGTCAGAACCTTAAACTCAGCCAGATGCAAAAAGACAATTCTAATGCAAGAACAATTAACAGAATGGTTTACAGATATAATACCTAAATATTGCCCTTCTTGTTACAGTGATGATCCTTCAAGAGGTAAAACTACGCTTTTGATGGGTTATTTTACTCTGAGTTGTGACAGACTGATCTTTATCATACTGAACATCTTGTTTGTAAGGTTGATGGTTTTGACAGTGTTGTACAAATGCATGATACAACACTTAAAACCAAACCCAGAAGAATCAGTTTCTTAATAATGATCAGAGGATGAAGCAGGAAAACAGCTCTCCTCAGCCAAACCCTATTCAATTCCCAGGGGAATAATGTTTTAAGGTAACTGTTCAGGTGTGATCTTTAAAAGCTGTTTTCACTGTTGCCGACAGGTCCTGGAGTTGATGTGCCTGCTCCTGATATGAGCACAGGGGAGAGGGAGATGTCCTGGATTGCTGATACATATGCCAGTACAATAGGACACTATGTAAGTTTTTTGCAGAGGCTTTCAAATATGAGAGCTTTCTTAGTTTTTGCAGAAGTATGTTCATCTGGAAATTTATTACCAATATGCTTAACCATGAAGTTTCATTTAATTACGTGGATCTAAATATATTTTCAAAAGCTGTTACAACTTAATTGATACAAGGTTTTTAGATTCAAGTGACCAAGGGGGAAGGAAGGAAGGAAGCAGTCTAAGAGACAGAAATGACAAGAGCAAAACTGAAGCTAACTATGACTCAGGAAAAAAAAAGAAGGTAGAAGCTATGCACTGTAACTACTTGAGTGGAAAGATTACTCTGGTGAGGGAGGGCTGAGATATCTACAGACTTGATTAGTCGGTGGATGCACAGGATTTGTTCGTGGAGCTTGAAGTGAAAAGGCAAAGTCAAATTAAAGAATTAGATGGGGAGTGTCTGTTTGAAACCTGACATATGAAGTCAGAAAGATGCAAGGAGAACACTGCTGCACCAGGGAAAGGGGTTAAAATATAAGTGCAAGTTCAGAGTATCTGAAATTCACCAGCTAAGTTCAGAGACTAACACAGAAGTCTTCAATTCCAACACCCCCCCTAAAAAAAAAAAAAAAAAAAAAAAAAAGAGAACTGCACAGTTTCCTTATTGTAAGAATCATGGAATTGGTTGAGTTGGAAGGAACCTCAAAGACTACCTAATTCTGACACTGTGCTGCAGCTGCAGGCAGGGTCACTTATGCATTAAATCAGGTCACCCAGGGCCCCATCCAACCTGGCCTCCCCCTCCAGGGATGGGGCACCCACAGCCCCTCCAGGCAACCCTTACCAGCACCCTACTACCACCTAAGTGAAAAATTTCCCTCTGACATCAAATCCCAGTCACCTCTCTTTTAGTTTAAAACTGTTCTCTTTTGTCCTACCACTATCTACTCATGTAAAAAAGGGACCTTATGAGTAGGAGAAAAAATACTATTGGAAGGCCTTCTCTTCTTAAAGCTGAAGCAAAGCTATGGACTTCCTTTTCGTCCCGAGGTGTGCTAATTTTCCACCCCTCACCTTCCTCAAATCAACAGTCATTTGTACATGTGGCTTTAAGATGACTGGAACCTACCCTCAGCTCACGCTGTGTTTTCTTGCTAAACCATGCAAGTCTTTAACTGCCACGTTAACTGTTCCAGAAAATCCATCCCAAGTTTCCAGATCACTGAACTGAATATGGCTAAAGTTCTTGATTAAATTTATCCTTTCCACTCTTCTGGACTTCCTGTCCCCAAGGTCTGATATGACATGTGAAGAGACTTAAAGTACATTCTCCTTTATGATGGATGACTGTAATTAGAGTTTTTAATAACAACTACTTCCTCCTTTGTAAATGCACAAAGACTAAAAGAAGCCAAATGAATTATTTTCAGCCTAAAAAACAGAATGAAAATCTGGTAATACTTCAGAACACCGTGCCAGCTTGTTGCATTGCAAACCACCACCACAAATCTTGTTTATAGTGGATATGCCACCAGAGGGAGTGTACAGCTTAATGAGAAGAATGCAGCTACATCTAAGGAAACTGAATTAGTAAATTTATGTCATGTCCACCATGGCTTCTATTGCTTTCAAAAAGGGGCTGTTAAATACTATGGTTAACTCACTATAATTTCCTAACAGTAAATTGTTCTAGCTTCCGTTATGTCTCTAGTTGTTTCCTGCCATTTTGCCACCACTTTTATCTGCACCTTTCCTTCCTTTCACCAAGCATCTTGCACTCACACCACAGGCATGCAAATGTATTTGGCACAAGCATTGGGAGGGAGCCTCCCAGTGTCTATGCTGCTGGCAAATGAGAAAGCCATCCGGCTGCTGGCAGACTCACTACTGTGGATTCCCTTTCATCCCTGCTCTTTCACTCACATTGGGTGCCAAGGCACTGTCTGACCGTGCCTCAGGGGTGTGGGAGCATGGGAACCGGTGGTGACAGAAGAGCAAGGCCCAGCATTTTGTTATTTAGAAGTTTTTTTTTTCTCCCCAACTACTAATTTCAATTGAAAAAGTTCATTCTGGTTTTAAGTATTCTACGTAGTCTACTGTCTAGCATGTATAAAGTAATAGAGTTTTGATTGTATATACTGTTTTTCTGAATGGAAACAGTAAAATATCTTTCCTGTATGATCTCCATACTGTTAACTTCCCCCAGAGATCAAGTTATACTTGTGTTTCTCAAACAGGAAGGTATTGGACATGTAGTTCCTAAACTGAATTTGTTATAAAGGAACACTAAACATGACTTATTAAAGATTAACTAGCTTTAGCTGGGACTAGTCCAAGAATATGTCTGAGCCCTTTAGAAGGCTGAAATGTCAGGAGTAGTAATGATGAAAAAGTGTGGCAATAATAGGAATGAATATTGAGAAACATCCCTCAAAGCTTCTTGATTTATTAAAGATCTGCTTTGTGCTAACAGTGCAATAAGGTGTCACTAATTAACTGCAATTTTACATTAACAAATACACTTCAGTGCAACAGAAAATCTGCAGAACACGTCCAATTGTGTAACTTTGCTGACATCTGCAAGAGTACTTCTGAGAAACTGCTCACAAGCCAAGGAAAGAAAACCAACTTATTAACTAGATGTATATACGCTATATGATGTTCCAGTTCTATCAATACCTGTTTTTCCTTATCCCTGAGGGGTACAAAGTTTCTCATCCCAACTAGGATTTGATGACTTGAATAACTCAAACTCCTTCAATGTATTACAGGATATTAATGCACATGCATGTGTAACTGGTAAGCCTATCAGCCAGGGTGGGATCCACGGACGGATATCTGCAACCGGTCGTGGTCTCTTCCACGGAATTGAAAATTTCATCAATGAAGCATCATACATGAGTATATTAGGAATGACTCCTGGATTTGGAGACAAAACATTTGCTGTTCAGGTAATTTTTTTCTTCCACCAGCAGGGAAAAACATAATTAAGAAAGCTTCAACAGAGCTACTCTGAAAAAGGGCTGTAGCAATAAACCCTGTTAGGGTTTTATGACTTCTGAGTTAACCTTTACCCTCAAAGTTTAGAAATGCTTTTCAAGCAACACAGGTGCCCTTTAATTTGGACTGTTTTATAAGAACAGACCTTATAATGGCACTCTATAGGCATAAAGCCAAAACTCCGCTCTTTATGAGCATGGGCTGCAAAGAGCCAAGAGAAACACTATTATAGGAGTTCTATGAACTACAGAACTGCACACTTTTAAATGAGCTGTGACACTGTTTCTGCCTACACTGCATTTATTGTAATAAAAAGAAAGAGGGAGAGAAGGAAATTCTTATACTATGGAATGAACAGTTGGAAAATTGAAAACCAGTACCCTGTACTAAGTTTCTGGGGCTGAATATTCATCTTCAGCATTCATAAAGCTTCTGCAGGCTCTAATGGTTGGATCTTGAAAGGCTTTGGTATTCAGTAACACAGAATTATAACTCTTAAAACTTAAAAGACTTTAAAAACTTAAAACTTAAACTGGTGTGTTCTACCCACCAGCTTTAAACAGAATGCTAAATTTAGTGTTTGAGGGATTACATTCTTTTGAGTACCAGTATATCAGTTCTTAGAAACACTGTAATTAATTTGTCCTCTAGTTACCCAGTGGGCTCACACAAACATCTCTGCCCTGCACTGAGACAGCATACCACTATCCCTGCACTTCTACAATATGGAATAATGACTTAAGGCGAGTTTACTGGAGGGGTTGTAGGTTTTGTTTTGTGGTAGGTTTTTTGCTAAAAAAATGTATGATTACCTACATTTAAACAGTCTATTTTGTACAGGACAGCTCCAAAAGTGTTAAATAAATAACATAAGCTTTAATATTAAAAGTTAACTAGCAGGAACCTATTTATTTATTTTCCAGGAGAGCTTTATAAGCTTTAGGCACATGGAATATTTCTTGGCCTGCAAATGTTAGTTGGAACTTGGAATGGTTATACAAAAACTCATGAATCCCTCTTAAGACCACACCAGTTATAGGATACATAGCTGTAATATTTTCATATTGATAAAAAATAACATTTAACATTACTGTGAAAGATTTAAACAATTATCTTGTCTTTATCCAAAACAAAGAACTCAGCACAATTTTGTACTGCCAGCTAAAATACCTAATTTCTACAGGAGTATTTAGACCAGTAACACAGATTCCTTCCATCTTTCCTAGCCACATTATCAAATGCCAAGATAAACCAATACAAACCCTACTAATAATCATCATTTTAGTGGAAGGGTTGATGACTACTTCCTTTCTCTTTTCACTTTCAGGGATTTGGTAACGTGGGCTTACATTCTATGAGATACTTGCACCGTTTTGGAGCTAAATGTGTCGCTGTTGGAGAATTTAATGGTTCTATCTGGAATCCTGATGGAATTGACCCAAAGGAACTAGAAGATTACAAATTGGTATGAAACTTAGTTATGCAGAAATACTTGGATTTTTGACAGCTCTGCAAACACATAAGATTACTATAGACTAGTATGAAATAGATAGTTTGCTCTGAAGGTAATGCCTCATATAACACCCTGACATCTGCTGAAAAAGCAAGCTGTAGGCAATCCAGGAAGCTTCTGGAGTGTATAGAGAATAACTTCCTGAGCCACGTAATAGATGTCCCGCTGGGGGGATGCAACACTGGACCTGTTGCCCACCAGTTCAAGTGAACTGATCAGTGACATCAAGATCAAAGGCTGCCTGGACTGCAGTGACCGTGTAATGGAGGAGTTAACACTCCTGAGGGGAATCAGGCAGAGCAAAACCCAGGAAGCTTAATTTTTAAGAAAAGAGCTTCCAGATCTTCAGGTCAGCAAACAAAACTCCCCAGGAATTTGTCCTCAAGGACACAGGAGTGCAGCAAAGCTGTCAAATCAGAACCACAGACCTCAAGAGATCATTGACTCCAACCCTCTGCTAAAACAGGCAGCCTACAGTGGGTCACACAGGTGGGCACCCAGATGGGTCTTGAATAGCTCCATAGAAGGAGACTCCACAGCCTCCCTGAGCAACCTGTTCCAGTGCTCCATCACCCTTACCATGTGGAAGTTCTTCCACATTAGTGTAGAACTTCCTAATTTCAAGTCTTAACTCTTGGCCCTGGATATTTAAAGAAGCTTTCCTTAGGGCACAAGAACTCTCCACCCCCTGGCATATGAAGTCAGAAGAGGAAGGCAAGAGATAGGCATGACTGAAGTGGGACCTGCTGGTCAAACTGGAGAGCAAGAATAAAATACATAGACAGTGAAAGCTAGGGATGGGGTCAGGAAGGCCAAGGCTCAATTGGAACTACACTTTGCAAGGGGCACAAAGAAGATTACGAAAGTCTTCTATAGGTATATCAGCCAGAAAAATAAAGTCCAGAAAGGCAATCCCTCCCCTAGTGAGCAACACAGGCAGGGTAGTAACAACAGACGAGGCAAAGAGTGATATTCAGCATTTTTGCCTCCATCTTTACAAGCAACTGCTCTACATAGAGTTCCTGAGCATATGGTTCAGAAGGTGGGAACTGTAGGGAGAAAGAGTAAGCAAAAATCAGTTTCACAACAGTCTGGGGATTCTAAACATCTAGAAGGATGTGGGTCTCCACAACACACATCCCAGAGTTCTGGCAGAACTGGCTGACAAAGTCACCAAGCCACTCCAACATTTTGCAGATGACACCAAGCTGTGCAGTGCAGTCAACACACAAGGGACAGGATGCCATTCAGAGAGACCCAGGTGAACAACATGAGGTTCTTCAGATCCAAGTGCTAGGTCTGATAGGGGCCCTTCAGGATTTAAAAGGGGAGCTGTAAGAAGGAAGGAGACAGGTTCTTCAGAAGGGTCTTTTGTGATCGGACAAGGAGAAATTATTTTGAACAAAAAGGGGAGAGATTTAGGTTAGCTTTAAGTAGGCAATTCTTTTCCCCGGTAAGGGTCATTAGGCAGTGCTACAAGATACCCTGAAGGGTGATGGAAGCCCCATCCTTGGAGCCGTTAAAGGTCAGGCTGGTCCAGGCTCTGAGGAAGTTGTAGATATCTCTGTTCATTGCAGGGAAATTGGACTAGATGACCTTTAAGGGTCTCTTCCAAATCAGACAATTCCATGATTCCATGTAGAGGTCTTAAGGGGGTTATTACAGGTGTCATCTTTTACACAGGGAGTTTTTGAATGTCTCCTTCACCCCCCTTTCTGAGAAAGCTGGAAAGAACCTCAACTAAATGAAGGCTGTTGTTGTAGTACTGAATTTCCACAACTGATGCTTCTGAACTTTGTGATGCAACTTAACCTGTGGATAACACAGTAGTGCATCACTTGATTTGACAAAGATAGTATTTGTCTTGTATTCTAAGAGTTGAGAGGAACAGCCATGTCTTTTTAATTCGAGAGCCCAGACATTTATCAGTATCTTGGGCCTAAAAGCAATTATGTCTTAATCATATTGGATTGTAGTACAAGACTTGTAGATAAAACACAAAAAGCAAACTAAGTAAAGATAGCACTTACCATCCCTACCTTTCTAGAGTTGTTACTTCTTACTTCCCTTTTTTTTTTTTTTTTTTTTTTAAGTTAGAGGGAGGGAAGTAAATTGAGTACATGCACTGAAGCTACCCTGGTTTGTTTCCTTCCAACAGCAACATGGGACAATCATGGGCTTCCCTAAGGCACAGAAGCTGGAGGGCAGTATTCTGGAAACAGACTGTGACATTCTCATCCCTGCTGCAAGTGAAAAGCAGTTGACTAAGGCCAACGCTCACAAGGTCAAAGCAAAAGTAAGTCAGAGAACTCAAACGCAAATGAAAAATAGAAAGCCAGTTTAAATAACAGTGTTCAGTAATTAACGTGGACAGAAACATACACATGACAAGTTAGTAATTACTATGTTGTGATTCCTTTTAGATTATTGCTGAAGGTGCCAATGGACCTACAACTCCTGAAGCTGACAAAATCTTCTTGGAGAGGAATATCATGGTTATTCCTGTAAGATTCTATTATGACCTTTGATTTTCATTAATGAGTAATATTTCAGTGAACAACAAACCGCTGGTGTCTGGGAAGCAAGCGTTAATGTTGCTTAAGATTTGTAACAATTACTTAAAGAAACTTCATTACAACTCCAAGTGCCCAAAGAATTTCATGAAACTTAAATGTTCAGAAGAGGTAACTACTCACAGCTATTGTGTAAATCTGTAGCTTGGCTTGTTTGTCTGTTACCTGACGTTTGGTCACCTAAGTAGGCCGCTAAGCAAAGAAAGAACGCCAAGTTAACCCACCGGCCAGTTGGTAAAAATTGGTCTATGGGTTGAATTAAAGTTGTCTAGAACGGTAACTTTGAAGAATGAGATCTATAAGTATGACAGTATCCTCTTCTCCAAACATAGAGAGCATCCTGATCAAGCAGTGTGCCTAGAAGGCTTGGCTGATCCATCTTAACTCATTGACCTAGCCTAAGAAAATACTTTTCTCTGTTGAATAACTATGCTAAATAGAACAGTCAAGCATACCTGAACTTCATATATTCTCAAGTCAAGTCCTTCTTAAATCAGTAGGATTAATCCCTAAACATCAGGAGAGATATACTTTGTCAAGCAGAAACAGCAGCTGGATTATGTTTTTGTACAGTGGTTTAGTAATTCATAAATCATACTTGCCCTCCCTTAGTAGGATAGAACTGTCTTTATCTAATGATCATATTTCAACACACTTACTGTTTCCTTGCAGGATCTTTACCTGAATGCAGGTGGTGTAACAGTATCCTATTTTGAGTGGCTGAAAAACTTGAACCACGTCAGCTACGGCCGCTTGACTTTTAAATATGAAAGGGATTCAAACTACCACTTGCTCAGTAAGTGCTCTGTTCTTTCATTCACTGTTTAATTGGTAAGATGGAGTAGCAAACAGCACAATTGGGAGAAACAAGTATAGAGCTATTTCAAATTCACTTTAGTTTCCTCAAAGTCTGTTGTTACTGCATCTTAAAGAGCAAAAAAGATTTAATAGGGTAACTCATAACTGAGGATAAATACATAATTCCTCAGTTATATTTTAATTCATGAAGTAATGGCTTTCCTTGGATTTTTGAAAATAATCAACTTTGTGAACCTGTCAACTATTATTTGTCTTTCAGCTGGATATATGAAAATTACTTGGAGTTTGAATGGCTTGATAAAAGATGCATCAGTTCAAAAATACAAGAACATTACCAGAGGAGAAGACCTGCTAAGATTGCAAATGAGCTTTTTTCCTCAGTGACAGGAGATTGAGTCATTGCTTTAACTTAATCTTATTATTTTCCTAATGCTTTCTATCAAGTTTGCAGTGTTGATACATACTGCTCTGTCAGCTTAATCAGTTCAGTAAGATGTAAATAAAACTCAGCTGCTTTCTATATGAAGCAGTCCTGTAGGAATATTACTAATATGGAAGTAGTTCTCCTATATAAACAACAAAAACCCCAATATCTTTGTATTTTGTAGGAAACAAAATTAAGACCCTTCTTCTCAGCCCTGCTCTGAGTCTGCATTTCATGCCATGGAATGCTGGAAGATTTGCAAACAAATCCTTTTGTTAGCTGTCCTTTCTTGTCCGTTACATTGCCTTTGTTTTTTTTTCCTTTCTAGTGTCTGTACAGGAAAGCTTGGAGAGAAAATTTGGGAAACATGGTGGAACTATTCCAGTTGTGCCTACAGCAGAATTTCAAGATAGGATATCAGTAAGTAGTTGCTGTGTTGACTTTTTTTATAGACTGTAGCTGTATCCTGATATTGTAAGTGCAAAGTCTTACCTTAGTACTGTTAACTAGAAGGCCAAACAATTAAAGGAAGCAAGTGATCTGAACTGTTTAGGAATACAGGAAGTAAGCCACTTTTTTCCTTTTATTGGGCCACATGAAAACATCCCCAATATTGTTTTAGAGCTTCAATTTTAATACAAACTCATTTTGTTTGTTCTGCTCATGAAGCAGCAGGATTGCTTCTGACAGATCCTTGGTGATACCAGGTGAAGTATTTGCAGGTAGGCCAATAAATAGTCATATACAGAAAGAACAATGGGACTCACCCAGCTGGTGAAGGGGATCTCTGGCTACGCAGTATTCCTTCTCAGGAACCAGACTAGGACTGAGAGATGCTCTCCCTTCAGTAGCTGGCCCTTATATGAGCCCAGCAAGCATCCGCCCTTGGTTCACTCATTCTGGTAGCATGGGGAGCACAAGTGCAAACAATTTGCCCATGCTCCCTGGGCCAGCCAAACCCCTTCACCAGGTGCTCAATCACCAGTTCAAGTCAAGACTTAACAGTTTCCCTGCTGTGTTCATGTCTGTTCTGTAGTGCTAGATGAGTATTTGAAGTACTACCCTGATTTCAGAGTTAGTACTCTCCATAGAAGCTGTTACGGTGCTGTGATTTGCATTTAGAATGAAAATAGCCTTGATAACACTGGTGTTTTAGTTGTTACTGAGTAGTGCTTACACCTGTCTCCTATTAGAAAAGTATGAAGTACCATCTCTTCTTATGCAAACAACACTATGGCAACTAGGATATTTTTCATCTATTACTACCTCAAATTTCAGAAGGAGTTAATCATATGAGGGTTGCATGTTGCTGTTCACCTAGCAGTCTGTTGCTCTGAGAAACTCTGTCTCCATCCGTTTTTCAGATGGAGATGTGTGGATTTATTAACTTGGGGAAGAATGAGGAAGGTTTTCTGCTGATTTTTAAACCAACTAGTAAAGAGATGAATAAGTTGTTTTATTTTTTTCCCCCAACACTTTTCTCCATGATATACTTGATAATTCTGTTGGCTAACCAAACCAGTACATAGATTTTATAATCTCTTTCAGTCATGGCTATCAAAGTCCATCAGGCTTTTATAGCAAGAAATACTGCTTCAGAGACTATCAAAATTTGTACTGGAAGTCTTGTTCATACAGTTTACCTGGGTTTTCTAACAGCTTTCAACAAGACCAGTGGTGGGGCACTAACACAGTCACCAGAGAAGCCGTGAATGCCCCATCCCTGGAGGTGTTCAAGGCCAAGTTGGATCAGGCCTGGTCTGGTTGTTGGCAACCCTGCCTGTGGGAACTAGGTGATCTTTAAAGCTCCCTTTCAATGCAAGTTATTTGATGAGTCATTCCAAGAACCCGTACTTCAAACAGCTTCATATAGCATTTCTGTAAATTCAGGATACCGACAAGACTGTAGAACGTTCCTCTAAGACTTGAGCTAATAGGCAAAAACAAGTCAACTATATTTAGTGTTATCAAATGTGTACTCATTTTACTCATTTGAGCTCAGAAGGAACATCTGGAGGTAACAACCAAACATAGAATTGCTCAGGTTGGAGAGGACCTTGGAGATCATCAAGTCCAACCACAACCTTACCATGCTACCCTAACACTAACAAACATCTGCTAAATCATGTCCCTTAGCATAAGATTAGTGGCACAGCCACTAGAATACAAAAACAGCTTCAGTAATCACTCCAAAATGAAAAGAAAAAGATAGGCAATATAAAACTGACAGTGCCACAATTTAAGTCTGGAACATATCTGCCTTCTCAACTCCACATGCAGGTCTCAGCTCTGTATCTTATATTGTTGTAGTGCAGACAGTTCAGAAAAAAGTATAGAATAATCAAAGACAGAAAAGCTCCACATGGATAAAACAACAAACTACTCCAGGTCCTATTAAACTGAAGTAGTACAGATATAGTAATACATACAATGAGAGATATGAAAATGGATGGATAAGAACAGCCATCATGGGATGGAGGAGCAAACAAGAACAAGGTGCTGTACCAATAAACAATCCCAGCAGTCAGTTAAGCTGTAAAATACTTTGTCCAGGGATGCATGGAAGCTAAAAGTGATGGTGTAGGGTCTTTTTTTTAATGCATAAGATAATGCAAATAATGAAGGGGGAAAAAATGAATTACAAAGACCACTAAAGCATCCTTCCCTCAGTAAATCAGGACAGGCATGTGTGAACTTGGTTTGCTGTCAGATGACAGGAATAAACTGATCTAGTGTGGTGCTGGCATTTGCAAAACAGAAAGAGTAGCATAGTAAATACACTCAGAGGCTTGAAGTCACTACTGTCGCCACTTCAACACAAGACTTGCAAACTGACTTAATTTCTACAGGCCAAATGAGTATTAGTAAGTGACAGTCAGAATGATGGAACACTGACGCTCTAACATCCCAAGTCAGGCCATTGCAATTATTTGTCATTCAGTGCATATACAATTCAAGGGGAGCTAAGTCATTCTAGAGTTGCACAAAGCTTGTACACTTATCAACTGAGGATCTACGCCCTTCCTAAAACCTGTCTTCAAAATAGTTCTAATAACTTCTGTAAGTTACTAATTCTTGAGTTTTTCGTTTAACACTTACGCCATGTTTTGAATGCTGAAAGCAGTAGTTACGACATCACTGAAAACACTAGTATTGTGCAACTGGAAGCTCAATTTCACTGACTTCCCTCTAAGGCTTTTGGATTGAGTTAACCATAATTGGCATTTCAAGCAATAGTAATGGCAGTTAGCTTTATCTTAACATCAGCCACTATAAAAAAATAAGAGAGCAAGCTTCAGTAGCCACAAGAATCCTATCTATTGTTCTTAAGATAGGGTTAGTACCTTCTTGAATGCATAAATAAGTCCTGACTGTACTGTGTATTGTTGCAGGGTGCATCTGAGAAGGATATTGTCCACTCTGGGTTGGCTTATACAATGGAGCGCTCTGCTCGAGTAAGTATCACTCTAATAAATCTAAGTGCAGGAAATGAACTTGTGCCTTTGCTACATCTCTTTTAAAGCTGTTTCTCACATAAAGCAGTGAAACTGCTTCTGATAAGCTCTTTACAATACCAGAAGAAGTATTAGTTGGTATAGCAAGAGTCAAAAAGAGGAAAAAAAGTTGACTTACCTATCTGGTGATGGATGTCCATCTGTCCATGAAACACTTCCTCTTCAAAAGGGACCTTCATCAAAGAAACATTTTCCCTTGTGAGGCTGGCTCTTAAATGAGCTGGAGGGGCTGGGGAGATGGACCCAGGGTCCACCCCTTCTAGTCACCTGAGAAGCACAGGTAAATTGCCTGCAGCTGTGCTCCCTGGGCCAGCCATACCCCTCCACCAGATGCTCAGTCATCAGTTCAGGCTGTGACCTAACAGTTCCCTGACAAATGTATTCTGCAGAATTTATTAGCTATATACAGTTTGTAGCCTCTGTTCTCAAATGTTTCTGTTTTGAAACATTGGAGACTAATGTATGATATCAGGAAGTATTTTTAAGGGGAAGCTATGGTGACTAGAAGCATATCAGTTGTTCTCTTGTACCTGACTAATAAGGTCTTAAGAACACCTTAGTTTAGCATCAGCAGTTTTAGATTGATCCCTTTATGGAGTTTTCCTAATTAGCAGGTAAACGCTACTTGAAACTTTGTCTTTCCCTGTAGAGATCTGAGACTTCTTAAATCTTAGACTTACAGAGAACTGAGAGATTTTAGACTACGTTCTCAAATAACCTGAGCTCTGGTGACAACGTTAGGGGCTTTTACACTCCTATTTGGATCCCATAAGCAGAATCTGATGTAGTCCCTATTGGAAACTTGCAGAAATCTCATACAGCCTTTTCTATTTCAGCAAATCATGCGTACTGCCATGAAGTACAACCTGGGTCTGGACCTGAGAACAGCTGCCTATGTCAATGCAATCGAGAAAGTCTTCAAAGTATACAACGAGGCTGGCCTGACCTTTACATAAGCAGGCCGACACTGCTCCTCATTGTATCCCATCCCTCTTGCCGTAAATGTACCCTCTTCTTGGAAAAGCTTATCACAAGTTTACATGTAACCACAAAAATTTCTTTTCTTCTGACATTATAGTGGATTTTATTCTCAGTTAGTTTCAGTCCAGACTAGTCTTTTTCTACAATAAAAGTCCATGGATTAGGAATACAAGCATGTATCTGAAGATAACAGTTCATCAGCACTTGTGGGGGACGTCCTGGGTATTTCACCTACAAAACATAATGGTACATTTTATGTATGAAAGAGTGGTCTTGCCACCTGAGCCACTTCTCAGACTTCAGATCAGATACTGTACTGGATGAGCACTTAGCTCATTATTACTTCATGCACTTTTGTTTAATGATATAATTTTGGCTTTGGCACTTTCAGTAAGGCCTTGTATGATCAATGCTGTGGCATTGTCAAAGGAAGAATGGGCCTCCAGCAGGGATTAACTTCGATAGGAGTCTAATTTTTTTTTGTAGTAAAGCTTCAGGCCTGATTCTCTCTAGGCAATGTTTATTTCTTTAACTGCTGCTGTTATAGGACTGTGCTCTATTGCTTGTTCAAGTTAGCTCGGCTACCACCACGAACTATGTAGAGTTGACAAAACTAATATTTTTATAAGCTGAAACTATCGAGCAATTATAGTTACATTTTTAAATCAAGCATCTGTGTAATTATTCTGACTTCAGATTGTCTTTTTCTTTTTCTTTTTGTAAAGAAAAGGGATAGTCTGACTTTGCTAAGTAATCATAACCTGTTTTTAACATTCTTTGTCAGTCTTTTCCTCCCAGAGGCTTTTTCAAAATTAGATGCCGCCTCAGTGAACAACTACAGTGAAATACAGCCCAGAAATCATTGGCCAAACTACAGAGGAGCTACAGTGCTGCTGTCAACTTCATCCACTGTCTTAATGCAGAGCTCCTTCTTTTTCTTCATTTTTTGTTTTTTCCATCAGAAGGTCGTGACAGTTTTGATTATAATCAAATACAACAGAATGGACCTCAACACAATACTGGATCAAGCACAGTTTATAAAGTCTAAGGCTTTTGTCCAGCCGAGTCCCCTTGAAGTGCCAGTTGTTATTTATGTAATGAATATGAGTGTTTTTTTCTAAAAGACAACTAGTCCCTCCCAGAAACTTATGGTTTTTTTTCTATCTACTTTGTAACTGCATAACATAACCTGGAGAGAAGAGCAGTTATTAAAAAAAAAATTGACCTTTCCAAACCAAACATGCTGTTGTTTCACTGCTTTCTGTTTCACCTAAAAGCTTCTGGTTACTACCCATGCAATCTTCACAGTACACTTGCTAATTACAGATAGGTCTCGTGGGCTTGGCAGTCAACAAGGTGGTTGAAGTTAGTTACATGTGTGATAGAGCAAATTCTCAGCTACAATAAGCTATTTTTCAGTGTAGTCACCACCATTAGTTACACTGAGCAAAGAGCCTGTATAAGCCACGCTCATAAAAGTCTTCACCAGCAAAGATAACCCACTGTTGCTGTTAGCAATGATAGAACACCACCCACTGCCTCACTGTGCTTTTCCTAACCAGGGCTGAAGGAAACAGCACAGGTTTGTAATGGCTCTGAGCCATGCCTACTGCCTACAGCAAATAGTGTGGTGGGCACTTGTAGCCTCCCAGCAGCAAGGATAAGGGTACCTACAGTTTTCACTGTTAACTCCTTCCTGCCAGCTATTAAATGCAAATACCTGCTGTGCAGAAAGGCAAGTACAACAACCACCTTTCATGCCAGCAATGAAGTCAGTCCTGCATCCACTTTCATTGATGGCACCTGTCACTGTCAGGAAGAAGTGCTTACACAGTGACAATTCCTGCTGTCATTTCAAGATACCAAGTAAGTGACCTCTAAGTTACGTCTTTAGTAATTGGTGAGAATGTCGTATCCAGTTCCTTACTGATGGCAGTAGCAAATTCTCTTCTTGGTGAAGTTCATGTGAATGAATTATCTCGGCCCATTTGGATTGGGCCACTTCATGCCCACACAGAGCCTTCCCTCAGCTCTGACACTGTCTGGCTGCACTAACAGCAACTTCAGCAGTCTGCAGGGCAGTAATCCCACCTTTCTACATCGCTGACTGTTCTAATGTGTGCAGTCAGAGTAATCCCAAAGAATGTGTGCCAGACATGTACACGGTATGGGGTTTTATTTATTTAAGAATACATTCCATGGTGTTACGTGATCTTCATTGTCCAAAGCTTTTGCCCCAGGAAGTTGCTTGATTCGCTACGTTTTTTACAGCTTTTTCACCGGTTTCAGCGACCTTGTAGACTTCATCCAGAGCTTTTAAAGAAAGAAAAACAAAGGTAACTTCAGCATCACTGCAGTATGTTCCTCTTCCCCACCAGGTGGGGGTGGGAGGGGAGGTGAAGAGGGGAAACCATAGAGGGACCCATCTGGGATTTCACTGGAATGACAATGAAAGCAGCAGAAACGTGACCTTACCTTTCTGACCAGCATCCTTGGCCTGTTCCACTACTTGCTGCACAGTCTGGCCCACCGTGTTAACTGTGGAGTAAAACAGCATCAATTAAGGAGCTATTGGGCGGGTGCTAATTTTAGTTACTAGCAAAGACCAGTTGTGCCACTCCAAACTTAGAAGGGCTCATGGAACTAAGCCTCCAGGGTACGTGCGGGCACAACTGAAGTACTTTGGAGATGACGTAGTTAATGGTTGCAGAACCACCAGTTGGACGATATTATTCTAGTTTCAGAACCGACACAAAACCCCTTTTTGTTTTCATTTAAAGAGGGATTTGGAGAATTCAAGAAGACAAATACCATGTCTAACACTCCCACATCAGTCTTCTGGCATAGGAAAAAATTGATAATGGTCCTCTAATGTTAAGAAATAGAGCAGGAGCATGAAAGTCTCCACAGAACATGCATGTCTAGGGCTGCCGTAAAGCAAAAGCCAGAGGAATTTTTCATTTGCAAACATGAGTGCTTGCCAAAGTCGTAGTGTTTTCCTTCCATGCTTCAGCATGAAGATGTTCTGAGAATCACCTCAAATTCTTTGGAAATGGGGTCACCAGGAGTGGTGAGGGGTCTTTCCTCTTCCTAGCGAACCTGGCCCAGGGACAAGTAGTAAATAAGCAGCAGGTTTCCCGTCTGCTTCATTGAGCACTGCCTAGAGGATCTGCACATTAGGAGATAATATTAAGGAAGAAGTCCTTAAAGTTGTATTTCCACTGCATTTGAGGTCACCTGCAGCGCCCAGTTTCACTCTGAATGCCATTAGGTAAACTCAGCTATTCCTATTGTATGAAGCACAGACTTCTGAGGAATTGCATCACAGCAGTCTTTGTGCGAGGGCTTTACGGACGGTGGCTCACCTAAATGGTACATTGCTTCATCCTGGGGCTGAAAGCATCACAGCACCAAACAAGCTGCAGGTGCCCTGAGCCCGACAACTGCGTCAGGGCTTGGGATGGAATGAGCAGCTACAGCATCAGCTGGGCACATCAAAGACCTTGGAGCTTCAAGAAGCAAATCCATCACGGTGTTGCAGAGCTCCTATTTAACATGGCTGTTCAGGTTTTAAAAAGTTGTTAAAAAGTTATACAAAACCTAAACGGCCTCATTTTCCCTCTCAGCTCTCTGCCATCCCCATCCCTTCAACACATCTGGCACCCACTTGGTGAAGGGGTGCAAGCAGCATCAGAAAGCCAGCATTTAATTCAGGTCCCTCACTCTCTCTAGCACCACTGGGGTTTGAGAGCAGCAGCCACGTCAACCACACCCTCAAGAAGAGCATCTGCAAAGCTGTGTTCATGCATGAGATATCCACCCACGCTGCAGGGCCACAAGCCCACAGCATGTTGGAGGCACAAGGAAAGCAGCCTATGATATTTACCTGCCGCCTGCGCAGCGCTCTCGGCCTGTTGCGTTGCTTCCTCGGCGAGCTTCTTCCCAATCCCAAACATGGCTTCTGCTGGTCTGCTCTCCCCACAGAGGATGGGTGATCGAGTCTCTAAGTTTGGTTCTGTTACAGTGTTCAGCAAAGTGCAGCTTTATATAGACAAAGCAAAACTCCTCCCCGTAGTTAGAGGGCAAACACAGGCTGAGCGGGACGCGGCGAGCCCTGCTCGGTGATTAATACGCCAGGCATAAAAGGGCGAAGAGGCATTAGTGTTTGTTGTGCTTTCCTCCCCAGAGAGGGGGTGGGGATTCATCAGAAGAAGTTTTCCATGGCCCAGGAATCAAAGCTTTGTTTTCCATGGCAAAAAGTTGGTAAACAGAGTGCATTCCACAGCTGTCCTTACAAAACCTTCCCAGGAGGCTGCCAGGGCCAAAAAACATCCCAGTCCTCAGCTGAAGAATTGCCTAAACTAGCTCTGGTATTTCAAAGCCTTACATAGAAAAGTATCCAGTTTCAGAGGATTCTTGCTCACTTTTTTTCCCCTCCGGGCAGGCTTAAACTCATAGTTATAAAACAAATGGGAGGAGCTAACCCTGCTTTTTTGAAGAGTACGTGTTGAAATGATTGTTGTGTGAGATGAACCCAGCAGTTTTGTACTCTGTCATAACACTGCCCAGCAGCCTGTCCCTGCTAGCCCTGTGCCCTGGGAGCTGCAGGCAGCAGGCCAGGCAGTGCATCCATCCCCCTCCAGCCTGCCCCAGTCCCTTTGGGAGGGCTCATGGTGCCGCCCAGCTGCTCACACACAGAGCAGCTATAACACACTATGTACAAGGATCTCCCACTGCTGAGAAGCTGTTGTTGCTGGAGCTGAAGGGAAAAAGAAAAGGAAAAAAAAGCATAACCTGCTCCAGAAGAAGATGCTGGCTGGTCAGCTTGACCTTCTGCTCCAGGGATGTCTCTCTCCACACCAGACAATTAACTTCTTCAACAACAGCTCCTCTGCCATTTGCCCACCTGCATTTCAGCAAAGTATCACTTTTCTTCCAAGCACTGCAGATCCTCATTGACATACAAGAGGACATTGTGCTCAATTAAATAGGGTACGGAGGGGCATCTCCATATCATGTTATCTTCTGTCAGCAGAGATTACTCACCATGTTGGAAAACAGCTTCTACCAAAACACACTTCTGAGAAACAAACAAGTAAATAAAGCAAACAAAACAGCATGAGACAAAAGGAACCATTTTGTTACAAAAACCAAAGCCTTTGACCTCAGGAGAACCTGATGAAGTTTAGAATGGTTCTACGGTGCAGTAAAAACCCAAAATGCTTCGGATAACCCAGAGCAGCATTAGGCCAGTGGAAACCTATTGCACAACAGCAGGGCTATAGAACATTCACCTATTGTTCTCCACAACATCCTCGGCTATCTGCAGCCAGATCCACGTTCAGGAAGTGGCAATTTCCTGGCTCTGTGCTGCTGCCTCACTTGCTGGTGGTGACAGATGTGTGAGGCAGTGGGTCCTGCAGCCAGCAGCAGGCCCAGTTGCACTAAGGGATGTGGTTTAGTAGGGAAATACCTGTGGTAGCTGAGTGGTTGGACTGGATGATCTTGGGGGTCTTTTCCAACCTTGGTGATTCTATGATTGTAAGTGCCAGGGGATGTTCAGGTTGGCAATGTGGAAAATCTCTTCTCAGAAGGAGTGGTGATGCATTGGCACAGGCTGCCCAGGGAGGTGGTGCCATCACTGTCCCCGGGGGTGTCCAAGAAACGTGGAGATGTGGCACTGAGGGACGTGGTTGGTGGGCATGGTGGGGGTGGATTGAAGGCTGGCCCTGATGATCCTAGAGGTCTTCTCCAACCTTAATGATTCTGTGATTCTATGGAAAGCTGTTATGAACAGCTGAGACAGTGGACTCAGTTCTGACATTTCGTCGTTTTGGACTATGGGCTGAGATGTCCCCAGTGCTGGTGGCAGTCAAGGGAATGACCCTGAGCAGACACACTGCTGCAGTCACAGCCAAAGGCCGGAGCTGCTTCTGATGCTGAGCACACACTTGGCCCCACCATGCAGCTGCACAAGGCGCTCACATTGCTCAGTTCCTCAGAATCACAGAATCACAGAATTATCAAGGTTGGAAAAGACCCAGAGGATCATCCAGTCCAACCATCACCAATACTTCCCAGCTAAATCATATCCCTCAACACAATATCCAAACATTTCTTGAACACCCCCATGGTCATTGACTCCACCACCTCCCTGGGCAGTGCATTCCAGTGCCTCACCACCCTTCCCGAGAAGTAATATTTCCTAATGTCCAGCCTGAATCTCCCCTGGCACAGCTTGAAAAATATTTAAAGATCCTTCCGCAGGTCTCAACAGCCCTCAAGCATTTAATGGCGACACTGGCCCACACAGGCAAAATGCCCAAATCCCCTTTGCATGGCACCTTGAGGCTCTGACAGCTGAGGGCACACTCAGGAGCAAATGGGAGGGAATGTGAGAGCTCAGGTGTCAGATCAGTTCACGTGTCCCTCTGGGCAGTGGCATGTGAGGCCGTAACTGGCGCTTAGCTTTCATGTGCCATCTGGAGCCATTAATTGGGATGGGAATGTATTGTCCCAGGCTGTGACTCAGCCACCTCTGTGGAGCATAGGGGAAGGAGAACCCGAATGCTTCAAGGCCAAAGAGCACTGTGAACAAAGCTGTAGCCCCATTTGTGGAGCAAAGCTTTACAGTTTAGATCTAGAAATTCATGCCAGCAAGTGACTCAGACTCACAGGTCCTGTGCAACATCATCTGCCCCTGGGACAAAGGGGCTGTGATATGTGTGTCCCACCCTGCACTGTGCTGGGATGCATCCAGGCAGAGTGCTGCAGGGACAAGGAAACTGCACTGCAAGAGTCTGCTCCACAAGCACAAAGCAGTGGGAATGGTATCTGTCTTCTAAGGTTCTGATGGGAAGCAAAACCACCGTAGCCACTTGGGTTTTGGTAATGTGGACTGAGTGGTGCTTTGCAGAAAGTAAGATGCACTGAAGACCTGTGCATGGACCACCACAAACACAGCACGGAGCTGTGAAATTCCAAGCCTGAGTGCTTGTCCTCTGAAGATTTCACCACTGGGGAAGTAACCATGGAAAGCACTAAATAATTAAGTACTGTGGAGTGTTGCCCGGTAACTGAGTGCAATAGTGCAGTACTTTTTCTGTGAGCATGCACTTGGGTAAATATTCAGGCTTTTAGAGCCTTAAATGACTGTGAGCATTGCACTGGGATGCTGTGCAAAGCCCTGGGCTATGTTTACTCTCTGGTGATGTATCACCTATAGGTTCCTCTGGGGGTTTTCAGCATGTGCAGTGCCTGTGCAACCCGTAAGCAATCCCTGTGCCCAGTGGTAAGCAGCCCTTTTCCAGGGCTGCATTAGTGAAGGTTGGTGCTCCCCAAAGCCCCACCATCACCAGCTCCTGGCCAAGGAGAAAGCCCAGTGACACAAAACCAGCACATAATGAGGCTATGTCTCTCCTAGTAGTGAAAGTCTTAATAGTAATTTTATTTATGTTACTCTGGAAATACAGCAAAATGGAATTAGCAAACAACTGATAGGAAATACAACAGCAGCTTAACTTCTCATTACTGGAAGGGAACTGAGTTTAATCACACGGATATTCCTGTACTCCAGAATAGTACCAGCTCTGCTGTTTCTGTGAGTACATTGAACAGATGTGGCAATCACTGTTGCACTGCTACAAGAGCAGGGCAGTAACTGCCAAAGCCTTATGGTCCACTTTGAACAGAATATGGTGAGCAGATGTTACAAGACACACCGAGATGTGTTTTTCCCTATGGGAAGGATGAGGAGAGCATTCTGCCTTATGATTTTGCATGTGGGGAGAGAGCAGTTATCCAGATCTCAAATAGCTTTTGCTTCCTAAACAGAAGAGTCGGGAATTGCAAGGGTGAATTTTACATGCAATACTGTTTGCTTACATCTACATCATTTCTTAAATCCACATTTTTTCCCAAAGCCAGACACTGCTTCTGCAGCTTGTCCGGCTGCTTTTTCTACACCATCCTGCGCTGTCTTACAAGCCTTATCCACAGCTGGAAGAGAGGGAGAAATGCAACACGTAAGCAGAAGGCCTGAAAAAAGTGCAAGCTACTTCATTCAGTGCAAATAAAGGGGAGGTGAGGGGAGGGGAGAACATATTCCCACTATAAAAATACAGAGGCATATCTTGCCAGTGTCTGGTGTTAAGAAATGGGCTCAGGGCTCAGTGCTGCCTATGAGGGACAGAGGCTGGGGGAGATGTCTGCTGGTGAGCAGAGCTACCGAGGAACACATCTGCCACCTTATCCCATCAGTGTTGTGAAAGGCCATAACAGTCACCAAACCTACCTTTCTGGCTGGCGTCTGTGATCTGGCTGACTGCATCCTGAGTGGCCCGTCCCAACGCACTGGCTGTAACGAAGGACAAAAGAGCGTGCTATCAAGAGCTGTGCATGCAGTGATTTGTTACATTTAAAGGAGAAGCTGTAATATATGGGCACAGCAAGGCTGGCTCCCAATGCACACTACTTGGTCCTGCAATGTGAGAGTATGGGGGAAACATAAGCACAGGTTTGCAAAGCCTGCAAGATCTGGTGGTCACTGATGAAGAAGAACACAGCAGGAACACGCTTGTATTTTTTGTTTCAGACAGTGCATTGCAATCAATGTGGGTATCGCCAGCAGGCCATTGGTATTCAGGCCAAACAGCCAACAGTAAGGGTGAATTCCAAGACTTGGAAGCAGGGCAGCTTAAAACACTCCACAAAGCATGAAAAAAAAAAACCCACACTGAGCAAGGTAATGTTACACACAAAAGGTTATTTCCACCAAGAAAGATCCCAGTGCCCCCAACCCACCCAGTTTAGGATCTGTGTGGGGAGAGCAGAAGGATAATGTGCTCAGCTGAGCACTGCAGGCTGGTGGGGGCTGTTTGTGCCCAGCTGAGATCTGGAACTGCCCCAGGAACAGAGAGGGAAGGAGAAGCCATGCCCTGCCTCAGTGTGACCTGCCCAACAGCAGGGCAGCAGCTCTTCATTGGGATCTTTATGGCCTGGTCTGTACTGGTGGTGGTGAAATGGAGGTCTTATCACCTCTGATGGAGCTAGCAGCATAGCTTCACATTTAGGTCTGTGTAGGTGAGAGCAGCAACTGACCCCCTGCAAATAGACAGTGATGTTCATCCTCCTTACCAGCATCTTTTGCAGCTCCTTCTGCCTGCTCCTTCAGCCCCTGGAAGCCTCGACCTGACATGGTGGCTCCTGATGTCTCTGCCACAAGAAGTCCAACACTTGGTGATGCACAGCACACTGCCAGGGGTGTCCTGGCCTGTCTGGCTTTATACGTGTGCCAGGAGTCCTGGGGACGGTTGGTGCTATGGGTGGGGTTTGAACCTGAGGAATGAGAGCTGAAAATCTAAACAGATTGTCTTTACCCTTCCCAAAGAGAGGGTGTGCCCAGGTGGAGGTTTCTGCTTCATCGCACTGTCTTTGCTTATAAGTTTGATGTTTTTTAAAAATCAAAGCAAAAAATATCCCATTCCACCAAAGCAAACAGAAACCACCGAACTCTTCATAAAGAGCTCTGGAAAAGTACTGCAGCAGCAGCAGCACCCAAGCACATCCTGCACTCACCCTACCTGGGCCGCTGCCTGCTCCTTCCATGAGCACAGTGGTGGGCTCACACCTGGAGGCAGCTGCAGCCCCATCTTCCTTTGGGGTTTAGCATCTTTAATCACATTTGATTGGTACAGCAACATTGTTTAGAATCATTTCCTTGCCTAACAACACTGCTTGAATAGAAGTGGCATTTCACGTGTTCCTGCCAGCCTTTGAAATGTGTGTTTTCTGTCACCAATCCTACAGACAACGAAACTTGGCACCAATAAAGCACTGTGCTCAGGCAGAGCAGGGCCACGGCTTTGCCAGCAGAGGGGCTCCAGCTCCTCATTACTGCATTCCAGTTCACAAAAGTGCCTGGTTCAGATGTTCACACTCATACCCACATTGATCTTCCTGAATAAAGATTTTGGGTGGGAAATGGGCATGAGAACAAGACACTGTGGGTAGGCTGGGGTGGGAAGTGACAGCTCTTGTAAGCTCAGTGCTTCATTAGTACCCAAGTGAGCCGGAGCAGCAGAAAACAAGCCTGAGCACAACCGCTCCCCTCTGTGCCATCACCCAGGCTGGCACTGTGCTGAACCCCTTCCAACTTCTGCACCACTTCAGGCAGTGATCCCCCTTCCTCCCAGACAGGGCCATTAGTGTTTCAGTTATACATTCCCATCACGAACCTTTCTCAATTCCTTGATGATTTCTTTTTTCCCATACGGTTCTGTTGTTGGCTTTGCAAAACCTCTGACAAAAGAAACTGAATATTCTAGGTCTAATTTTTGGCAAAAGCACCACCATAGGCCCTCGGTCCATGCTTTTGTAAATCACAGAATGGCTTAGGTTTGAGGGGACCTTTAAGACCAACCAGTTCCAAACCCTCTGCCATACACAGGGCTGCAACTCACCATCTTAGACTGCCCAGGGCCCCACTCATTCTGGCCTTGAATACCTACAGGGACAGGGCACCCACAGTTGCTCTGCGCAGCAGCAGTGCCAGCGCCTCACTGCCCTCTGAGTAAAGAATTTCTTCCTAACATCTAACCTAAATCTCCCCTCTTTTAGTTTAAAGCCATTCCCCCTTGTCTTATCACTATCAGACTGTGTAAAAAATCAGACCCCTTCCTGCTTATAAGCTGTTAATAGCCTTAACCACCACAGAGGTGATCTGTCCCTCACCTGACAGACCCAACCAGCAAGTACTGCTGGACTGCTCATTTTGCTTGTCATCTCTAAATTGTGCTGTCTCAGAAAAAGAAATCCTAGGGGTGGGGCAGGGTATTACAAAGTACTTTGAAAGCTAAATGCCAACGCACTGCAGCCTTTGTGCCCTAGTCTCTTGATTTCTGATGGTATTGGCCCACTGCTCCAGCCTCTGAGCATATCTACAGCTTTCTATTCCTCTTATTCCCATGGATTAACTCTTCTTGAATGTGTTTCCTGACCCGAGCTGCATCATTCCATGTGTTGCAAGGTCGAATTGAATTGCTTGCAGGTGACAAGTTAGTTTGGACTTTTGCCTCAATCAGCCCCCTGTGTTTGCTGAGGCTGCAGTCAGACACAGGATCGTGCCAGCTGTGCTATCACAAAGGTTTCTTCAGCATTTTGGGCTGTTCTAGAAGTTACTCTGCATGGCCAGAGCTGAGGTGTGGGAAAGCATTGCCACCAACACTCCTCACTGGTGATGCAGCCTGTCCTACCTGGATGCTCCCTGCCTGGCTGCCCAGACTGCTCCCTATCTGTGCCTTCACAGCACAGCCTTTGGTGAGCAGCAGGTTGTCTGCTCTAAAGGGAAAGAAACTCCAAACACCTGCTCTTTAATGACCCATGGCTGTGCCTGGAGCCAGCTGGCACCTTTCAGCCCTGGAGTCATTCTGAAAGCCACATACAAGATGCTGAAGGGAAACTAGGAATTGCTCTAATTCCATTCCCACCTCACCTATGGCAGAACATACCTCGAGGCATGTGAGCACCCAGCAGCAGGGGCTGAACCCTGCCTGCATTCAGGTATTTGTGCAGCAATTGAGCAATGCTTTCAGGATTACAGTTGGAGCTACAGGTATGTAAATATCAGCTACATCATTTCCTTCCCACAGGAAAAACAATGCTGCAGCGTCCACAAGTGGTGTGCTGTGAGCTTCTCTCATGAGCACAGAGCTCACTGTTGCAGAGCAGTGCTTCTGCTCTCCTCTCTTTCACCTGTGTTAGTTTGCTTTGGGCAAGGGCAAAGCCTGTATGAAAGAACAAGCATTTGGGGATCAGCTTTCCCCTTGTCCTGAATCACATACTGGCTCACCATGCATACCTGCTTTCTTGTGTGCTCTTCTTCCTCTCATGCCCAGTAGGACATTTGGCTGCACCACCATAAAGCAAAGCTCCATACTGACTTCTCTTGAACCCAGGGGTGCTCTGCCTGTCAGTGACTAAAACCCAGCACTTTTAGATCTAGACAGGTTGATGCATTTTAAAGTCCTCCTTCAGCCACGGTCTGGAGATGCCTGTATTTTACTGGCATGTTTGCATGGGAAGAAGCTCCTCATCTTGGCAGGACCAACATCTAAACCACGTAAATAAAACCGATGGAACAAAAAACTTGTTCAAACACTTTTTTATTAGCTAAAATAAAAAATAAACTCCACAAGATCTAGAGACCCCAAAGTGCCAGTGGTGGCGTGGTGGACATGAGCCATGGATCAGTGAGCCCACTAAAACAAACCGGAGCACCAGAACACGCAAAGCTAAGGGGGGTCAGGAAGCCACGAAGAATGTGGGGGCTTGGGGGGGACCCCCAGTACAGTGTCACCCTCTCCTTACAACCAGGAGCCGACTTACATTGTATATTAAGGTTGGTTAATGAGGCGAGTGAAAGACTACAGTGCTGGGCGCAGGCCGTGCCTGCTGCAGTGTCAGCTAGTATTTCCATGTACACTCTTGGGATTCCAGCTTTTGAGACAGAAGTTGATTAATTGCCTTCATTTTCACCCTGTAAGTAAGAAGTAGGATAGGAAAACAGTTACACATTTGACAAAGAAAACGTATATAAACGAAACTAGGAGAATAACTCATCATCACTCATGGCAACCTTCTGGCCCTGATAAAGGAAGCAGCAAAACATGGAGGAGAACCTTTGAGCTTTGCCAAACAACTGATGAGAACGGGAACGCCAATGTGCAGCAGACCTATGGTCACCACTGCACACAGGGGAAACCCAGCCCCACAGAACAGCCACATGCAGCCTGGAGATGGGGATGGCAGTGAGCAGGACTCACTTACTTACCTCTCCTCCACCTTCTGTGCTCCCTGGTGCAGCTGCCTCTCCCTCAGCCACCGGCTGCTGTGGAGCCAGGTCCTCCTGCAAGGCACAAGGGAGACATTGGCCTCAGATGCCATCACCCACATGGGGCAGGCTGAGCAGGCCACACAAAGCAGCCCCAGTGTTACATGAGCAAACAGAACGCTATGTTTAGCATCTGGTCCATCTTGTTCTTTTTTTTTTCTGGCATTTTCTTTTGTGTCTCTGCGATCAAACACAACTGTGACTCTCCCTGAGCATCCTGCTGCAGGCTGCTGTCTCTGTGTGGCTCCTATGGGAGATGGATCCACAGGGAAATGAAATTGCCTGCATATAAGCGGCACAAAAACCTCTTCCATTGCAGCTTCAGGCACTGCCTTCTGAGAGCCAATCAGACTATCTGCAGGGTAAGCTGAGCACTGGGGATGTTCCTCATGACTAGCACAGCAGGGCTTCTTCCCTAGGAAATGTGCCTTGCATTTGCATTGCATCATTGGCTGGGATAATTGCTGCCATATCCTCTGACTTGGCTCCACCTCTAGTCTGCCCTTGAGAGGCCCCATCTGCAGTAATGCATCCAGGACTGGGGTCCCCAGCACAGGAAAGACGTGGAACTCTTGGAGCAGGTCCATAGGAGGCCAATATGATGAGAGGGCTGGAGCACCTCTTCTATGAGGAAAGACTGAGGGAACTGGGCTTGTTTAGTTTGGAGCCCAGGTGCTCTAATGCATGAAACCATATAAATTATGGATACCAGTAATCCCACACAGTGGGAGCTAAGGCTGCTGGGGGACACCACAGTGCTGCTTGGGTCACTTCACTGCCTTCTGTCAATGCGTAAGTACAGGGAGGGTGATCTGTGCTCAGGAGGCTGCACCCAAAGGAGTGGGGTTGGGCACATCCACACACTCAGAACTTGTGCTGCTTGTTGTGTCTGTTCAGCTGTGCACTGCCAAGGCTGCAGGGTAACGGTGACTCACCCCTATTTATAGAAAGGGAAGCTACTGTGCTCTCTGAGAGCTTTCCTGAGCAGCAGCAGCAGCAGGAACCAGCACAATCACAGGATGGAGAGGTGTCAGCCTGTGCTGAGGAGCTCTTCTGCCCACTGCTTTCTCACGCGTTCCCTCCCAGCCCAGAACAGCAGGCACAGGAGGGCACCAGCAGGACGGGGTCTGGGTGATGGGATGGGGGAACGTGCCAGGGAAAGGCCTGTGCTGTGATTGAGGAGCAGAAATTGATGGGTGCCCACGCAGGGCAGTGCCTGTCAGCATTCATCCTTTCATTAAAAGGGATTAAGTGGTCCAAGGGAAAGGCACGATGCAACCAGAGAGCAACTAGTCAGCACTGCTGCTCTTCATTGGCAAGCAGATGGATCTTTTTCTCCTCAGAAATAGATTGTCTTGGCAAAACTACTTTAAACAACAACAACAACAAAGCCAAACAGCCGTTCATTTATATGCCAAGGGCTGCTTTCTTCTATTCTTAAGGGGGAATATTGAATCTTTTGGCTTGAGGAGGGAGACACACAGTGGCTGAAATCAGAAGTTACAGGGGAAAAAGAAAAAGCCATCTCAGGAACAGTGTTCAAGCTTCTGTATTCATATTCATACAAAACACATACAATGGAAGACCTCTATATATTATCTTTCACAGAGGCTACGAAACATGGTTATTTGTTCAAATATCACCAATGGAAAACTCGAAAATTAAGGCCTGTAATTTATAAGAGCTGCTGTGCAGCACTAAGAAGTCTTACACATAAAGCAGTGAGAAGTGATGTTCTGAGATGAGCTGACAACTGAGCCATGCAGAAATGGGAGGGAACTGCAGGGAAGGTTAAGGTGGAAGGACAACCAAAGGGAAGCATGAACTGCTGGGGAACCCGCTCCATCCCCAGGGAGGTTCAGTGTGTGTGTGTATGTACACGTGCTTGTTCCCAGCCACGCCGTGTCTGCAATGCAGCAGATTTTGTGCTGTGTCATGCAGACAAAAAAGAATCAATCCTCCTCTGAGATGGGGATGCTCAATGGGTGGCAGACTCACTGGAATCCCTCACTGCCCACCACAGGCACTGAGATGTTGTGTGACTAACCTGACTAACCTGGCTTGCCTCATTACCAGCACTATTCACCACAGCCCTCAAAACAGGGTAAAAACAAGCGGGCTCAGCAAGAAGCTGCCCACACTGGACCCCCAGCCAACCTCACGTGCAAATGGCTGCTGCTCATCATCCCTCGGGAAGCATCCTGTCTAACAGCCAGACAGGCCTTCCCTGAGGAGCTGCCCTGCTCCAGCACACAGCCCTCAATTCTGCACTTGAACCAACTCAGAGCTTCCTGCTGTGAAACCACTAATTGTAAACAGCTGCAGATATTTAGAGCATAATCCAAAGACAAACTCCATCCTGTAGGCCACCAAAGGCACAAACGTACCTTTTTTACCACTCCTGTAGTGGCCACGATGGTCTCTGCTCCTTCTACTGTCTTATTGGCCACCGTGTTCACGCTGGCTACCACTGCCTCTCCCACCACGTTGGCCTGCTCCTTGGTCTTCTCAGCAACTGGGATTTCAACAACAGAAAGTCAGTCAGCTGTTCACCGAATGGAAGGTCACACAGAGCCGTGTATTCCCCAGGGACCCCCTGTTTGGCAGAAGCAACGGGGCTGCAGCAACACAGGACAAGTATCTGCATCTCCTTTGGGGCGATGCGCTTACCTGAGGTCACGCTCTGCACTACACCTTCCTTGGTTTTGGTGCCTTTGAGAGGGAACAAGAAGGAACAAGCAGACCATCAGTGTTCAGGCATAAATAAATCCCATTTCCCAAATGAATAGGAAGTTGACTAGAAGTAATCACAGAATGGCCCAGGTTAGAAGGGACCTCAAGGATCCTGAGTGTCCAACCCCATCCTTGCCACAAGCAGGGCCACCAACCTCCACTTTTAACACCAGACCAGGCAGCCCAGGGTCCAATGCAACATGGCCTTGAACCTCTCCAGGGACGGGGCATCCACAGCCTCTCTGGGCGTCAGATGAAGTATAAAACCACAGCCACATTTCAGCCGCCGCCGGGGCCGCGATCAGGGTGCAGGGGGTGGCACCGCCGGCGGAGCGGAACCGCCCAGAAGAGGAAACCGGATCGGATCCAGCCCGGATCGGGTCCAGCCCGGATCGGGTCCAGCCCCGCGGCCGCACCCGCTGACTCAGCCCGGCCCCGCTGCGTCAGAGCCGTCGGTCCGTCTGAGCGCTCCCAGCGCCTGCCTCAATTCCGAGCAGGGATGCTGTGCGCCTTTTGCTCGTGAGTCAGCTTCAAACTGAAACGCGAGCTGCTCCGTGTGTTCGTTTGCAGCACGCCTTTAAAAATTCAGCATGAAGACATAACCGGGGCTGCTGCTGATACATTTTGTATTCATTTCATTTCCAGTTTAAATTTCTCTCTACACTTAAAGCTATTGCCAATGTAGCTGTTTGAAATACAGCAGCTGCACCCAGCTGTGCGTACGGTAACGGAGGAGCCTGCTCACCCACTTTCCTGACTCCCACACAACTGGAGGGCAGGAAAGCTGTGCCAGGTGCTGCTGTTGGCACCAGGGTGAGCAGGCCTGGGAAAAGAGGACTGCAAATGAGAACCTGCCCACGAGGCTCAACGAATGTGGGTATCTCTAGTGAAGTGAGAGTGATGTGCATGCAGGCAGTGAAACAGAGGATTTCAGGATCAAAAGGTGTGTTTGTGGGATCAGGTGCATCCTGCAGCCCCACTCCTGATGCGGTGGGCCGGCCGGCACACACCTCACACCTGGGTGCCTGCATGGCAGCGTGGGGAAGAGAAACTGCACATTGCAGGCACCCAGCACTCAGCACAGAGCTGCCAGTCACACACCCGCTGCTCCGCTCCACACTGCTGCCATGTCCCCAGTAGCCTGGCTCCCAGCCTGGGAAACTGAAGCACGTTGTGGCTGCAGACCCCAGGATTACCCCAGGCATCATCCAGACCTCCCACCTCCTCAGCTCCACCACACAACAGTGTTACCAGACTTCCTCAGAGAGAATTTATGTGGCAGTCCACGCTGCTACGTTTTCAAAGTGAACTGAAAACAGCTCTTACCTACATACATCACTCCCTCTTTAGTCTTCTCTGCAGCCTCTGTCACTCCCTGTTTGGTCTTTTCTGCAGCAGCCACCACACCTTCTTTAGCGATGGAGAATCCTTTCTTAAAGACATCCATCCTTCTGGCTGCCCTGGGTACCAGCTGGGTGTGGGGCAGCAGCAAGCAGCTCCTTGGGAGGGGTCCCACAGTCAGCAACTCTGCCCTCGCTTTATCTTGCCTCCTCTGCCAGGTTCTGTCTCTGCTCTGGATCCTCTGCTGGAGGAAGCTGGTGTGACAAACCTTGCAGCCTTCTCTGGCTCTTATTGATTAAGTGCACTGCAGAGTAGCCAATGCCTGCGAACAGCTGGTACTGAAATATTAATGATTTGGATCTGCTTGGTAAGATTTAAGGAGGGAGGGGGAGAAAAGGACAGAGGTACGTAAGAGACTTTCTGGAAATCCTCCAGGTAGATAAAGCTTTTAAAAGGAGCTGCGGTGCTCTTGCTCAAGGATGCTCTCATGTGAAGAGATGTTTTATCCAAAGAGCTGAGTTCCTGAAAGCGCCTCTGCCCAGGGCTGCAGCAAGCACAGGCTCCTGAGGGTCCCTGGGAGGAGGAAAGCATGTGAAGTGCTGGTAATAAACCCGACAGGGACAGCACTCTGGGTCTAGCTGTAACCAGAACGCATCCCACAAAAAGCAGTAATAAGAATGTGGTTTCTCATAAGCACTGACTGAAGAAGGGGAGCGGATAGCACTTGGATGGGGAGCTGGAAAGCCCACCAGCCACATCTGAAGTGTCTGAAGGTGGTCCCCCAGGCATCAAGTATAAATCATGGTTTGGGCTTGGCTACACTCCCCATCATAATTGTTTTAAACTGAGACAGGGGACAAGGTTGGATATTAGGAGGAAGTTTTTTACCCAGAGGTTGGTGATGCACTGGAACAGGTTGCCCAAGGAGGCTGTGGATGCCCCATCCCTGCAGGCATTCAAGGCCAGGCTGGATGTGGCTCTGGGAAGCCCCAAGGCTGCAGCCATGGCATGGCAGCACACGGACTGTGCTCTTACTGCTCCTGAGCTCAGCAGATTTATGTGGCTTTGGAAAGTGTTTTCTTACTCCATGCTGAAACAATGGCAAGACTGTTGATCTGGAAAATAAGATAAAGATTTATTAGCCTCTTCCACACCAGTGCTTCTCCTTGCCAATAAAGGAACCACAAATTCCCATCTGAATGTGGAAGAGCTAAATCTCTTATAGACCACAAAATCTATCGACTGTTATGTCCAAATACAAAGTGCTAACTTCAAAGAAAGGCCATCCCAGCATGTTGAAGAGCTCTCACCATTCTGGACTGCCATCACAGTGAGGAAAGAGCGGCTTTTCTTTCCATCCTCCTGCACATCTTTTTGGTTGCTGACTGCCCACAACCCACAGGGCCCAGTGTTCCTAAACATGAGACGTGTGTGTCCTCCTGCACCACCCTGCAGATGGCCGAGTACTGCATATGGATCCATTGGGCACAGGGTAGGTGCCC
The DNA here is from genome assembly GCF_054131305.1 of Coturnix japonica. NCBI lineage: Eukaryota > Metazoa > Chordata > Aves > Galliformes > Phasianidae > Coturnix > Coturnix japonica. The sequence goes on from NC_140670.1 coordinate 5,871,864, forward strand.
CAGTTTTACTTCATTTGCTATAAAGTGAAACTGTCCATCCTTGGGGCCGATTTACCTTTCCTTAAGGCTTTCAAAGAGCATTAAGGCAGAGCAGAGAATTTCCCAGGCACTTCTTCATGGGAACCCAGCCTGAGAAGGTGAGAAGTATTGTTTGGTTTTGTTGAGCTATTGTCCCATCATTGTAACTCCTGTAATTAAATGCTGCATATTTTGCATTGCTGTAGCAGTTAACAAATGGCAGGAGCATCAAACCACCCTGCAGTGTGGGAGATGAGTCATCACTCGAGTGCATCAACCGGTGCTCAAGCGGGATACTCCTTTCCTGCACTCTCCCCTCCCAGTGACCTTCAGCCAGGACTCACAAGAGGCATTTAAAGCTCACTGGATCCCTCCCAAGACAGCCAGCAGTTTGCACAGATGTTGTTTTACCTTGAAACCCTTTTAGGAAAGCTCTGGACTCAAGACAACGTTGTAAGTGACCTGTGGAGGGCAAGAATCAATAAGAGCTCCTGAATGTTGGCTACATGGCATCTGTACCCTTCCACTCTAAGCTGAGGATCTAGTGCCCATTTGCTGCCAGTCCTGCCTCAGAGCAACTCGGCAGTGGGTGAGGTCTGTGCCTGAAGAATTTTCCCTTTGTGGTAGATACAACAACTTAATGAGAAATGGAGTTGTTCCTCCAAAGGGCGGATCAGGGGGACAAGGTTGGCCTGGCAGCTGGCCCTGCTGGCAGCCCCTTCTGGTTTCTCAGCTGCCCTGGGATGCACAGGAGAAGCTACTAAGCCAGGCCCTCCATCCCTCCCCATGGCTGATGGCTGTGCAGTGTGTGCTCCCCCCAGCAGTGACTCTGCAATATGTGCAAGACAGGTCTAACTTGAGCCTACCTATTCCCTAAAGCAGACACAGAGGAAATCAAGGAACACAAAGGAAAACCGAAAACAAACTTTTCTCCTTTGTGATTACAACAGACTGAGACGGGATTTCAATTAATTAGTCTCTCTTCCCTCTGGCTCTCAATTGCCAGTTACTGTGCACACAGCACCTTAACCTTGTCCTCAGCCATGAGCTTGGGCTGCTGGCCATCAGCTATCAAAGGCATCTTGCTGCTGAAAGGAATGGGCTTTGGTCATCTCCTATTGAAGTATTTTGGAGACATATGACATCTAAAAGATGGACTGCTTGGTGGCTGGTGCATGTCCTTTGTTTGGGAAGTTTTAGCAGGAAGAATAATGCTAACAATAACAGGATCAGACCCTGCTCTATATAAACAGAAATCCTCTCTCTATTTATGAATACTTCAGAATGCAGAAAGGAGAACTGTCTCAGAACACTCATTTTCATGCTTGAAAGAAAACAAGCTGCTCTGCCTTCCAACCCCCAGGCACACAGCAAGGACTCTCACCCTGGGCACAGGTCTGCATGGCTAATGGGAGATGGAAGATGGAGAGAGCATCACTGGGGCACGCGAGTGGGCAGAGGATGAGGCAGCATTTTCCAGACCTAAAGGCAGCAGTGGCTGCCCAGCAGCTCCCCCCTTGCTGTGAAGATATCAACAAAGCTGTCCTATTCATCTTCATGGACAGAAAATCCATTCAATTATCCAGTCTGCTTCAGAGGTTTGAGGCTGGAATAAATGAATCCGAGGCAACTTATGCTTATTAAAACAATTCCAGTTTTTGGTTTTTTTTTATCCATTTTCTTTTTAAATATTCAGATTCTGAAATTATAATAGAGACTTCGGAGCATTGCAGGGTAGCAGCGAGTCTGGGAAGATGCAGAAGAAAACCAAAGCTGCCAGGCATCACCAGTGTGGTTGCTATCCAAGTGAACTCAAGCCATCTCTCCAGCGTGATGTTTGGCACTTCTTACCTGCTGGTTCTGCCCCCTGTCGGGTTGCGGCCTCAAGGCTCAGGCTCTGAGCAGAGTAAAGAGGTGCCAAGAGGAAAAATGGGATTTTCCTCTTTTGTGGGTTCCCCAGAAGGCAGTGCTGATGTTTGACATCTTGGCCATGTGGAGGTGTAGATGAGATGATGGCCTCTCAGGGCAGGAATTGTGGGAAGGGGTTAAGAGCTGTGCTTAGTGTAAACAGTTATGATTAGCAGGCAAGGCAAGAGTAGTCACAACAGCTATCACTAAGATCACGGGGTACATGACTGAGTCTGCAGTAAGTGTGAAAGACAGGACCAAAGGGTTTGAAAATGGGTCACAAATGGGGTATCTTCATCTTCTGCAGCACAAAACCAGTGTTCTGCAAGCTGTGATCCTACAGCAGTTCAGGTTTTACACCCGTTATTTGTTTTGTCTCACATTCATTTCAGTTCCTTCCCTACAATGGGGTGTCCTAAGTAAACAAACACAATGCTTAGGTCATATCCAGTTGCTTATAAAGAAAGTCCCATTTGCATGTGAAAAACAGCACATGAGATACGCACGCACCAACATGAGCTTGTGCTCTAGCAGGATACTTGCAATTAGGTAATAAAGGCAGCAGGAAGGAACAGAGGGAAGCTGCTTACTTTTCTCAGCCTTAAGTCCAGAGCCTGTGACATCATCTCCCAGGAGAAGTGACTGCAGTAGCAGGAGCAGGTTTTGTCCTTAGAAAGACAGGAATCTCTCTCTGCCTTGCTCCCGTCATGCCCTTGCCCAGCCCTGACAGCCGTGAGACATTAAGGGCATCTCCATACACTTATGGGTTCTTCCATTACGCACAGAGGAGGGGGCTCCAGATCTAACCTGCGACATGGAGAGCCAAACCCTCAATAACGAGGCCTTCTAAAATCCTAGAGAGATTTTATCCTGCTTTATTTTTCAGCAGACATTGGAACGACTCCAGAAAAGCTTTACATTTAATACCCTGCGGGACGGACTGAGCCTTTGGCTGTGCTTGACATCAATCACTCCAAGACATGCTCCGGCACTCCTGCACCAGAACCCGCACCTGCTTTGTCAGGAAGCATGATTCCACTCTAATTTTGTTCTTAAAGATGACAGAGTGCATCACACTGTTAGGCAGGGAGGAAAGGAACACTCTGCTTCATGACAGCAACCAAACAGAAAAGCAGCAGCTTTCTTCTGGGGATAGAATAAGATGCATAGAATTCTGTGGAGGCCACACAACAGTGAATGTCTGTAAAGTCTTATTTTTCCCCACTGTGCACTTACTGTAAAGATGTTAATGACCACAATTGGTTGTAGGTACCAAAATTGCTAAAGCCAGGGCATTGCAGATATTCAACTGGAAAGCAAACGTTTGCAGACAGCGGAGCAAGCGGCCCTGTGGTATTTACTGGCACCGTAATGAGAGTCTGTTGCACCGCTCAGTATTTTCTTTCCTTTCTTTTCTCTTCCTTTCCTTTAAAGCTAACATCCTTTTCCTGTGCCTGAGGGAGAAGGCAGCTGATAAAAGCCGAGTTCCTGTTCGCAGATAAGTTTAGAAGGCAGCCAATTTCAGAAGTTCCTTGAATAAGTTATATTCCTACCACCTTTTTCCCCCCCCCCCCCTCTGTTAGAGGCATTCCACACAGGAACCGGGCCCACATTGTTTGATGGCCACGGACGTTTCCACAGTGGCTGGGAGGGTCGAAAGCGTTTTCCGCTCTTTGTTACAAATAGTTTTGGTTTTTTTTTTCTCCTTCCTTCTTCCAACTTTTCATTTAAAGAATATTGCCGGGGCGTTCCAGCCCTAATCCAAGCTGCACTTCGGAGAGGAGAACAAGAGACAGGTGTAACCGGGTGGGAAAAAAGCCCACAATGCTAGTGAAGGTTTTGCTCATCTGTAACACAATAGGGCTGGTTAAGCTGACCAGGCACATCGACCATCATGGCTACCACAATGTTCCGATGCACGGCTCAAAGGGACAGAGCCACGAGACCCCCACAGACACAGAGAGGGCTCTGCTGGAGGGAGAGGGCTCCTGGGAGGCAGCAGGGCACCGGGCAGATGTGCCAGACTACCTTGTGAGTATCACCTACCCACACCACGGAGAAAGAGAGCAGCTGGAAGCTGCCGGCCCGCCGTCCCAAAATGGGTAAGTACCCATATATGTGTGTTTGTGCTCGTGATGGTGGTGGAGTCATGTATAACAAACATATCATGGTGATGAAAGAGCATTATGGATAAAAGTTTCTTTTTGAAACATGTTAGATTTTAGGGCTCAGTCTATATCCAAAAAGGAGAGGTTCAACGTACTAATGATAGGAACAGAAAATATAATTGCTTGTGGGGAGTGAAACCACAGACGTGGCTGACTCTTTGTCCTAGAGACAGCAGGATGGATGTGGTGCCTGGATGCACCTGCCATGGCCAAACCACAGGGCAGAGACCTGCAGCTCCCCTGTAGCACGATAATACAGAATGTTACCTTCAAACACAGGACTAGATAAAATTTGTGTCTTGCCTTTTCTCTTCAAACACCAATGGGGGCTTTTACCAACTGTGGCAACCAGGACATACTCAGCTCAGACTTGGACCTTGGAGAAAGAGGAAGATGAGAAAAAGAAGAGGGGGATGTTAGCAAAACAGGAACAGTGAGGATTAAATATGAAAGGAGTAATAAATAAGCATGAAGATATTACAAATTCAACCTTGCCCCCACCAAAAGAAGAACAAAAAAGGATTTTCAGGTGCTTCTCATGATCACCTCTAGCTGTGCCCCCATTCTCCAGGAAGATTTCCTAACGCTATGCTTTTTGTGAGCTTTACAGGGCATGTAAGTAGGTCCCTGAATGTTTAAAATAGATGAAAACCAATCAGGACAGTGAATGAATCTTTTATAGCACTGATGGAAGGCTACTGCTCGGGATGGCTGGAACAGCAGCATAGTGAGTGCTGTTCACAGCTCACTGCTTCGGGATGCTCTGATTCTTCTCTTCAAATGTTCTTGGGGGAGGGAGAGAAGGGAGCTGCAAAGACACCTCATTCACGTCACAATTCCTTTCTAAGTGTCATCTATCCATAATATTAAGGCCTCCCTTCTGCATGTAGTACAGTGCAGGGCTTACAGCCCTGTTTCCCTTCATACTCCACCTCCCCACAAAATTGTATGATGGACAGTGTCCAGTAATGGCACACACTTAATTCACCAGCTGCTGGTTAATGCATTTCAGACTCTAACAGAGCATGGAAAGCCAAACAGAACCATTACCATGCTATGCTGCAAGGTGACAGGCATTTGATAGCTTGCTGAAATGCTAATAGCCATCTAAAAGCTAGAAATACTTCAAAAATCCAAAAGTGTAAAGAGGTACTTGTCAAGGTCAGCAAGGCACTGTAACACACTCTCCTAATTAGGACTTTTTCCTTTGCTGTGTGACTTTGTTCAGCACCAACTTGTGTAATGCCATTCGGTGCAAGCTGTTACTCATCCTAATTTCCTCCCAAGAAGAGAAACGCTTCCTCCTTTTAAGGAGGTGGTTGCATAATGAGTCAAACCACAACGCTCTTCCCTATTATAAAGCAATGTTGATGACTACATGCAGTCAAGATCTAGCCTGGCAGTAGCTCCAGGGTATACAGTCTTCTGCTGGAGCAATCACAATTAGAGAGCACAAGCCCAGCAAGGTGGCACATCTCAGGAAAGAAACTCAATGCTTTCAGAGGTGTTGTACCCAAAACTGAGCTTGGAGAGCACATACACAGATAGCACAGGTCTGCTTGTGCCTGTGCTCCAAATTCCTAGTGCTGCTGCAGATGGCTGAAGGTGTGAGCAAGGGAAGCAAGGGAAAAGGCATTGGGAGTCATGTGGAACTAAGACCCACACACAACACAAAAAGCTCCGGGGTGGTGGAAACCAACCACTGCTCTGCAGTAACTCCGTGACACCATTCCAGCAACAATTAGAGACTGTTTTTGCCCCCCAAACTCTTGCTGCTTTCCTTATGCGTTAGAAATAATGATTGTTACAAAACTTTCTTAGATCTTTTCAAAATAAACAAGTATCATTTTTTTTATTATGGTCATTTGAATAATTGGAGACCATAATGACTAATACTCCCCAGGCAATCAGAGTTCCCTGGGTTCTGTTTCAGCATGTAAGGTGAAATGACTCACTACGGCCCAGTCAAATGCTTGGATAAGTTACTAATGAACTCTTCTCAGAACAACAAGGTGCCTCTAATCAGAGTTTTAAAATAAGGACATCAGTAAAAAGTCGCTGGCAGTTTTTAATGAGAAATGTGTGTATAATAAAGAATGGTTTCAGCTGTTTGCTAAAGGAAGAGCTAGGTAACAGTTTGGTATCTCAGCTGTTGCTTGTATCTGAGCATGCTGGAGAAGCTGTGCTTGTTCCAAGTTGGCAAGTGTCTCTATGCGCTATTTGCAAAATCAAAAGCAGCTCATTTTCCACAGGAAACCACCTTTCTGTTTTCCTTCTTTTTCCCAGAAGCCACGTCTTGTGTGATTGATCAGTTTGTCATGGTGAAGCTTCCTTATGGCTGAGATAAATGGATCCATGGGTACACAGACTTACCCGCAGAAGTAATAAGGGAAAAGGAAGCACAAGTATACAGAGATCTGTAGTCTATTAGCATCTGTTTTAGCCATGGAAGCTGAAGAGTAAGAACAGTAAAAACAAGTTCTAGATTTCATAAATACTCAGCGTATAATGCCCATCAATCACATGCAGGCTCCAATCCAATCCCTGTGCCTGCAGCTCTGCAAACAGTTATGCTGATAACTCAGATTTCATTCACGTTATAATCATATTTCATTAAAATATATATATAAAATGAAGCATCTAAAAGGTACAATTCCACCACATGGAAAGCTTGGGCAGCAAAGCCCAGATTTCCCTGTATCCTCAGTTGGCCTGACCTGCCAAGTAACACTGTAAACCAGATTCCCTTAAGTGTTCCAGCTTTAAAATAAGCCCATGAAAAAAGCTTTTTGACCTTACCCCTCAGTAACCACATGGACAGAGCTGGTCCCCAGAAGGATGGCTCAACACAGGGAAGGAGAAGTGGTGATGAGCAGACAAACCAAACCTGGCTTCCCTCACTAAAACAATGTTTTAGAACTTCTCTTTCCTACAGTGGAATTATCCTCAGACAGCTCCTGTCCTGGGTGTACTGTATCTCCATCATGGCAGGTATTGTGGTGCTCTGTTCTCATTAGCCCACAAACACGTGCTCAATCTCGCATCTATTGCAATTTTTCTTACTATTAAAACGTTTGAAAAAGAAAAGGAACCTAATAAAATAAATACACATATATATCCTGAATTACAAACAGAAAAGGCAAAAATCTGCAGAGTAAGTAAATCCTTAATCACACTGACTCATGTCAAGGTCTGTATACACAGTTCTGTCAAGTCACCCCTTGATGAGAGTTAGGCTTCCTGATGTCAGCCAGCAGCGCTGTTATCTCACTGAAACACTCACCTCTTCCTTTAGCCTTGTGCTGAGACAGCCACAGAGCAGGTCTCTGTGACCAGCCAGGGTGCCCAAAGGGGGAACAACCATCCTTCAAAGTGCAAAGAAGCAGAGGAAACCAAAATGGCTCTTAGTCTAGGAAAAGTCAGAACAATGCCCAATCTTAACTGCTCATGTTCTTTTCTGCTTTTACAGGAAAACAAGCATTGATCTGATTAATCTCAGTTTCACACTGACTCATCTATTTCTTCCAAATTAGACAGGGACTTTCTTAGGATGTTTATGGGATACTGAAATTCCCCACCAAAGGGGAATAGAACACAGGCTTAAAAATAAAGGAACCTCTGGATTAAATGCAGCTTAATGTGATCTTCAGCCCCCGACATCCTGCACACTAGTGGAATGGCCAGAGTGCTCAACAATACCTTCAGTGGTGCCAAGTTCATTAACAGAAGGGGTGGTTTTCCTATCAAAATTTGGCACCTGGCTCCTTTCAGGACCTTTGGCAATCTGTCTTCAGCTCTCTTCTTGAGTTGAGCAGCTGGTGGAATAGCTCCACTTCCATGTGTTTGGTGAACAGTTCCTGAAGTAACAGCTTCTCTGAGCACAGTGCAGTAGTTATCTAGCCCACCACATACAAAAGATTCTCTCATTTCCTTTGTTACATGGTTCATTAGTGCAAGCTGTAGCAATTTGTTCCTTCAGAAGATAGCAAGGGATCTCTTGTTTAAGCATAGTGACAAAATCCCCAGCAATGGCTGCTGGGCGCATCCAAAGCCTTCCTACTGATGAGGGCCAATAACCCTCAAACAAGCCCTAAGCAGCCAGCCCTGAACAAACTGCAATCTTCCGCTATGGCAAAAAGATGACTGGGACAAGCCTTGTTGTTCACTGAGCACACACAGTTTGGGAACCTTGTCTTGTTCTGCATCTTTGACTTGCTGGTGCCAGCACAGCTATGCTGGCAGGGAACACCAAGATGAAGTGAAAGCGCTATGCTAGCATTGGACTTTTATCTGCTACAATCAGAAGGTGAAATCCCAGTTTAAGCTGCCCTCAGAGTCGGCTGTAAAACTCACACCATGCTGAGGAAAACACCAGGAAGGAAATGGCTGTGAATGCTCTATGAAGAGAAGAAAACTCTTGCACAGATTTCTGTGCAGTAGCTGTACAACAGGTGGGATTGCCTCAAAAGCCATTGCAGCCAAGTCTGCTTTCTCTGTAACACTGCTTGCCGTGAGGCTCCAAGTTCAGGGTTTTACTCAGAAAGCCATCACAGCACTGCAGTCACAGGGCATCCTGCAGGACAGGCCACAGCTGAATATGTACTAACAGGCATTACAGCTGGAATAGACTCAGGACACTGGGAGACTTGTAGCACTGCAAGGAAATCAAAACGCTTGGCACTGCTGATCTTTCAGCTGAGCTTGTTGTGGTTAACTGCAAATCAATCCGTCTGCCTTCATCAAATCCCAGTGAGAACCAGTGATGCCCAAGGGATGAGGCACAAGGCTCCTGCCCAAGAGAGGAGCATTATCCATCATCAGGGAAAAGGGAAACGGGAGAAGTAGTTCTTGCTGCCTGGCGGATGCACACTGCTGCCTGCTCAGCACAGCAGAGAATTCACTGATGTGCTGACAGGTCACCAGCAATCACACACCAGCTGCTAATTAAAAACAAGGGCACACCTTGTTCCTTACGAGAGCCAGCAACTTTTTAAGTACTTAATCCCTTTGGCACTCCCCAGTGAATTAACTGATGAGTCTTTCTTTAAACTGACATGCACAGTCCCAGTTCAGGCTAATTTAAATGCAATACCTTACCTCTTTTTTAAACTGAGTGTTCTTTTATTGCCAGTGCTTTGCACTGTGGGAAAAACAGAACACAGATTGTTCTGCTGCTACAGACTGATTGTTTTCTGCTTCAGCTGGAGTAAGTCAGGAGCCTACAAGAGTTAGTGGGAAATCACTTCAAATTCAAAGAGACCAGTCATAGGAACATAGAATTATAGGGACTGGAAAGGATCTCCGGAGACCATTGAGTCCAATCCCCGTGCTAAAGCAAGTTCCCTACAGCAGCACTCGACACCCATCCATTAGATAAGTACAAGCATTGATAAGATCCCCCAAGCCTTCTCACTTCCATGCTGAACAGCCCCAGGTCTCTCGGCCTTTCCTTGTACAGGAGATGCTCCAGCCCCCCCCAGTCACCTTTGTGGCCTTCCACTGGACTCTCTGCAGAGGTTCCCTGTCTTCTTTCTTAAACTGGGGAGCCCAGAAGCAGACAGCCTTCTGTTGTCATCTAGCAGCACATCTCAGCAGCAGTAATTGCATATCTGGTGCCTTTAGCACTGCACAGAAAAGGAAGGAGTTATGGGCCTCATATGGGTAGTAGTCATGACCTGCTGGGCAGGAGTTCTCACAGTAATTATAGGAACTGCCTTCCTTGAGAATAGAAATGTGAGGAAACCAGTGTGAAGGACAGCTCTGCTGCATGAGCACAGACAAAGGAATAACAAAACTCATGGAAAAACAACATCCTGAAGCTTTTGTCCAGGCAAAAATTCCACTGACACAGCAACTGCCTAAAATGATGCATTACGGTGACAATCAGGAGGATGCCACCAACAAAACTTAAGTACCTGGCTGTGCTGGGGGGCATTATTCTCACCTACCATCACGCAGATCTTACCAGTTGTAGCTGTGCACGGAAATGAGCCAACCCTGTATTCACTGCAACAGTTATGGCCACTTTTGCTTTACCTCCTGTCCCTCTGCTGTGATAGCAGCATGTCTGACCATCCTGACATCACAGACAGCACTACTCATGTTTTGCTGTGTTTCAGAACAAGCAGGAGTAGCATCCAACAGCAACAACAAAAACAACCATCCCTGGCATCAAAACAAGCATCCTTAACCCTGGTTTTGTAGAGCTGACTTGGCTGTTGTTCCAGCTTGCAGTTTTGCTTTAAGCTTCATCATTCCCCACTGTAGAAAAAGAAGCCCTCCTGCTCTCCTCACAAAGCAGCTTCTCCTTGGCCACAGAGGCTGGCATCAAAAGGAAACCCTATTAAAGAGGATGAAAGCAGAGAGTGCACAGCTGGTGGTGTGCTCAGTGAGTGAAGCTACACAGTCACAAGGGGAAATAAAACACAGAAGCAGAGCATAAAGCTTCTGTGTCCCAGAAACAGGCTGAATGCAGTTCTCTTTGTCAAAGGGCTGTTACTGAGGCTTTGTAGCCCTTTGGTGTCAGCGCAGAATTCCCACTCATCTCACTGAACTTCAGATCAAGCCTTCCTAAGTCTTCAAATTGTTCCACTTCACATTAAGGAATGACGTATTTCCCCCAAGGTTAATACAATTAAGGAGTATTTTTAGTAATAGATAGCAAAGTTTCCTTAAAGGAAGCATTTGACAAGATATATAAAAATACTGCAACAGAGGTTTCACCTTTGGGCACATGTATCTATATTGCAGCTCATTGCAGATAGGAAAAATGAGCCTTACATGCCTACTCAACAAAATAATACATTTTGATAAATGTAAACCAAATGAAATCCACTAAAAATTATTAGGATTAAACCAAAGCGTATGATACGATATTGCTATTCAGCTTCATGGATCAACTTTTACATTGAGGCAGGGAAACCTAGCAAGTGAATATTAAAGAAAACCAAACAGAGAGAAATGTGACTACCACTAAAGGCAGCTTTTATACCAAGTGTGCCAAATTCCTTTTGTTTCATATTATACACACCACATAACGCATAGTTACCCAAGCATCAGGTTGGGGTCAATCTCTGAGACAACATAACACGCTTCTATGGGTGAGAACCTAGAAGTGAGTCCACCAGATACCCACAGCATGGCAGCAGGCTTAGAAAAGAAACTCCTTATTTTCTATTTAAAGTGTTTGTGCATTTCTAGGTGCTGTAGTAAAACACTTTTCTTGCTCACACACGTTTGTGCACGTATAGGTTTGGTTTAGATCTGTAAGGCTTATGTGACCCAAAGGACTCATCTGGGAGCCACGCACGGTGGGAAAAACGAATCAGCACAGATGATGATTCATGGGGTGTGGGTTGTTTTCATCAAGAAAGAACGAAACATGAAAGCAAAATAATCGTATTTAAAGTAGAGATTTCCACATGGAATGCAGACCCTTGCTGGGATCTGGCAGGGACCCCACTGGGCAGGTCTAAGGCCCTGCATACAGTGAGCGTGGGGAACTTACCCAGCTTGCCCAGGCTGTCTGCTTTCCCTCTCCAGTTTCCTTCCCTTCTCCTGGCTGCCCCATTGCTCTCTCCCAGCAGCCATGACCGCAGCTTCTGCTTTCGTGCCCAAGTTGGTTCCCCATTGTTCCTGCACTCAGATGAGAAAGGCAAACTTTTTCCATACATGCTGATTATCAGAGATTTAGTTCCCATGTTCCCATTTAAAAATATACCACCTAAAGTTCAGCTGTTCTTTATCAGGCACAACTCAACTCTCCTCCACACAATGCTCTGTTCCACAAACCTTAGGAGTACCTCCTGATCCTTCCAGATACCCCCATGGATAATCATGGCATTGTTCAAGACCCAATTCTGCTTTTGTTTTCAAAAACTAGTGTTCATTTCTTATGGGAAAGGAGTTTAATAATATGCACAGTGGCACAAAATACCTGTTTCTATTTCCCCTCCAGGCTTTAAGGAGATGCACAGTGTTTATTAACATCTCCCTGCAGGCTCCCTGACCCTCACTCTTCAAAAGGGCTGACAATAGCAGGACATGGCGAAATGGTTTTAAGTTGAAAGAGGGAAGATTTAGGTTGGATGTTAGGGGGAAGTTCTTCACTAGGAGAGTGGTTAGGCCCTGGAACAGGCTGCCCAGGGAGGTTGTGGATGCCCCGTCCTTGGAGGTGTTCAAGACCAGGTTGGATGGGGCTCTGTGCAACCTGATCTAGTAAACATGTATTTTTGGTGGTCCTGCTAGGCAGAGTGGTTGGGACTACATGATCCTTGAGGTCCCTTCCAACCCGGGTCATTCTGTGATTCTGTAACCCACCATAGTTCACAGATTCTTTTTCCCCACTTCACTCTGCACTGGTGCAGCCTCACCTCAACCACTGCGTGCAGGTTTGGGCACCATAATACAGGAAGGACATAAACCCCTTAGAGACCACCAGAGGAGGGCTACAAAACTGATGATCCGATGGGGCCAGGGGTTGGATGCAAAAATCAAGATGGTCCAGTGACTGATCTGAAATAGCAATAGTTTGGAAGACACCGATTATTGACAGAGTTTATGTAGGATTAATTTTCAGAAGCAGTCGATCCAGACCTGATGAGTCAGTTGTGAGGCATCTGAAATGGCAACAGGCCCATCCAGGCAGTTTGACATTTAAAGCAACGTTAATCTGCAGGTTACCACGGGTTGGAAATTTCTCCCACTGAATGAAAAGGCTGGAAATGGAACTAATGCGTCAAAGTTCAGACAATCAACCCTTCTGTTAGAAACTCTGATAAGCATCCCAAATGAAAACAAAGGAACAGGGAGTCAGGGGGGAAGCTAGCAAGCATTTTTCATTTTCTTTATCATCCAGCCTCAAAAGCAAAGCTCCCCTACATTTCACCTTTCTGTGACACTGCTACAAGCAAAGACTTTAAAAGACCTACTTCAAATTGCTCTTTTTTCCCCCAATAGGAACTGGTGTTCTTACACGCAGTCTCGCCTGGTGACGTACATTGAAGCCTGCATGAAGGAGAAGTATATTGTCAACTCCCAGCAGCCCTGCCCAAATGGAGCTCCAGGTTGCCAGAAGATCATGTAAGCCCCCAAATGAACCCACTGGAGACAAGGGGATATTCTCTAAGTAGCTAAATTAGATTTACAAAACTGCTGATTGGCACATTTTTAAAATACATTAAGCTCTGACTTAATTGAACACCAAAGTGAGGAAGTGACTGATTTCTGTACCTATAGTGATAAGGCACTTAAGTAAGCTGGGATAATTATGGCCTTGAAAAGCCATCACGTATAGGACTACAAGGGGATTAAGTGATTTTTCTAACCACTGTCTGCAGTAGTTATCCAGGACACCAACATACACTTAGTCAGTGGACTTTCCCCACATGATACCAGCTGACCATAACTTGGAAACTAACACCTGGACCCTGCTCCTCAGGTACAGGACAGCTGTGAAGCCCATCTATCAAGTGAAACAGAAGGTTTTGAAGTCTTTGCAATGGAAGTGCTGCCCTGGATTTATTGGGAACGATTGTGAACAACGTGGTAAGGAAAGGCAGAGAGCACGCATGAGAACTAAGACTAAATGACATCCACTGTGGCAAAAACCAGCTTACCTATTTGTTCCTCCGGTTTGGGAATTGATGCTTTATTTTCTTTGGCACGTTATGTCCCAAATGGCTGATGCCTTGCAACAGGAAGGAGGTGTAATTAGCCTTACAGAAGGGCTAACAGCAACAGCAGTTTCCTCTAATCTTCACACTTGGAGAGATGCATTTGTTTGATGGTGGAGTTGTCAGATGTACATTTGTCCATCTCACCCACCCAAATAGGCTCCTTAGACACAGCTCCTGTTTATATCTCCATAGGTTTAAGGATTTTTTTTGTGCATATAGCACCTCTCCACAGTTCTCATCTCTAAGGTAATTTATCCAGCCTCTCTCCACATCTGTCACATTGCAAGTGAAACTGTGCGGTCTTACCCTATTGAACTGTATTAGCTTCTGCATCTCAAGTGTTTTCACAGATGTATCACTTCTCAATTGCAGATCCCAATGTCATCCCAGTGCCAGGAAATCAGACCGAAGGATGGCAAGAAGAAGAGTTCTCAAACCACAGTATGTTCTTGAACTTCACATAACTTACCATTCTCTCACATCTCAAGTCACAGCCCTGAGCAAAAGACAGATGTTTCTACTTTAACATGATAAACTATGGATAATGTCTTCAGTGAAAGCATAACTTGGGCAAGTTTTTACACAACTGTGCATCACTTGCTGGCATTTGTGAGGGGTTTTGCTATAAAATTATATGAATGTTCTTGAGAAAACAGCCAAAAGTTTCACAACAGTATGTTGGCTGATCATCACTTAAACCCTAGTGTGAGTGAGAATGCCAGCTGGTGTTAAACCTTCCGTTAGTGTGGATGCTTAAGTCCTTGTTCTGCTTGATGGATTCATAGGAAAGCACTTCAGAAGGCTTACCACAAAAAAAATCAATTCTAAATGCCATTTTAGAGCAGCTACCTGTAGCTTTGAGAATATTGTTATGAGATACCCCAGATCCTTATCTCAGCTGCTCTATCTTGCCAATCTAATATCCAAGAAGGACCTTTCCTCACTATATGGCAAATGATGTGGCTTGTAGTGCTATTAAATATCTGCCAGCAACTGGGTTTGGGATAGCATTACAGCCCTGAAAGAGAGTCTTCCTTACACTATGCTCTCAGCACTGAATGAATAAACAGTTGCTTTAGAAGACACAAGTTTATAAAACATCAGCTTGACAAGTCTAATGTAATCCTGGAAGGGAAGAGGTCCCCGGGATGGCACAGTTAAGATACACCAGTTCCTGCAACTCAGTATAGGCTTTTAATTCTTCAGCTTAAATTAGCATGTGTTTATTTAGAGTAATGGAAGTTAAAGGGTCCCTCTGTGAGAGCCAGCAGTGACACTTAACCCTTACACTCCTGAAGCTTTTGTTAAACACCTTCATTGCTCTCACATCCTGCCCTTTCATGCTTGGTTGTTAAGCTTAGCTATCCTTCCTGTCAACTGGCTTGAAAGCAATTATTATTTCAGAATGCTTTTACGGCATGGGGAGGTTTCCAGTGAAAAATATTTTACCATCACTGTGATTAGCGTGGCTGAAGGTCTTGTGTTAATATTTAAATCAAGTTTCCGTCACTGCTGAAAAGAAAAACCAGTTACAAGTAAACTGTAGTTAAGCTGTAAACCAACATATCTCTAAATGCCATTGCAAGATTTTCCAGAGCAAAAAGTACACTGGTGTTCTCAGAGCTCACAGGTCTTGTAGGAACACGTGCTGCTGCAACTCCATTGCATGACACTTGCTTTTTGAATCTTGTGATTAGTGTCAGCACCAGTGGATTCAAGAGAGCTGTTGGAAGTTATTCAGAATCAGGAGGCACTACTGGATGATCTTCAGAGTGATATTCATCAAGCAGTCAGCAACCTAGGTGATCTACAGAGGATATTTGACAACAACGGTACAAGCATGGTGTTAGAAGTGAACCAGAGCAGTGAAGGTGAGAGGTCTGATGTAGAATTATCACCCTGTCAGCAGGTCCTGTAGGACCATGCAGATCAGAAGGAGAACCTGAGAGTCACAATACACACTAATATCCCTCGGTCTGCAGGTTGCTTCCAAAGAGATGAAAATGGGGGCAATTCCAATACAAAGTAATGAATTAAATCTGAGCAGAAGCTGAAATGTGAAATTAGGTGAAAGGCAGATTCCTTCATACTCTTCAGAAACTTTAGAACCTGCCTTAACCACAGAACAAAGAGATTGCTTATACTAATCTGTTAGCTTACTATTCTGCTTCCATAACTTCTTTTCTATGAGGATGCAGAGTAATTCACACCAGTACAGATTCCACATAGATTTTTCAAGTTGAGTCTCTGCCTAGGATATGCAGAAGCTGAGATGTTGTGTTATTTTGTGACACGGAAGGGGCATCATAGAAAGCATCAGACAAACAATGGTATGAGAAAACTGCATAAGCAAGAGCACATCAGATGAGAACCGTTGTGAAAACAAGCAGTTACAACCATTAATAAAGCTGCTCCACAAGCATTTAAAAAGGCAGTATTTCCCTGACTTAAATCAATCAGTACATATCTAGGTGACAGTCTGCAAACAGAAACACAGCATGTTTTGCATTAACCTCGACTTCAATAAGGTTATTTTTGCTATTATAAAAAACATACTGTGTGCTCAGATTTTGGGGATTCAGATAGCAGTTGCTGAAGGAAAATACCTTCTCGAGTCACGCTGGTCAGACTAAGATGCTTTCTTAAGCAAAGTTACTGTCATTATTAACTTTGTTTTTAACAGATTTTCAGGAAAGGCTTCTGCAGCAAGTTTTGTTTCCCCACATCGAGAGTTTTCTGAGGAAACACCTGAACCCGATGTGGGCAAGCTTCAACAGAAGCTTACAGAACCTCTCCAACATAGTAAGAAACCTATCCCACGATGTGGAAGCCAACAAGAAAAGCATAGAAAGATTCCAAGAGAGCACTGTGCCTAGAAAAGAATTCCAGGAGCTGGGAACTAAGTTTGAATCTAAAGTCCAGGAAAACGTGGTGAAAGTCGATCAAATAAGGAGAGAGATAGAGAATCAATTGCAAATGCAGCAGGCTAGTCTTCAGCATAACCTCACCATCATCAGGGCCGATACTGACACAAGGCTGAAGAAGCACCACAAGATACAGCAGTCCCATCACTTAGCTTTGAACAACAACATGACAAGTATGAAACGCGAGCAAAACAATCTTGAAAATAAATTTGAGGCTTTGAAAAACAATTTAACAGAACTCTCCTCACATCACGGTCCCAAGGATGAAAGCACACTGTTTGCCATCAGACAAATTAATGACATGCTGGCAGGCCACGCCAAACAGCTTAAAGAGCTCTACATGGAGTCAGATGTGGCCTTTCAGAACATTGCGGTGCTAGAGAAATGGTTTAAGGAGTTGAAAAAAAATATCTCAAAGAATAGGCCTGAAGATCTTTCAATAACTTTAACGGAGAAATCAGTTCTTATTGAAGAAAACAAAGCAGCAATGTCACAGATGAACGATACTCTCTCAGCCCTTCAGGAAAACTATTCAGAGCTGTTGAGATATATGGAGGAATGCAATTGCCAGAAGATACCTTCTGACCCCGATATACTCGAGGAAGATTTAAGGAACAACACTTACTCCCTCGAAGGCCAACAACCAAAGGATATGAAGCAGTTAGAATCTGTTTTCAAGGATCTCTTGAGGAATGAAATCGAAGAGCTCTCCTCAGCCTTTCCACTTATCCATCAGTCCCTTAACCTCCGCCAAGAAGAAAACAGACAGCTTCAGTTGCAAGTTGCATCTTTTTCAGAAGACGTGGGCCTCTTGAAGAAGAAAGATGAAGAAATTCACAGACACATCAAGTACCTCAACAGTTCTTTTGGCTCGCTTTTAGAAGACGCCATGCGGCACGAAGCTGCACTGGAGGCTTTGTTGGGAGAAGAGTTTATGGAAGTCCTGTTTGAGGAAGATCCTGCTACTCTAATAACATCAGTAGCTCAGCTGCAAGAATTCCTGAAAGAGATCTCAAATAAACTCCAAAGCCAAAACACGACTTTAGAATCTCTCCTAAAGAGATTCCATCGCTTGGAGAGAGGACAGCAGAATAATCACAATGTTCATGCATCTTCAAAGCATCCCAAACAGGAAACTCAGACACTCTCTGTACTGGATGAAGGCAATCAGCTCAGCAGTGTAGAACATATGGAACCTAATTATGAGGCTTCCAAAGATGACTCCTCGCATAGCTCAGCGTATAATGACATATTGACTCTGAAGAATGACATCAAGTATCTGAGTCTGGCAATCAAGAGGCATGAATCCAGAAGTGATGTGAGTATCTGCTGCAATCACACAATTGCTAATGTAGTAGAGCCACTCAACACTTCTGTGGAAATTATCTCGGGAGATTTAGCAACAATGAAAGAGAAGCTGGAAAAACATCTGCTGGTTTTCAAAAAGCTATTTGGAAGAGATGAAGAATTACTTGCCTCAAATGTAAGTCTGGATATTGCAAAGATTCAGTCAATGCTTACCAGAAAAGTGAGAAGGCAAGAGAAAGGTCAAGACAAGCAAAGAGACAAGAAAAAGCCTGAGAAGCAAAGAGAAAATACACCGATAGTAAGTGGAAGAAATAGAGTGCAGACCGAACTGCTGGAAAAAGGTAGGTTCTTCTATCTTACTTGCTCATGTGCACGTCTAGCTTCTCTCTGGGCCCTGCCGCAAGTCACTTTCGTTCCCAAATTAGTTCAACTTCAGATATTTAGATCCCAAATTTTGTCTGTAGATGCTTATGTTTATGGAATAATAGTTTTCTCTTTCAAAGCTGATGGGGAACGCTGGGCCTTGTGGGTTTGCTGCTTCTTCCTCAGTTATTTGAGTCAGGAAAGGATATACTCAAAGCATCAAATCCTTGTCAGTCTGGATAGATACATTAAATTAACTGTGAGAACTTGTGCAAGTAGAACAGGGAAAACTGCCCATAGTACAGCCCTCTCTCAGGGCTAAGGTAGGTTTTTGGCTTAAACTGCACTGATTGATCAGCTTGCCAAAAGCACCATGTAATTACAAGTGCCACAGTTCTACCATTTGCTTTTATGATTCAGCCCTTGCTATGGACACCTAATACAGAACAAAAATCAGGCCCTTTAGGCAACTGAGCTGCAAAACCGTAGTTAAGAATGAATAAGCAAAGAACACATTTCAAATGGTTTTCAGGACAGCAAAAGAGTGCAGTTTTTTTCCTCCTGGTTGGTCTCACCCTCATGCCTTTCTAAGGATCCCGATCTAACCAGTTCACCTACCTACACAACAGAATGCAGATCTAGAGAGCTTACAATAACCTGAAAGGTAAACTCACCGAGCCTTGTGTTTTGCTGCGATATCTGCCTAGTCCCTACAATCAGTTGTTTCTCCATCTGCAATCTACATTTCTTTTCCGTCAGCTATTTCTGACCTTCGTTTTAAAAACAAAAACCTGCAGTTAAGCTGCTATTGACTTTGCTTCTTTCCCAAGAATGAGATGTCTTCAGTGCCAGCAAAACAGAAGCGTTTCCTAAAACATGTTTATCTTTCTACTAAGAGCTCTAACGTAAAAATATTACTCGGAGAAAAATAGAAAGGGAACATTCTTGAATAGAAAACAAAAGCCTATTCAAATCATAGGATCACAGGGAACGAACCTTTTATTTGGTTAAGGATTTTTTATTTGTGCTTGACTACTTCTCTAAAAAAGAGAACTGCAAGAGGACTTGGCAACCAATTTGAAACCACATGAAAAGAAAACAGACCACAACCTACAGACTACTGCACGTAGACACAAACTCCATACAAACCCCTCAGCCTTATAAAGTTCAAATGAACGTAGCATTACTCGCTAATAATAAGAGCATTTGTTAGAAGCGATTGGTAAAGTTTACTCATCCATATCAATGGCCATGAGGCTGGAACAATAAGAATGCTCCCACCTTTTGCACCTCATCCTTGTAGCTGAGGTAGTCAGGCTTTAAGGCAGTGCAGTGCAGTCTCCATCATGACTTAGGCTCCTGAGCAATAATATAAATATATTTAAATATATAATATAAATATATTATATAAATATATAAATATAAAATATATTTATATATATAAATAACAAGCAATTGCTGGGAAGAGGAGCACTCATTGTTAACACTGTTTTCCTCTCTCTTTCAGACTCACCAGTAGCATTCCACGTAGGATTCTCAGACAGACAGGATAAAGAAAAAGCTCTGAGATTTAACGAAACATACCTCAATTATGGAAACAGCTATTTCCATGAACACGGCTACTTTAAAGCGCCGCACAAAGGCGTCTACCTGTTCATCATCTCTGTGGAGTTCAGCTCAGGACCAGCGCTAGGACAACTCTCTTTTAGCCGCGGGTACAAAAGAACTCTCTCAAGCGGTCAGAGGAAGACACCAAATGGAAACACCGTAACTTCTTTTGCTATGGCAGAAATGGAGAAGGGAGAGAAAGTGTGCTTTGAATTGCTGCAGGGCACTGTAGTGAAACGGAGCCCACCTGGGACAACAATGGGTGGATTCCTACTATTTAAAACTTGAACAGTGACACTGTGTTTTACTGATACTTTTTCCATAGATGCAATGGATCAATTCACTATTGCTTCATCTGTGATGTATTCAATCCTACTGCATGTGTTTAAACATAGCACTACTCTAGGTTTGTCTTCATGCTTCTTTTCTGGAAGTGTTTGGCTTTTGATTAGTTGCTAATGAGCAGCAATGGGATTTTAAAGTGATGACCTAATGGTTTGGATTCCAAACATATCAATACACATTCTCAAATCCTCAAACCTCATTAGAACAGATGCTTTGCGGGGCTTTCTTCACTTACAATTTATTTCTCTTTTCTCCTTTCTCATGAGACCCCCCATCCAGAGTGCTGCGTTCAGGAAGGAGGCCTATGGGAAATCCACAGAATTCCTTATGAAGGGGGACAGTGGCAGAATAAGGGGTAACAGCTTTAAACTAAAAGAAGGTAGATTCAGATTAAACAACAGGAAGAGGTGCCCCATCACTGGCAGGTCAGGCTGGATGGGGCTTTGGGCAATCTGGTCTTGTAGCTGGCAAGCCCGTCCACAGTAGGGGGGTTGGAACTAGATGATCTTTAAGGCCCCTTCCAACTCAAACCTTTCTGGGAATCTATGAAAAAAGAAACCTTCCCGTGACAGATATCCCCATCACCATCAAGGAAAAGCATTTAAGGCTATAGATATGAGCAGAGACATTTTTTTTTTAAGTGGTTGCTCAAAACCTATAAGCCAGAACAACTTTATTTGTCCCCGTTCCCTGTGGACCAGGCAGACCTTCTTGAAAACATCTACAATTCACTCTAACTCAACATTTCAGTCTGTATGTAACACAAACACTAGGAAAAAAAGACAATAAATCAACCAAATCTAAGATTCACCCTGAACAGCCGTGTGTGAGCAAGGATCATAGAAGCGGCCCAGCCTTCCTCCTTCTTGACCTGGTACATTTCAACTAAAGTGCAAAACTTAATAGTAACATAACAGTGTTAGAAGGCATTAGATATCCATTTCTTACGTCTAATTAGGAATACATCAATGCATCAACAATAACAAAAAATATTGCTGAAAACAGAGTTCATTTCTGAGGATATCCCTGAAGCATGTTGTAAATACAGTCCAGACGCAGCCCACCATTTAAAAGTATATAATCAAGTGAGCAAGCAAACTAAATTAACATCAAGCAAACAAACTCACTGGCCTACCGCCCTTCTTGAATATAAATTTATAATTAGGACAAAGCAAAAAGCAGGATTTCTGAACAGTGGAGGTTCCCAATGCTTTTGATGAAAGAGATGAAGTCCTAACATGTATTTTATACCCTTTAAGATAGCACTTTCTGATAGAACGTAAAGGGTAAATCCAACATCTCTGGAAAGAGAAAATGCCATTTCTGGCCAAATTAGCAATTGATGTCCTCCTGCCTACTCCTGGCCAGCGGTCCCACTCACATGACACTAAGTGGACAAGTCTCCCCATCTGCTCAGCATGGAGTCACTTCTTGCACTGGGTGCCCTGGAGCTCAGTCACCTTCTGCCCCAGATTGCCAAAATAGCTGAGGAAGGAAGCGAAGAAAAATGAGAAGACGTGAAATGTCAAAAAGGAAGAAAAGCATCGACTTGGAAGATTGGGTTCTGTTAGTAAAATCCATCACATGGAGACAACCCAGATGTTTATTTTTTACCAGTGGTCCAGGTATGATTGCACTGGCAGCATTCTGCAGTGCTGTCAGGAGAAAGTAAGGACCCTCTTGTTTTCAGCGCACACCAAGTCAGCAGGGACCAACCAAGTACTGAAGTTAAATACTTCAAGAGAATATATATATGTTTTCAAATTCACGTTTGCTCTTAAGGCTTTGACAGAAAACATCAATTGGCACAACTACTACACAGCTACTTAGAAATAGACAAGGTAGGCAGTAGCTCGGCAGGGAACAGAGAAAGGCCTGTATGTGTGATCTTTGATCCTAGCAGTTCTCCCAAGTGTGATATATTCAAGTTTGGCATTGCCATGCTTAACAGAGTTATTTTTGTTGAAGAATAAACCAGACAAGTTCAGAGACCGACTCTAGAGTGAACATAGCGTTAATACAAAGATATTCCCACATTTATACTCTTTAAGCATGTGCTTACGTTAACCACCTGCAGACACAAAAAAGGGACAACTGACTGGAAAACGCTCACTTTTACATTCTGAAGTAAAAACTTTAAGAAGGATAATGGATTCAAGCATTCAATGGGCAGAATAAGCCAGGAAGTTTGGCTTCCTCCCTAACCAATGAGGTTTTTCGTTTGCTGGTTTTCAAATACACACCTATTGGGCACCATCACCAACATGACTCTCATACTTAAAAATACTCCACTTTGTATTTCCTCCAAACCCTGCAACTGCCAGAAAATTTTGCCTGTAGTTCCAATCTCCAAATCAAACCCCAAAGCTATAAGAATATTCAACCAAGAAACCCGTGCCCTGTATCTTTCAACATCTTAGCAAAACTGTTTTCTTACTGAAGCTTGACCTGCTTTATGAGCATACCTTATAATGCTTTGCAATTTGAAATTAAAGTTCCTTAATTTTCTTTTCCCATTTCTATGATGAGCTCCTTACTTCACTCACAATTCAAGTACTCTCTGAGCACCAACTTTCTGTTTTGCACATGAACACTGTGTTCTTCACTGTGTGTTATCTTTATAGAGTTGATTTCATCAGTGCCCAAATCCTGCAGTCAGATTCATCTAAACCCATTTCATAAAAAAACTTTATACGAAGGTGAAAAATAATTATACATCAGCGACATCATTTTGATATTTATTACTATCAGGCAGTGGAACTTACTTTCAGCTGTCAAAACCTCCACCATGTTTAAAAGTATTGCCCTATCTTTACCATATAGCACCATCCTGTGGCCGTTTCAAGGAGCAACATGAGGTCACCCGATCCAACACCCAAAGCACTGGTGCAAAATTCCAGCTACTCACAGTGCTTTCATTATGTCCTCCTGTAATGTGAGCATAAGAAATCCCACAGTCCGCATCCCAGCTATAAGTTCAGTCAGTGAATACGCTCTGTCAACTACAGCTACAACCATGACAGAAAACTTACTCTTTCCAGATACTAACAGTAAGAAGAGCAAATTTTTGGTTACTTTTACAGTGTGCTGGTTAACTGTTCATGTGATGCTCACACATGAAACCCTCACAGACACTGTGAAAAGCTCCCTAAAGGAAATCTTTCTCCAGATCAAAACATACCTTTATGTAGACAAAATGATTCAAAACTGACCTTATTTTTCCTTCTCTCTGCAAACCGAAACTGAACTGGCTGCAGTTTAGTAGCTGCTCATTTCTGCAATGAGAAAAACATCCTGAGATTTAGGCAACTGTGTACTCAAAACCAAGTATCCCCTTGATTGATATTCATTTACTCCAACCATAAAACACTCTGAACTCAGGCTATATACAATCACCTGCATCATTTTTTAACCAACAGCAGAGAAGCATATTAGTCCATTGAGCAATCAAAGCTGCCATCCAGAACTTATTCAAGAGCTGGGGAAAAAAACCACCACATATGAGGTATAAAAAAGAAATTATTTTCTTAAAGTATGACGGTTTCCAAGTCAGTACATTGTGAGACAAAACCTTATAGTAACAAAACACATTACTAATGC
This sequence comes from Coturnix japonica, assembly GCF_054131305.1. Lineage (NCBI taxonomy): Eukaryota > Metazoa > Chordata > Aves > Galliformes > Phasianidae > Coturnix > Coturnix japonica. Next base: position 5,895,783 of record NC_140670.1, read on the forward strand.
GTACTAAAATAAGGTTATTTACTTAAAAATGATACATTGGACATAATCTGTGTACAGAACAAGCAATTCATGGTAAACTCAATAAGGCACCTTTTAAAGCAGATGCTGTACAAAATACATTAGTGTGTTACATTTTTAAAGGATTATTCTACACGTCTGGCATATAACACACAAGAGTGTGACCATTTTCCTCGTTCCACTCTTTCATTTTTTTATTTACATCTTCTCTAAGTTAGCTACAATGGTATTTATTCTTCTTGTATACAATATAATACATTTCTTTTTGGGCATGGCATGTCGGAGCACAAATGTCAGTACATGGTGTGGGTGTTTGTAACCGCAACCTAAGGTGAAATATGACAAAGCAACAATTGCACGGGGTTTGTTCTCAAGTTAGAAGTAACGTGCGCTCCGCCTCTGCTGCACCAAGCAAAGCTAACACACCAGGGCTCCATAAAGCACTGCATCATACAACACTGCCAGCTGTTTTCAGATATCACTGTTCAGAACAAAGACTGTGGGCACTGGATAAATCGACTGATTTCAGAGGTGCTGTCTAAAGAATGATGAAGTAGTGTAGCATACCAACAGCTGACGGAAGGTAAGCTTAACTTCCCTTTTGAAAGGTCTGCTATAGCCAAACAGGGCTTTTAAAACTATGTTTGCTTCTCCAACATTTCAGGTTGTTGCAACACAATCTATGAGGATAGGGTAGACAAAACGTATGCAAATGGTTCATTTTAAAAGCACATTCAAATGGTCATTCAGATCAAGGTCTAAAACATCATTCGAGACCACAACGGAGGTAACAACACATTCATTTGATACTTCAGGATGGATTCGAGAAAATAATCAGGAAAAAGTGAAGCATTTTGGGAAACTAAAATGGTTGGACTAGATGAACTTCTAGCTCTTTTCCAACCTTGATAATTCTGTGATTCTGTGAAACGTGTCCTTTTCCTGAGCAAAACTCAGAATAGAAGCCTACACTTGGCCATAGGAGCACCATATTTCCTGTGGAATTTGCAAGTAATTTTAACAGCAGTAACTACGTGCGTTACTCAAATTATTTTCCAAATAACTGAAATCACAAGGAATAGGCTTAATTAATAAAAGAAAGGGTTCAAGAAATTCCAAGGCACAGTTTTCATGCTCCCAACATGCACTCATGCATCCCGCATTTCTGACTTTATTGATGTTTATAACTGTGTAAATATAAAACACATTCACCAGGCTTGGGGGACTTCTTTTAGATGATGAGTCCTTATATTTTTGACCCAAAAAAGATACTCCCATGCAAATAGACAAACCCAAGTATCCATTCTATCTATCCTTAAAGGCTACTGAATTCTGCCGTACTGCATAAAGCAAAAACTTAGCTTAAGAGTATGTTTCATTATGTAGTAACTAACGGGCTGGCTTGGAGCTGAGTGTATCAGTGTAGAAATACTCAAGCTCCAAACAGTCAATTACTTGACATGGAAGGTAGATACATGTTGAAGTGCTTTATGCAACCAGGTCCTTTAGGAACTGGTGTTATTAGAATATCAGAGAATCAAAGATTACTAAAGATCCAGAAGTTCATACTGATGACAGGGAAAACTACATACGCATCACACGTTTCAGAACGGACCTGGTAAATGAAGTGCTGAAAAATACAGGTTAATCTTTAGGATCAAGGATTTCTGTTTCCCAAACGTCAAAGATCTTTGCAGCAGTCCATTCTTGTCTTTGTCTAAATGAACGTATAAATCAATTCAGGTCTTAAGATGTCTACCAAAAACCACCATCTTATTACTTTGCTAATGCCTACACAACAGAAAACAGGTGGATAATTAGAAACTACAGAACTTCACTCCCTTGTTTTGCTTATACTATCACTGATGGCTTCTTGAAGCTTGAGAGAAATTGATTTTTTCAAAAGCTTACAGCTTACAATGCGGTAACAGCTTCTGAAAGTAGAAACCAAAGTATTCTCAATTGGAATGGGTTAATTTAACTTAATCTCCATAGTCTGAAATTTAAGCTAGCAGGATACCCAGATAAACATTTCTCCTTACTGAAAAAAATCCTAGAGGCAAAACCAAAACAAAAAAAAGCTTATCTTTTTCATTTGACTCATACCAAACATTTTTTCCTCTACCTGTGCAAAAAAGATGTGCAAAAACATGACTAATAATTTCTAACTCATCACATATTTCTTGGCAGTGGACGGAGAAACCTTGTTTTAAAAAGCCCTTTCCCGTGAGCTCTGTGGCACAATATCGTTCTCTTTTGCCATTCTCTAATAAATTAAAATCATAGTTGACGCAGCTATGAACTTTTCAGCCAGAGCACGTATTAATACTTAAAGGCATTACTGAACAAAAGTAATGACTTTATTAACAAAAAAAAGAAATGTCCCTCGAAATAGCTGGTTATCTATAAAATATGTAGCACTATTAAATAAAGTCTGTACATCACCATAGAAAATAAAAATACTGCTATCTTTTTGCCTGACCATTTACATTATGCAATCTACAGAATTAGAATGAAAAGATAACATGTTAGGAGGTTGTAGTTGTTCACAAATCACATTAGTTCTGCATTACACTTTTTTTACCAGTTGTATTTAAGGGAATTTTAAACACGTTTCAAACCAATCTCCATGTACAAACCTTTAGACAACAAATAATCTGGTATAAATCAACCTGAAGTTTCAACATTTTCTTCTTTTTTGACATTATTCCCACCTTTTCTTCAAATCTCAACTATGGCATATGTGTGTGTGCATGAATGTATCTAATTATACACATGTACATAGGACTATTTTTTTTCTTAATAAAGCACAAACACACTGTATAAATAACTTCCCTTTTTAAAGTTATCTAGAACAAGATTTACAGTACAAAGTTATAGGCACTTAAATTAGCAAACAGGTTCAATGGTTGCAAATACTGTGTTTTCATTCTTCTGACGATTCATGGACTTGAAGCTTTAACTTTATGACACCGTTGCCTGACTTCTGCTTGGAAGTGTCAAAGGAGTTATAATTTAGTAATTCTGCCTTACTGTAACCTCACAGAGGGGCTCTGGTTTGTAACCAGCTCATCTGGATGGGAGGAGGAAAGGAGGGAACTGCAGTTTCTTGTGCATGCCAACCAGTTGGCACGATAGGACCAAATTCTACAACTCCAGTCATTTGTTTTATCCTCACAAAACATCCTTCTATGTCGTTCCTCCCAAACGTGGCTGACTAAAACTTGAAAAACTCAATGGTTTACCTTTCCTCAACTCTGTAATTTAGCAGCTGTCCACTAAGTGGCCCACAGACATAACCTCCTGCATTTACATCAGAGCAACACAGCGCACTGTGAATCTTATCTTCAATAGTTCACATACTCCATTCTCCAGGTCCTAACCCTTATTGTATTCTCTAATCTCTTCCTCTTGTGTCTTTGAATTAGACTGGTTCTCAAGTCTGTCAAAACTTATCTTCTGTCTAGCTTTGTCAAACAGTGAGAAAGCACGCTTCTTCAGCTAATTAATTCCCTCCTCTATGGAAAAAAGTTAGGAGGACAGGCACCTCTACCAGTGAATTCCAATAAAGCAGGAAGGCAAAACACAACAAAGGTTTCCTTCTTAGGATATGAAGTACCCTACAGTAAAAATGCCAGTTGCACATGGCACCGTGAAAAACAAAACCGTACCAAATTTCATCAAACTATGGAGCCCACTCTGCTGTAAGAGAGATGACCAAGGCAGTCTGTGCCTCTAAGAACATTGTTTCAAGCACTAAACAGACAAGGCAGGCATTCCTTAATTTGTAAATGGTTCACATTTTAGCAGTTCTCCTTGTGATCAAAACAAAAACAGAAATAAAACTGCGACTTTTCAAGGGTAACTTAATGGCAAGGATTCAATTCTGTAGCAGATCTTTGATTGTGAGCCACAAAATAGAGCCCTGACAATAAAACTTTGTTCATTTGAATTCCAAATGGCAGCAAAATAATTCTGGCACACACAAAGGCGTAAGGAACTGTTTAACTGAGTAACATCACGAACAGATTCATAACCTACAGGCTGTTTCACAAAAACTTGATATGGATTGGCTAGGTTTTATCAGGTAGAAGGCAAATAAAAAGCTTATATTCTCCATCTCTGTTGAATCCATATAGCTTGTTAGGCTTTCACAGAAAGCACTGTAATCGAAACATTCAATTCAGTACCCAGAGTTTTACTGGAGACTCACTAAGTATGTCTGAAGTCTCAACGCAGCTAATACCAAAACAAAATGCATATTTTATCAAGGCTGTCCATATACATAGAACGTAGTGTAGAGAGTCTCTCAGCATCACAGTCTATGAAGTACTGAAAGATTTGATTAGCAGCCTGTAGAGGTGTGGTGAGAAAATACACCGAATCTCAGTTATTTCCTCTTTCCACATAGGTCTCACCCACGTTGGAGTGAAAAGTTCTAGGAGTCCAGCTTTACTCTCCAATGTCAAATTACTTTGTCAAATCTTGACATCTTGTGATTCCACCATCTTGGCAAGTGTCTTCTTGATCCTCAAGGCAGTGAGTCTTGAAGCAGGATTGTGAGCCCAGCATTCAGACATTAATTTTAATATTGCTCTTAAACACTGTTAAATAAGAAAACAAAGGAACAGCATTGTAACGACAGATAGAGCCAAGTGGCGCATAATTTCAGTTATGTCATGCTTAAAGAAGGAAACTCTTGAGCCCAAACCAGTAACTTACACATTTTTTCAGCATAACTGTTAATGGAGCTCTTTCTCCTAACCTCCACTGCCTAGCACTAGAATTGTTGAAACTAACTGAAGCATTTCTTTTGTTTCACAGATGCTTTGCCACAATTTATTGCTATAACTCAAAGATGTCAGTACATAAATTACAGTAATAAGCAGAAAAAAAAATAAATTCATCCATACAACATAGAAACTGTAGATAACTTTCTCACAGAAAACGAGTTAAGTGACAGAAGTTTCTCCTGCCATCAAAAAACACAAAGGAGAAAAGTGGGAATTCCTAAAAGAACTCTAAGATTTGGGAAAAAAAAGGGTATGGCATGTGTGGCCTTGTATATGAAACAGTGAAGCCTTATTTACTGCATTCAAGCTGTAACCCTTTAAAAACACATTCTTGTTTACTATTCCAGTTACATCATGGCATAAATGCAACATCTTTTAAAATGAGAAATAAAAAGTAAATGCACCTATCACAACAAACCCTTCACAAGAAAAGATCCTATTAATAACCTTCCAGAGTAAAACAAAATGTTAATGTTGAACTCTGAATATACTGCTCAAAATAAGGGCAACCAAATTGCTTTCTATTCTGTAAAATACTTAATATCACAATTTCATAGGCAATACACATTAAAACTAGTAAAACAAGAAAAAAACCCACACAAACAGAATTTGTTTCAGCTTCAGTTAAAACTCCCCCCAAAACTCCATTATCTAAATATATCGTTTGAAGCTGTACTCATACGTTTGGGTGTTATTTTAATGTGTTTTATTCCCACATTGCCAAACAGTTAACATCAAAATTGGGAATTTTGAGTCTATTTCAAACAGATCTTTGTCCTACTGTTGCTGTGCAGTTTAAAATACCATGATATCTGACAGTAGTCTCTGTCCACAATGTCTTCACATTCCAACATTAAAATACCCTTCTTTGCTCATGAACAAATTGAGTTAATGCTTGCTTTCAGCATACTCACTTCATCACTATTCCATCTGTTAGATACTACTGGGCGCAGACGTTTGACACACACCACTTCCCTCATGTCCTCATAAGATGGATCATTTGGCACCATGTCATAGTATGGCAACTGATACTCTTCAACAATACCTGGAGATAGTTGTGAAAGAACAAACATCATTTAAGAAAAAACAACAGCAACAAAAAAAAAATCCATCTCTCTCTCTCTAATCTTTGCTACAAAGAAAGAGAGAAAAAGCAAAAGTTGGAAGAACAGAAAAGGAGCTGTAATATCACAACAGAACACTGAGAAGGAAAGGAAGGAGGAGTCACAAGAATGTCTAAAACACTGAGTAAGAAAACAAATGCAATAAATTGTACCAGAATACCTCATCAATTACATTTAAAAATGACATTAACAGTACATCTGTATTCCACCACCTCCCCAAGACCTGGCACTTTGCTTTTTCAGCAAGTAGACAAAAAAAACCCTAAGCTTCTTAATTATAACCGTGTAAAAGATTAAGCATCAGTGGTTTTCAGCCCATATGCTGGACAGATAATCACTACTGCTCTAAAAGAAGGAAAACCTGTTCATAACAGGACTGCTTGATTATTTCCTTTTATTGTTTTCAAGTAAAATATGCAACGTTAAAAGAGACGAAAAGGTCCTGGTAGATCTTATACAGAATATACAGAAGTTTACCTCCTGTGACACAGCGTCGAGCCATTTCCCAAATTATCAGCCCAAAACTGTATATGTCAGCCATGATGTATGGTTGAAAATGGTTTTTATTCAGGCTTTCATCTAGGACCTCTGGAGCCATGTAACGTTTTGTTCCCACTCTCGTATTCAAGGGAACATCAACTTCATTTGTGTCACTGTAGGAAAACGTTAACAAGTTAGTAACTGTTGGCTGTTACAAGACATCGTATGAAACTGCATGTGTAGGGATATGAGCACAACGCTGCAAAGCTCCCACTTACAAATGATTTTCTTTCAGGTATTTCCTTTTCAATATTACACTTAGAACATACTGTGCCACTGAAAAACCTAACATGGCAAAACGATCCTGCATGGAAGTTAGTCATTTACTGCATTGGAAACAAAATTAAACCCCCCTATAAAGATGCATATACGCGGCAACAACTCAAATGAAAACTACTTGTAAAGGCTTATGTGCTTTCTTGCATGTTCCAGTGTAGTACTTGTCTTCAGCTTCACTCAGCTTGTGCCACTGAAAAGTATTTTCAATATTACTCCTACAGTATTCTTTTCAACACTTAGTTTCAAATCCTATCACAATGTTCATATGTTCTGTGAGGTAATTTAGAACTAAACTAGATAATGGCAGTGAGCATGAAAGGTCAGTTTTGACTAATGAATTAATTTTCTTCCTTTCCTCCAAAAAATTATTCCTTGTTCACTTCTTAACCTGTTTTCACCTTGATGCTTAACAGTATCCCAAGGATTAATTGCATTTTCATCTCAAAACAACCCAACAAAAAAGAAAACACCCTGAAAAGATACAACCAAATGACTCAGTGTCTCTTTTTAAACTGGTTATCTGGCACACTGAAAGAACACAATTATTTTTTTCCTGTTACAGAAGATTTGCTTATCTACCTGTTAAACTTCACTGCGAGACCCAAGTCAGCAATACAGCACGTCCCATTCTTCTTTATCAAAATGTTTTTACTTTTCAGGTCCCTGTGTGCAATAGCAGGCTTGCCTTGCGTCCCATAGATTTCCGTGTGTAGATGGCACAGACCACATGCAGCAGAGTATGCCAGTTTGAGGAGCGCCCTGTTATCTAGAGTAGTGCACTTCAGAAAATCATATAGAGATCCATTTTCATGATAATCTGTAATCAAGTAAAGCTGTGTCCAGGATCCAGTGCCTTTAATATCTGCAGCTATAAAACCTACCAAAAACATAAAACAAAGTTACGAGTTATTTATTATTATTATTAATTAATTTATTATTATATATGTAAGTTCTTTATATAACTATATATATAGCAATAACTAACATATATGTATATATGTTATATATATATATATATAGCAATAACTAACAATTCCTTCAGCCTTCTCATCTTAGACTGTATCACAATTTATCTTTTCCCCCTTTGAACACTGGTAACACAAGAGCTCAGATTTCTCCTGTATGAGGTTCCCGTTCTAGATTTAGAGTGCAGAGATAGCAGACATTTCCAACCCAAAGTATAAAGAAATACTTTTTTTTATAATATTCTATTAGTATCCATTAAGAGGCACCCATCAGATAATTTCACATAAGAACATATACTCCTCAACCCATTCAGTAAGAGCTCCTCATCCTTCACCCTAACCTAAGCTCAAACACCATGCTGTTTCCTTACCAAGGATGTTTTCATGACGCATTAAAACAGTCTGGTAAATCTCTGTTTCTCGGAACCAACTGGCTTCTTCTGTGGTGAAAAACACTTTGACTGCGACTTTTTCACCCCTCCATTTCCCCATCCACACTTCACCATATCTTCCCTTTCCAACTTGCCTCACCATCTGAATTTGTTTGGCAATCGTGCGCTGAACCTGAAGAAAATGAAAGAAAAAGAAGGGTGGAGGGGGAGTATGTTTACTTTACAGTATACAGACGCAAGTTCAGTGTTGGAAATGCTGGGTTTATAGTTTACCAGCAATGGTAGTCCTGAGCCGCTGCCTGAACTCTGTGACTGGTCAATGAGGTCCTTTAATGACTCCCCAGCTGGAATAAATGCTTCATCTTGTTCCAGGTCACGATTATAACAGTGTCTCTTTGCCATTGACTTACAATAGTGCCTGCAAATAGTAAAAGTAGAAGAGAAGTTGAGCTTCAAAACGCTTCTTCAGATTACGTAGTAAGCTGAACTAGGAAAAAAGGCATTTAAAATTTACATAAGAAAAGCAGATTTCACCATACAATTTCATCAAGAAATGCAATTTAAAGAGGTTTGGTGTCTTGGCTTTTTTTAGCATAAAAACACGTATTATGTACAGAGGCAGGCCAATTTATTGTTTTTCAGGTGAAATATCAGCGTTTTAGAAATTCAGCCTGAAGTCACTGTAACCAATATAAACTACCACTGCTTTTGGTTTAGAGGAAAAGACTGAACTTTGAACCATGGCAGATGGGGCTGACACGTACATTGCTGCTGAACCTGCTAGGATGATGCTGATTTCCATCTAAGAGCTTGAACAGACAGAAGGCAGCATTGAACTGCACCTGTGTGAACTATCATAGCTCAAGCAGCAAAGTATTTAGAAATAGCAGAAAATCAGACAACATATCCTTGTTATTTAAGGCTTGAAGAAACGTTATGCAAAGGTAGGTCTCAGAACAAATTTAATCAACAAAATGATCGAAGATTTAAATATATAATTGACATAATCCTCTTAACTGAGTGCTATAAGAAAGCTACACATAGCTCAGAAAACTGTAAACAATCACTTGGCACCTAGAATGAAGGATCAAAATAATCTCAGCTCTATGTTCTGAAAATTTCATTTTTACATAACAATGCAAACTACTCCATTTACACTCATTTGAGACATGAAAAACGTTACCAATAAATGAAGTGCTTTACTTACTTGTAACAAAAGCAGCTAAATAAGATGACCATGACAATTATGCAGACTGCCATAGAAATTAAGACTGCCATCCAACGAATGCTGCCATCAAAAAGCCCATCTATTAAAAAAACAAAAATCATTCCCAAAGTGGTTTATTAGCTTATTCAGTTTTTAATCTTCTCAACTACTTTAGAATTGCACATGTATCCACAATAACACTGACATATTTTAGGTGTAAAAAACAGGTCAAAAAAGCTATGAGGAAATGCTAGATTACTGTCATTAATCATCATCAGGTTACATAAACAAAAAGGCCTCCACGAGGGTCTTTTTGTTTATGCAAAAAGGCCCCAGTGACAGGATGAGGGGGCAATGGGTGCAAGCTGGAACACAGAAGGTTACACATAAATAAGGAAAAAAAAAACCACCTTCACAGTAAGAGTAACAGAACACTGGAACAGGCTGCACAGAGAGGTTGTGGGGTCTCCTTCTCTGGAGACATTCAAAACCCGCTTGGACATGCTCCTATGTGACCTAACCTAGGAGATCCTGCTACAGCAGGGGGATGGGATTAGATGATTTTTCAAGGTCCCTTCCAATTCCTGACATTCTGTGACTCTGAGAGACAGGAAAACAGTTTGAATGATAGATTACTGCAAATGTGAAAAAAACAATTGTATTCATGAGCCTGCAATGTGCCCTTGCCACAAAGAAGGCTACCTGTATTCTCATCTGCTTTAGGCAGAGCATTGCCAATAAACCAAGGGAAGCAACCCTTGTCCTCTGTTCAGCACCAGTCACATTTTGAGTACAGTTTTGAGCTCCAAGTCCACAAGAGTGAAATCATGGACATAACAGAGAGAGTCCAGCAACAGGCTACAAAGATGCTGAAAGGACTAGAGCACCTCTCCTATGAATAAAGTCTGATGGAGTTGGGCTTGTTTAGTCTAGAGAAGAGAAACTCGGTGGAATCTTAATGTAAATAAAGAGATCAGAAGACCACATGCAGATGAAGATAGATAAATGAACAGGCTAAGAGTAAAAATATCGTAACTATGGAGAAACAAACTTCAAAATAGCAGAAAACTAGAAATCAAGTATGAAGAGCAATAAAGAGCTTCAAATCAAAATGAATTAAAGAAAAAACACACCATTGCAGTATTGTCATTATATTTTCTGCTTGTTTTCACCTGTTGATCAAGAAGTAGAGAACACACACAACATCAGCAGCAATGTGAACACTTAGGAGCTGTTTACCTGTACTATCTAGCGGTGGTAATGTCGGCTGTAAATCCTGATTGCAGAAGTCAGTCCGACAGCACTCAATTGTCCGACGTAATTGTGCTTTTGGTGAATCCTGTTGAAGGAAAATTGGAATCAGATTCTGAAGTGACCAAACACAAAACTGGAAATCCTACTGATATGACTCAGCAGAAACATAAGTTTAGGTCATTTTAATTTTAGTACTCTCCTGTCAAATGAACTGAAGAGAACAAGAAGTTACAAATTCAGACAATCAAGAAATCCCAAACTAAAGCAAACTCCCTGGATCAATCAGTTTTACTGTGAAGTTGGTTCTTCAACTAAAGAAACAGCTGACAAAAGTAAAAGGTTGTTGCCCTCCGTTCATTTTGTCACTGAATTGGAACTACTTGCACAGAGCACTAAAAAGCCTGGATTTTACTCCAAACTTTGCTCAAAAACCATAAAGAATCTCATTCTCCTCAGTGAAGCAGTAACATGCAAAACTTCATGACTGCAGCCAAATTACAGAGATCTGTATTAATTATGCAGTTTCCCTAAATAAACTCCACGGATATTCCCAATTTTAACAGTGTCTCCTTTTTACCTTGCACTGGAAGTCTGAACCTTCATACTTCATGCAGCCAGAAGCAAGTGTTGGTTCCCCATGTTCATCTTCCTCAATGATAGCAAAGCAATGCCCATTAGTTCTGGAACAAACAGATTAGATATATTTTACCAGCCTGTTCGCTGTCTGATACGCAGCATTAGATGACTTCAACTAATTAAAAACCTGCAGTTTCTAAAACAAAAATAATACTCTGTATTGGTAGCTACCACACAGTTTGAGACCACCTTTCCTTCTCCCCTCTCCCAGTATCTTCAATTAAAACACTGTAGGGATATTTCCTTCCTTTATACTCCAATTTCCAATGAACAACACCCAAAAAGCAACTCTGAGCAGACACTCACAACCACTTTCTGAACAGGACTGTTTAAATTAAGGTAAAGAAACTAACAGTGTTATTTCAGAATAATCACCCTATTGCCATCAGTCAATGCAGATGGAAGAAAAAACAAATGAAGGCCTATACTGACTTTATACAGTAGAGGGCGATAAAAAGCAAAAGAAAAGCAGGAAGGGAATTTAGAAACAACAAACCAGAGTGATCTATGAACATCTTCTAGGGGCAGAACTATATTTGTAAAATGCAGATTTATGTTTCAAAACACACGGTCAAGGTTGGATCTTTATATGCCAAGCAACAGCATTAAAGGCTCTTGATATTGTAAACAGTCAAATTACATTAGAAAGAATAATACTTTTTATTATCTATCTTTAGATCAGTTCTTAAGGAAGAGTTCCCATGTTTCCTTAAATGTGGAAAGGTGAATGAAGAAACAGAAGACAAGGAATAAGGAATATTTAAAGACATAAAAGTAAAAACATCTTTAGTGGGCAGTCAATCTATAATTCTTGTAAAGATACTATGTTTTTTACTACCTACATGAAGAAATATTTGACTATAAGCAGGCATATAGTCAAATCAGGTTTACATTGTGTTTATGTTCACACAGTTCTAAAATTCTACAGGTCACTTAAAAACTCAGTTCCTCAAAGCAGTTGCTGGGGCAAAATTAATGGTTGCAAATGGTTCTAGTGAAAGCAGTATACAGACAGAGGATTTTAACTCTCAGCTTTTCACAGTACTGTTGAGTTTCTATTCCACTACAACCAAACCACTTGACAGAGCCTGATCCAACCTCATACTTCATGCACTCATGAGCAAAAAGCCTCAAAGAGCCTGTTTTGTCCCGTGTACAATACTTACATGCATGTGTTGTTAATAGCATCATCTGGACAATGTCCTGAGCAGTAGCACTTAAGAAATGGTAAGGTGTCTTCTGGAGCAAGCGTTACCCCATTGGCTTGTTTCTTTTGGTCAGGATTTGTCTTCATTCCCGTGCCATGGAGCATGCTGTCTAGATTTTGTCCTGGACATTTAAACAATAAAAATGAATGAATATGTATTTCTGCAACTCATTTCAGAGAGAGATTTCAGAGAAATATTTACTACAACAAAAACCTTTTATTATCAAATAAATACAAAACGTTAGAACTACCCTGAGAATGATGGAACTCTGAGTTAAACATTCTACTCTAGAAATATCTAGCTTGTATTTAGTTCCTTAGTAGCAAATCTCCCAGCCATAATCGATATAAACAGGATATTTATCCTTTTGGAGGTGGGGCAGCAAAGTAGTGATGCAAGGTTGGTAAGAATATTCTGAAGAAAGCCTTTCTCATTGCTGTGCTCAGACAGCCAGGAGGCTGGCTGCTGGGTAACCACAACAGCGTAATTTTATGCATGACCAAACGTACTTAATATGCAATTTTGTAATTCTCTGAACTGAAGTCATTTTTTATGGACTCACAGTCTCATAGAAGAGCACTAATAACTCCAGAATCTCTTGGGTTTTTTTGATCTCTGCATGCATTAGTACTTCAAAACAGAGCTAAGGTGAATCTTGTTTGCAAATTAAATTTCCATAAATGACATGAACATTCTCACAAATAAGCTTTCAGAGAAGAAAAATAGGGCTAAATAATGTTCCCAAGTAGCCATCAGTTTCTTGGCATTAGTAGACCTGAGCGTCATTTATTCTACCTCATCTTATTAAAGTGCTTTTCTGACTGTTGGAATTCATAAGAAAAATACCATCTGTCTTCTGAGGGAAGAACATTCAAGAAAAAAAAATCTGGAGCATTAAGTGCCTCATTTGGAACATTCTTTGTGACCACTATGAGAGATGATCTTCTGTTTCCTGCAGCTCTATTACATGTAATGTAACCAAGATAAAAAACCTCTTCTATGTGCTGCCCAGCAGTATTCTTGGTATTTTAAGTCCTCAAAGTGTGAGCCAAAGTCAGGAGAACTGTGAGCAGATCCACCTGCACTGATGAAATACACATCCAATATCTGTCAGATGCTTACTGCGCAATAGAAAAGAGCAGCCAGTTCGGATTGATGGAAGCTTTTACAACAATCAGCTACAACTCAGCAACTGCTGAAGAGGTACCTCAGCACCTCTCAAAGACAGCAGTCACAACGAAAGCTTCCAATTTATCCAGGAATAGAACATATTTTGGAGGAATTGTATCTTGCTCTGACCCTGGAGGTGTTCAGGGCCAGGTTGGATGGGGCCCTGGGCAACCTGACCGTGGAATGTGTAAGTTTGGTGGCCCTGCAAGGCAGGGGGGTTGGAGCTTCGTGATCCTTGAGGTCCTTTCCAACCTGGGCCATTCTGTGATTCTGTGATTAATTTTCCTTCTTATTTTGTTCAACTACCAAGATATATTTCCTTAATTTAGGAACTAAACAGTTAATGTTGCAAAAACCTTCATATCTTCAGGGAAATTCCACGTTTGAAGTCTGAATTCTTTACAACCTACATCTCACAGACATTCATCCATCTTCCTCCTCTGAACATTAAATGCATTGTTTCAATTTGTTAGAAGATATCGAGCCCCTTAAAGTAGGGCTACTCCCAGCTCTTATGAGAACAAACAGCATATGAAACTGCAATTTGTAATAGGTTCAGGCCAACACAATCCATATAATTCCCCAGAACTTTTTGACAGAAATACCTATAAATTACCAAAGGACAGTTTTCATTTTCCCTGCCAGTGCAAAGGTGCCACCTGAATTTTAAGCCCTATTTGGCATTTTTCAAGCAGTATCATTTTTCCTAAACTAACACTGCAGGAAGACTAGCGCATATGTCTTTTATAGGTAAAAACTAAAATGAAAGACATTTTTCTTCTTAATTCTTTCAGATGATTTATATAGCAATATTTGTGAAAAAAGCAAAACATCACTCCCATATACAAGAAAGGGAGGAAGGAGGACTCGGGGAACTACAGGCTGGTGAGCCTCACTTCTGTGCCTAGGAAGATCATGGAACAGATCCTCATGAAAGACATGTTAAGGCACACATGGGTTGTCCTGATGATTCAGGATAGCCAGCACAGCTTCACCAAGAGAAGGCCATTCCTGACTAATCCAGTGGCTTTCTATGATAGAGCCATTGCAATGGTGGACAAACAGAAGGCAACTGATGTCATCTACCTGGATTTCTGCATGGCCTTTGACATGGCCACCCCACAACATCCTTATCTCTAAACGGGAGGGAAATGGATGTGAAGGGCGGACAATTCAGTAGATAAGGAACTGGTTGGAGGGCTGCGGCCAGAGCCAAATGTCAAACATTTGGTGAGCTCAAACATTCTCACACAACCACAGAGAAGCTGACGAAACTTCAAGCCAACAGTTTAGCATTTCCTCCATACCATCACCACGTTGCCTCATATGTAATGTGTTTATTTCAACCAAAATTATGCCTGTAATTTCATATTCAGCTACATCCTCTCCACCTCCACAAATCAAGCTTAATGCTAGAACTAGCAGCTACAGAGCACAATCATAGAATGGTTTGGGTTGGAAGGGACATTTAAGATCACTAGTTCCAGCTCCCCTGCTATAGGCAGGAACATCACCCTCTAGATTGTGTTGCTCAAACTCCCATCCAACCTGGCTTTGAATGCTTCCAGGGAGGGGGCATTCACAACCTCACTGGGCAACCTGTTCCAGTGTCTCACCACCCTCACAGTAAAGAACTTCTTCATAATATCTAGTCTAAATCTACCCTCTTCTACTTTAAAACCACTTCCCTTCCTCCTGTTGCTACTTCCCCTTGTAAAAAGTCCTTTCCATCTTCCCTGCAGGCCCCTTTGAGGTACTGGAAGGCCACTATAAGGTCTCCTTGGAACCTTCTCTGCTCCAGGCTGAAAAGCCCCAGCTCTCTCAGCCTGTCCTTGTATGAGAGGCACTCCAGCCCTCTGATCACCTTCACAGCCCCCTCCGTACCTGCTCCAACAACCCCATATCCTTACTGAGTTGTGGGGCTCCAGAACTGGACACAGTACTCCAGGGGGGGGTCTCATTAGAACAGAGTCAAGGGGCAAAATCACCTCCCTTAACCGGCTGGTGACACTTCTCTTCATGCAGCCCAGGATACACTATGCCTTCTGGGCTGCAAGCACACACTACTGCCTCATGTTGAACCTTTCATCAACTGACACTTGTAAATCCTTCTCATCAGGGCTGCTCTGCCCTGACCCAGACACCGACACTGGACCTTCCCCTTGGTCTTGATGAACATGATGAGATTTGCATGGGCCCACCCCTCAAGCACGTCCAGGTCCCTCTGGAGAGCATCTCTTCCCTCTAGTGTCAACTGCACCACTCAGCTTGGTGTCATCTGCCAACCTACTGAGGGTGCACTTCATCCTGCTGTCCATGGACTCAATGATCTCCAGAGGTCCCTTCCAACCCCTACAATTCTGTGATTGTGTGATTCTGCTCCCAACACCGATCCCTGAGGATCATCAATTGTCACCCATCTCCACTTGGACACCAAGCGACTGACCACAACTCTTAAGTGCAACCATCCAGCCAGTTCCTTATGCAGAGTGCAGTCCATCCATCAAATCCATTTCTCTGCATTTTGATGACCAGAACGTCATGCAGACCAGTGTCTAGTGCTTTGTACAGGTCCAGGTAGTCCACTCAAGTCACTCAGCAGTTTTCTGCTGAACTCATAACAGTATCATTTCCCTCTGGTTTATATCGACATTATACATGACAACACTTTCATTCCAAAATAAATTGTCATTAAAGGGGCTTTATCCTAACAGAAATACAGTACTCCAAATACTTCTTACATTAGATAGGTCTTCCTTGCAAAAAAAGGAGATACTTTGAAATTTGTATGCAGCAATTTTAGATGATTTTTTTCTCGCTGCAGGATACAAACACCACAAATCATCCACTACAGCCAAGGCCTGTCACCATTCCAACAATGAGAAGTTTCTAATCTATTGTATACAAACCTTGGTCTAGCTGGTACAGATTGAACAACATAGCAGTACTTTGCATTAAAAAACACAGTCACAGAAACTTAACGTATCATAAACACTTCTACGAGCTCTGCATTCTGATATTTTTAAGTCTGTATAGTGCTGCCTTTTTTTTTTTATTATCATTAATAAATATATCAAGCCTGTGATCTCTGAAGGCCAGGCACATTATAGGCAGCTCCACCTAGCAGAACTGGTTCCTTAAAAACAAACAAACAAGGACAACAAAACAAATAACAACAACAACAAAACCACAGCATGTTCCCAGACTGCTTGTTTAAAACCTTTCACTACCACCCTCTAGTTGCCCCACGAGGTACAGCACAGAGTTTAGTGCAGTGGTGCTCCAACCAGTGATACCCAACCTCTAGTCCTATTTCCTTCCCAGAACAGTCACTTCTGAAGAGTACTCTCTGTTCCTGTACATTAAATACAAGAGATAATCTTCTTTAGCTAATATTGTGCTCTGCAGTGTGTCTGAGGAACATACAAAAACGTGATGAATCATGTATCTAATATTACATCATGTCAGCTTATATCAAAGGTTAAAATTCAGGAGAACATGTCTAAGTATACCTGAAGCTATTTAAACCGTCCATTGCATACTTCCATTAGTTCTGCTCATCAGGGTATCGTATGAAATAAGGAATGCCACTCTGAAGCAAAACTGGTTCTATGAACTTGAAACCTGCACTAGCAGTAAGGCAAATAACTCATTTACTAGGGTTCTTAATTGCAGTTGAAGGTGACGAATTCTCACCTTAGATGAGCAAAAGCAGGTGGTTGTCCATGTAAAGTAAGTGCAGAGTAAATTACATCTATGATGATACTGTAAAGACCTTCCACAATGAGAAAAGAAACACAGAAATGATTTGCTCCTTTATGTTTTGTTTTTTAATGAAGGCTATTAAATTTAGTCATCTGCTGTTCACATCCATTTTGGATCATTTTGTAATCAGGGCAGTGCCCCACAAGCTAAGAAGATGATGCAGTCCTCATTCCTAAGATAACACTTGGTAACTATCAGCTTATTTTTTCCACACTGCCCTAAACCAGACTCCTCCAAGAATCCAACAAGTGCAGAGATGACTGGTTCTTTGTGGGGGCTTTTTTTTCTTTTTCCTTTTTTTCTTCTTTTTTTTTTTTAAAATCCCCCCACCCCCTCCAATACATTTCATGTGTTTGAAGACAAGCCCGCAGGCAACTCGCATCAAAGCAGCTAGCTCAATTTTCCCAGGGCTTTCAGAACTTGCTCCATATTGATATGAAAGAGAGACTCTTCTTAGCAGCAATTCCTTCTTCAGAAGCAGATTTTTTTAGAATATGGAGTATTACAACTTAATATTATTATAATACACATTAGAAGGTATTCATTCAAGCGTTATCGGAAAGAATGTAGTTGAATTTTAAGTCACTTTGCAATCTCTGTATTTATATAATTTTTATTTGTAGCTAAGGAGATATGAAAGAGAAACAACTCTGTTCTTTCACTTACTATTGCTTTAAAGTAAAATACTGATGGAACAAGTTCTATGGCATATTACTATATCTGAGAATAATCCAGAGTGGAAGGGACCTTTAAGAGGTCCCTGGTATCACCTGGTCAAAGCCAGTCCAACTTGGAAGTTAGACATGGTTGCTCAAAGTCATTCCAATCAAGGTTTGAACAGCTCTAAGGACAGGTAAGGCAGAACTTCTTAAGCAGCCTGTTCTATGCTCAACTTCATTCAGCACGGATTTATTTATTTTTCCTGATTTCTTTCCAAAGTTTCCTTTACTGAGCTTTCTAGCAGAAACTAACCTAATTATCTTGGAGTTATTTATAAATACACGTGAATCTGTCCTCTGAACTTCAACTACATGCAATCTAGGCTATTTCTGTCTAAGCAGATTCAATAAATTCTTGTTAATTACAAAATTGCACATTAACAACAGGATGAGGGACTGGTATTAAAGATTTCGCTCTCCCAGATTAAGGATCAGGATGTGAGAATCTTAGATTTAAGATGACTTATTGCCTTCAACCTCTAAGTATTCGCTACAATTGCAAAGCTTCAAAATCAAGCCCCTTGCTCCTCCTCAGCCCCAAAGCATGTGCATGCACATGAACTTTAGTCTTTAATACTTCTGACAAAGTTTTGCACATATCCAGAGGGAAGATGGAGACAAGACAACAGGCACATCGGTTGATTCCCAATGATGTTCTTTGTAATTTATCCTAATTTGAGAGGGCAACAGAAGTCCTAGTGATAACCATATCTCCAGAAGTTTTTGATAATTCATGACCAGACAGACAACAGACTCGCAAATACTTCACTAACCAAAAACGAGGCTATCAGGAACACCATGCAACCTCTCCTCATCCAATTGAGTGAGCACAAATGGTTTGTTCAGTTAATGCTGAGCTGTCTTGGCTGCTGGGAGTGTTAAAAAATAGGGAGAAAACCACAGTACAGTGGGTCAGGTCTGAAGGGTTCAGACATACTTAAAGGATACTGTAAATCAAGAGGTCACAACACCGAACTACTTTAATTTTGCTGCTCATGTAAGTTTCTCTATGGTGTACCTGTGCTTGGCATCTGCTCTATTCAAGCATCTGAAGAACTATATTCCATTATCTAACCTCCACGTGACCACTATAATGGTTCCTTTTTTAGTGTGTGCGAACTGTTTGGCACATCACTCCAACATACCAACCTGCTTGCAAAAGAATGGTCCTTGGTATTTGCACAGAGCTCACAGAAGAACACACAGCAAAACAACAACAAACAATGGAATGCATACATTCCTCAGTTACAGCTTTTTTCAGTCTCTATATAATTACCTTGAACATGGAGAATGAGAAGCAGGTAGGCTCCAAGCAATCGCTCACAAACTCTCAGTCGAGTCATTGTTCACTTTTAATCCTTCCTGTGCAAGGCAAGCGGCCCTCCTGCTTGACAACCGTTAAGCTCAGTCTGTTTGGTGAAGCCTAATACAAGACTGCAAGGATGATTTTGTAACTTTTCCAACTTCGTTTCCTGAAAGATACATTAACATAGCGTTCAGTCACTACTTGCATTTCTGGAACAGGGAAAAATCTGCAAGGTTCTCCATTGCATTGAACATAACTCGGCCTCTGCAAAACAAAATTAAAATGACGGATGTTTATTAAGATCAGCAACTAAAAATATTAGTGATAGGATTTTCTAAAACGTATGGTTTTGCTAAGAACCAGACCCACTGCACTTTTAACGGCCGTATCAAAATGCTTAGGTTTGTTAACTCACCAGCTGCCATCCTACATTCACATACAGGTACCATTTAACAGATCAACGTGTAAAAGTAAATCGAGTAACAGGTTAATTTTTCAGACTGCAGTGGTCAAATACTACTTCGTTTTTTAAAGTGTAGTAGTTGTGATCACAATCTGCTTAATGAACTTTATATAGCGATTAAAAAAGGAAGCGTAATTAGGCCTGAAAAGACTCGAACACCGAAACAGTGAGGAGAAACAAAGGCGATTTTGTAGGAGGAAGAAGAGAACCCCGAATCCGCCTTTGTGCGGCCTCTTGTTTCGGTGGGCCTGACCCCCTGACCCCTGTCAGCCCGGCGCTGCTCATGAATGCAGACCCTCGCATTTGTGCTGCAATTACTGCTGGTGGCCGCTTCCACCAGAAATAACTCAATCTGTCTGCCATAAGACCCCAGAACTTTTCATTTTAATTAGTGCTTCAGAGGCATTCACCATGGAGGGAAATTAGCGGCAGAGCCGGGAGGTGTCTGTCACTTCAATTGAGGCGGGAAGGGGCACGCAGCCTCCGACCCGTGCCCTACTTTTCACACATCTCTGACTTCTCTCTAATGAAGCAACAAAGCACTGCGGTGCAGGCAGCAGCAAGGCCCTGAGCTGCAGGGCTCAGAGCAGCCGCAGTGCAGTGCAGGATGTTCGGGAAGGCAGGCAGCATTGCCCTCGTACTGCATTAATAACAGCGTGCCTTGCTTGCAGACCAGTGCTCTGAGCTTCAACAGCCACATCTCAAGGTGCAACAGAACATACTGCTCTCAGCTTACAACAGTATGCACCTCCTCCCTTTAGTATTACAATTTCCACCACGTATAAGAATGTACATCAAAGTACACGTAACAAAATGACACATAGAACTTATCTTTCTTCCTAATTCCCGATGACTATATCCATTGTAACTCAAGAATGCACTCCAATAACTCTGATACAACTGCCACATAGTTCAACAGATCAAAAATGTTTTGAAACAGACCAGTTATTCTAGTAGTAAATACCACACCCCAAAGTGAGAGAACTTCTTCCTCTGAGAGTATCTTTCATTAAAGCAAGACAAAAAACACAAGAACAAAACCACATTTGACCAAACTGAAGGGGCCATGGCTACATCTCTGCTGAGTTGCCTCTGGACTGCCATTATGAAGGAAGGCTGCAGCCACACTGAGCACACGGAGGCATGCAATAGCTGGAACATCTCCAGAAACTGCCTGATATTAACAGTCTAGAAGGACACAACTAAGTGAGCACTTCAGACGTGTTAAAGCACCAATTAACCACTAGAGTGTTTGTCAACTCAGTCACACTGAAGAAATTCAAAACCACAAGCCAACCAGTTGATTCCAAAGTCTTCAATCTCTTTTTTGGTCTATTATGGCTATGAAGAAGCATTCAATTGCAATCTTTTTACAAGTGATTTATTCATAAACATCCAATTAATATACAGAGTAGTTTATTATCCTTCCTAAAAACATAAGATACTGCTTTTGCTATTATAACCGTGGCCTTTTTTTATTGGAACTCAGCTGTGAATCCATGAACCAGGATGGTCATCAAGCCTTTCACCTTGTAAGGCTCCAAAAATCCGAGGCTGAAGGACATAAAGCATGTCATGTGGTCCAAGATGATTTGCGAAGTAGAAAAGCTAGGGGTAATTGTACTTTTGATATAGCTCTGTAATATTTTTAACAGCACGATTCCTAAACCACGTGAGCTGCACCACCCCTAACTTTCAATAAAGATTGTATTGTAAAAAGAGAATACATTAAATGTCAAACTTAACGAGAATTAGAACTTAAGTTCACTTGAAGACACAAGATAGGTTTCAAAACATTTGCAGTAGTATAAAAAGTACCAGGTAAGCATATTTGGCAAAGCAAAATTGGAGAACATTCACTGTAGTCCCTGCACATAATGGGGGCAAGATGCAATTTAGGTAATTATAAACATGCTACCTCAATCATCTGAACAGCTTCAAACACAACTCTGAGGTAGAACAAAACGCCGGAGAAAAACCTGACTGTCAGTCTAAGACTGATGCAACTTTTCTACTACAAATATTAAAAGTTTTAAAACACCTGATATGATGATGCGTAGATAATCATTAATTTGGTTGAAAGAAAAACAGTAAAGAATTCAATGCAGAGTAGACAATAAATAGTTCAGAGAATGGAAATTGCTCATGTAGTTCAAAGACCATTGAAGGATCTCGGTTGTTAAGTAAAAATGAATCAACTTGATTTATCATTTTTCAGTGAAGAACTAAGCCCAGTAAGTCAACTGTTGATGAACTTTACTTGCAAACATGAACTGTCAATTCAGTTGAGCATTGCTTTTATGTAAAAAATGATTTGGATCATGTGAAGAACTTGAGTATCAGAACCAGGATGAAATAAAGCGGCATGACAGTGGCAAAGCTTCATGTTAGGAATAACTTCTTCTCTAAGTAAGCTAGGAGTTGATGCATAAAGATACTGTACCGAAGTCCTTGGACATAGTTAACCAAACACATGGTGTCAGAAGTATCAATGTGATGTGGCTGGGAGAAAGAGACAAACACAACTTGATGACCCCCTTGAAAATTTTCCAGAGGAAACAGCACTGTAAGAGAGGCAAGGTAGATAAATTCAGCATAAGCAGAGGATTGGTAATACTATCTGGAGAACAGGAAAGAGCTACAAATGGAGCCAAAGAAACAAAGAAAGATTAATAAAGTGAAAGTTGACAAGGAAACGAATAATCTTTGAAGGCATAACATGTGAATAAGGAAGGAAAGACATGCAAGTGTTTTTTCTGCAAACTACTGTCCCTACAAGTAGGTATGACCTAGCCATTAAAATGCATGTGGAGCGGAAATTAGGAGACTATTTTTAATCCGGTTTAGGTTTTGGGGCTGATCTAACTAAATCTAATCCAAAATCTTAATTTAATTCACCATCTGATACATCTGCAGGTGACAGAAAAGGTCTGGACTCCAAAACAAGACAGTGCTTCCAACTCCCTATTCCTATTTATAATACAAAAAGAGCTGAGGGTAACTTTTGGTCAAAGTCGCATTTAGTCCATTGTAGTCAATTCCTCAACAACAACAATTTAAATGCAAGTTTGATGTTGCGTGTTTTTCTTTCTCCGACAGCTTTTAAAAGCACATTTCTATGTAGCTAATGGAAGGCATGCCTATAACAACTATAAAAAAGTGTCATACTGAAACAGATAAACTAGCTCTACTTAAGCACTGTCAAATGTGCCCACATGAAAAACAAAGGTAAAAGCAGGTAAAACCACTGCTGGAATCTTTGAAGTCAGGACTCAATGAGAAGACTGCTGGCTACTGCAAGCCAACTGGCTGCATGACATCCACAACTACTCCAAACCACTTTTTCATACACCTATCTGTGCAAGGCTACAGAAATAATTCAATTAAACTGAAGATTATATTAGCATTATTTAAAAAAGACTACTGATTGCACACATGTACAATCCAAGACTGCTTATATGATTTCTACATTCTTTCCCCATCCACTAACTGCTGTGAAATTTGATATATTAAATGAAATGTATCATATGCTTGTCAAAAGATGGAAATGAGTAATATAACCTAACTCAGTCGGTATTTATACATATATTTATAATGAACTTAGAGCGGCGGTGGGTTTGTTCCCTCAGTAAATATAAACCTAACAACATTTTTCTGGAGAAGAGTTAATGTTAAGAAGGGACTTGTTTTAGAGCAGCTGGATGAAAGTCACTGACATGCACTCTGGACACTATCAGAAATCTTAGGACAGGAAGATTTCACATTGTTTGCAACTATCAAACGTGTGTATTATTGCAGACTTCAGAAACCAAAGAACCAAATCATGAAGTATCTGTCTGCTTCACAAACAAAGTTGTTAACCGTGAAGAAATTAAAGCATAGCTGCTTTTTACCATGCCCAGCACAATTAGGTAATTGGGGACGCTACTCATTGGACTCCTGAATGTCCATCTTACTGTTACTCTGGAATTCCAATTAACTAACTGCTACGAAGTTTCTGCCATTAAATTAACAGTAATGAAATGCAGCAAATGTGTTTTCCCAGTGCCGTGAAGAACTCAGATCTATCCCCGCGTTACCAGCATGATGCATTCTCTTATTGGAGCATATTACAAGACTTCACTAGACAACTTTTATTCATCTTGACCCATTTTCCCCTTTCCAGCCGCGCAGTTTTTGCTATAAGGTGGTTAAGGCATTCTCCCCTTCACACAAGCTCACCCCCAGCCTCGCCCAGCGCAGTGCCACCCCCGTGCCGAGCTCCGCCCGCGGGGCGGTGCCGCCGCATCCAGCTGGGGAAGAGGGGAATTGCAGCTACGGAGCTGAGCGATTCGGACCCTTTTCCTATGGAAATACCGAAAAGCAGACCAACGGCCCTGCCCCTCTCAGCCCGACCGAGGCAGCGAGGACCGCAGGGCCGTGGCCGGCTGCCAGCAGCGCAGCGCCGAGCCCCCCCCGGCCCCGCTCGGCGAGGTGCCGCGCAGACTTTCTGGCTCCAGGGCCATTGTTCGCATGGCTGCCCCGCTCCTCGGCCCCCGGGCATTAGCATGACAATGCCGCCTTCCCCTCGGGCGGCCGGCTCCCCCCGGCAGACCTCTACCCCCGGAGAACGACTCGGGCAGGGGGTTGCTTTTTTCCTTCTCCAGATTTTTCAATCGCCTTCTCCTATTCAAGGCTTCCAGTAACTAAGCACGAAATTAAACGCTCAACAAACACTGCTGACAAGGCTCAGAAATACCGATAACGCAGATTAGTAATTATCGAGGTCACAAGAGCCAACTCGGTAACACTGACCGCAGGGCCCGCACTGCCATGATGTCACTTATTACAAGAAGGGCACACTTACCCAACAGGGCACAGAGCACGTAATTTCTAGGAGGAAGTAACAGGAGGGAGACCATCAAGTCACAGAATCATGGAATCACAGAACGGTCTGGGTTGAAAAGGACCACAGTGACCATCCAGTTTCATCCCCCTGCCATGTGCAGGGTCACCAGCCACCAGACCAGGCTGCCCAGAGCCACATCCAGCCTGGCCTTGAATGCCTGCAGGGATGGGGCATCCACAGCCTCCCTGGGCAACCTGTTCCAGTGCGTCACCACCCTCGGCATGAAAAACTTCCTCCTAATATCCAACCTAAACCTCCCCTATCTCGGTTTAAAACCATTCCCCCTTGTCCTGTTGCTATCCACCCACATAAACAGCTTTTTCCCCCTCCTAAATCCTCAAAGCGTATTTACTACAGAAACAAGATTTTAGGTATGCCCAAATAGCATGTCATGTTTGTTACTTCTGTTAATTAAGGTGTCCTTCCAACTCTGAAGTGCTCAAATGCACCCTTTCACCCTCTCACCATTCTCTCCAACTGCATGAATTGCCTTCTGTCTGCCATGAGCCTCACCACCCACCCTAGGAACTCACATTAGGATATTTCCACAAGGTTACAGGCTCCAGATGCAAAACATGAAGAGGTGACCACCTCCACAGTAAGGGCACAAGAGGTGAGCAAGCATTGTAGGCAACAAGTCTTGCATGGCCTAAAGCAGAGTCCCTGGCAGTTCAAATTAATATGCTGGCCTATGAACAGCTGTTCTGATGAGCTGGCACAAGCTTGATACTGCCACGGAGGCACTGACCTCCAGCAAATGAGCGAGGTGGCTGGGGTAGCAACATCACAAGCCCTCTCACCAGCAGCTGCCCTGGATTGCAAGGAGAGAGAGACCTGGTGCATGGGAGGAGGTTAACGAAGTTCCAGCACAAATAAAGGGTGGAAAGGAATAAACCAGCTGACTGCAAGAATTACAGCGTTAATTATCTGACATAGAGCTTGGAAGGAATTCAGTTATTTTCAACAGAAGAAAGAGAAATGCTCATGTATAAAGCACACGATGCTCACACACTGTTCCTTCACCAAAAACCAGAGGTATTAAATTTGATGTCTATATTCACAGTATAAATTATCCCAAATTATTACTATGCTACATGCAGCTGAGCCTCTTGGACCACGTTAGTGTTCTGACTGGCTATTCTGCAAGGCTTGCTGAGACTAAAGTAGGAGCTGAACCTTGATTTGCATTAAAGTGAGCACACTGTAGATTCGCTTGGTTAAATAACTACAGAAACAATACGGCATGCACACAAACTGCTTCTCTTGCGCCTGAACAATGTACTTTCATCAAATATAGCTTCAAAGACATTTCTAAGTCCAAACGGTAATATTTCAATTAGTAGACAATGACAGAGTTCAAAGGTAATGTTTATACTCCAACAGTTATAGTCCTCTATTTCCTTGCGCTGAAGCGATACTGTTAAATACACAAGAAGCAGGACTAGAAAGCACATTAAAATACTTTAACTCAGAGTTTAGTAGTTCTATTACCAGCATTTCCCCACTAGTTACACCCCCATCTGATTGACAACTACTTATAATATACTAGGAAAGAATGCTTTCTTCTTTTTCTTCTCTTCCTTTTTTTTCAAGTCACCTTTTCTCTTCATACGATAAGAAAGTAACACTACATACCTAAGTAATTAATATTACTTCTGCCAACCTTCCTTGTTTCCCTGCTTTTGCTTTTTGACCCTTGTGGTGTGTGACAACCTGCCCATGCTCAGTACTACAGGAAAGCCTTGGACATCATTTTATAATAACATTCAGTCTCTTTTGTCCCCCATCATCCTTAAACTTGAACACACCTATCTCCTCTCTTTCTCAATACTTCCTTAAGCTCGAGACTTGAAAATAAATGCATCTTCCTCCTAATGGCAATTTGGATATCCTGCAGTCATTCAAAATCACTCTGATGTTACCACCACATTGTCTTTTCCTGCATTATCCTGTCAAGGCCATTACTGCATCTAGAAATGATTCCACAACTGCAGTATCAAATCCTTATATCTTGCACGATTTTTTATCCTCCACTGATCAACTCCTACTCCGCACACAAATCAGATGTCAAGGATGAAGACACACCTCCTCATCTTTACACATACCTCAAAGGTCCAGGGCAGTTTCACCAAAGGAGTAAGCCATAAGCATCCTGGTGACTTTTTACTACCATCTTATACAGCAGTACAACAACTAGACACCTCTGTCTTGTAAGACTGAAGTCTGGGCTTCACCTGAGGCCCATCACCTCCTCCTTGGCTCTAGCTATAACCAAAGGATGCACTTTCAGATCTGCTGACACTATCAATACATAATAACACCCTGTTAATAGCACTCATCAAGTGAAAAAGCAGACAGTAACATCTGCAGCCTGTTAAGAGACGGCCACGGTGCCTTAGAAACAAATACCACTCAGGACCAATCTCCCAGTATAGAGCATTGTTTGTACAATTGGACACAAAATACCATCTTACACACTGGCTGTATTCCAAATATACCAATTTTCTATTTTTACCAACTGCTGTGAACAGGAGAGAAAAAAGCATCAATCCCAGACATAACATGCTGAACTTCCCAGAACCTGCAGCTGTAGGATATGGAGGAACCATTGTCAAGGTGAAGAATTCCACAGAGGCTTCAATGATGAAAAATAAATCAAAATCTACAAATGAGAAGGAAGAAAAAGCCTCAATATTGTAGAAGGGAAAAGAGTATTAAACACTGTGATGATGATGGAATGATATTTGTTGACAAACAACTGTTTTCAACACAAAATAAAAAAGCATGCAAAAAAGCCAGTAAACAACCCTCAGCCATTTGTTTTGTTGTTGATGAATCCAGATACACTTGTCAACTATATTCAAGCCCAAATGTTTTGTTTTTTCTTTGTGAATTTAAGATCCCTCTAGAAACAAAAAAAAAAAAAAAACCCAAACCAGAAGAAAATAACAAGATAAAGTACTGGCATCACATAATTAGGGAAAACACTGAGAAAATGCTCACTTTAAATTTACACCAAGGTTATATTTCAGGGCTGGCTATTGTGGCTGAATATAACTACAGGTCAGAAATAATGCTGATTATTGAAATTAAATACATGAGGGAAAAATAATTGGTTACAGGAAAACTACAGATAAAGAGAACAATTTTGTTGTGATTTAAAGAGCATAGAGAACTATTTTTAACAGAAAAAAAGGGACAGAGCAACTCACCTCTACTGAACCACCTCTAGCAAAAGCAGCACAGTATCTCATTATGATCAATCCTTAGTCACTTCCCAAATATTTATTTCCATTTGCCTTTTCAGTTCAATGGTTTATAATCAGCGTTTCAGATACCAGCAACTTTCAAACCACAAAAGTGAGTAAGTAAAGTACTTCAAATCTTGGGAATAGATCAGTGTGTTTGAGGAAAGGTCCAACACCTCAGGGTACATTCTGCATAAGCTCAATGTGAAAACTCTGATCTTCTTGTGATTCTTCTACCATTACTTTGTCTCCAACGGACCCATATTTTCTGTCACTGTGACCAGCTGCAGACCCTGAAAATCTGGGTGCGAGATGCCTCGTATGTACCAAAACAAGGAGTAATATGCACATTACTACACAGGAACTTGCCCAGATTTCTTAAGAGCTGTTACTCACTACACTTTCAACAGGAAATTCTGAGCTTAACAAGCTCAACATAAAAATAAGAATAAAGGGACCATGGAACAGCTTCACTTGATCTTCCTGAACCTGACAGTCTTGGTCTAGCAATCAGGAAGCCTCCTATGTTAAGCAGTCTGAGAGCAAGATGGTCACACTACTGGAACAACTGGAGCTAAACTAGGACAAATGGATCTAAAAAAAAAAAAATCAGGAAATGCTGTCAAGAGGACATTGACCACAGATTAGACACACACTACTTTCCAAAGGACCAGCACAATGTGTGACAGCATGCACCAGAAGAGAACAGCTCTAGAGTGGAATCACTGGCACTTCCTGTTTTGATCTGCAGATAAAAAAGAGGACATGGATTTCTGGTTACTCCACTCCTGGAAAATGCTGTGAGCATACTGACCTGCATTTCCCATTTGTGGTTTGAGTCTGAAGTGGCTGAGCCTGTTTGCTATAGAATTAACTCCTAGCCAATAGTTTGCTGCCAAGAAAACTCAAAGACAGCTACCCCAACCTTTTAGAATAATTGCTTCCTTATTCAACAGAGGAGATCTTGATGATTAATAAGAAAACCATTGCAAGAAAAACATCTCATCGCTTGAAGATTTTGTTCTGAAACACTTGAAATGTGATCCTGGCTACTAAATGAAGAAGTTTCATCACATAAGATGAGATTTCCCCACCACCACCAGGCTGGGAGGAGAAAAAGGTGACTCTACAGGCAATAGTAAAAGAAAAGTAGGAAGGTATTCCAGAAATATCAACTGAAGTTAAGCACCACTAGATCAGAGGTCTTTAATCTTCTAGTTATTGCCTTGCTAAAGGCAAGACAAATTAAGGGAGTATTTTGAAGTTTAATGGAAAATACATATTGAAGTAATCCAGGTTGTTTTCAACACCCTGAAGAAAAACTAATCACGCAAACAAAATCTATATATTAAATAAAGAGTCAACATGACATAGGAGACTAGTTGCAGAAGGTAATTAAGAACGTACGGCCATATTGATTAAGTGCAGTATACTATGCCGCATTTCTCCAGTTACATCATGCAAATGCTGAAGACTTGCCTGGATTCACAGTTACAATCAAGAAGTAGGCACTTACCCGACTAAGTAAAATGTAAGAGAATTTTGAAGCTCCCCAAAAATAAGGAACAGCTACCAGAGACACAAGGAAACGCCATATTAAAAAAGACATTCTGTATTAAAGAGACACCAAAATACATGAGGATTATTCCTCATCTTGAGAAGTCAAAAGGTGTCAGAGGTGTAGACATGCTCCACTCAACCTTAACATGGAGAACGTGAGAAGGTAGAACACACAAAAACAGAAATGACTGGCAAAAAAAGAACTGGGTTTATTTGGTTCAAACACACTTCCTCTTTTATTTGCTTGTGTGCTGACTCACAAGTCTGTAAACTTGAGTAAAAATTAGACAGGCTGTGTCAAGATAGTGAAATCTTATGGTGGAATAGTGGTACTATTTTACTTTTTATTATCTGCTCTCCTAAAGGAAAAGCATAAAAGAACTCCATCTACTACCCCTCTCCATCTACTGCTAATAATCTAACTATTGAAAAGTCTCACAAAGGGCAGGAGAGGTAGGGGAAGTAACTTGTGGACTTTTTATGGCATTGTGGTATTATTTCTTCTCCTCCACCATTCTGTTTTAAAAAGCGTCTTTCATCTGGAGTTTTCAGCCCAAGTGCATCTACTTATGCTCTGCCACACGACAGCTTTTGCCCAGCCTTATCAGAGAAGAAAAATAAACAACCACAGACAAAAACAGTCCTTTTTCCCCATTGTGCAACAGAAAGTAATCTGCCCATTTTCCAGTTTATTTCAAATAAAGACAGTATCTTAAAGACACTTAAGAGGAATATAGTTACTGGCATTTTTTACTTCAGTCATCCTATATATGCAGTCTCCAAAAAAATACCTTTCCCTAAAATCTCTTACATGAAAGGAGTGAGATCTTTCATGATTTTTTTCCCTTCCCCTCTGATTCAGCTACTGCATCATCTCTACATGCTTTAGGAATGGGATCATTGAGAACAGTGGGCAACAGGATGAAAGAACTGTTCTATTACGACACATTCCCCACACTTTAAGATTCTCTATTCCTGTTAAACCGATAATTACCCAAACAAATATTATCCTTTCAAGTTCACACATTTATCATTCTTCTCAATGACTGCTGTGGTTTTGATGTCCAGAGCAGACTGTCCTGTTTAATGAAGCTCTTCAATGCTACAGATCGCCCCTAAAACATACAGTCTCCTATTAGCATGAAAAAGTTCTCCACAATCTCTGTTGTGATATTTCCTTGTAATGAGATGGCTGAAAATAGAAACTGTTATTTCTGGTAGACAAAAGAGATATCCTTTAAGATGGTGACACATTTTGAGAGAACTCTGTAACAATTAAAAACAAACAACCACAGAATCATAGAATCCTTAGAGTCAGAAGGGACCTCTGAAGGCCATCAACTCCCCTGCAATGCATAGGGACACCACAGCAACATCAGGTTGCCCAGGGCCTGACCCAGCCTCACCTTGAAAGTCCCCAGGGATGGGGCATCAACCATAACACTAGGCAACCTGTTCCAGTGCCTCACCACTCTCACTGTAAAAGATTTCTTCCTCACCTGAAGCACTGTAGATTTGAGTACATATTTTGCACTTTCCAGCATGAGTTCAAGCTTCACAGCTTTGTGAATTTGTTCATGGTGTGCAGATAGTTATTGTTTTCAAATAAAAAGTCAGCAGGAGAAAAAAATACAGGTCAGTCAAATTCAATGTTGATCTTTTCCTCAGAGCATTTCCTCTTAAACCATAAGCTTCTCTGAGTAGGATGTAACAGGCAAACACAAAAACTCCTTCCAGCCCCCCTTGGCTGATCTTTGGAAGTGAAAGAGACATAGAGCTGCGGTACCTGAAGTTTCTGTTTTCTTGCAAAGAGATTTAAGGTGAATTTGTAATAGGAGCCAAAAGCTACAGGACTAACATAACCCAAGAAGCAAAGTTCCTGTGAAAAAGAACAGATAATGACTGAGAGTGAAAGTCTCTGAAGCTGTTCCATCTCTTATGAGACACTGCTTGTACCCAAATGGGAAAAAGTGAGAGGAAGGGCCAACAGCCACAGATCTTGAATGCTCTATGTGAGCGTTGCCTCAGCAACGACAGTGAGAAGATAGAAGGGCCAGTACCAACTATTTGTAAATAGACTCAGTGTTGCAGAAGAGAATTCTGAAACGTGTCAAAATCCAACAGAACAGGATGACTGCAATTTGTGTCTTAATTACTTAAAAAGAAGCTTCAGACACCACAAAACAGCAAACTTGGAACAACGCACCAAAACCCCATGCACAATTTTCATCATCAATCACAGGGATGACTTCAGAATATTAAGGCAGTGGAATCCAGTATGAAAAACCATTATTAATAGCAGTTACAATAGAAAAAAAACAGTGTAATAAAGCTCTGTAGCTATCAAGCACTATGCCAGAGGACAAGATGGCCAACAGGTATCTGTCACTTAGAGGCAAAACTAGTCATTTACTTCCACTAGAAGATTAATTTTAACGGTGACCTGACAGGATACAGCAAATAGAATTTGTGTAGTAGTAACTTTTTTCCCATCTCCCTTAATAAAAGGAGATTTCAATATTTAATACTCATTTGATCTTAAGTGAAACGCAGAACACAAAGAAAACCAAACAGCAGTTTCAGCATGGTGGTAAAACACTGTCATCAGCATAAAAACAAAGAAGCTTTACACTTTTTTTAAGGAAAGATAAGGTGGCTGCTTTTATCATATGCATATTTATTCTGGAAACACTCAAAATATTTTTTTAAATATATTTACCTTCAGAATTAGGAAACTGAATGAAACTATATTGTACTTCAAGCTTCCTCCAGACTGTTTTCATCTGTACTTCCACTTCATTAGTTCAAAGGTGGTATTATGGAAACGCATATTTCTATTAATCTGTAAAATAAAAGAATTTGACTTAAGAGTTATCCAAAGAAATTGTAGTGACAGTTTATAGTACATGATGCAAACTGCACATTGAAGATGCTGATATCCGCAATAATGGAAGCTATCTGCTATTATGAACTGCTCCTAGAAAAAAACCCAACTTTTTAGAACCTTCTGTTTCTAGCAGTTGTACAGTTCCATACTATCTGTACTGAAAAGCACTTTAAATTCAGTTTAAGTGACATACAGGTTTGTCGTAGATGATGGGAGATCACAGGGAGGAGGGATGCTGAAGGTCCCTCTGGATAGGCACATTTCATAGGAAACCTCTCTCATCTCTGCCAATTACCATCCTGTAACTCTTGGATTCACCTGTCGTGCAGCAATCAGGTTTACAAACCACTCAGTTTCTCCAATGTTAGTTCTACAACAGACAGATTAGAGGATGGATATATTGTTGGTGACATGAACTGCAGCTTCACAACTAAGCTGAGCTGTGGCACATATTGCCAGCTCTTCCCATTTTATCACATCACAATTTGTGAACGTTTCTTCTCTATCTGAAGCTTTTAGAAATATCTCACAAGAATTTTATCACTAAGAACTTCCAGTTAACCTTGACAGTAAAACAGAAGCTCAAACATCAGTAACCCAGATGTACGGTTAAAAATATACAACCAATCTTACAATCTAGCAATTTAATGGCTTATTTTTGAATGCAAAGCTCAACAGCACTGGGAACAGGGATGGATGAAGCATGCACCCACACGATTCCTAGCAGAGGAAAAGTTTGCGTCCACTTCCTGTTACCTTTCTAAGCCCCATAAGAACATTTATCATCACAAGGTCAAAATACTTTTGTCTCCATGTCCATTTATAAGTATTGCTCCTAACACACCGAGGTTTAATAGTCTTGGTAATAAATAATAAATCTGTGCAAAATGGCAATCTGAAACCATCCTCAGTATCGGATAGCAGCAGTTCTTCAAGACAACTGTCTCCACTGAGCAGACAGGCTGACAATTGACAGATATTTCTTCCACGGTAGAAATGAAAAAACATTCTTGCCATGCAAAGGTGCATATATAAAGCGTATAAGGAATCTGCAAAGTTAATCCATCTCTCTCCCTTTCTTTAATCAAGGTATTCAAGTTCACCTCCTTTTGGCCTCCTAAAGATAGGACTTTTATCTACTGCAGTGACTATAAGAAGCACTAACAGCTTCAGAAGCACAAAGGCTCACAGCTTCTCACTAGTTACCTATAAATCCGGACTGATCTGGAAATGTTTATAACAGGATTAAATTTGAATTCTTTGTATACTATTAACTCACAACCTCACCGCTGCATCTAAGAAAAAAGATATCAGAATTACATTAATACGCTAATTATAACTAACCAGATAAGCGTAAATTTGCTGTCACAAGCAGGTCACAGGGAACAGTTCGAAAACCCAGTCTGGAAGGACCCTCCTCTTGAGTTTTCCACCACAACTCACCTACTGGTGCCTGAGAGCTGAGGCGGGTTTTCCACCCCACTTCCTCACATCCTCCCCATGGTCACAAAGGTAGAGCCACAGGACAGTCCGTGGCGTGTACTCACTGTATCTTCTCAAGCATAAGAGCGCTTACTTCTAAACAATTCCATCCCAGCTGAAACTCATACACTACCTTGTCAGATTTCAGTTTTGATATTCAATTTATATCTTAAGCCTTAGATGACACGTTCCTCCCCAAAGCATCTTCTTGTCATTGGGGAAAAGTGAGAATTACCCTTTATTTCAAGGAGAATTAGAAAAGGAACATTCAATATAGGTTAGAAATTTTACAATAAACAATCATTAAGAAGATGAAGGGCTCTGCTGTACAGCTAACATCCAGTAGCTGACAAATCTATAGCTGAATGACCACTATAGCTTTTAGCCCAGAAATAAAGAGGAAGGGCCAGTAAGAGATAAGCCTGCAACTGCCGGTAGACAGGATGCTAAGGGAGGCTTTGACTTTTAATAACATCTGACTTACCATGGAACTTAGGAAAAGAAGGAAAAAGATGACAAATACTTGAGCTGGAACTTTTGTTACTAAACTTCTCAAAGTCAACAGTGCATTATACATGCAAATTCATGTTTATTTAAGGAACCTAAGTTCAGAAAAATCTTAAGTATTAACAGTTATTCAACTGCAATTATGCACATGATCACAGAAGGACTCATTGGAACAGATTACAGGTTAAACACCCCTCAATTAATTCCAGCTTCCAGTTAGATCTTCCCAACTTTTAACTAATCCAGCTTCCACCATGGCTTCACTTCTGCTGGGTTAACCATTCAGCTGGTCCCAAAGCAAAAATAATACGGCCTGCAGCACAGCTGAGGCTTGGTGGTGTTGTCTGTGCAACAATAAAGGTATAAACGAGCATCTTAGTAAACAAATAGCACTTCCAAAGCATACGGGACCAATACACAAAATTAAGTTGGGCTGAACCAACTTAGTACACTGTAGCCTGAACATCAGGTAGCAAGATGTTTTCAACAGCCTGAAAAATGGTTCGAGCACCTTTATCCAATCCCTGAGGCAAGACAGGTTTGGATCAATCTCCCACTTCAATAAGAATACACCCCCCTGAAAACTAAATTTAAAATGTAATGTTAATAAGCTCCTGAGCAAGGCTGGACTGCGCAGTATGAGACAGAAAGAGAGATGGAGTTTTATGCAGTGACAAATGTACTCGTACATACATCACATGGCACTGTACCTTTCAGAATTCCTTGTTGCAAAGTGAGTTTTTTATTGGGTTCATTATGACAGTCCAGACATAAACCTCCCGTGATACTGACTTAGATCCGTAACAGAAGCCTGCCTTCTGGTAAAAAGAACAGAAAATTCCACCAGGCTCTTGCTTTGTCCTGGCAGATGTCATTTCCTACAGCAGAAAGGTTTTAAGTCTTTGCTTTTTTAAGGGGAAGATCATCACTATTTCATTCTGGCATACCCTACACCATCTGGAGTCATCCAGAGGACTTAATGAGGCTAATCATCTAGAGCTGCTTTGCAAGCAGGCTCCATGCTCAAAGTGGAGAATATCTTTCAGTTATCTCAAATACTCCTCATTCATAGGTCCAATGAGCAAAAAATCAGCTGATTCTCCAGACTCTGTGGCTAAAAGCTATTTGACAACAGCTTGTTGTTAAATCAAAAGCAGTTCTGCAGTAGGCCATCCCCAAAGGTAATCTCATCAGCTTAGAGCACTGGTGACACATCAAAGTTGGATAGTTCATCCAGCATGAAGAAGTCAAGTCAGAATCTGATTTGCCAAACTGCTGCTAAACCAACTTGGTTAAAGGCTGTGCTGTGCAATAACTTTCATCATATCTCGCAGCCCTCCAAGTACCCAGAATAGTTCTGAAAAATGCTTCAGTTCATAAGAGATCTAAAAAAAATAACTGTTTTAACTCGACTGCAGAGGTACCCACCAGAAAGCTCCCCTGCACACACAGTCTGAGCTTCTTCTCAGAATACTTTAGACTGTCCCCACAACTAAAATCATCTTCTCCTGTGGTTGACATCCCTGAAAACATAAGGAGAGTTGTGAAATCACATCCTTCTCATTCTTCCTAAGTTTCAGAACATTATCAGAAAATGCGTAGGCTCTGTTTTGTTTAGTCGTCAATTAATTTTCATAGTCCACTTTCCCAATGCACTTCAGAACCTCACCAGGCCTTGTCACTTGGATAGTGGCTTGCTTCATGCTAATGAAAGCCACAGCAAGCAATCACTTGGCACATAGACCTCGAGGAGCACATTCTTATCATAACTCTGATCCTGGGAATGCTGCCCAGACTTCAATTTCTCTCTGACAAAAGCACCAGTGAAATCTACCTTCTGCCAGTGCCGCAGGACCATTAGATCATGTTTTGACAGGTGACCCTCTTCCTCCTCCCACTAGGATTCCTGCAAAACGCCAAGTATTTCTTCAGTCTGTCTTTGCACAGAATAACTCAAACGTGAGCTTAAACAGATCTTAAGAATCTTCAGTAAAACATCACTGATGTGTCATACTTTAATCAACACCAGAATTTCAGTGAGATGCAGTGCAGAGTTTACCTTCAGACAAGTTATAACTTCTCAGTACTGCTTGGAAAAAACTGATTACATACTCTAAGGAAGCTCCGATGAGGAGGCTCAGAAAGCTATAAAGGATTTGTGCATGTGAGATTCCACAGGTTGACCAGTTTCTATGTAAGGATATACATGTAGCTTAGTTCCCTGTATATTCACCTATTCCCCAGAATATAAGCTCATTTATGTGAAACAGTGCTAAGTCATATGGAGAACCAACATGCTCTCTGTGAAAATCTTTGAAGGAGACAACCGTATACAGGCCTTTTGTAGACATCAGCTTTTAGGTAAGGAAGGATAAAAGATATTACAGTCACCCTACTGCTCTCTCTGGAGTCACCACAGACTGTGGAAATACTTAATTTCAGGTATTGCAATCAGACAAATTCTGAAGTTGCCTAGAATAACTCATCATTGGCAAAAAGCATAGCTAATACTGGTGACTATGATGAAAAATACCTTCTTGTAGCTGAGAATTGGCTCCATCAGGTAGTGTTGTTATGCTCTTCGTAGCTGTTGTAATTTCCATTGAAATAAATGTGAGAAATTAGTTTCAGAACGAATTGCACATTTCCCAACATAGTCATAAGTACAGACCGAAGTACAGGTCTTTGGCAGGGAATACGAAAGGAAAAGCTTTACCATTTTTTCATAATCCAATGGTACAAAGCCCCCCAGCATTCATCAGTAGAGGAAGGTGTGCTTTATAATCCAGAAAACTGTAAGAAATTATCTTAGTAGCATTTGATTATTTGATTGTATCTGCTCTCAAGTGAGCCGGACTTCAGTTCTTTAAAAAATGGGGTAATACATTTAGGTAACTGCTTCAGATACACTAAGGCTAATTTGTTATTCAGATAGTAATTAGTCTCATCACCAGAAAAAAACACAAGTCCTTTTTGCAAAAAAAGATAACATTAAAATAAGTATGCATATCACCTCAAATAAAAGCTAAACCTATGGAATCAAAAACATGCGATTCCAGTGGTTGCACTGGGGATTTATTCTTGCAGCCTTTGTCCCTGTATATTTATTCAAAATGATTTTTATAAAATGAACTAAGGAACTCAGTGTGATGAAACCAAACTGGACAGTGCTGGAATAACCATTTACTCGTTAGAATCTCAGAAATTATGACCATAAAAAGATGTTCCACCCTTTCCATTTGCATGATGATACAGAACTTGCTTTGCAAGTCTAAACTGGACTAGCTTCAGCCACCAAGGTCTCAACTTCTGCTCAAGCTGGGCTCACAGTAGAAGTCAGATTCAAGTACTGCAGCACCGTGTAGGAAGCAATGCTAACTCACTGTACAGACTACACTGCTCAAATATCCTCCGCCATTTCAACTATTACATCTAACACAGTGCTGCAACACTGCACTGCCTGTAGTTCTTTGGGCACCAAATCAAGGTTCCGTCCAACCTGAGCTATGATTCCTAATGACAGATTTGTGAAAAAATAATAACTACATACAGACTAGACCTTAAGGACGCAGAAACACAGGGCAGGAAAACTGCAGAAAATGTTCTTAGACATGCTGAATAATTACCTAAATAGCTAATCTGGCTTCTTGTATTTCCTACTGATCTGAATGGCTTTTGCCATTTTTTTGGTGTGTCTTAGCCTTGGAAGACTTGCCCTGTTGCACAAAGCTTGAGATACCTGACATTGTTCCTTTAACAAATTAAGAACTTTGACACAACAACAACAACTTCTCTTTAGTAGATACAAGAGCCAACAGCTGACACGTGAATCTCATCTAAATTCAAACAGGCAATACACTTTAAAGAGTTATCAGCTATGGACTGATTTGCTCATGACTGTAGTGGGTTCTTCCTTGTCAGAAGACAGCTAAAAGCACACTGGATATGCCATGGTTACATGCATTTCCAGCACACTGGCCGATACATTAATGTACACTTCCCTTCTCCTCACGCTATCTCAAGAAAAATTCCTCATACTTGAGAATAATACATATACCTCTGCCCAAACTAACCAAGCAAAGCAAGTCTGCATGCAAGACCTCTTAAATTCAATGGAGATGAAGTTCCATTGCATGAGGAGAAATGACTAATGCTTTCTTTAACACCGTCTTTTCCAGCATTGTCCTATTTGTTCCTAATTAATATTTTTAAAGCCTAAATAATCTTTGAAAAAAGGTGATAGTAGAGCTATTTCAGATGTACACACTACTACATCCCATAACTTGAATCTTCTAAGAAGAAAGATAAAGTAGTAAAATGCAGAGGTATACTTTAAATTATTAACTATCAAATAAGCATTCATTATTTTCTCAGGTACTCAAGAGAAAAAGATCATCTTTTCATGTTTCTTTAACGTAGGTGTTCCACATTCTATCCAAATAAGTGAATAAAGTTCTTATTTTAAGCAGGGAAAAATGCAAAAGGAGTTCAAATATAGAGCTAACCTTTGCCCCTCTCTACACTGAGAACCATCTGGATTCCATTAAACTGTCAAGCAAGTACCACGATTAATACAAAAAGAAATAAAAGAACCACTGCAATGCTTTGCACTGGTAGCTTCCTTATAAGCTATGCTAAATCTCCACATGGATCTCGGCTGATTAACACTTCAAATGCACAACATCTATTTTATAAAATTATACAGACCACTTTCCCTCTCCTTTCTCTGTGACTACCAGGCAGAACTGAAGCTAAGTATTTTTTTCACATTGTCCTACTCTATGGAGCAGTTGCCTAAACAAATTATGAAACTGTAAAACAGCAATCAACGTTGTGAAATTCAGGGGAAGGCAACAACAACTTCCATTTAAGGTCGTCAGATTGTTCTACTTCAGACACTTCCGTGCTTTAATTTTGAATAACGCAACACACATTACGTAGAACAAAGATCACGCAAAGCACTACTCAAAGATGCGGGAAGAACAGGGCCCAGTGCCAGACCAACACCTCCTGGGCTCTGAAGAAATTCAGCCTCATCTAGGTTTACAACTAAGTGACCAACCTGCACGTGACTTACAAACCCCAGCAAAAGGAGCATTCTTTGGAACTGTTTCATACTTTAAATAGATTTAACAACGCAACTGAAGCATCAGTTTTCAGGCAGCCTTTTCAGCATAAAATCATTCCCAAGGAGCCAGAAAGTCAATGAATTTCTTGACTCCTTGCAGAAACAAATTTCAGCCCACTGCTGATTTCCTGGAACTTCAGCATTCTCTGCGTGACAAGAATGCAAGATTCTTGTGAGCGCTGATGGAGTTTTAGCGTTGTGGATAGTTTTAAGTATTCATGGAAAACAGAAAAGAATCCAAATTCAGGATAACTACTTCTTTGTTGACATGAAGAAAGTCAGAATGTTCTACAAGAGCAACACAAACGTCAACGACAAAAAGTCAGTTCTCCTTCAAGTGCTTTATGTAAGTCTGGTAATTAACATTTTGCCTGTTCTCTTTTAACACAAGTACACACCAATTAAAACTCCAACATGATTACCATGCAATTAAACAAGATTAGAAAAAGATGAGATACACATACATAGTCACGACTACTTTTGCTTGTTCAAGCCTCAAAAGCGACTGTGGGAAAAATGTAGGGGCTGTGGAATTCAAGTCTTCTGAATTTGAATCATGGTGCATCTCAAAAAGGCAAGAATTGAAACTTCGGTGTTCCAATGTTTTTAAAACCAAAAAGGATCTAAGGAAAGTAATTTCCCTATTCCTAATAAGCCACAAAATATTAGGAAGGTTGGAATAACCATCTACTTTCTTTAAATTAGCTTTGAAAACAGCTAGAATTTGACACAGTCAGCAGGCTGTCCTTACACCAACCTCTCTCACTACCTCACAGAACTACACAGTCTATTTTTTGGGGGGAGAGAGGGAATATATAGGATAAGAACCAAAAAAGAAGAAGAAGTCTTAAAATGACAGGAAGCCCATGAAAGCTCAAGATGCCACAGTATACTTCACCTGAGTATGTGTTTGAAAGTCGGGTGAGACCTAGAAATTCTCAGGTTCTTTGATATATGGAATGTCTGTCTCTAGTAAACCAGAATCTTAGAATGGCTTGGGTTGGGTGGGATCACCAAGATGCTGCCCCGTACTGCAGGCAGGATTGCCAACTATTAGCTCAAGTACTAGATCAGGTTGCATAGGGCCCTATCTAACCTACCACCTTCAGGGATGGAAATGTTATATGGCATTTCAGTGATCTGTTTTAATGGCCTTTAGACTACAAAGCCACCAACAACATCCAGGTAATTTGGACTTCATGGTCATTCTTAAAAGCAAGGAAGTGAGTGGGGGGGGGGGGGGACACAGGGATGGAATATGATGCAGGGCACAGATGTATGAGACCCAAAGCAACACTCCTCACAGCATCCCTGCTAACACTTGCCAAGGCTTACAAAAGCGCAGGATGGCATCAGGTTATTGTGCAATGAATGAAGAACTTGTGGGCTTTCCTGGCCTACATGATTGCTCAGTAGGTTTTATCTCTTTGTTGACAGAACCTCCTAATACACTGCAATTTGTACAGTGCCACTATCAGTTCTTTTATGCACTGTTCAGCAAACTGGTTTAGGGACGTGGGGTTTCTTGGAGGTTGTGGTTGTTTCATTAAATGATGCTCGTTCCATTAAATAAATTGAGACCTGCTCACAGTTCCTACCAACTAGTTAAAAATAACAAAAATCATTTTTATATTCTCAAGAGGAATATTCTTAAATATTGAAAAATAGCAGTGGTTTGGATACATAATTGTCATCACTCTGCGGTAACCTGGCCCTGGAACTGACACACAGAAAATGAGCTTCAGAGACCTATTATCCACCTCTTCAGGAAAGCAGAAAAAAGACACCTGGTCATTTGAAAAGTTGATCAAGGTACGCTTAAAAATACAGAATAGGCTACAATAAATATGAGCAAATAATAGCAGCATGAAGCAACACCCTTCTGTTTGATTCAACAATACAGATATCAGTAGAAGGAAGAACAAGATTTAATTCCATTGGCTTCAAAGGTCATAAATAAAACCATTGCATCAGTTCATCAGCAATGTACACAGCATAATGTTACAAGCAACAGTATAATTGAAAATATTTATACTTTGAATGGGACAAATAGGAGGAAGACTGATAAAGGAAGAGGTAACGAAAGGATGTGAACCAAGAACAGCTGTTCTAGCTGCTGCTCCTCTCCAGAGTAATTAAACAACTCCAGACCTGCACCCAGGTGTACAGCAAAGGATGTGCTGGTGCCTGAGCTCCTCAGCCCAAACATACTGCCTTATGTGTGCTATGTTGCACAGAGCAACATCCAAAAAGGTGAACTGCCTGCTGTGCATGAAATGACGACAACTTTGCCATTACTGCACAGTAGTACTACATTATTTTTCTACAGGTCTTTCAGCACTTGGAGTATTTAAACAAATTAATAAATACAAGTTTTAAAAATAGTAATTTTAGACTTCTACAATTACTCCACTCAATTCCCTCTTTAGACAACTGCTCTTTCCTTCATCTGGCCATGACTGTTAAAAGCATCGATAGTTTAAGCTCTACCTCTACAACTAAAGCTGGATGCATTTTGATGAGCTAGAAGTGCTTCTTTTCACATAAAAGAAGGGCATGATACGATGCTGAGCAAAAACCCATCTAATGCTTCAGAGTTCTCTGACGTTATGCTTTTAGGATAAATAATTGCATCTAACACTAATAATACAGCATTACCAGTACGTGCAGCTGACACTGAACAGCAGGCAAAGGGCTTTCCAAGCCACTGTC
This sequence comes from Coturnix japonica, assembly GCF_054131305.1. Taxonomy (NCBI): domain Eukaryota; kingdom Metazoa; phylum Chordata; class Aves; order Galliformes; family Phasianidae; genus Coturnix; species Coturnix japonica. Next base: position 5,938,034 of record NC_140670.1, read on the forward strand.
AACAACAGCAAAACTAAAATACTTCACGGAGAATCCAGGAACTATTGAAACCATGGCTTCTGCTACTGCAGTAGGAAACACCGTGTGACACAATGGCAAGCTGCCTACCAGCTGGTCTTATCTTTATTACATTTATTTTATTATCTTTATTTTATCCACTGTAAAACAGCTTCCTCTGATGCTATTCAATTTATGTGCTACTAAAAATACTCAAAAACATTTTTTACTAAGAAATTTTTCAGATACAGCTATTACAAAGAATGTGGGGAGTATGGAAGCATTGTGTAATTACATTATCTAATCCTCTGCTGGAGCATCTCTACTTCTAACATTACTTATCCTTTTACTTTCTATGATTGACAAAAAAAGACAAACTAAAAGATGCAGGATCCAATCTCAAATCTCAAGGAATTCAAAAGGAAAGGAACTGCTCATTGACGTTTGAGCTTAATGCAAGAGGACAAGCAAAACAAAACAATTACCTCCACAGAAGGAGATGATAAATGTAATTGTTTGACACCTCAAATTATTTTTGATAAAACTACAGCCACGTTTGAGAAAGTTTACCAGCTCACAGGTCTATTTCTTGTAGGTGCTGCCTTAAGTTTTAATTAAAAACAAGAAAAAACATCAAACACAGTTTTACAGGAGAGCCAAAAAAATATCATAAATGTTTACATCTTCTAATGATGTTTGGAGAGAAAAAAACCAACAACAGCCTACATAAAAGCTGCAACAGTTGCAGAAATACTACCAATGCATAACATTCTGTTTTCAGTCCTATGTGTACCATATTACTCAAAACATGACTTGCAAGCCAACACAGTTCATTTAAAGTTACCAGCATAAATTTATATAGGCTATATAATATATAGAAACATCAATTTTATAGTGCCAAAATTGAAAGGTAAGTCACGGGACAGTAGGGTTGGAGGCCTTACATAAAGCAAGTACACAGTTTAGACCTTGGAAACAGACATTCAGCATTTTTAAGAGACAAGATTTCACTATACGGGGAATTTTCTCAACTTCAGTAATCTGCCTTAAGGCTTCTGGTCCTCTGTCAAGTTCCAACATGGTCTGACAATTTAATTTAAACATTTAAACTCGGAAAGGATTCTGGGGAGTTGAGTGATAACATTCACATCTGATAACATTGCAAAAAAACCCAAACACCCAGCTGGAGAAAAACCCACTATGATTTACCAATGCAAAACTTGGAATCATAGAATCATTAAGGTTGAAAAAGACCACTCAGACCATGTAGACCGACCATGAATTCATCACCACTGCTGTGACCGAAGCACAGGACCCAGCACTTGGTCCCGCTGAACTTCATCCAGTTGGCCCCAGCCCACCAATCCAGCCTATCCAGATCTCCCTGCAGGGCCCTACTGCTCTCAGGCAGATCACCTTCTCCCAGCTTAGTGGCATCTAGCAGATAGCGAGAACAGCAATCCAAAACCTGGTGAAGTTTATTACCCATTATAACAGAAACGTTATCATTGTCCTGAGAAAACCCAATGTGCTTGAACTTGTACATCCATATATATTTACTGCATTTTAAAAATACATGCTCACAGACAAAGAGTTCCACACATAGCTATTTCAAATCCTACCTCCCTAAAGGAAAGAATAAACAAACAATTAGTTCACTTAAAGGGGAAGGGGAGCAGCTCATTTCTAAGTCCTACAATAGGCTTTTATCATCTGAAGAAAAACCATGTGTCTTACAACAAGTACATTAAGAGTTACTCCTTTCCAGGCAAATAGTTTCTTGTGTTTGTGAACCACTGCCAAATCTAACACTGACACAAGAAACACTTCAGAACTTCAGCATTTTTTAAAGTCTTTCCATTGTTTCAAATACGCTCTTAGAAACAGAAAACATCTAACAGACATGGCATTACGTTGGCTTTCCCAGGCCACAAACACTGGTATTTTCAAAAGACATCACAAGGAGCTGTTATAGTGCAAGGCTATGTAAATAATTACTACTGTTACATAACATGAGTGTGAAGGTCTAAAGCAAAATAGGAGTCCAAATCTATTTAGACAATTCAATGATCAGACTGAAAAAATAGAAATTGAAAAATGCTAGGCACCTACCCAGCAGCTCCCACTGACAACACATTCAGATGGAGATTTTCAGATGGCCTGTAGCACTAAACCATTTGGCAGCTCTCCTGCCTCAGTTCTCTACATACAGACAAGCTTGAATTAGGGAACATACCACTTCTGTTAGCCAAGTCTTCCCTTCAACTATAAAACTAAAGGAAGATGACAGTACAGTTGCAAATGATACACTGAAGTTCCAGGTTTCTTATAACTTCCTTGGCACAATATTCAAATCAAACAACCGCTGCAGCCAGGTAAACACAAATGGCTGCTGCTGAACAACTTCAAGTGATCCTTGTTCCTGTTCTCCATTCATTCTTAGTCAAGATAAAGAATGCCAAGTAAGGGCCCAACAAGCAGGTTGGTCATCACTCCTCATCCACTCTGGCTGGCTTAGCAGCTCTGCTCCATCATGTCACTGCACCCCATCAGCGCCTCTCGTACTAGAGACCTCCAACTAGAAGACTGAGCCTGCAGAGTGGGTAGCTGCTATTTCTGTTCTAATTCAGGTGAATCGTAAGTCAAGAGGTTTAGCCTTGGTCTCACAACTTGCTTTTCTCTCCCTCAGTTGCAGATCAGAGCTAGCACCCAAAGAAACAAAGGATGAGGTTCCTCAAGTAACTGATATGATGATTTTGGGGCCACCACAACTGCTAGCTGGAACATAAGCGAAAGGCACAGGGTAACTACCTATCCAGCCATTATCTCACTGCACAGACAGATGAATGAACACCTGAAAACTTCCAGAGACAAAGCAGCACTAGAAACATCCATCAGCTCAGTTGTTAGCATCAACGTCGCGTTATTTCAGCGCCAAAATAATTTTCTTGCTTGCCACGGCACATTAAGGGAAGTGTTTTTATGAAGATCTATGCAAACATTTTGCAAGGTAAGCATGCGTGGGCAGAAGCAACATAATTCAGATATGTTCATTGCTAACGTTCAGCCTGGCTGCAGCAGCTCTTTCAAGAGAGGCAAAAGCCGGGTGTCAGTGCTGCAGTTAGACACAGAGCTCAGCATCCATTAATCTACACTTAGCCTCAGCATAGGCAGCTCGCAATCAGAGCTAAACACAGGGATATAGAGAAAGAAAGAAGTTCCATTGGAACAAAATACTCTCAGTGAGTGCTTTATGCTAACTAAAATAACTGGGGAATTTGGACACAGGGCTCCCAGTTTCAGCAGGCTGTTGCTTTTAGTTCTGGGAGGAGGGAGGAGAATAAAAGGAATTCCTTGGATGAGAGCTGCATTGCTAACCACAATCAGGATCGTTTTACCTCTTTTGCTACAAAGAGGTTACACGCCATGATGAAAAATTCCATGATCTAACAGCTTCTTGCTATTTGTAAAAATAACACAACTCCAATCGGTTGTATTTTTGCAGTTGATTTGCTTTCTACATTTCATAGCACTCGATACCCTGTGTTCATCATTCAAGCTACAATAAACATAAAATCTTGTGTCCTTAATGAGATGGCCCACAAAAGAGTTGTTTTAGCTCCTGAAGCAAGTCGTGGGTCCTTATTTGTCTCATTTTTTTTGTCGTCTCATGCAGAAGGTAGAGGGAAGATAAACCCCAAGCTAAGGGCACCTAAGTGGCACAATGATACACAATGTGAACTATAATCGAGAGAGGGGAAATCTCTCTCTCACTCTTTCTTTCACACACAAAGAAATTAACCCAACTGGACACAGCTGATATTTCTTATTATTATTCCTTCCTGAGTTTCTCTTACCTGGAAGTATTTATGCAGCCTCAGAAGAGCACAGATTCATTAATGACCCTACAAGAAGAGTAGATAAAAGCTGACTTTGTGGTATCTTTAGACCATAACAACTGCAGTAAATATTGCACTCTGTTACAAAGTCGAATCCAAACTTTAGATGCAAATATAGTCATGGTATAAAAACAACCTCCGTGATTTTCTCCTGCAGTTTTTTGTTTTGCCTTTTGAGACTGTGAAAGGTTTAAAAGGGCTTCGTTAAATACGCAGCTATAGTCCTTCCCAGGTGCATATGAGCACTGCTACCATGCAAACATTCAAGGGAAACCATGTAGCCCTTAAAACACGCTGCTTCCAAGTGCTATTTTGTATTCAGGTTGAGGGGAAAAAAAAAAAAAATCATGCTTTGTCCCTATGAAAACCGTAAACATTCACCTCGGATTGACAGCAAACTGTACTTGCAGAGCAAGTCCTTACGCTTATTTGGAACAAAGAATAGAGCCAAAACCCATCAGAAAGGCATTGGACGCGCAGCGCTCCGCGCACAACGAGGCGCAGGGAAGGACGCGCAGGCCGCCGGGTGGGGCGGAGCGGAGCAGCTGAGCGCCCCAACCTCGCCAGCGTGTCTGCAGCCCGGGCTGTGGAATGCCGAGCGGGTAACTTGATCCCTTCCTCCCCTCCTCCTCCTTCGCAGCAGCATTTAGAAAGTAATTTAACCTCTTAAAATGGCATCTCGGCGCTGCTAGCGCGGAACACTCGGGTGCGCTGACTCCAATAGGAAAGACAACTTTTTGTTGCCGCTGTTCCCGTATTTCTTTCCTGAAGTAAAATGGAGGAACCCAGCCTACCTCGCGTTTGGATCTGTCATTTCTAGCCGATATGCCCAGTGATTTCCTGGTAACGCGGCTGCGCTCGCAAGCAGCAGCAGTTGCGCTTCTGGGAACAATTAGCTCTCAGTGCAGCCATGAAGGTCTGTTTGTTCCGCGCTGCCCCGCTCCGAGGGCACCTCACTTTCACTGCTCTGACCAGCGGGGAACGAGGAGTCAGTTAAAACAGAGAACAGTTCTTCGGCAGCTGACATAACTTAGCGTACTGGAATGGAATCAGACGTGGATATCGCCCACGACAGAACTTCATTTGGAACCCAAAGGGGAGGGACAACTTAGCAATGAATTTATTCATTTTCCAAACTATACGCACACAGTCTGTGATGCAACCACAGTGCTGAGTCTGAGTGTTCCCATTGCACGCATGCACAGAAATAACACAGCCAAGCTCTGCCTCAAGGTAACACACAAGCTGATCTTACAGGCTGCTGCCCTTTTTTCTCCCAGTTTTCCGTAGCAAGAAGAAAGGCAGCTGCAATTCAGAGTGTGCTCCTGTAAACAAAATAGCCAACATTTTTACCATTCTGAACATACTGCCATCAGTACGATACCATTACACTACCAGATAAGAGACAAAGACTTGAAGAAAATAAGTTATCCATCATTCAAGCAACAGCACAATGTAAGAGGGAAAGATCAAGCTGAAAAAACATTTTTCCAGCAGCAGTCATTTTACTTACTGAATGCATTATCATAGAACAGCCTTGGTTGAAAAGGACCACAGTGATCTATTTTCTCCTCCCCCCTCTATGTGCAGGGTCACCAACCAGCAGCCCAGCTGCCCAGAGCCACATCCAGACCAGCCTTGGATGCCTCCAGGGATGGGGCATCCACAGCCTCCTTGGGCAACCTGTTCCAGTGTGTCACCACCCTCTGGGTAAAAAACTTCCTCCTAATATCTAACCTAAACCTTCCCTGTCTCAGTTTAAAACCATTCCCCCTTGTCCTATCACTATCCACCCTCATAAAAAGCTGCTCCCCTCCTGTTTCAATGCTCCCTTCAAGTACTGGAAGGCCACAGTGAGCTCTCCCCAGAGCCTTCTCCAGGGGAATGTTACTCTATCAGAACCAAGAACAGGAAAAAAAAAAGCCCCCAAGGAATCCTGAGAGGGCTACAAGTCTTATGGATATCCGTGTGGTACAAAGAGGAGCAACTAGCAACAAAGGCTGCAAGGAATTCAAGTGTGGGGCCTAGGTTTTAAAATATATTTACCGAGTTAGTAATGGAAATTCAGCTGAAAGATCTTTAAGATATACGGTCCTTAACTCGCACTTCCTGGTTCCTGACTACAAAATGGAAACAACTTCTAATGCTGAGGTGGTAAACTGGAACAGTGCTTTAATGATAAAGCCCCAGGATCCAGGGAAGGTCAAATGCCGCTCTGCTGGGGTCTTCTAGAAGGCTTTAAACCTGGAAAAGAACTTAAGGATAAGACAGGATGTTTGCAAGTATCACCCTTACCTATATTCCTATGTATTTACCAAAAATGAAACAAAGCCAACCAACACCCACAAACTACGGACATATCTTAACACTGGTTCTAGCACACCAAGGATCACAAACAGCAACATCTAACAGCTTTCTTTTTGTTTGGACCAGAACAAACACCTTAACACAGATGAGCTCCTTCTTTACAGAAAGCTAAGCAGTCATTTTGCTGTATGCATCATATAAGATACCTTCAGTTTTTCAGATGACACAACTCTGAATCTTCACTTTCTCCCCAAGGAAATCTATATGAGGGCTATTATCTGTTATTCATCCATGGACAATTATTTCTGGATCACTTATTTCTGATGGGCAGTTTGGTGTCTGATACCTTAAAGTCAAAGCACCATCACCACTTCTAACCAACTATTTGCTGTTTTGCTTAGTATTTCTGTGTTAACCTAAGATTAGCAGAAATATTCACAAATATTCTAAAAATAGAGTCATTTATTCTTCTTTTAAAATACATTTAATGACCCTTACTTGTTTGGAATAAAATTTATTCAAACTGTTGGTCAGGAATGGAAAAACAAGTATGATTACACTTCAAAATTGAAGTTCAAACCACTGCAGTGTGATTATATGACAGATTTAAATGGCTCACACAAAGTTATTAGCACTGATTCTTTTCCAGAAGGCCCACGTAACAGTTTCATTCTGTCTTTTCTGTAGTAGTGCCCTCTCCCCCTACCTTGAACTTTCAGCTTCTCTCCTTTCCACAGGCTGTGTATTGAACCCCAGGACCTGTTGCTGGGGTACTGCACATAAGCAGCATATATAAAATATAATAATAATAATAATAATAATAAAATAGGAACTTGCACTCGAAAGTAAAGCTTAACAATTCAAGAGCATTGGGAAATCTGTTTTCATGAGGATAAAGTAATTCTAGCACACCTCCCAAAAGCACATGCTGTGGATTATAATCTCTGCTGCCCACTGGAAGGAAAATTCAGTGCAAAAGAGCAGCACACAGAAAACCAAGGCATTTTCCAGATTAAAATATCTTGCAAAAAGCAGTTTATATAAAACTAGTTTTCTGGAATAGTATGAGATCAAGTAAGTGGAGGAGAGGGTACTGCACACATACTAATACATAATCATTTGGCTGCACATCAGTACTCCTCTGACCCTGTTGCACATTTCATTGCTGTATTTTTAGAGTATTCCCTCACACTGACCGTGCTGTTACGATGGCACTTGTTTCCATTATGTGTGGTGTCAAAAACTAGGTCTTCTGCTTCAGCTGCAGCAGTTCTTTGGAAAACACACTTAAATCTGCTGTATTCAGATCTCAAATGCTTTCCTCCATTCGTAGCAACGAGCCAGCTTTGTGTATCATAAACAAAAGTACCCTTATTTCACTTGCGAGGCTTATGTCACCTCTAGCTTCTTTGACTACCTAGAATTTTTTGGATTTAGGAACAGAAAATTTGTTACATCTTTCCTTACTACATAAAGAAGCAGCCCTGGTTACCTGAAGAAAACACAACAAAAGCCCTCGTTCAAGAACTTCTGCCCTAGCTATGAAACGTAGCACTCACAGTATTTCTGGTTCTGACAACTCTAATGATTCTTCCACCTCAAATTTTCTCTTCATTCAGGGGAAAAAAAAAAATAATAATCCACCACACAATCAATTGCATGATGAGCAGCAGACCCAGGAATGCTTAATTTCCTAAAGATTTATGTCCTGTTTTGGTACATATATTTTCCTGGTGTAAATGGCCCAGCTTTCTCCCCATATCCTGTATGGTTTCACCCTTGCTGCCTTTCACAACATACTCACTTCTCAACTGACGTGCATATTCCTCTAAGCACAGTTTTCTCTCCCTCTCCCATCTTCTGCCATCATATTGCCTCTCAGTAGCTGGACAATGTATATCCTGACTTTCCCCTTATCAGGAGGAACAAGTTCACCCAACACTTCTGGTCCTGACACAGGAAATAATACAGCTCAAGACCTTCAAAACAAAAACAGTGTGATAAGCACCACCTCACCAAAACATCTCATCCACAAACCCATGCCCTGCCTTTCAAGTGTCTGGTGTCAGGAATTTGCTCCAATCCCAAATTTTACATACTACATCAGATACAGAAACATTTAACAAAACTAAAACCGAAGACACTGCAGCAAAAGGAAAAGTACAAAGGTGAAGGTAGGGATGGGAAAGTTTCTGCTCATCCCGTTTTTGTTTGGGGTGTGTGGGAAGAACATCCTTCATGTACATTAACAGATTACACGGGAAGACTATTACTTAAGGTAATGAAAAGCAGTGTTCCAAAATGGGTAATACTCCCAAACTGCAGCTCTGCCCACAGGCAACGTATGTTACAGCCAAACTGCATTTGGAAGGGGCATCTTGTTCCACAAACCAATACTGGTCTGACCCAACTGCAGCAAAAAACAGAAACCTATGGGGGGGTGGGGGGGAGGGAGAAAAGAAAAACTAAAAAGTAATCAGTTTAGACTTAATTAAACTTCCTATGGTATCACAGGAGTGCCAGGGTTGCTTTAAAGCAAGAGGTGAGGACACACATGGGTGGTGTTAACAGAGCACAGAACTGGCCTTTCTAGCACACCTAGCTGTTAGGCTTGCTTATCTAAAGCCGCCCTCAGTCTGCTAGTTATTTATTCGTCTAGCAGATTTTCATTGCAGACATCAATGGAAGCCTATCTGGCTGTACTGCTGCAGTCTTTAGGAAACTATATCATCAGACTTTCCACACCAAGCAAAATAAAACACCCGAACAGAAAACGCTCAAGACAAGTTAGGCAGTAAAAACACGTTACTTCATGTTTGATGGCCATATCATTAAACCTAAGCCAATGAATGTGTCAATCAAGGCAGCAAGACGTCAGCGAGATATAACAAAAAGTAGGTGTGAAAGTCACTCCTGAATATAACAGCAGAGGAGCTGACGTGACTGGGTGTGTGTGTGCTAGTGTGATAAAAGGCAGAAGAATTAGCATAGTGATTCTACCAGATGTCTGGCTGAGTTCTCTGTGTGGGACACCGCCTTGCTACCAGACGTGTAGAGAAAGAAGGCAGGAACAGCTCCTTCCTGTTTGCCCCAGTTAGGAAAGTTGGCGCAAAGTGGTAGAAGTGCCGCTCTGCTACACAGGAGGCTCAAATCCCGGGGGTTGGACTCGATGATCTCTAAGGTCCCTTCCAACCCGCACAAGACTATGATACTGTGAATCTCCCATACAGTGCCTAAGAATGGCTACAGGTTATCACACAGCTGCCACTAATGGACACATCCTTCCAAAAATTTCTTTGAACTGAAACTTGGAAGATACTTTAGGCCCCAACCCCATATTCTGGCATGGACTCTTCAGCTCGAGTATTCAGTGCAAGGAAGGTAAGAAACCACCTGCCTCTCCTTATATTGTGGAAAAGAAGAAATAGTGGTGAAGAATTACTCCCTATCAATTTGTTAATTTCATTTCAGGTTTGATAGGTTACCACCACATTGCCCTCTCAGTTGTTTTTCTTTCCTGGCCATGAGAAGCACAGGACTATTTAGAACTGCATCCCATTAGTACTGCTGGGGGAAGGGAAAAAAAAAGACCAACCTTCTTGTTTTAATGAGATTGTTGAAATTGTGTTATCAGAATTACATCATATGCATGTTTATGTACAATCAATGTGCACAGCTGTATAATCACATTTAATTAAAAAAAAAAACCCTACTTACACTGACAGTATAGAATGCTGTTTCAAAATTGACTTAAACTTATTTAAGACTGCCCTGTTTGCTAGAATGGAAGTGCTGCCCCTCCTCCCCATCACATCTGGTCTCTTGGTGAGCTGGAGGGAGAAATTAAGGTCTTCTTTGTAGGGTTAGTTTTCAGTCAGATTAGCAAACAAATTCAACCTTCCACCTGGCCACAATTACTAGCAATGGATAGAAGGGAGTCAGACAAACCATTGTAAGCAGATATTTGTGAGCTCAAGTCAGAGCTTCACGATGAAGAGCTCTTAGGAAAACTATCCAAAATCTTCCAGAGCACTGATACCTACTTTACAGTCTTTAACTATTTCAACCCATAACTTCACAACAACTTCCTGAACAAGATCACTGCTAACCAGACACGGCATTCCTTCGAAGGCCTAACAAGTGAGATATAACCTTCACTTATAAGAGCTCCAATACCTCTTCTCCGGTCTGCCTGCATATGTGTGAATACCTATGCAGACACATTATAGTTTATTACACCATGTGGCCACATACAGCAGTTATTCTTGACTGCCTGCAATACTCAGTATTACCACCATGTCTTCTACGGTCACTTTATCAGAGACAACAGATTTAAAATAGGAAAGGGAGGAGAGAGCAAATTGATATTGATTCTTCTTAAACTCTTGACCCTGGTAATTTATCTGACAAATAACACATTCCACCACTTGGCTAATACTCAGCAGCAGACAAGTAAGCCAGCTGGCTCTTAAGAAAAAATACATTAAAATACTAACAAAAAGAACAAAAACACATATCTAAGATTATTCAGCAATAGTAGACAGGAAATAAATAACAAATGAGAGTAAGATGAAAGAATGTTCTGAGAAATTCAGAAGAAAACACAAAGAAAAGCCAAGGGGGATAAGGAATAGAATGTAACAAAATACCTGGATTTATCTAGAGCGAGCCAGGTTTCAGTAAATTAATGCTGACCAACTAATGCTAGATTTACAGAAGACAGAATGGATGAGGTGCAAAGCAGCCCATGCAGACTGCCTCAAAGCAGGAACCTCCATGCAGCACTGAGCTGTGTTCAGTCACATTCTGGGTATCTCTTATAACAGAAACTACTCAGCCTCTCGGGGCAAATCCATCCCATCGTTTGACCATCAACAGTCTCTAAATAGATTAAAAATCAAAGGCAAAAGAGTGTTTCTTATGCTTAAATAGCATTTCTTTTCTTTCACTTTGCACCCGTTGCCTCTTGTCCTATCACTGAGCAGACTGGTACAGTCTCTGTCCTGCTCTTCCATCAGGAACTTTTACAGATTGATGAGGAAATCCCTGAGCTCTTCTCCCTGGGCTCAAGTCCCAGCTTTCTCAGCCCCTCCTCATATTACAGCTCCAGCAGTCCTTTGATATCATCACGGCCCTTCTCTGGACATTCATACCCATCTTGGTTACAGTGTTCCGGGTGTCTCACCAGCGCTGAGAAGGGATTAAACACCCCCCTTGACATGCTGGCACCACTCTTCCAAACACAGCCCAAGATACCATTCACCTACTTTGCTGCAAGGGCGCATTGCTGGCTCACGTTCTCGTTGAACAGGACTACCAGGGCCTCTTCTGCAAAGCAGCCCTCCAGGCAGTCAGACCCTACTCTGAACCAGTAGACAAGATTATTCCTTCCCAAGTGCAGGGCTTTGCATTTCCCTTCGTTCAGGTTCACATGAGTCTCCCCTCTCTCATTTGTCCAGCTTGCCCAGATCCCTCTGCATGACAGCACAAACTGTCTGACCTATCAAACACTCCTACAGCCTTGCTGAGGGTGTACTCTATCCCACCATGCAGTTATTGTTTCCAAAGGTACTGCACTGTACTGGGGCGCTTGCACTGACCTCTCCAGTTGGACTTCATGCTGCTCATCAGAACCACGTGAATCGGGCAGTTCAGAAGCCATCCTACTGTCTGTCTTGTATTGTTTGTCCACAAAGATATTACAAGAGACACCGTCAAAAGCTTTACTGAAGACAACATAAATGATACCTGCTGCTCCCTGCCATCCACTGAGCTAGTTACTTCATCACAAAAGGCTACCAGATGCTCACCAACACCACCCATGCTGACCTGCCTGCTAATCCTAACCCACTCTCTATGACCTACTGCTTACCCATCCCAAGTCAGAGCTCCTCATTTCCATTGGTCTCAAATAGGAAAGGCAGCATGAACCTCCTGAAGAGCCTGCAGCATGTCAGCTGTATCACCTATCCACCTAGACTTCTTGGATTTCAATGAGACTGTAGCCATGAGGCAGAGCAAATACCTTCAGTTGCTCCAGTTTGCTTGTTGCATATGACAAACAAGGCAATTCAAAGTATGTACAGGAAAGTAATAAACTGCATGAAGGGAAGCAACTTACTGACTGAACTACCTATCCAACAAACCTATCCAACTTTCCTTGCCATGCTGCTATTCCGCTGCTTTGTCTCCTTTTACCTGAAACTCCTTGCCCCAAGCCCCATTTCTGCTTCCAAATCCGCTGTGGATGTATACACAGCCAAAGGTGGCCATTCTTACATCCACTTGCCACCTCTTCCCTCCACCTCCTGTTTCCTCCTGCAGATTTCTAGGACTATTACCTGAAGCGTTATAAAGAGGCGTAAATAATATACAGCCGCATTAGGAACCTTTTCTTGAAGTTTACTAATACCATTTCTGCAGCAGAACCCCAGGCTAAGGAATGCACAGCTGCCAAACAGATGTATGATTTCAGCATTTAGATTCCATTATTTCAAGGGTGGGTTTTCTTATTTTTTTTTTTTCAACTAGATGTTTTCAAATTTTCTATTTCCATCTGTTTTTTGACCTCCCTCCGTTTCGTCCCCTTTTGTCTGTTTTAGTTCATTACACCAAAATAATCTCCTAAATTAGAAACATCTCTACATTTAAAAACTTGTGAATTTGAAGAGAGGTGGGGGAGTGAAGAGTGGCCCTATAGGAACAAAAACAGTTCAACAGAGGATTGGGTTTGAATACAAACTGTCCTGTATGGATCAGGTTTTATTTCACAGTTCCTGCTGTAGCCCAAATTGGCACCTCTCTAACTACATTCCTTCCATGTAGAATATCAGCTATATGGGGATATTCATTTGCTTCACCAGAGCCCTCTGCTCTAAGTTTAGACTGGAAGAGCATGCAAATTCTTGTTTCTTTCTCAAAAGAGTTGCATTAACTATAAATTGAAAAAGAAATATATATATATATATATATATATATACATATATATATATATATATATATATATATATATATATATATCTCAGCATATACCAAAACTGTCTTAGAAAACATTAAGATCAGCACAGACCACTATCGCTGCTGTCAACTTCCAACTGCTTCAGTAAGAATCAATTCATGCACCAGTAGTGACCGACAACAGAAATGGAATTAGCACAGGTGAAAACAAGCTTCATTCTGCAAACCAAAGCAGAAGATTTGGGCATTACCAAGAACTGTTCTTAAAGCCTGGTCCATGCTACGGATTTTAAAGAACAGTCAGCCCAAGTAGAATCACTAAATTCAGCTCAGCAACTGTGATAGATGTGGCTTCAAAACCTGACATTATTTATTGCATTTTTAAGCTTACAATAACATTTTGCCCAGGCGAGGAAGGGCATTACCTTCAGTCTTAATGAGTGGCATTGCACCTCAGAACATTCCCAGAGACCATTTTCTATAAGGTACTATCATACAATAGACTAAACTGTTGCAATTAAGGAAACATAGATAACAAAAAGAGACAAATGTCAACATATAAAAACAAAGAAGTTTTTCTTTTCTTAAATTCTGTGAGCTTAATTTCTTGGTTTCTCTCCAAGAAGAGACACGAGAAACCAGTTTTATTCAAACTGCTTTGAAGGTTTTTGTTTGTTTTTAATCCCTTCCTTCAGGGACATTTCTACTCAATGATCAGTATCACTTACAAACTGAAATTCATTCACCGATCTGAATTGAGGATAGTCCATGTCTTGGGTGTTGAGTCTGAAGATGGCTGCACAACACTATGGGGCATGGTGCCTGTGTCTCTGCATCAGCACTATAGACTGAACTTTCAACTGAACAAATAGGGAAGAAAACACCAACAAATGGACTAGAAAATGATATCTGAACGCAGAAGCCAGGCTGCGTCCTCCATCATCCTTATCACTGATTCTATATCCAAGGAATTCTCTCTTAGCATGAAATGCACTAAGATGTGCATCAAATCTTTTGTGAGCAGAATGTTAATTCTTTGTAGCAGCAAAGTCTTGCATGATTTTGGGCCACAGAACTTGGACTCTACCCACTGATTTCCAGTATAGTCTGGCATCAGGCTCTTACAAAGGAAGTGTAAATGCACATGAACAGCTCCTCCCCCTGCCCCCCAACTTGAGAAAAAGTCGTTAATAATTAACACTGTTAAGACGAGGCTGCAAGAAAAGCAAGTTTAGGAGATTTCAACAGCTGCAACAGTGAAAAGGAAGGAGCTTCCACAAAGCAGGTCTGAATTCACACAACCTGTGCACAATCATGAGCTAGAATTCACTTGTCTGCTTTAATAACTATATTGATCTTTACTTACCAATTCATTCTGAAACAGTACAGCAGAGTGAAATGCACGGAACTCAAAAGAAACAGAAGGATGACTATAAGAAATCCACTAGGAAAATGGCAAAGACTAGAGCTGCTGCTTTATAGATATGAAAGAATGATCACACTGCCTACAGCATCTGTGTAGAGTTGACAACAGCGTCACAACCAGAAACTCATGCATCTCATCTCTGATGTAGCACAAATGAAGAACTCGAGCCTCATGTTACACTAAAAACACTGATATAAAATACTCCAGTTGTCAACTGACTACAGTAAACTTCAGTGTCCTCTCACTGCTGCGATTCCCATGCAGTTCTGGAGTGCTCCATCTCACACAGTGGTCAGACCAGCCAGAGGCTGCAGCTTACTCTCTCAGCCAGGACACAGCCTTATAGGAAAACAAAGGGAACCTAACATTCACCCTCCCTAGAGGAAAATGAAATCCTTGATATTAAAGAGCAGGAGAAAAATTGCTTTGTTTTGTTGAGGGAAGCACAAAACATACGCCTAGAGCGCAAAGTACTCGGTGTGTTTTTGGACCGAATCCCTCACACAAGAGCTATACTGAGTTAAAAGAATAACTCGGGGGGGGGGGGGGGAATGGGGTAAATAAAATGACTATTTCTGAGAAAAATCAACTGCTCTACAGACTTCACTGCAACTTTTAAGTGACGACAGGAAAGAGAGACAGAAATTCCCTGCTTTCCCTTTAAAGCAACGAATGTTTCAGAAAGCACAGAGACTCCATGACATCACCATGACTAGGAATAATCAGCGAGGGTTTGGTAGAGCAACTGCAAAAGATTTTTGCAGCTCTCGTTCGGGGAAGAAAAGGCACTAAATCATCAGCTGCTACAGGCAAGGCAGCCGTCAAAAATCAAGCACACACACTGCCCCCCACCCCCACACACATTTGAGGAACATTAACGTGTCTAAGCACTCCATGGGTACCTACATATAACAGCTCTGAAGTGACTTACGTGATTTATTTACAGAAAATATTAAGGTATGTGAAGCAAAACCCGGGCACTGAAGACGTGCCCTGTCCCCCCCCCCCCCCCTCAAACGAGGAACCAAAAACCTCACACAGACAGAAATATCTGATGCTTGACAAAAGCAAGGGAGGAACACTTGCATCTGTAGAACATGCCATCTTGTCTGTTTACCCATCTATGCTTAGCAGAGCTTCAGAAGCTCCATGTGTCAGACATTTAGCTGCACTACAAGGAGATACCATCCTCACTACGGAAGTTGCCATCCACAAGTATCATTTGGTAGTCACATTATGTCCCATTTTCTTCTTGGAGAACAAATACAACCCTGTTGTCTTTCCTACCTTTAAACCAAGGCAGAAAATAAATACAACCCTAAGCCACCCACCTACTGCTTGCTTTTCAGGACTCCAGGAAGTAGACAAAGCTATTTATTGTTTCTTCAGCGTGCTTTTCTCTTTGCAGCCCAATGCTTTGTGACAACTCAGATCACAGTAACTTTCATCTATGGGAAGCACATGTCCTTTCTAAAGGAAGTTAGCTGAACCCCCTTGCTTTGGGCAGGGGCTGGACCCAGTGACATCCAGAGGTCCCTTCCAAACCATATCTTTCTCATTTTAAAGAGAAGGATTCCAGTCAGCCCACATGAATTCACTGTCTCCAAACAGAGAGACCAAAGGCATATACAGAGAACTGGCAACTGAAGATTGCAACTATGCATTAATATCTCTGACAGAGCTCCACACTCAGAGCCTGCAGGGCATGCATGTGTCCATACAGAAATACAAACCACACAGACCCTAACACAACAAACCGCAAGTGTTGAAAGATCTATACGAAAGTAACCAAAGTAAAGACACAAAGGATACACACTGTCAACAAGTATTCAAGTAATATTTTCAGGCTGCTACCAATGCCACAACGTGGGGGTCTTACTAACTATAGGCTGGAAGAGCAGGTCTGAATATCAACCGGTCTCATGCAGCTCCTTACTCCAAGATAAGGTTCTACTGAGAATCAAGGAACAGTTTGAGCCCAGGCCATCATAGAAGGAGCTGCTCCACTCGCACAGAGGGCAGGCACCAAGCAGCTGACTGGGTATGGAACCCAGCAAATCGTTACCCGTCCTCAAGGAACGCAAAACACAACAAAACACAGCTCACAAACACAACCACTCCGCACCTGGAAGCGTCCCCATTGTACGGCCTTCATCACAACAGGCCACACGACCGCTTCACGGACGCGCTACAGCCTCCCACCGCTCCTTGATGCCGAATTCACTCTTAGTCGTACAGAAGATGAAAGGCTGATGAAAGGCCATTCAAGTTTTTCAGCCTCTTCGGGACATCTCGTCACCAGGTTTAACCGGAACCGGACGGCGGACGCTCACGGTGCCGCGGGATGCCCAGGCGGCTCCTCACCGCCCAGCGGCGGCGGGTCACGGCTCGGCATTAGTGCCGTCCCCCCGCTCCCCGCGGCCTCCCGGAGCCGCTCGCAGGCCCCGCTCAGCCGCCGGCTCGGCACCGCGCCTGGAATTACAACACCGCGGGCGCAGACGCAGGGGGAGGGCGAAGGCGGCCAGACAGAGCGGCGTGCGCCGGGCCTGCCCGGCCCCGCAGGCGGCCCCGTGCCCACGCAGGAAGCCGCCGGCCCCGGGAGCCGCCGCGCTTCGCCCGCCGACGGTCTCCGAGCATCGGCCCGACCCGCGGAGGGCGCTCGGCGGGGAGAGCGGCCGGGCCGGAGAGCTCGGAGCAGAAGGCCAGAGCCCGCAGCCGACGGGGAGAGCGGGCCGGGGGCGGGACGAGGGCCCGGTGCTCGGAGCCCCGCGGGCCGAGAAGGGGTGGAACGCAGGAGCGGGGCGCGGCGCTCCACACCGCCCGGCACGACCCCGCACTCACCGCTCCGGGAGGCTCCTCATCCTCTGCGGCGGGACGGAAGGCGAAGCAACACGGAGCCGCTCCCGCTGCGTTACGCAGGCCGCGCCCGGAACCCCGACGGCTCCTGTAAGACGGGAGCGAAGGCGGCCGAGAGCCGGGAGGGGGAGGGCGGGGCGGGGCGGGGCGGGGCGGGGCGGCGCAGGCTCGCTCCCCGGCAGCGCTCCCGACGCCCGGCGCGTCCCTGCGGAGCTGGAGGGCGGGCGGGGCGGGACGGAGCCGGATTCCAATCACGGCACCCGTGGAGCCCGGCCGCGCGCACGGAGGAAGGAGGGGGAGAATGGGGACGAGCGAGAAGCAGCGGCAGCTCCATCGGCTGCCGGGGAGAGGCGTGAGACCGCTCCTAGGAGCGCTGCCGCTTCTATTGACACGTGCGCTGGGCGGGAGGGCTGCCGGGGCACACCGAGAAAAAGCCGGCCGCTCTTCCTCCCCAGGAGCTCTTCTCCTGGGTGGAGATGCCGCATGGGGCTCCGTGCACCGCCGGCCGAAGGGCCGTCGAGCAGAGCTTTGCCGGTGCAAAGGCGCGGCAGCTCCTGTAGGAGGAGACAGAGAGGTGCGAGGGGCAGCGCGGCCGGGTGCGCTGCGGAGGTGGGGATATCGCAGCTCCTTTGTTTGGGGGGCATAGGGTAACGATGGGAGCTGCCCGTGGATCACTGCTCACGCTGATCCTTGGAAAGCTTGGCATCCCAGTGCCATAGGAGAGATAAGAGTGGCATTATGGTGAACGGAGTTGTTCGTTTTGCTTTTTTCCATTTCCTGTTTCTTTAAATAAATGAAGCTGGCTGGTTAGATTGGAATACATCAGAACTTCTGCACTGAGCTTCTCTGCTTGCTGATAAGGCTGCTAAAGGCTATGATTTGCATTGCATTTCTGAGCTCGTCGTCATTAGGACGCATTACCCAAGTACCAATTTGTCTGTCTGTCTCCCAACAGTGGTGCAGAAGGAGCTTCATAACACTGTGCCATGGGATGAGCAGCCTGCATGGGCTGAACCTTGCACTCAACAGACTCTCATGTTGACATGGTCCCATTACACAGTTCTGTGCCAAGAATTTTGTACACAGGGCCAACTATAGGGGGAAACAAAGACCACACTAACCTGCTCGCTTTCCCTCTGCTATTGACCAAGACACCCTTTAGGCCATTTGCCTGCCCAGATAAGCTGTTTTTGGATAGTAACCAATTGGGAAGGAATCTCACTTAGCCGCATGTGTGTATGATGTGGGAAACCCTGCTTTGCTCGTTGTGCTGACCTCTACACAGTCCAGCTCCATTTTTGTCTGCTAGTGTCATATAGAGTTTATGTTGTCCCATTTGTGTGTAAGATGAGCACATTGGCTTTGTAATATAGTTCACATGTGTTGTACACGTGGATTGTTAGGCAACTGCTTAGCTTGCATTCTATCCCGTATAGTAAAACAAAAGAGGAAGTACATTCAAACCTATCTGCTTTGCAGACTCCTTTAAAACACAAGCAATTAAAGGCACACCTAGTAAGTGTAGGTCGCCAGATACTAGAGAAAGGCATTAAAAAATGCAATTCTTGCATTACTAGACTTGTAGAAAATTTTTTCCGATGAGCCAGAAAAAAAAATGTCAGTGTCCAAAACAAAGACAGCCAAGAAAGACAAAATCACAGCGCTCGTGCCAAGCAATACAGAACTTGTATGCTTATGTTTATCATTTCAAAGGAAAATATGAGTCTGCTTTTCTTCCACTCTGCCTATTATCAGATTATAGCAGCAGAATAGACGCTCAATATGGAAGAAGAATGCAACATGCATGTGTGTGCTCCCAAGCAGAACCAAAGCTGTTGGAGCTAGCATCTCTTTCAGTAATAATCTGTGTGGTAATACAGCCCTGCATTTTTTCAGATGTCGGATAGCCATTTAAATCCATTATTGCCTGAATTCAGCCAAAGCCACTAGCCTTGAAAATTGTTTTTGAGCCCGCTTATGAAACAGATCAACTGTTTTCATCTGATTGCTCATAAGTAATTCTACATCTCACAGAAACTACTCTCTCAGCTGGTACTTTTTAAAGCACTTGGGCACTGAAGGTGTCTAAGGCGATAGTCCGTGTCACATCAGAAATTGTATGGCTGAAGATTTGGGTTGCTTTACCCTGCCAATATACCCATTCGTAGCATAAATAAGGAGCGTCAGGCTGCGTAACTACTAGTCTTAATCACAAAATAAATTCAGTAAAAATAAACTACATTTTAATAACATTAGGCCTGCAGAAGACAGCTTAACCTCGATCTCAAATGATGAATCATTACAAGCTTGAAGGGTATTTGCATCACAGTATTGTGCTGGTCGCCTGGTGAAACATCACATGGAAAGTACTATATTTTTCTAAACATACAGTATGTAACATATGGTTTCAGTTTCATAAGGTATGAAGTTTTTTTTGAGACATATGGATTAACAACAAAAGTAAGAAAACTATACGATTAGACTAGAATTCCTTGTTTACATTCATATAGCAGTCTGTATGCAAGAAGGAGCTTGTTGACCAATGCTAATGTGTTCAATAATGCAGTAGGGTGATGGAAGCATTTTCTTTATGTGCTGCATTAAGAACCCACTTGTATTTCCCTTAATGAAAGTAACTGTGGAAGCTTAACCTCAGGAAGAATCAGACCCGTTTTGTTTTGACTTGCCCTGTTTACCTTGCAAGAAAGGTAGCGATACCTGTTTAAATCCAAGATGAACACTGTAGGTGATAGGCACTCAGAAAGAGGTAGTGTTCCTGTGAGCTACTTATCAGTAACAGACATCTCACCTGGTCAGGATTTAGCAATCTGCAAAAGCTCGGACACATCAGGTTTTAGTAACATGAGGTATTTGTCCTGGGATTAGAGCAACACTCAGTGACACCATAGGCTAAATTTGAAAGTAAACTTAGGTTAATTCTCCACTTGACCAAGATGGAGTGCAGGAGCCTAGCATGAAATACAGAAAGAGCAGTTCAAGACTGTCACGATGAAGAGAGATGTATTAAAAAGATATTAAATCATGAATTGGGTAGTCTTGCAGCTGCTTTCTTTTGTCATTCCCTGTCCAGGAATTTCTTACTAGTTTTTGGAATCATTGGGAACTGCGAATCCTAAAGTTATGTTTAGGAGAGGCATGTAGAGGTAGAAAATCATCCATCTGATAGGACTTAATCTTTGTAGATTTTTCTTCCCTTTGGTCTTGGTGCAGGACTGCAGAGTGCCGTGGAGAGACTCCAAAGAAGAGCAGCTCAATGTGCAGAACACAGGCAGGAGGAAACAGGAAACCATTCCTGCAGCTGCAGCACTCGATGTGTTCTGGTGTTATTTCTTGGTTTCTGCAGTCCAGGTTCTTTAGTCTTGCGCTACAGAACAGCGAGGAAGGAGGATATAAGGACTACCTGTACCTGTGGTATGACTTAGGCAGCTGCTGCAGGAGCTGAACAGATTCCTAAGTAAGCCATGTAGAAGAGGCCACAACTGTAACTTGCCAAGGGCTGTAGGAACATGAGAACTATGCCTGACTTCACAAGTGCTTTAGGAGACATTTTGCCAATTGAGAATTGAATTTCCTATTGCCTTTTCTGTTTGCTTTTGCTTTGTTGTTTGTCTGGTTTTTCTTTCCATGCCTTGTTGAGCTTTTCACACTCCTATTTTGAATGGACTCCTGTGTACAAAAAGCATATTCCCCTCTTTTTACCAGATCCTAATAAACTCTGTGACAACTTTCCTTATGAATGCAAGAGGGATTTCAAATATGCATATATGTATATTAAAGCCAACGTAGGGTAGCAAGAACATTAAAAGTCTTATAGAAAAAGAGTATCTGTAGGCTCAGCAGGAGCTTCACCTGGGCGTTTTGTTCACATCAGTTTGCTGGATGCATAGTAATACAATTTCCTAGATGCATGCAAATAAAATCTGTGAAGTTTCCATTTGCTCTAACAAGATTAAGCGTTTGGGGTTGGACTGTTTTAAAATTGATAGTTTGAATGAACTGTCATTCTGCAGTGCTAAATGATCTACAAGGAAGTTTTAATTATCAGCTTCACTCTTAGCTAACGTCTATTTCTGTTCCTCCACTTTTTATTACAAGTGAGATTTATTAGTTACTTTTACAAGCTTGGGTAATCCTTAGATCCCAAACCACATCGTATTAACTTTTCTCCTCCTTGATGGTGGGGGCTTCATCCCTTCCAACCTTTCTAACAAGTAACTCACTTCTTGACAACTGACTGTCCTTTTCAGCAAGAGAAACTGAATGCTGAAATAGGAAACGTTTTCCAGTCTGCTGCTAAACAAAGAGAACTCTTCATAATACAGACCAAAAAAATCTGTCGATATGTGTAATAGCTTTATCCTCAAGAGGAGTTCAGACAGCTTTGTTGCTGGCAGCTCTGGTTGGCACTGTCAGGATTTATAAAGAGGGACATTTACAAGACGGAAGATGCAGTGTTCTTCCAAGGCTGTTAGAACAAAATGGATCTGAATCCCATACAAAACAAATGAACCGAATAATTTTAATTAATCAAATCCTCTTGTTTTCTTTTTTTTTTTTTTTTCCTCAGAGAAATCATATCTTTAACCGTGGATGCATTGCTGCGAAATAAGAAATGCAGCAAAATATTCATCTCTTTTCTTGTCCTCAAGCACAAACAATATAATATGGGTCTATTTAATCTAAAAGAAAAGGATACGCTCATATTTCAGTTACAGTAGTCAATGTGTAATGAAGTAAGGGCATAGTAAGAAATCTTTTCCCCCTGTCTTAAAGATAATTGAGTATGTACTGGAACTTGAGTAAGTTCAAAAAACACACACAACTGAAAGCAAGTCCTGATAAATAATCTAACTTCCATTGCTTCCAATGAGAAATGGCCTTTGCCTGCAAATCTCTGTATTTGGCAACTATATCTAATTCAGTTTAAACTCCCACTGACATCAGCAAAAATTACCTGATTAGGGATGCAGGATCAGGTCTAAGATAGTCACGTATTAAAATGCTACAATAAATTCAAAAGGGGCTGCCCAAAGTATATAGTTTTCAAAGCAGTCAAACAGTTTTCGGTGTACATATTCAAAATGCTAACAATAGCAGCTATTGCATGTGTGACCATCAGGAAACACAGCTGTGCTTCTTTGTGTTACAATTAATTACTTCCGTTGTATATAAAATTGAAAGTATTGGTACTCTGGGGCGGAAGAAGGATATCCTGATACACTGCTCCTATTTCCTTAGGAAGGTCTATGACCGAACCTTTCACCATTAATAAACTTACAATGACTTTTCCTGTGATGAATAAAGGAAGGGTAAATTCTGTGGTCAATTATAATGCTAATGGTACATTCTCTACATTTTCACACTCCTACATTTAGATTATCTTGATAACAATTGCTCACTTCTAAGTAGTTGAACTTATTCATGAAAAGCCTAAAATAAATATTTGACTTAAGGATTGTTCTATTATTATTATTACTTTTAATGTTATTAGATCAGAGGAAAGTAGAAGACTTCACTGTTCTTTAGCAGGCTGCATAAAATCTTACCTTAGACAACAGACAACAGGTTCTGTGACATGTTAGGAATTCAATGAAATCTCCATCAGCCAACAGCCAGATAAGTCTAGAAAAGGTGAGTTGTGTGCTTTATATTTGCCTTGATTAATTGAAGCTATTAGGATGCTCCTCCTAACCTTAACCTTTATGTTGTGTGCATACGTGTAATTACAACACCAAACTCTTTCAAATACATAAGATGTGCAACGAAAAGCTGAAGAAGTGTGATGGGGAGAAAGGGACAAGTAGAATCCTCCTACGTGAGCACTAATAAATTCTGCCAAATCAAATATTTGCAAATTTTTATTCAGGCTCATGGGGTCACAACAGAGTAACAGAACAAAGGCAATTCACACAAGCTGCCATTCCAGAAACTGGTGTACATAATACAGATGGCAGAGAATCATAATCCACATAAATTACAGCTCTGTTCTGCTCTTCTTGCTGCAGCAGCTGGCACTGGGAATACAGTCTCAAAGGCTAACTGTGCTCTGTCAGTATTCCAGAAGTGTTCAGATTCAGGTATGTTATGTTTGATGCGATAGATAAAACCTCAACCTCTCTGACAAGGGCCACCGCTTTTCTTGAAAGGACTTTGTGCCCAGAAGCATATGGAGTGCAGTACAGACATTACTTAACACATATCCAGTAGAACAGTAACTTTCAGTAAGTACTATATATATATTGTGTATACACAGTGAATCTCAGTAAATCCATCTTTTCTAGAATGTAGTAGGCTGAGTACACCCACACTAGCTTCACAGCACATTATTTTGCTTCCTACCCCACATTATTACACAGCTTACAAGCATGTGTAACCATAACTCAGTTCAGGCTTCCCCACGTGCAGAAAGCACGGGTAAATCTGTAACATCCTCAGAATCAGCGCAGGGAGGAATATCCAGGAAGAAAATAGGTTATGGAAGATGTAGACCTGCTAGTGGCATTAGGTACTGCAGAAAAGTACGAGGCTGGGAAAGAATATGTTTGGTCTATGTTTATAACACAGAAACAATGTTTTGTCTGAAGTGTTGGGCTTTTTTTATGTTCCCACATGTTCCATACTATGACAAATGTAGAGAAATCACAAATGCCTGATAACAGAGACAAAGCCTCTGAGTACATTCAATTTAATGCTTATTACACTATCATAATGGCCTTAAGTTGTGCCAGCGGAGGTTTAGGTTGGATATCAGGAAAAACTTTACAGAAAGAGCTGTTAAGCACTGGAATAGGCTCCCCCGGGAGGTGGATGTGGTGCTCAGGGACATGATTTAGCAGAGGGTTGTTAGAGTTAGGGTAGCATGGTTAGGTTGTGGTTGGACTCTATGATCTTTAAGATCTTTTCCAACCTGAGCAATACTATGACTCTATGATTCTATTGTAAATGGACTACGTCTCCAAGAATTTAGGCTGAAATACCATGGGTATAAAATGGACCCAGTTAAAGGGAATCAGAACTTCAATTCTGAGTGGTTTCCTGTTCAAATCCATGCACATGTTCATACATGCATTCATCACGACTAAGGTTTCTTTAAACCAAGCTAAACCTTGGTCCCATCATTGTCTTTGCAGTCTATGTATTATTATATCTAAAAATTAATAAATCCTGTAAATAATAAATTCTTAAATAAGAATTTCTGAGACTATGAATATAGATATTTATTAAGCTCCCTAAAAATCCAGGGCATCTGGATTTTTTTTTGTTCCAAAAGAACAGCAAGCTTCCTGGCTTTCTGGTAGCCACGTGTATTCATTCCACAGATATTGAAAGCACTGTATTCAACTGAAAACATGACCAACTCAGAAAGACTGGCGCTCCGTTTCATTAACACTGCACATGGCAAAACTAAGCCAAAGCAGTTTCCTTAACTTCTCTGTCATTAATGAAAGTAATCTGAATTCTGAAGTAATTAAATCATTAATCTTATGCATACTTCCTCGCAGCTGAAGTGTGTGAACTTTTAAAGGAGAAAACAAATTTTGTTCAAAAGGCTATTTTTTTTTAATGAAAAAAATAATTCAGGTTATTCTTTTTACACACAAAAAAATTCTTGCACATCAGCCCAACATTGCTTATTAATACAACACACATTAGTTACTGCTCTATTTTGATAACATCTTCCTAAGGGAGAAGAAACTGTATTTTTAACAGCTAAGTCACGTTTTACATGCATCAAACACAAAATCTGTGCCTGAGTATCATCTGAATCTCATCTATAACTGCGATTTGGCTGAGAGAACAAAGCATTTCTTTGTGTACTCAATAATGGCTTCGGCAATCTTATTCACACATTCCTTTCTTTTTTTAATCAACAGAAACTGGCAGAATTTAAGATTCACAATTAGGGGAAAAAGCAACGCCAAAGCCGAAATGATCTTGAAATCACCATTTTATCCAGAGCAAATCATAATCTCTCTTCTATTAAGAACCTCTTAATGCAACACTTGTCAAGCTGTTTTGCACCGTGTGTTTCTCTAATGAACTTTGCTCTGTTCACTTTTTGCACCCTATTAAGTGGCAGAGCGTTATACCTCCAGCGCCTCCCCTTTGTACCGCTCAGCTCCCCAGGGATCACGGTACAACTGTCTGGTGCAAAGTTTAAAGGTCAGCACAGGCAATCTGGAAAAAGAGCAATTCAAAATTAAAAGCAATCTGCGTATGTTCTGATTGTGCTTCTGAATGGTGTTTTTCCTTATGCACACTGTGAACAAATTAGGGCTGTAAAATAAAATCAAAGTTCACAAATTCACAGTTCCCGATACCGTACTTTGTAATGCCATCTAAAGCCAAGTTTGTCCATTTACTATCTGAATTCTACATTATGTTTAATATAATTAGTTGCATCTTTAAAAACACTGCATGCCTGAGGGGTGAGGAATGCACTAAACGGCTGTTTTAATAAGTCACGCTGCTATATGAAGATACCCTTTCATTTGTGAGGTTTTTTTTTGGCACTAGAGTTCAATGAGAACATTTAAAACACTTTGTGTGTTATTTAAAGTCACTTCTGCTAAGAAACACAAGAACATCCACCATGCAATCGAACTTCGTTCTCAGGTTCATCCATGTAACCCAAGACAGAATTTACCCATTCCTTGTAAACTCGCTGTAAACAGTATTTGTTGACACAATAAGGTCTATCAGTATACAAGTCTTGCTAAGTCACAACATGTACTGTCGGTACACTACATCTTTTAAGCATACTAATGTTTGTTTAGAAGAGCACAATTTGGTTAATAAAACATTCAAGACTGATACGCACTGAGGCTGAAACCAATGCTTTCCATTTTATTTTCAGGTTTGAAGTAGAGAATACAAGCTTGTGTACGCTGTCAGCTGTTCACATGCCATATTAACAAATGTGTCCAAATCGTAAAGCTTTAAATGTATTTGTACATTCATTTTATTACTAGACTGTTTTATCCATGTTGGCACAGGTAATCCATGCAAGGTACAGTTACTCACACCTCATAAACCATGCTGCACAGAAAAATATGTATCTAAAAGCAAGGGCACTTGTGGCATCAAGTCAACATGTAAATATATTATAAAACCTAGACTCCTATGATCACTGCAGACAAGAAATCACTCAGTTTCAAATTCTGATGTTTGTAAATACTAAACAAATTCATACCTGCTACCTGGAGACAAGTACTACAAACAAACATTAGCATGCCCAGCATTAGACACTGATGAGTGTGTTCGGTGCTGTGGATGTTCACATTATTAAACATAAATATGTCTTTAAGAAAACCTTTCACCCAAAGCTCTGACCACTGAAGGACCAAAGTAAAATGTTTCTCCTTGTTTAAAATGGCAATGTGTGAATCCAGTACATTACAGATTAACTTAGCATAAATAAGTCAGATCAGTGGTTTTCTATTCAGATAATAAAGGCAAAGCCTTCTTTGGTAATCTTTAATCTCTTAAGCAAAAAGAGCAGAAAAAGAGAAAAAGCATTAAGGTCATTTTGGGAGGCTTTGACTGAAAAGATGCTGAACACCTTATTAGATAAAATACCAGTATTCTCATTTGGTCATTCAGAGGTACAGGATCTTCCTTTTATTATGTAAAGTCCCATGTTAATTAATACAAATATTTAGAGGAACTTAGGATTTATCCCAGGCATCTGTTTCAAGACATAAAATATAAACAAGTGCACATCATTCATCCTGCAAACACTATTTTTGTATATCATTTATGTTTGGTGATAGTTGAAGGGCCCTGTTCTGAATTATATAACTATGAATCTTTTCCTCCACGTCAGAAAGGAGACGTGGCAGGAGAGTATCAGCAGTTACGTGGGATTCTATCCCTGTGAAAGTCAAAATTATACATTACTACTCACAAATTTCTGGTTCAGATATGTGCAAAAATTATGTAAGGGCAGATAAGTGGATTCTCTATTTTTGGACCATATTATGAAGCAGCACAAGTCAAAACAGGAAATTTATTACATGTTAATCCTCAGGGTATCTCTGTTCTTCACTCAGAGATATCACTGTACCTCATAAACTGATATGTAAACGAGTTTTAATCTCACTTGCTCAGACACCAGCTGGAGTCAGGGCACGTGTTACAGTGCAGGTTACCTGTCCAAGGAAATTTTCAGGACCCCATCAAGTTAGCACAGCTCCCACTGAAATCTCTACTGCTGCGTTATCACAGTCACCACTGCACAAGCTAGCTCAGCTACACCCGACATACACTGCATTCACCCTTCTGCAGTGCTTACTTGTGCTAGATAGGATCCTGGATCTTCCTTGCTCACTCCGTCTTTATACATTCATACTGTATCTTGGGACTATCGTGAGCTCTTTGTACCCCAACTTCTTGCACCAAGCCCTTTCCTCAACCATAGCAAGTCATGCTGGCTATTCCCCCTTCCCCCCTCTGCCCCAACCCAAGTATCTAATACATCAACTTAGTGCAACTGGCCTTACCTAGCTCTTCCCCTTCCTCCAGCCCTGGCTTCCTCTGCCTCCTCAGTGCTTCACCCTTACCACCCAATACCAGAGGCCCTCAAGCCCCACACATCCTGTCTGCTGCAGGCGCTCTGCCCTTTTTGATCCAAACCTTCTCCTGCCCACACTGAGACCCCTGATGGAAGTCCTCCAGCATCCCATACTTGTCCACCTGAGTTCCTGATGGGAAGTCCCAACTGCAAAGACTGGGGGTCCCTTGTGAAGACAGAGAAGAAAGAAGCAGCCCCAGCTCTGTACACACTGCACACCCCTGCTTAAGCTGCAGCCGTTCCTCTCTGACCATTTCCTAAAATGCTGTATCCTTCACAGTACCAGCAAAGAGGGAGCTTATAGGGACAGAGAAGGTGGAGAGGGAGAGAGAGACACACATACACACATGGATTAGCTCATGACATTCTCCTGAGGTGTCAACATGCTCTGACATTGTGTCGTGCCAAGGAACCAGACTCCCTGTTTCAAGAGTTTGATGTTGACAGTAAGAGACCAGTCCCAGGCAGTGGCTATCATGGAAGTCTGCCCAAGGAGCACCTTCAATGCATTCCCAAATTAAAAGGAAATATAGAATTGTCTCACTGCTATAAAAAGGTATTTAATGAAGTCAAACATGGGTAAAAATGTATTTAACTTCCATGATTATAATTTATTCCTCTGGAGAATATTATGAGCCAAATACCTGGGTTGTGTAATTAATGGAACCAGATTTACTTCAGCCCAGCACTGACTGAAAACAGAAAATTTGTTTCCTATAGGAAAAAAAAAAAAGAAAAAAAAAAAAAGAAAAAAAGAAAAAGGCTTTGCATATAATGTAGTAGCGTTACAGAATAACTAATGCATTCAAAATCTGACCCTGTAAGCACTCAGATCAGATACCTGCTGAATAAACACAGGTCATACATGTCAGAACTGCCACAGGCAGTTTAGGTTGTTATTTTCTTCCAAGATTGAGGACTGCCTGCAGCTAATTTAATTCACATATTATAACCCCCCGTTTCTTTTCTTTCCTCCTCCCCCTACTTCTCCCCACAGCTTTGGATAACATTTCATCACTAAAGAGACACACCTACTTTCTCAGAACTGGCATTACCAACAGGAGGGAAAAGACAGACAACGCCAAGTCATTCCTGGTTACTCAAAACACAAAGTACAGCAGTGTGCAGATAGCACCAGAATGTGGCTCACAGAACTCATTCTCACCCTCAGCAATACTAATTAAATACTCTCAGTACTGCAAGCCGTTGATATACAACCATAATTTCCACTGAAGCAAATTAATAGAACTTGAATAGTGATTCAGCTTTCCACTTTAACTCCATTTTCTATTCAACACAACTGCTGCCTCCAATACAAATAGGTATTTAAAATTAGGAATTCAACATCGTTGCTAGAACTACGAGTATTGCTTTCAAGAAACCAACTCAACCAAACACAAAGAACAGTTCTATAAACGTTTGAGCAACTTTGAAGTTTTTGATGAAATATTTTAAAATAGGACTATGATTAAATGCCAGGGCCTACTGTCTTACAATGGCAAGTGCTACAGTTTAGAATGTGTTATATTTAAACTAAGGAAAACAATAACAAGCATCTGTCTGTGGGGTTTTGCTGCCCAATGAATTTTTATCAGCATTCATTTATGCTGATAAAACACTGATGGATTATGTTCTACAGGAGTAATAAAGGTGCCTTTTTTCTGTGTACGTGGGATAGATTTGGCTACTTCTGCAAGGTATCTCCCACTCTCAATCTGTACTAGGTAGAAATGCGTCTTCATCGTTAATCAGTGTTAAATAGCCAGAAATGGGTTCCTACCTCCCACTTATATCAATGGACATTACAAACCAAAGTAACATTCAATATTTGTTTTTCCACAAGAGGAAAGGCAAACTGGTTTTGAATTAATGACCGCAGTTCCTTTCCAGCCAGCCTGATTCCATTCTATTTAAGAGGAGGCCGGACAAAGACAGTTAGTCTTTTCCATTAAGATTTGAAAGTGAGGTATCTACTGCTCATGTATAAGCCAAATTCACTAGCGAAGTCGACCCAATGCTTTCCTCTAACTTACTGGGTGTGGAAGGAGTTAATTCCATTTCCAGTCCATTCTCAAACTAAGCTACTCATTGTCTACATTGTCTACCCAGCTACACATGGATTCAAGGCAAACAACTTCTTTGGAAAGAATCTAAAATATTTGATGCTATGAGGTAGCACCACAACATAAAGGAATAGCACACACTTTTCACAGAGGAAACCCTAACCTATTTACTTCCCTTTGAAAGCTGTGCCCTTTGGTTCTACTGATTATTGTTCGTATAGCACTTACTCATTCTTTTTATGAAAGAAAATGAGCTATTATAGGAGAGCGAGTTATTACAATTACAATAACAGGACTTTTCCTGTTATTCTTAAACACTAGTGTGTGGTCTAAGCAGTAAAACTGCAGCGGGCAGTTTAAATGTTATTTACACATTACATTTTCAATCACAGGTTTTAATCAATATTTCTCCAAACTGCTTCACTAATAATCTGTTTTTAAATGGAGTTTTTAATTTGGTTTTGATTATTCTTTTTGTGTGAACCACGCAAAAGCATGTTCTGCTTATAAGAAACGAGGTTAAAACGAAACTTTAGAAATATCAACTTTATAGCTTTTACCAAGACAAATGCTAGCCACGGTTATCAACTTTATAATCGCTTATTTAGTCATCAGGTTTCCCCAGCATTACTGACTTCCAGCTTATTTTTTAAACATTGATGGCATGGGCGTGCTTCTTGCACAATGGCTTATCCTTCTTGGAGTAGAACGGTTGGCCTTCCAAATTCACGTGGCATACCTAGAATTAGAGAGGGGAAAAGAGACAGAGTTAGTTTAGGTCTTGGCTTGGTTAGTTGCACACTCAAACACACCCACAGCCAGCTCAGACTTCAAGGCCTAGATTCCAATCCTTGCAATGCATGATCAGCATGGTCCTAAGGGCACCTCCTGCTGTGGCACCACCAGGCATTCATTCCCGTCACTACTTGGGTGGATTTTGTGATCAAGGAATAACTCAATCAGACCGCTGGTATTGCTGAAATTGTGGATTATTTTTCAATGAATAAAGCTCACTCTCTGGCTTTGTAAGTGCCAGTGCTGACATAGTTAAATGTGTGAAAATGCATAGATGAGGGCAGGGCAGCCTAGATGTAGGTCAGTGTTATCTGCCCTGGAATTGTGCTGATATCCACACTGGGCAGCACAACAACCTGTTGTTGTGAGATCAGAGTTAGCTAAACCACTTAAGGAATTCAGTGCATTAGAATCTAATAAATGTTGTCCTTGTTTACGGCAGGCTTAAGAAGAACCATGTGAATGAATATGACGATAAGAACATCAGAAAAAAACTGAATATTTAAGTTCAACAAATCTTAGAAATTGTCACTTCTGGTGTGGCCAACATACTATTTCTTAGCTAATTAGAGGCTCTTTCATTACCATATGAATAATATGCTATGGAGCAGCACAGCTGTATTGGAACCACATGAAAAGTACTGCTTATCATACAGATCTAACTACTGTGTGTGCAGTGGAGGAACATGGCCACTCTACAACTGATGAGCATGACCAACCTCTGCATGAATTACTATTCATTCTCACTAAACAGATTCCTTTTTGCAAGTTTCAATAAGAATTCTGAATGGAAATGCAAACTGCACTTTGCATTTGTAAGTAAGATTGTGCATACAGTATTCAATGGCATTAATTTATTTTAAATCCTGATTTCTCTGGTAAATATTAGAATAATAGCAAATAGTGCTATATACAACTATATATATGTTATATATACATACACACATGCAGACTCTCCAAAACTGTATGATTTATTAAAAAGCATTCACTTGTGATGGTCAGATTTATTAATTCTAATAAAAGTTTACAGAGGAGAAATGACTTTAATCCCTCTTCATCTGTAAGAAAGAAATGAAATTCAATCCCTCTGCATCCTCAGGCATATGTTAGTTATTTCTGCTTCCAGGTCTTCTCCTGTCACTTAACGATTTGTGATGAAAGCATAAAGAAATGAGATAGGATTTGGTATAGAACCTACAGCACAGATGAAGCAGGTGTCATGCCAAGTATGTCCAAGGGCTTCAATGAATTTGTCTCCAGCTTCAACAGGGAAATCACAGCCATGGCATTTTGTGCTGAACAAAGCAATATAATCTAAAAGAATAAAAAGCAAACTTAGAACAAGCTCTTATAACATAATCACCCAAAAGAAATGGAACATTTCCAGAGGTCAACTTTTTTGGATTGTTTTTGCTCAGATTTTCCTACTAGATTTATTAAAACCCTCCCATAACAAAAACTTAGAGCTGCATTTTCTTTCTCCCCCCATTATTTAAATACAAATTCAGTGCAACACCCTATGGCTGTACAGTACAAGTTGTCATCGCAAACCCAGAACACACACTAAAACATTCATCACATCCGAAGTTATGTTTAGAAATATAAAGCATAATGCATCTCTATTTTGAATATCAAGTCCAACTTGCAAATAACTTGAAAGAGACAAGCAGAATCTCAAAAGATATATGTAATTAATGAAAGTGATTAGAGGCTGTGGCAAAAACTGCAGTTTTAAAGGGCATCAAGTCAGTCATGCTGTAGGATTCTCTTTCTTTGCTAAGAGTTACTATGATGTGAAAATCATAAGGGAAGCATCTCCAAAGAAAACTGCGCCAGAAGCACATTCACAGCACAAGGATGGGCTTACAGAACTTTTGCCTGCCTCCTGACCTTGTCAGGCCACTCCATTTACCTCTTCTGTATTTTTTGGAAATCCAGACTTTTCCCTTTCTTAGATGGCAAGAAGCAGCACTCAGAAAACAGCGCTCTGCACTACCGTGTGCTGCACATCTGTGCAGAGAGATCTTTACGTATATTGTTCAGTTTTAGGTTGGGACAGAAGCATCAAAACTGAGCAGAGAGATCCACACATACTGTATAGAAGCACTGCCTGAAGAAGAGCTGCTCACCCCAGTAAAAGATAGATTCGTGCTGAGCAGAAGATAAAAGGGAAGCTATGGGGACAGGAGCAAATGTGAAGGGAGAGAAATTAGAGCTAACTGTTATGATAGGTTAGGGAGATAAATCAAGTCAGGCACTCTGGGACATAGGGCCCAAAAGACCAGCACTCTGCCAACCTATCATTAAGTGGAAAAAATACCAAGAAGGAAACATTTTTAGATGCAGACAGTGAAGACAAAATACACTCTTGGTTGGATAGCTGGTTTTATTTTGTCTAGCAATTGCTTTATTTGTATGTTGCTTCCGTATAACATAAAGCACATGAATACTAACCGTCCACCTTGCCATACCTTTCTCACAGTAAGGTTCTCCATCTTCCATATGGAAGAGGCTATTCCCAAATGGCTTCTTACAAGCAGCACAAACAAAGCAACTTGTGTGCCAAGTCTGTCTTAGGGCATGCATCACTTCCTGTAAAGTAAAGAAACAAAAATCTCGAGCAGAATAGTAAGCACTGCAGCTACCTACTGGAGAAAAAACGCAAGGCAGAGATGCTCAAAACTTTTCACAGGCTAAGTGTTCACAGGACAAAACCTTTCTTTGTCAGGCTATCTTAACCCTTAGCAGTTCTTCAGCTGTGTGTATAGCCTCGCAAAAGCTTATCCTGTACCAAGAAATGGATGGCGCAGGAAACAGGAATAAATGATTGGAATTAATGCAGAGGTTTAACAACCTTCTGGCATAAGCATCAGCTTACAGCATTGTTAATATTGCTAATAACTCTTTAATGTATCTTATTTTAGCCAAATTTCTGTGTTCACTTGAACTAATACAATAATGACTAATGGAGAGTCACCACTCAGACTCTGACAACTCTCCTTTTTAGTCTTTTCTGTGTAATACATATCTTGAGCAGAATATTCAGATTTTATCACATTCTTTCTTCCATCCAGTATGGAGAAATCTCTATTCATTCTTATCTTGTCATTCATAAGTTCCGCAAGCCTAAAAGCTGCTGTGCTGTCCTCTAATGTCTAATTAAGTACCTACTAATTTATCAGTCTTGTGTCAGTTCAGTATCTGACTGTGCACCTCTGTCAAACTTTCAAAGGGACGGATGCTTAACTGGAGTAATTTAGCTTGGTTAACTTCAGGGAAGCAGTGACTTACAGCAGCTAAGAATCTAGGTTCTATCTTACACTGTTTCTGGTTAAATACATAGATTCTGATTCTTTGAAAGTTTTATTTCCATCAACTGAGATAAAAAGAGACTGAAATCCATTTCCACACCCTTAATCAAAATTGTCTAATTTACGCTTTCTGTATAGAAAATCACCATTGAGATTCATTAACTTCTGTTACTGTTTGCAAAACAGTTATCACCGATAAATAGGCTTGGATCCATTTATGAACCTCACTGAACTAAGAAGCAAAGAACAGATAGAGAAATCTTATTAATATAAATAGAGGCAGCTGGCATCTTTGCTATTTTCCCAATGAAAATCCCTAATGATGGACTGATCTGTGCCAACATTAATTAGGTAAGTCAGTACTCTGCTGTGAAATTACTCCTACTGCTGCAGAGCCAGAGCTCCACCATAAATGACTGATGCTGCCACCCCTAATGGGCAATAGCAGAGAAAAGCATCTTCTCAGTCAATGCCAACATTTAGACAGATGTCAAAAGATGACAGCTAAGCAGTCAAAAGGGATGCAGTACTTCTTTCTTCCTCGGTAAGAGAAACATAAGACATGTGCATTGTAATTGCATGCATAAACAGACTGTTAAAAGTATCTTACTGGATTGGGTATTGGATTACTTATTCTTTCTAGTTGGATAAAGCACAGGAATAGCCAAGATTTTGTTTGCGCAGTGATTATTATAAAAATAATGCGTTCCTCATTCTAAAATTATCAGGCTAAGAAAGTATTATTGAAAAAGGAGGAAATAAATAACTTCAATTGCTTACAGTTTAAGTTATTTCTAATTTCAGTGGACCACATGTAGTTGAAGTAATGGTTCTCTTTCTTACCCCCATGATCTTAGTGTGGCATCTTGAGCAGGTTGGTGCAAAGAACTGCTCATAACAGCGCTCACAGTAGACACTATTCTGCTCTTCCACAAAGCACATGTCAGCCAAGGATGTCTTGCAGTAAGCACAGTTGAATTCTTCTGGGTGCCAGGAGCGACCCATGGCTACTAGGAAAGGACCCCTGTGAACAAAGATATGTTTTACTGCAAAGATACCGAGCGACCCCGACTACAAGCCCATTTTGCTTGGTGCTGCTTCCATGTATAATAAGCATTCTATTCAGATTATGAAGGTGCATATTAAAATAAGATCCAGAAACCTGAGCAGAAAGTGTCTTTTTAACCATTATTACTAAAACACTTTGCCAACAGTTTCAAGTATTTCATTGTTTAGACACATCTATTGTATTTCCAAATAGCTGTCAGGAAAACGATCTGTGGTTTTTATATCTGCATGGCTGGAAGTGATCTTTGTGACCAGCCGCAAGGACAATAGGAAAAAGACCAGGGTTTGTAAAACAGAAGATAAATCCACTATTTGTAATCAAAAAAAGCAGGCAAATTTCCAAACCTACACACATACACCTAATTTCCTGTCTTATTTTCTTTTGAGAGACTGCTGCATGTTCTAGAAACATTAGAATATCAGATGACAAGCTGCTGCTTGATTACATGGCAGACACAAATTGGTTTTGGTGATTTAAGCTTGATTGTAATGAGGTGCAGCAATCAGAATTTAATTCTTTTATTACTGGAATCTTTCTGTTTCCGAATATATGAAGGGTGACAAGCAGTAGTTCCACATCCCCAAACTAGCTCTTTTCAGTGGATGAGACTGTCATTAAATGTGGATTACTTCAAGTTAGTTACCAATCCAGAGAGTTACACTGGGCACCGATCCAGCAGAATGAACTGGGAGAGGAGGGAGAGGCGTGCTATGAATCACTGATAATAGAGTGTGGGCATTATCTTTCCAGACACAGAAGCAACAATTACTTCTGGCTGCTGTTCCAAAATGATGTCTTGTTCCTTTTCTACTGTCCCTCTACCAACTCTCTCAAAGCGGTGGTGTATGTACCTCCTTGAAGGGGTACTTAGGGACCAGAAACTTGTTTATAAAAACAATGATTTGCCACAGCATCCATGAAACAAACCAGCAGCACGTATAACTTTACAGTGATAAAAAAAAAGCGAACCACACCATAGCAGAATGAGCTCTGGAAATGTTAAATTAATGAAGCAGATAAACTACTCAGCAGGGTTGTCTGTTAACTGAGGCTTAGGCTCTGGTACTGTATGTTAATGTTTAAAAACCAGTCTCCCTGTGATCCTGTCTTTTCTGCTTTATCCCTCTTCAAAACCTTACCGAATTATGCTGTTACAGTGCCCACAGAGAGGAGTTCGGTTGCTGGCTGGAAAACGCTCGGCCCTCTGAATTGTTCCTCGGGCTATTGCAGGAGCCAGGGGAGAAGCTGAAACTGGAGACGGGTAAGCAGAAGTAGAGGCAGGAGGTGGGACCGGAGCACCCCTGGGAAGGATGTTCTTTGTGACAGTGGTGGTGGTTTTTCCAGGTGCAAACTTCTGAGAAAATGATTCGTCTGTTACCCAGGGAGGACGGCTTGCTGGCTCAGTGTTGGCAGGGGTGTAGGAATGAACTGGTGCAGGTGCTGTTTGAAGGATGCCAAAAGAAACCAAGAAGTATATATATATATATATTTTAAGTCTTTTCTTCCTATGGCAAAACAATAACCAAAGCTTCAGAGGACAATTTATTACGGCCTGTTCCATTATCATTCACTAATTCTGGACTGAAGCCAAGGATTTCAGCACAATCGTTGGCTTTGAATCCATGTGCATTACATAAAGCATTGCCTGCTGGCTTGCTAAGACTTTACGGAGACCATTCTCAAAGATATCTCTTCATTTTCCAGTAGAAATGGATACGACAGTCCTGTGATCATTTGGAATGTTGCCATGAAATCTGTTTTAAGACGGCTTATAAATAGAAAGGCCAGATTGGGTCACAAAGTTTTACACCGAATTCCATGCAATTTCAATACAACGTTACGCTCAGATTTTGATTTCATTACCCTCGTTCAAATGAAGTGTTTTCCGCAGATGTCAGCACTGCTTACCACTTGTAGAAAGTTAGACTCCCAGGTTTCTGACATAAAATAGACTCACACAGGGAACACAGAGATAGAGAGCACTGCGAGCAACGCTGAAGGAGCCAATTCAGCTCACATGATGAGCAGAACAAAGCCAGCAGCACACAGAGGAAGGCCAGACTTGCGGTTGTGACTGATCTTAAGTTCTGCTCTTGGCTCTGCCACAGACTTCCTGTATAAACTTTGAGCGAGTTGTAGTATCTTTGTGCCTCAGTTCCCATTTATAAAGTAGAAACATTATACTTCCTTTCTCCCACCTTTTCAATAGCACATAAAACTGTGCACAGACAGTGTCTATTTGGATGTATCAGGCTTTAATCTTGGGTGGAGCTTTATCACATAGAAATAAGCTGAAGCTAGAGCCTGTTCGTACTGAGATGTTTTCCTACTGCTTTGCTCTTTCCAAAACACCAGATCTGGCACTGTGCAGGACTGCAGTCATTGCCTAAGAAACAACCTCGCTTTGCCAAGTACAGGAGTACTAAAAGCAGTTTTTCCTACGCAAAGAAAACAAGCGAAGGATTGTCAGCGTGTGTGAAAAGGAGTAGAAGCTTGGAGAGTTGAAATGTTCTGCCCAAACTAGAGAGCACAGATTTGGAACAGAAACTAAGTCTCCCACACTCAAAGCAAACACTCTGCAAAGCAGATCACGGTGCCAAAAAAGTGATGAGCAAACATATGATCTGTGGTTTCAAGGGGCTTTCAGGTAGGAAGGTATTGCAAGCAAGGAGAGGTTTCAGAATATAACACAAATATATCTGGATAATAAAGAGGTGATAAGATGATATTTTACTTAACGCTCCACTCCTCCCTTTGCTCACACTGCCACACAGAATAACGTAAGTGGATTGGTTAAATATGTGGGTGCTTAAAGTGCATATATATCAACCTACTGTGGTCAGTCAGCTTAGTGATCTCTGATTCTATTCTTATTGGGTTCAGAGTTGCTAACACATCTTCCTGATAAAACATTTCTATTCTTCGGCATCAGGTTTTCTCCTTCATACAACTGCATATCCCACCTTAGCTTGAGGCATCTGCTTTTTTTTATATACATATATATATATATATATATATTTTTTTTCTCTTGGGAATGGTAAACAGTGTTTAAAGATTTCAGAGCAGAGTTTGTATCCAATGCCTTTAAGCCCCGGGGCTGTTGCTATTTATGTATTATGGTATTAAGCTAGGCAAAATTAGAAGGCAATATTTCATCTCTAATTGGTGAGTTCAAAAGGCTCCCACCTAGGAGACTCTGTAATTAAATAAGGTGACTTCTAGCTCACTCAGTTCTGTGAAAGGATTCTCCCTCCCCCACGGCCAGTTCTTGTTCATGCAAAGTAAGGCAACGCATACCACAAGGGGCCTAACAAAATGGTCAGATATTCAAACCCAGGGATCCAAAAGCAAACAATGAATGCAGTTAACGTTTTTAGGACTATTTTTTTTTTCTGTTAAATAATTGCCTTTAGTAAATTACAAGCTCTTAATTTTCCGCTTCCCCCCCTGCACCCCCATCCCTTAATCTCATAATGTCATTATTTTGTTTTATTTTTCCTGTTTATTCTGATCAATGCAGACAGCATATGATTTATCTGGGTTCAGAGTAGCCTAGACTCCTTTGAAGGCTTAACTCTTGGGATGCACCTTTCTTATTCTCTATAACTTCTATTTCTTTTTTATTTTCCCTTTCCAGTAACTAAATCCTTCATTCTCAATTGCTGAAAGAAGATACCAGGGGAATTACTGCAAAATGACAACTTATCAGGTGTTCACAACTGCACAACTCTGATTTCTCCATAGTTAAATAACATTTCAGCCATTATCATTTAATTTTAAAAGCTGGGTTTATTACCGTGTGAACAGGTTGGAATTACTATAAGGTTTAAAATACCATCATTGCAATGTGTTCGACCTATTTCATTTGCAGGCACTGCAAATCACGTTTACCTCACACGTTTATATATTTCTAAAGCTTTCAACATTTATACAGCAAATCAAAGGTGCTGTTTGCTGCACACTGTATCAGTGAACCTTTACCTGTGCAGGAGAGAATACTTGAAATAATTCAGTAACTCAACCTCCATCACCTTGTTTCTCAGCCTTCAGATTCTCTTCTAGTAGGAGAGAAACAATGGGACTACTGTTATGTGAAGAGAATGGTAGGAGAAGAAGAGGTCTTTTAACAACTGTAGGAACAAACCGATTCCGTGCTTCTGAGGAATTTGGAACTCTCCTCAGCCCTTTATTTACTGCCAATGGATATTGTATATACTGTTCAAGTGTATAATAAATGACAGACAAAGGAGATAATGCAACAGGCCCTCTATAAGAAGACACTACTCCTATTCAGAAGAACTTAAAATGAAATAAGAATGTACATAACCTGCTATTCTAGTCTTGAATGTGTTAAAGCATTAGTGAAAAGTTCATTGAGATCTGTGGGAATCTTACCACTAATTTCTAAAGGAACTGATCAAGCCTTTACATTTGAGCCATTTTACATACGTGAGTAGTCCCTGTTTGGACTTACTGATTTAAAAGGAAAGATCTCCTTTCCCGTTTTTAAGTATTGTGTTACTTTATAGTATAAAGCTGGCCTTTGGGTTGCTTGAAATATATGAAAGCGCTATTGTAGTCTGGGAAGTGCAGGAAAGAGAGACGTGAGTGTTTTCTGCCACCTAGTGGACCATGTTTAGAAAATAAGTCAATGTGCCTCTTAAAAGAAGTTCCATAATGTGTGGGACAGAAGTGGGCAAAGATCTCCCTATAGGAACAACAGAAACAAAGATTTTTAGCAGCATAAAGTTCCTAGCAGAATTAAGTTCTTCTCTCCCCTTACTTTAAAGCACAGA
Source organism: Coturnix japonica (assembly GCF_054131305.1). NCBI lineage: Eukaryota > Metazoa > Chordata > Aves > Galliformes > Phasianidae > Coturnix > Coturnix japonica. The sequence goes on from NC_140670.1 coordinate 5,978,104, forward strand.
CTTACTGATTCACTCACATCTGAGCTACATACTCCGCAATGCAGCTTCATTGTGAGATTAGTTTCAGTGTAAACAAGATTTAACCGCTAAGGCCTAAGGTTGCACTTGGAGGAAAAAGATGATTGTTGTGTTCTCATATATCACCCTTTGAGAATAGTTGATCCTTTCAGATGAAGGTTGCATTTTACACTGCAGGGCAGAATTTATATGCATTGGCAGAGTTGGATGAGGAGCTTTTCTAACTAATTCCTCGGTGACAGGATCTATCAGTGATAGGAAATGTTCCTCCCTCCATCTCTTCCCAAGCAGCACATTGGTTTTGCTTAGAGCTGCATCTGTCTTTAAGGCCAGGTTAACATTCCAATTGAAGTGCTACAACACTGAATGGATAATACTTGACAGAGGTACCAAGCAAAATCCAATAACCTACAATAAAATCTGTTAAACCTCATGCACCTGAGTCACTTTGGGGTTTAATTAGAGAGGTGTTATAGAATATATCTTATAACTTCTGTATATTCTCAGATTTCTCTCTGTGACTTCCTGAGGAGGGGAAGCACAGGAGGAGGAGCTGGGCTCTTCTCTGGTATCTGATGACAGGACGGGCAGGAACAGCACAATTCTGTGCCACGGGAGGGACAGAGGGAGATCAGGAAAGATTTATTTGTTGTGAGAGTAGAGGAACAGTGGAACAGGCTTCCTACTGAGGTGATTGATGCCCTGTACGTGTCATGTTTCAAGAGGCTTTGGGCACCAATAATTAGCTTTAACTCATGCTTATCCCTGAAATGGTCAGGCTGTTGGATCTGATGATCTTTGTAGGTACCTCCCAATGGAAATATTCCATTCTAGACTGAACTCTCGAATAGTACAGAGAGACTTCCTGTTTTTCTCTCTGTGAACTTTAATGCTATTTGCATCTGTAGTATTACATTTGTATAATTTCATATTTTCTCATGTCCTCTCGAATACATTATATCCTTTCATTACCTACAGAAGTAGAATTTCCCACATGCAGGCAGACAAAGCTTAGATTTGAAGTAATTTTGCTGCTTATACAGTGACACAGAACATAATTCTCATACTGCACTTTTTGTATTTGTCATTGTGAGGCAGTGGGGCTCAAAACCAGCAATATGTGGAACTGCAAAGAAGATGCCTATCACAGAAAGTAAAAGCAGTGCTTCTTATCCTGAGTTGAATTCAATAGCCAGCTTCTTCCCTAACACATGCAGACATTGGTTTATGTCTGCTGCAGATCTGTATAAACTAGAGTTTGCACTGCCCCCCAGATGAGCATGGGATTTTGTACACCTCAGTTTATTTTGAATATACTGTCACCTTCCACAGCTTGCTCAAATTTGCATTATGGAACTAAATCCTCTGTTCTCATCTTTCTTTCATTTGCAAGACAGACATAACACTTGAGTGAGAACACAGTGTGTGCTGACTCACCTAACCAAAATGAAACGAAGAGAAAGCAAAAGCTTTATTGATTCTGAGATCCCTAAATAGCTTATTAAAGCTCCGAACAGACTTATTTTTCCATCTTTAAATCTCAAATCCAAAGATAAATCACTCTGTCTGCTTTACTAAGTCTGCTTGTCTAAGTAAAATTCTGTTATCAGTTTTAATGCAGTAGATCCAGAAAAGAATGAGTTTAAGATTTTTAGAATTGTTCAGCTTTTCATATGTACTTGACTGTCAAAATAAAAATCAACATCCCTTGCTAAGATTAGAAAACTTAATGTGGAACAGAGCTGCGTTTAGACTGCTAACTCATTTAATTTGTTCATTTTGAAGGTTCACATTTTGGTCATCACTGGTTTTAGAAGTGTACTCCATTTGTAACACATTGATACAAAGAGGATTTAAAGAACATCGAGGAGTATATTTTCCACCTTAATGAATAATCAAATATATTCCTTGAGTAATTGGATCTGAGGGAAAAGGAAGAATAGTATTACTAAGTACATTAACAAGTCATTCTTTAATCTAAATATAAGCCTGAATTTGAAAAATTAATTATGTGGTTTTATCTATGTTGAAAATATCCTGCTCCACTTATTTGGTTTCCATCCTAAGGTGGTGTGCTTTCTCAAGCTGTTTTATGAACTTTATAGAAGTGCCCTGAGGTTCTTAAATGAGCATACTGGGCTATTTTGCAAATGCATTTATTTTGACAAACTAGCCTACGCACCATTTCTACATGCTGCTCCCTTATTTATCTTCTTCCTCCTCCATTTGTTGCACACATTCACTAATACAAATACAACACAATCCTTGATCTGAAGCTGAAACAAGATTATCAGTTCAGTTGGTTCTGTGTATATAAATTTCCCGATAACATATAGGTCCTATAGCAAAATGTACATATTATTTACATTTTTCTCTAAGAGAAATGCCCGTGTGTACCAGTATTTGGGAATCTCCTTACCTGGCTGGTAGACAGAGGGCTTTATGCTAGCAGTAGTGACAACTCTTGGTTTTGAAGCAGCAGGACTTTCACCATAGCTTGCAGAAGCTGGCACTGGTGTATATGACTGGCTTGTGTTTCTAAAAACAAAACGAAGGTATGAGCAATTTTATCAACAGCAAAAGTTACTGAGTACAAAAGGAAGAGATATGGAAGCTTCTGAAGTACCCCAGAAGAACCGTCTGTGAGAGCAAGAGAGAGAACATGGTGAGATTCACAGTTACCATTGCTAACAGAGATTTGGAAGCTCTTTAGAAAGAAAAATAGCCTCATATTTAGATTGAGATCATAATTTATTATTTTTTTTTCCTAATGTTTGGATTCGGTGACTGAAAAATACATGACATGCAATACTATTACATGATTTCTGCATTCCTAGATTAAGAACTTTTGCTCAGGGTTCCAAGCATCAATAAGGAATTTTTTTCTTCCATTTTATAGCTTAGATGGTTATTCTGTGTTTAATTGTAGTAACATGTTGAAGGATATGCCTCTTTTATTTTCCCATTCCTTAGGATGATTCTGTTTGCAGTAACTTTGCTTCACAGACTCCTAAAAGAGCACAACATCCAAAGCAAGCAAGAAGCAATGAGGTAAAGAAGTACAGAAAAGGGAGGTGACAAATACTGAGGCGCCTGCACTAATAAAGACGTTCAGAGTTCAATATCTTTTTCACTCACCTCAGTAACATAGTTTTACTCTTTCATTTTCACTGTCTTAATGAGCCAGATATCTATCACCTTGTGCTGAGATTTTAGGAGTTACTTCTAAGTTGACTTTGTCTATAAGAGACAGTTTGCAAGCATAAGACACTCTGATTTGCAAGATAACGATACATCGTGGCTTGTTCTTTCTCTGACAATGGAAATAGATCTCATCTGAAGAGCAAGTTATAGTTTTTACCTATGACAAAACCAGCAAATTCCTTCCAATGGTGGTAGAAAGCACGCAGATGAAACCTTTTGATTTGATTACTAATTTTTAACAAAATAAACTTATCCTGCCAATCCAGCGTTTTGCTCCTCTGACAGTAGTTAGCAAGATCTAACCTGCAGAGCTCTGCTGCCACAGGCTCATTTATTTTGTCTACTTAGCTAGACCTAGAAAGATCACTATTGCTATAATGACTGTATCTAGTTATTTCTTCACCTAGTCTAGGGGTTAGGGCTGGATTTGGGCCTATTAGGGACCAAGAGGCTCTTAAATTCTTTTATGAACTGTGCCACGATTTCATAACCACCAAAGCACAGCATACCTTTCAGCTTTCCATTCCGAACATCTACTGGTACACCTATGATGCATAAGAAGACACAGTACTTGGGTTCACTGCACAGAGAATCATTGCTTCCAGTGTAGCACAGATAGGAAGAGTTATACTTGAGGGACGTTCAAAACATCTTTAGCTAAATATGCAGTATCTACAGATTTTTAATTGCTTGAAAATCTAATATTCAATGTGAACCAGTCAGAAAACCAGTAAGAAATACTTACCTTTACAGGATCAGCGTTCAATATTTGCTATATGAAGAGAAAGATCTTAAACTGTGCATGTGATACAGACTTAATGTGAAAACGAGTTACACACAAGAAAGCCTACTCCCAGATGTGCAGTTTCACTGACAGCAAGGTTCATTTCAATGTTTCTTCACACACAAAACACAAAGAAATTCTGAGCCAGATTAGTGATACTTCAAACTGCTTTGAAGAGAAATGGTTATTAAAAAATCCAAGTGGTTTTTAAAGTTAAGAGCGTGATAAAACCATGCCACCAGATTCCTCGTATATGTAAGGTAATTAAATCTAAAAGACAAAAAAATAACACTGAAAAGAAGCCTATTCATTGTATCAAGTTAATGACAAAATTAGAAGTCAATTACTGAAATCTATTGCAAATGTATGATGAACATTAAGTACAGTAAGGAAGATAACGAGGCTTGTCAAAGAGAAATGAAGTGTTACAGTACATCACTAGAGATTTTAGTGAAGTTATAAGACTTATCGGATAGAATTTCTGCTGAAGAAAAGGAAATAGAGTTATCATTAAAGAAAAAAAAACAGGGAAAGAAAGGGATGAAGAAAAGATGTCCTAAGTGCTGAAGATGCTGAAACGTAACAAGAAGCAATGGCATATCTAAAGCAGTGAAAGAACCCTTAATGGATTTATCTGTAGCAGCCAATGGCATGTGAGAGGCAATGAATTAAACACCGGCTCTGAAAACTATTAGTTTTAAGAAAGTAAGGATTTTTTATGTTAATGCTTCATCGGATGCCTATTAGCAGCAATCAACTGGGTTGTTAAGTGCTTTTAAAGTACAGTAGCTGCACAAAACATTTTTATACCTCTTCGACTGGTAGCTGATGGAGGTGGAAGAATGCCGGTTGAAACTAAAATGAGACAAAAGTTGTATTTGAAAAGAATGTATCAAGAAAACAGGGATATCTTTTCTTACAGCAAACTTCCTTGTGAATAGGAGATATTCTTAAGCTATTAACAGCATGTATATATTTATAATAACATAAGATCAGTATTACATTACATTTTGCTTATCTTATTAAAGCTGGGAATCACAGTGAAACCCGAATAAGTGTTACAAGTAAATGAGCAGGGTATATTGCTTTGTAATTCACACTAATCCACTTTTGTTTGTTCTTTAGTTGTTGAATTACAGTTCAACCACCAGACTGTTTTCTTTACCATTCGCCATCAATGTGTATTGCCACAAAAATTAGGTAGGAGTTTCCTTTTGTCAGTAACATAAGCTTACACACAAGAAAAACTTGAATTAACCAAGGTTCAAACATCAGCTAAGTTTCCTGGCTAATTATGGATCAAAGAAGGATAACACCACAGAAAGGACAAGCAAAAAATAGTTGAAACAGCAGAATCAATCTATCATGGGCAACTTCTCCATTGCAGTACTGTTCTAATATATTACACACTAAATTAAGCCCTGCGTGAACAGGTAGAGATATATACTTATATATAGATAGATTTTTATTTTTTTTTTCTTGGGGGAAACAATGTCATTTCAGAAAAAAAAAATGTTTCAATCCTGTAAATGCAAGAAGTACTGAGTCCTTGCAGAGCACAGGATGTGATAAACAAGAAGGTTCAGAATGAACACAGCTCCTGCCTACATGCAGAGCAGTATGGAGCTATGTGGCAGCAATCACAGCATGCAGGAACACAGCCCACATTTGCCAGAAATAACAGTAGGACCTTGTCATGCATCTTCTTAGCTTCTGGAGATTTGTTTCCTTTTACCACAGCCACTGCTTGGATTCAGACCCTAGGATCATAGCAGCTACACCTTTCTTGTAGAACCACAATCCTGACTTTCTGATTTGCTTTTATGTTCTAAGGCTTTTCACATTACTGTACTACCGAGAGAGACACTACCTAAGAGAATAATGTAACTTATGCCTGCTGATAACAACTTGAAGCATACGTCAGCATCTTTGACTTAGAAAAACTGCCAGCCATGAACAGTGGCTTATATCAGCCTGATGAAAGCATTGCACTCTGACATGGACACTTGGTTTTCATAGGTCCCAAGGCTTTCAGGTTGGAATGTACCTCACAATGTCTCTCATTCCATCTTTTGCTCAAAGCAAGGTGAACCATCAGGTCAGACCTGGTTGATCAGGGTTTTATCCAGCAGGGTCTTGAAAATCTTACAACACAGAGACGGCACAGTCCCCTCTGGACAATCTGCTGCCCTGCCCAACTTGAAAATTGGCTTAAGGATTTTTCCTTAACCAGTCAGGACCTTTCTTCTTACTTCATGTCTCATTTGTGGCATGACCACAAAGAGCTCAGTTCTATCCTGTTAATGATTTCCTCATAGGTAGAAGAAGGCTTTTGTTAGCCTAGAGCTAAACTAAGCAAAGCTTGTTCCTTCAGCTGTTCCTTCTCATCAACATTTTTCTTTACAGAGGAACCTACTAAACTGAGTGTAACATTCCAGTTGCAGAATAACAAATGCACAGTGAAGGGAGTAATCACATCCCTTAGTCCATGGCTCCTCATTCCTAGGCAGCACAGAGCACATTTGCTGCCTACTTGCACTCAACTGAGATGCCCACATCTTTTCAAAGGACAAAAATACAAAATGGTCTGTGCCAATCTAATGCAAAGAAGATATTTAAAATGACATGTATATAGTATTTCAGAGTGATCTTTTTATTCTTACTCATTAAAATTATGATTGCCACTGATTAGCCCTTGCTGATAGATAACTAGAAATAAATAACTACAAATGATTTTATAGTTTCAAGGTCTTACATTGTTTCTTTTCTGAGCGAAAGTATTGTGAAATTGAAGTGAAATGGATAAAGTCTCAGTCAAGAAATAGCATTATGTTTGCTCTAATTCATTAGCTGTTTATATATAAATGAAATGAAGCCCTGAAAGTGATAGATGCAATTCATCTGCATCTTTCTGTTTTATTGCAAATTGATCACTGTTGCAAATATTTTGTGAAACTACTGCTAATATTAATGAAAGTACAGAAATCAAGTACTAATGCCATAAAACTACAACTTCTTGCAGGTCACTACGTGAGACCTATTGTTAGCTATTTTGTATAATTTTCACTGAAGCTAAGAGAATACCCAAGAAATCTTCTATGTAGATATGTAAAAATATACCTATCATATCAAGATTGCTCCTAAGATATGGACTGATACAACACAAATAGACATCCTCTTGCTGGCCAGAGTAGTATCGTGGCTTCAGACTGATGTCACATTTTGGTCCTTCACTCAGAGAAATACTAAATTTGAGTCTCTTCTGTCACTCAGAAGCAATAGTTGTTTTTTTTCACATCAGTGTTATAAAAAGCCACAGTTATTGTTGCTTAGTGAGTATGGGTCTTGCTTTGACTATTAAGGGCTGCTGTCAGCTATGTTATGAAGAGCGTAACTTTGATAAATTGACTTACATCAACATTCTTATGTTTTAGCGGATACGTATGGGAATTAGAGAAATGAAACTAAACAAAGCCATGCTTACCTACTGAAACTCAGAACTCATCTGATCCTCTGTTCTGTAGCTGTTTCATTTTGGCATTGGTTTCAGTGATGTTAAGCATATAAAAATGCTTTCAAGTCTGTACGTGTGCATAGCACTTAACTGCTGTTTTTTATGTTAATCTTTAAGATCATTGTAACTTTTATTCTATCTCTAAAAGTGTGGTTCTCAAATATGCATGTTCTTGCCTATCTGTGGTCTGTCATTAGCCATAACTAAGAGCATAACAAATGAAGAGCTGTGGTCTTCTGAAACTGTATCAGGTGGTTAAACTATGATCTCATGTTTTCACCAAGAAAAAAAGCCCAAATCTGTCATTTTCACCTGGCCTCACTGGATATATAGTTTCATTTTAAGATGGCAAAACTGGCACAAGCTTACCAACTGAAGCACCTTTGATCAAAGTCAATTTCTTGGTTGCATATTGTAAGTCTAAAACGTAGGTGTTTGTTAACTTGGTTTTAACGTGAACCATTAAACAGGGTGACTATTCTATTAAACACATCATGCTCTTAAATATTTTTTACAAAACCAATCTCTTAAGAAGCCAAAAACCTTAAATGTGAGAGAATGATACAGAATAAAAACAAAGAAACAGAAGAGATCTTTATAGATATACCTAGACTGAGATGAGAGAGCGGATGAAATAGTGGAAGCTGCTATTGACATGTTCTTGGACCCAAGGAAAGGCTTAGGTTGTGAAAGAGAGCTGGGGGCTGCAAGCACTCTGCAGAAGACATAGTAACAGTATGAAAGCATATATACATAAATTTACAAGGACAAAAACAGTGCCATCAGAATCAAGCTTTGTCGGAGTTCAGGTACAAGAGGACTGCTGCATAGTTACCAGGAACAGGTTTTCTGTAGCATACATCTGCAGGCTTACAGAATAGCACAACCAAGCACATTCCCTAGAGAACACAATTCAAAATGCACACGTTATGTAGAAATCCTTTATAAAAAAATGAAGTCTATCAAAAACTAAGAAAGACATCATCTTGAATTCAGATGTTTCAATCTGAATTTCAGTTAAACATTTTAATATGAAAGCAATATCAGACAAAAGATTAACTTTCTTAAGAAAACAAATTACTGACAGGATTAGTTGGGTTTTAGTTTTGAGGCATATATTCACAAATCAATTTTCTTCATGTTGCTGTTTCAAATATGGTTTAAGCAATTTTATTCCATATCATTATTTCATGTACAAGTGCCTTTCAGCATAGTTCTGAATTACAGTGTAATACCCTATATTCAAACCTCCTTTGATAGCTGGATGACTGGCTTCCTTGCACTGGACTAAAAACATTGGATTCCTATAGGTCACAATTAGGGAAAACATTACTGAGGTAAAAAACAAAGTAGTTGGCATGCATAAGTAATTCAAGTGAACCAGCAAAACATTTAAGAAGTAATAGAACCAAGAGAACACTTCCAAATCCATGTATGGAATTCTAAGGCATGACGGACTATGTCTTAGATCTTAATTATTTAAAGTACTTGATATTTGGATTTTAAAGCACTCTAAAATACATTCCTTTTAGCAATACTTACGTAGCAAAATATATAAAATAAAAGAACAACAGATAAGCAGATTCTATAATTCTAGATGGACTAAACTAATTCACTCTTACTTCCCCAACAATTTCTATAGTGTGACAACACATCAGTCCTATTTCTTCACAAACTAAGTCTGATCACTTCTGATAGACGGCTGGAACTCCTACTGCACACTACTAGTGCTATGAATTTGCATTTCTCTGAAACTCACATTAGCTCTTTAGCTGAACTGCATTAGAGGGAAAAGGTAGATAAATCTATTGGAGGTGACTTAAAACTTTACAGAGCACTCAATCATCAAATGTGTGCTTATAGTGTATATCTTATAATCTGCTACTTATAAGTAGTATATACAGCACAGTAAGCTCAATTACATGAGTAAATGTCTGTCTTTAGAAAACTGCCATACCATGCCATGCTACAGAATTATTATTAAGAGAAGCCATATTCAACCACTCCTAAGTATCGTGATGAGTTGTTTTAGTTTTACCACATCATTTCCAGTTTTGAACCTAGACTTGCTTTTTTAAAATACAAACTACATTCCAGACTTCACATCATTTTGTGTCATTTTTTGAGCAGTTTTATTTTGCAAATTCTCTGCAATTATGAAAGTTCTTTAAAATAAGAAAAAAAAACACAAAAATAAATAAAAGCATATAAAATAGGCTACAGGTTGTACATACAACATTCTTAAGTTCAGAATGTGTATGCAGCATTTCCAGAGCCGTATAGGGGTATAACTGCAAAAGGACAAAGCAATGAAGCATTACCTTTGGAAGGAGGATGAGAAAGACTCTTGCACTACTGAGGCGGGAGAGGCTGCTGGTGGTGTCATCAGACTGGCTGTATTTTGAGCAGCGGTAGCAGGCTGATGTGCTGAAGCGTGTGGTGCAGGGGCAGAGGCAGGGCTGGTAGACACCGGAGCATGCTCAACAGGGCTACTAATTAGAGTTAAATTAAATAAAACAAAAAGCATCTTAAAAAGCGGCATTTCTAGATGTAAAGCCAAAAACCTACTATGTTTGCACCTGAAGCTACAAACATAGTAGCGCACTGTGTTACTGAGAGAAAAGCACAATAATGCAAAGGGGAAAAAAAAAAGACATTTGTTAGACTATTCTGTACAAGCAGTTAGGAATGTAACGTAGTCCTGCATGACTGAAATTTATCTCAGGTCTTATACAGCACTCAAGTCCTGCTCCCACTGAAACCAGCGGTAGGAAACGCGGCATGTAGTTCTTAGATGTTGTATAGACCCTGCCACAAACTCTTCAAATTATGATAAATTTCAGCTCAACATTCATTCCTGTAGAAGTTTACATTAAGGAGTAAACCTCTTAATTACATGTAGAAAGCAGTTTGAGGAATATTATTATAATTTTGTAGCAGCAGGTTTCCTGCAAGTTCTGAAAGCCTAAAGACACAGTCAACACAGCTGTGTGCTAAGTGTAATCATTTTGTGCCATACAGGTACAGGAAAGATGTTTATAAAGTGTCCATTGACTGTTAGCTCATCTCTGCCCTAAATTCACTTCATGTTATGCTGGCCAGCCCATCAACTAATAAGAAGTCATTTTACACATAAGAATAGTGCACAGCATACAAGGGGAAAATATAGCATAAAATGTTACTATCTCAGCTTTAAAACTTCTTCAGAGACGAGCTTAAGGTCTTTAAACTGGAGACCTCTTGTGGCACATATAAATATTAGTTTTACCTTTAATTGCAAGACAATTTAAATGAAAAAAATATATATATCCTCCTGTCCTGTGGCCAACTGACGAACATTTCTTTCATTGCTTGCCATCCAAGCACTCAGAGCTCAATAACACATTTTGTCATTGAACCTTCACTCAGCTTTGGAAAGTATTACTCATCTATTAGAGTGATAAATTGTCTGAAGTTGGTCTCTTAGACAACCTCGCATGACAGCGCAGTCAGAGTCATCCACTGATAAAAACTGAAATTCGGAATTTCTTTAGCTATCTCAGTGTGTTTAAAAAGAATGAAAAACAAACCACAGAGCTCTATTAATATAATCATCTTATCCACAAACATTGGTGAACATCATTAAAAACAATGGCTGCATTTTTACACCTTCTCACCTCACTTATAAGTTAGGTTCCTACACACAACACCTATGAGGGTGAATGCATGTAAGTGATTCTGCCCTACAACATAGAAACAATACCCAGAATATCCCTTTCTGAGCACAGTAAGCATCAAAAAACAAAAGGCAGCTTGCAGTTCCAAGAGCATTTTTCAGCCACATTTCAGCCTCCAAACATTCTCTGAGCCTTTTTTCCTGCAGTTTTACCATCATGTACATATTTTCTGTCTTTCAGCCATTCTGCATAACATTTTGTTACACTCCTTTCAGAAGTACTGAATTAAGATACTACACTGCTTGGGAGCTAGAATGAATGTTCAGTACTTGAGAACACCTGACACATCTTGCTCTTCAAGAGACTGTCCCCTCCTCTTGCACCTTCTCCTGTGGGTTTGGTAGTCTAAATGATGGTATCTCTTATTTCAACGCAGTATTGTACTATTTGATTAACTGAAATTGAAGCGCTCTTATTACATCCACGTTGATAGCTAAGATTAAATGCAGAGGAAAATTCACAGGATTTCCCCCTCTTCCGTCCTCAGCAACAGCAGATACTGAGGTTTTAACATTACATGACATTGACCAAAACTTACTTCACTTAGTAAACACGAAAAGATAGAAACTGTACAATACCACGTATCTATTTTAAAATGGAATGTAATGCATGTTCTAAAAACAATATATTATGTCACCTATCTTGTCTTCCTATTACCACTGAAAGGAAAAAGGTTACAGAGTTCAAAAGAATCTCCAAGACTGCATACCTTGAATAGAAGAAAATAGTGAGGTTAGTTAAGTGTGGAAATGATCTTCAAAATGAACACCAAGACATAATCTGTGATATATGTTTAAAAAATAAGACAGAAAGAAAAGAGAATATATGTTGATATGGACCTCTGTGGAAACAAATTAGAACTGGACACACATACGAATTAAATGCAAATATACTGATATAACTTAGAAAAATTCAAAGAAACAAAAATTATCTGACATGCCATAATAGCTTCTCAGAGAGATTAAAATGTTAGAGCCTTGATCACATTCCTGCAGGGTAGAATACGTTAAGAGTTTAACAGAAAAAGGAAGTAGAATAGACGTAAATGAAAAGGTAAAAGCCTTAAAACACGATGATCTTACTGCACACAATATGGACAGTGGGCAAATAATTCTCTATACTCAGTTTTAGAGAAACTGTTCAGATTAACTTGAACTGTTTTAATTGATCCAATATGGATTTTAAATAATTGTATTTAGACATTCAAAGAAAAGAAATCTTTCCCCCTCCCCCCCCCCCCCCCCCCCAAAACTGCCTTCTTTTTAGAATTCTGATCTACTTAGTGAGCAGATAAATGTGAATGGTGTTTTACAACACAGGTAACCTATTAATACAGCTTCCTGATCACGTAGGCTACAGGTTAATTCTTTTTTTTAAGGTATTACATATTATATATATATATATATATATATATATGCATATATATATACATACTTTTAATAATATATACGTACTTTTTATCTTTATAGCATTATGTATTTTAAGGAAAATCATAGGAAATGGATGTTCTCAAACACGTCCGTTTTTGCAGTAACCAATACACACAAAATCCACGATGTAAATTAGGTAGATGAAAATAAATACATATTCTCAACTGATTTTCACCTACAAACGTAACACAAATCAGTAGAGTTAAAAGGATAATCACAGTTAACAACCGTAATGAGGAAATGAGGCAACAAATGCACTCTGAGATGTAAAATACTGTCATCCCAGTAGAGTCCTGGCTCGTGACTTTCTGTCCAAAGAAGAGTTGACTAGGTTAATAAAGCTGGGTTTAGTCTGCTTTATTTAACATGAAGTCCTGTTTGTTTCAAGTCCTCCAACAGATCTTGTGTACAGAACTGAAAATACAGGGGACAAATCAAAAGGTATAGGGAAAATTCTCTCTTTTACTGCTGCATTCATAGAAAAAAAGTGCTAGAGAAGGTATTTAGAGAAAGACATAGCATGGAAGAGTTCTGCATTTGAATACGACAGCATTTGAGAAACACAGTGCATAACCTCAGCTGCTGCTGTTCTGCAGAAGGTGCCTAATGACTTGTCTCTACATTATAGATGAAATGCTTACAAGTAAAACCCACAAGAATTAGAAATTGCTGTAATTTGTATAACTTACACACCTGCCTTTTAGGCCATTAGCCATTTCAGTCTGGAAGAGTTAGAGGTTGTTATTACCAAACCATTCCAAAGCTCCAAACCAGGTCAGTTGCGCAGTTACACATCACTGTGTACCTTTGATTACTGGATGAAGAAAGAGAGACTTTATGGCCAGTAGTGACACAACTGGCTTCCCTCTGACTTGTACTCGCTCCAGGCTTCACAGAGCCCTTGGAGGCCATAGGCTTAGCACTGCCAGTGTTGGCACCCACGGTGCAAGACTGAGGAGGCTGCATAACACTGGAGGTCACATACTGTGGCGCATATGTAGTAGCTGTAGCCCTGGGTAACAAAGATTACAAGGAAGTTGAAAATGAGATATTTGTTGTCATGTCTCCAAATCCCTAGGCAGTAGGTTTCCAAAGAAGAGAGAGAATTCCAGCTACAGAAGAAACTGATGTCTTTAAAATAGAAAGGATTGTTTAACTTTTATGGTTTTCAGAGAACCTATCACTTCGTCTCCACATCAAATAAAGCAGCGTTATAGAACACTAATGTCTGACCCTTTAAGACAGCAGTTGTTGTTTCTGTGAGGTGAGCAAAGCCTTTGGCAGGAACACGGGCAGAAACATAAAACAAGGTGGCTGAAAAGTCAAGTCTGGATTTAGTAATTAAGGCTTCATTTTTCTGTCTCTTTCCTGTAAGAAGATTTTTATCTGTAAATATCCAGCATGTTCTTCACATATTCCTAAATTCTGCATGCTGTAGGAGATAGTCGCGGTACTGCATTTGAAATCATAACAGTTTTTGATGTTTCATTACTGCTTAAGATGAGGAAAGGATGCAAGAATTTAACAAGTACCTTGTGTTAAATCTGGAAACCATATTGCTAGGAATATCATAATAAGACACATAGCAAAGCTGCGATGATAATGGAGGTGGATAAAAGCTACAGTTTGACAAACCATGCAAGATTAAGGCAATGCAGTGTGACACTAACAGCAGTCATAAATCAGATACAATTCCTAGTAAAATCCAAAAGAAGAGATTTCAGTGGAGCAGCTGCACAGCCCTGTAGATGGTTTTACACAAATCAAACAACTACTCAAATGCTAAACGTGTTATTTCGTGCTTCGATTTAATTCTGATTAATTCTTGCTATGCAGGAATCAAGTAGTTTATTTCAATTCTTTTTGACATAATTCTTATTTTCCCTGTGGTTCCAAGTGCCAGTTATCATTGCTTATATCATCAGTCAGGATAATGCCTGCACTTGGATTTTAATTCTATGCAACCTTTGTTGAACAGTGAGAAGTTTTAAAAACAAACATAAATAGTAGTTTGTGGAGGAATGATTTAAATTGGAAAGAAATGGGGTAAAGTTTGTTTCATGGCATGAACTAATAAGGGGCATTTCTTTGATCCATTAAACAAAAGATGAGATTCATTTAAGAAGTTACAGAACCTCATATCCCATCAGGGATCAAACAGTGTAGGCAAGAATCAGACACAGAAATGTTTATACACAAGTTCCGAGCAACTTAATTCCCTTCACTATGTCTGCTACCATCTCACAGACCTCTGTGAATTCTACATTAGAATTGCCTAGCAAATCTGCTTAGTTGAAACCTATACCATTTATTGTCTCCTCAAATTTTGCATGATTTTGAGGTGAGAGTAATACAGGAAAGGAGGCCAACTGAATAGGGCTAAAGGAGAAAATATAGAGCAACAATTACCTGTTTTCTGATGCTGCTGCAACATTTTCTTTGTCTCTGTGAAAGGAGGGGATACCGTATGAATAAAGGAAATGCAATTGTCATTTGTGGCAGAAAAAACACAAAGAAAAAAAGAAAAAGACAATTGAAAAACAACCAAAAAACACACAGGGCAAAGGAAGATGGGTTTGGGAGAAGTGTTTGGTTGCCAAAAGCATCTTAGAGGGGTTGCTCGTAAATATGGCTAGGAAAAACATCTTCAGCTCTTAAATGAAACTCACCAAATTTGTAAGTTTCCCAGTGAGCATCATCAATATTAAGGAAAACTGAAGGAAAATAACCAGTTTTGCAAGTCTCATTTCTCACACAAATCTGGTGCTGTCTTTATGTATACATTTTTAGGAATAATTTTTACTTAGTTAATTCCCTTTTTAAAGAACATTCCATTGGTATCCCAATGAAACATAATCTGATGCCAAATCTAAGTGGTGAAAATAATCAGATTGGGGCAGTCCTTGAAGATCCAGTACTTTAGAAATTATAAGGAAATAAATGGTTAACAAAAATCATATGGATTGTACATGCCTGGCCTCACTTCAGAATTCTATGTTCTATAGTAAGTGCTTTTTTTTTTTTTTTTTCCCCAGTTCTAAGATTAATTAAAACAAGAAATTTCAACTCTTCAGAGAAGAAAGGAACAAGTCAGCCTCAATTTCTGTAATAGGCTGCAAATCGTATAAGCACACTAAGAGAAATTATAGGTTGGCCTGAGTGCAAGCAACTGTATATTTGTGGAAGGACTGAAAAGACTATCATTCTTAACCTTCAGATTTCTATATTTGAGATCTAGTTGAGTTAAACAACTGAGACAAATCTCAAGATTTAGCAATATGGTGGTTATTTTTACTTCGTAGGACAGCACTCTCAGACATATGGTTTGAATTTTGGGTGGTCCTTTATGGAGACAGGAGTTGGACTCAATGGTCCTTGTGGGTGCTTGCCAACTTTAGATAATCTATGATTAAAGTCAGAGGCTGATTGTACTGACATTATAGTCAAGAAAACGTGCGGGAATCTCAGCACGTTTAAAGTTAAAATGTGCCAAATTAGAATACTTCCCACAACTGAGATATAAAATTACACAACAGAAAGGAAATGCCCCCATTCACCCACAGTGAATCTGCTTTCTGAAAAGGCCTTCCAAATAAGTAAAGCAGATGTTAAACTATCTCAGTTTGCTGTGCTCTGATCATTGCCTTACATTATGTTTTGAAAACTACTCAATACTTTTCATCAGACATATTTTATGTATTCCAATATGTACACATGCATACGTGCACGTGCACCCTTCTCTAAGTTCAGCCCCAATAAGATGAATAGCTCACCACTCTAAAGCAATGAGAAACCAAACACTGCCTTTATGGTAACCAAGCTGAGATTTCACTGGAACGTCCTGTATAGCAAAACCAGGCTGAAACAGAGTGGGGGAGGATGGATTACAAATCAATAGAGAGTGGCTAGGATAGGAAAGTGTTAGTATTAGAAGAGTCGTCACCATGCAAGTCTGTTAAAATAAAAAAATACAGTTGCAGCCTAAAGATAAAATAAAGCATTGTTTAATTTCAGTGTTACAAAATACTTAAGGAAAACTATAGTTAAAGCCAAAAGGCAGGCAGCTGCGGGTTGAGCAGAAGCAGTATTAGGCCTCTGGTGTAACTATTAATCTGATCTACTCATCTGTTTCTGCTTTGCTAGCTAAAGGCTACACTGAGAAATGCAGAACATCACTTGAGCTTGAGATTTTACAAAAGCTTTCTCCCTGAGTTTATAACAATACTAAGTAACACGGCAAGGGGAGTTGTGAAGGTTACAGAGATAGATAAGTGTAGTAAACATACTTCCACAGAGTAAAGCATAGAAAAAGGCAGAGTAAAGGGAAAGATGAGCTCAAAGGCACACAGTACTTCCTCACAGTGTTGCTTTCAGGAACTGTTTCTCTTCTCAGACAACAGGAATAATTCCTGCTTGGCTAGTAGTGAGAAAGGCTCAAGATCAGATGTGTTTTACTGGTGATACTTGCCTTCTGAAGAATAAAATATTGAATTTCCTGCCTAGATACAATCAAATATTTTTTTGCAAACTAAATACAGAATTAATTTTACTTTTGAGTCAAACACTTCCCTGGGACAAACTTTGTAACGTCAATATTGTTACAGCATGTATAAAAGCAGCTCAGGATATAAGGGCAGTTTGTATCCAATATTAGTGGATAGTAGTTCTGAAGTAACTGGGCGAGATTTAATATTATTGATTTTTCTGCACTCCTTTTAATCCCAGTAAATAGCTTTTGATAGAAGGACCTCAGTCAGTGACTATGAGAGAACACTGCAATTCCCACAAGGCTTTGCTGAATACTAGACATGTCTCTCAAACAAGACTTAAGTATGGAACATACTGTCAGTCCAAATAATATGATTTGTCATACAGCAGAAAATACTAAATGTTTCTTTCTCATAAAAAATGTGCTATGTGATGTAGTGATCATGACTGAGTTAACTGAATGATTAAGATAGAGTCATATTCTCTCCCACAGTAGCCAGAGTTTGAGCAACAATTCATCTGCAAGCCAAACTTGTGTGTTCTACCAGACCCTAAAAGAGCTCCCACTGATTTTTAAGGGATTCCACTGAATCAGAACTGTATGTGCTAAGCAGATGAGCACTTACTCATTTGATTTCCAAAAATGCAATAAACAGAAAAATTCCCAAGCATTTATATCTAACAAGAACACTGAGATACTAATATTGTGCACTTTCTACCTACCTCCCCTTAAAGAATCTAGACTCACTCTTGAATAGCTCCTCTCTGTTCCATTATAATGTCTTAGAGAAAGAATCAACCTATAGTGAAGATCTGGTATCATCAAGGAATGAGGGCATCCTCAGAGATCATGTAGTCCTTCCACAACTTTCTCTGTTTCAATACTGAAGCAGTTAAGAGAACGCTATAATTAATATAATCTCAGTATTCTCCTGCAGCATTTTGTTCTGCATTTTAAACAGGAGGAACTAAATCTAACTGCTCATGGCCAAATAAGAGGTGCATGACAGGACAGAGAATTGAAATGAATCAGCATTTGAATTTCAACTAAGTACCCTAAGTATCAACTCCTTCTCTTTAGCAAGAGATTATGGAGTGATTTGTTATAAATGTTAGTATGCAGACTATTGGTGCTATACTGTATAGATCATCCAGTAGCTTCCTATTAAAGTGGACACCTAAAAGACACATATCGGCCTCTTCTTAAAAGAGAAAAATTTTATTAAGAATTACAGATTAAGTTGAATTTCTCTGAAATTTCTTTTATGGTGCCTGGGAAGAAAACTACATTAAAGTTATTTAATAACTGCCTTCCAAACATGTTTTTCTTGATGGCATGAAATTCTGCTACTGCTGGACACTCTTTACTGAGCCACAGTAACTGCTGATCCAGTTCTGATTCGGTGAGGCAATTTTTAGCTTTGTGTTTGGAACTGAGAATCTTCCCATAAACACATGCATATAAAAACCATTGAGATGGTTTCTCTCTTTTTTGTTGTTTTTTAAATCCCCCAAGCTGTGTCTTTGCAACCTCAACAAACTATTATCTTCACAGAGACACCACAGGACACACATAAAAAAAATCTTAGGTAGTTAACTGGAAAGGATAGAAGATGACTATCATGCTGGTTTAGTTCAAACTTCAGCTTGGGACAGAAGAACAACTAGTCTCTCTTTTTCAGCCACCTCAGTTAAGAAAGTGAGCAGCCCACGCCAAAACAGTCACAGTTTATCCTGCTTGTATGTCTGCTTTCCTATACAGGAAAAGCCATTTCTCCCAGAAGGTGCTTTGGTTTGCACAGAGCCACAGAACCAATGCTTCCAAGCACTGTCATAGATTTATTTGTACTTATTCTCAATAGGTAGTACAGAACTCAGTCAAAGCAGTTCACTAAATCATAGCAAGTACCTCCTATGGATTTTAGTTGCATCTAGTAGTGTGCTATCACATTTAGCACTCAAATAATAAACGCAAATGGAAACAAAGCAGCAACTGTGCTTTGGGTATTGAAATAACTCCTCTAAGATTTATATATGGACATTTGACATGTGCGTACGTTCTCCAGTTTATCTTATTGGTAAATGCACCATCTCAATAAGAACAAAGACTGCAAAATCCTGAGCATACGGAACAACTTGAGCTTGGATGTATTCCAGCTCCAATAATAAAAAATACTGCAGAGAACTTTCCCTACCTTGGCCTCAATTCTGCATTCAGATCTATCTGAAAAGCTCCCTCTAGTGTTTTAGAACCCCACTGGTAAAACATAATATCTACCAGCAGGTACCTGAACACAGGAACCTTTCAGGTTTTATTTGGTACCACTGTAGACAAGGACAGTGAGTACGTTTAGATATTGAAGAATACCTAAACTAGGAAAAGATTTCTCTTTTACTCAAGTGTTCTTTCCTCATTGAGACCTCACTTTGCTCCGGGGAAGCTAAGATAACTCACTGATCTCCTCACTGTCATCTGGTAGTTTTTCAAGTCAATTTTTCATTTGTGCACATTGATGGTAAGAAAAATCATACTTTCTCTACCTGGTATTATCATAAATGTGAAGCTGCATCTCAGATACAGTACTGTGCCTTTTCTGATAGATTCTTGAAACAAATAACCAAGTGGTACGAGACAGCAGTTGGCAGTATTTTTTTCAGAACATGTATTACATCTTATTTCACAGATTGCCCTAAGGGTTTTCTTAATTTCCCTTTCTCTCATTTGTAATTGTATAACATTCTGGGTCAACAACAATCGATTACATGGAAATGAACTATTAGGAAATTATTAGTACTTAGTATAATTTTGTTAACATTAATGAGATTTAGAAACCGAGTAAAAGGAAGCAGTGCCAGTGCTAAGCCATCAGCCAGTTCTCCAGCTCATCTTACACAAGGCTCTGTGAATCAGTCAGATGATCCACAGACCACAAAGCTGGGTGCTTCCAGGTTACACATGCCTCTTAGAAATCTGTTACATGCAAGAACTGCTTTTGCCTTGTTAGATTGAAGGCAGTGGAAGAAAACGGTACAGTAAGAGAAAGCTGCACCATGCACTGGTATTTTGGTTATCCATCAGCATCCGTGGCAGGATGTGTGTGGGCATACACATATATGGGATGCATACAGTTCCACAGAAGGAAGGAAAGCAATGTGCATTTCTGCCAGTGAAGAAATAAGTGCTGGCCAGGAACATGCGAAAGACTGAGATGATAAATAAGAGAGATTAAAATACATTTCACTGCAGCCAGAAAGTAAACACAAAAGTGAATCATGAGCTTTGACAGTCTCTATTATTCTTACGCATTACTTTACTGCTTTATAACTATTTCACTGTATTTGTTTATTTCATCTGAAATTTCATCTCACTCCCTTGGTTTTAAGTGAGCACATTCAACTGGATACGACAGACCTCGTAGCTTCCATCTTTGATCACTTGGTTCTACAGAGAACTGGCTTCAAAAAAAGGCATCTATGATAGCTAAATTCACTTTTCCAATTGAACATCAAGGAGTGTTTTTGGAAAGAAAGGCAACTTTCATCAATTTATCCTTCTAGATTCACACACAAGTCCATAATTGAGTTTATTCACTCTTGCTATGCTTTGTTTTGTTGCTCTTCAGACACTAAAAGGTAAGCAGGGATAGGAATAAATAGACATACTTAATAATATTTATTGTAGAAATGTTGCTGAAGTGAAAAAGCTAGCTACCAAGCTCTGCTTTATTTTATGTGCTCTTACAGAAAAATAAGCTATCTGCTTAGCGTACAGACAGGAAGTTTTTGGCAACTGGGTATGTCCAGCCATGTTAACCTCCAGAAATTTTGGCATATGAAGAAGAGGATTGAAGTACCTTAGATCTTGTCTTGGTGGTATCAGATAGCTAACTTTGATAAGGAGAATAAGGCCATTGTTCTTGAAAGCAAACCTCAGACAATTCATTTCCACATACATTGCAGAAGGCCTCTTTAAAAGGTTGATTAATGAAAGCTATGAATTGGTTTTACCAAGATCTACCACTACATCTACTACTATCATGTACCATACCAAGATTCTAGATTTTTACATTTGCTAATTAGAATTTGTGCAAGTGTCCCAGTATTTTCTAAAGCTGTAATGACAGTCCCAGCCACTAAAGCTCATGGTAGACAGTGGTGAAGAAACCATGAAATCAATCAGCTTATTCCCTGTGGGAACATGAAAGTACAAGTGAAAGATTGGTCACCCCTTCCTATTTGGTTTTGGTTTACAAAGAAAGTCTTGAACAACTCTGTGATACTTGAGAGTTACGCTCTTCAGAAGTGATAAAGCACACCCTAGAATTCCTGTCCTTACGCTCTACACTGTTGTGCATAAGGAAAAAGAAATAGCAATGAAGAGAAAGTGACCTTTACACTTATTACATAGCACAAAATTCCCTTTCCTATCCATGCAGGCAGGTGTGAAAAGGAAGAGGCAAGAGAAGGAGACACAGAACTTTTCTTCTCTTGCAATTTTTTTCATGCACAAAAGGAAGAGAGGTCAAGATCTCATGCCTGCTTTCCTAAAGACACACTCTGCCACGTCCCATCAGCATGCCCTGCATGCAGTCAGTACTCCTGCCACAAACTAAGAGGTGAGGAAGAGACCATTTGTGTAGAAGACAAAGCAGCAATATACAGCAAAAAGGTTAGTGTATAACAAACGGTCTTATACCACAGCAGAAAATGAGCATTTCCCTGTGTCATAACCAGACAAGCAGATTTACCTGGAAGGCCTTTTGGTTTTGATTTCCTAGTGGCATCAGATTTGCTGTATCTTCGTTAAATGTTTATAACACTAAGGCTTTAATGGCAGTACTGGGAAGACACGGGGCTAATACCTCTATCTGCATACAGCATTTTACTATCCTTTCTGGCATGGAGATTATGTAGAAGACACTTGTCACCACCTCAGTGTCCTCTGCTCCTATACAGCTATATCTGCCAATCACCAAAGCCATTTTGAAGAACTACACAACTCACTGAGTCTTCAGCCAGGAACCTAGTTTAAGCATAGCTGTCATTAACTGAGGCTATCTTTCCTAATGAAAACAGCAGACTTCTGCAAATGGTCAAGAAACAGTGGAAGATGAGGTTGACTGATCAGAAGCAACTTACACGGGTATAAGCCCAGACATATTTAAAACAGGACACAACCAGGAAAAGCTTGACCGCTAGCCAAAACTAAGCTAGCAGCCTCTCATAGCTACTCATGAATTCTTATCTGGTCTAAGCCTGTTGTAGTCCACAGCAATGAGAGGTAATAGACTGACAAATGCAGCCCAGCTTTTCCACCTTACAGAAAAAGCCTGCCTCCTCCACAGGGAGGAAAAACACAGCCTGTTAATAGTTACGTGAGGAAATAATTGTAGGCATGAACTTCTGGGGCTTGGAGATCACCAGGACAACACAGAAGCAGATTTTTTAGGTTTAAGAGTTAAGGGGTTACGAGGTTAAGCGTAAACAAGAAACTAAACAGAAAAATTAGATTATTTCTTTTCTTAAAGGGGTTGGACCAGTAGAAATATGCTGTAGTAAACGATCTTGCATTAGGGATTAATGACAGCAAATTCCACAGGGTTATTCTCATTTTAAAAGTTCAAAAAATGACTAACTATTGAAGATTTTATTATTATTATTATTATTTCCCCAAGGTTACATAAAGGACTGAAATTCTCCAAGTTTGTAGAGTACTGGCAGTTTATTTTCAGTCCTCCAGGGAAACGGTTTATAACTCTATGTCTTTAAGATTACATGGCTTATATGCACCATCTATTGTTAAATCCACAGAAGCAGACATAAGGGGAAGATGTCCCTTTAATTATATTTGCATTAATTTCATAACGAATCAAACCGTGCTGTTCTGGTTATTTAAAAGTATCTTAAAAATAACATTAAATAAAAACATTCAGATATAGTACAGACAATTTCATTACATTACATGCACTAGAACTATTTGAAATAAATAGTAACCACATATAACATTCATAAAACACTTAAGAAAACACTTAAGGAAACAATTACTATTTAAGTGGAAAAAATATCAGATATTTACTCAGAAAACCATTTAATTTGGATGCACAAATAAGATTTACCCATTCTGAATTGATGTCTGATATTAGCAACATACAGGAGAAGCAAAAACATTACTCTTATTTTGTGCTGGTATCAGTTTATGCTGATTGTCCACAGATACAATTGAGATGGGATTGGAATGTGCTTGCATTCTCATAAGGAAAATATAAATGAATGCTGTGCATTAAATGTTATGTTAATTGAACCGCTACAGTACCTATATTTTACTGAGGTAAGTACATTTTAAAACGGACTGCTGTCCTTGTACTCTTAAATAAAAGGCAAACTTTTTTTTCCCCAAATGTCTGAGATTGCTTTTTTAATTCTTTAAACAATCATATTTGGTTGATCTATGCAAAATCCTTTAAGAACAGCAGCTTTTCCTGCCCACAAAATGAGAGTATCAACATGTTTTGTTCTCTCCAATATAAACTGCTGCAAAAACTGTGTTTCAAAATCACATGTTAATCTCTTTGGTCAGAATTACTGCTACCAGATAAAATAACCCAATCTGCAGTTAAAAGAAGTTAATAAAATAAAAAACACTTGTTATTTGGACTGTAAGTAGATCTGCAACAGAATTAACCTTTTGTTGCTTCATCACCAGCAGCTTCAGTTTCAGTCAGCACTAGGGTCTACTATCTACTAGAGCAGATCACTAAGGGATAATATCAACTGTTTCTATGGAAACCATTAATGTAGTTTAATTCAAATCCATTTTTTTCCCCCTATCATTTAATGATCAGAGCATAAACTAGAAACAGAAGTCATACTTCTCTTGGTGTACTTTAAACAAAAAACAGAAGCGCGTGTGAGCATTTTGGACAGTTGAACCTTAGTCTGATGGGCTGTTTAAAACTGAAGCACTGTTGTACTGTTCAAATAGAAAGATCTCACTTCACCAGCCACATCTCAAGGGCCTTTATACGTAAATATGCCAGGAAAAGTATATTACTCAAAAGGAAATCTCTAATGTATTATCAGTATCTTGTCATCTAGCATTGATTAATTATGCCATGTCCTCTTTCACAATTAAGAAAATTTTCTTCAATTATTTTGTCAGATTGATTCTAATTCAGATAGTTTAAAGGTAAGAACCACAGATAATAGGGAAAATCTTTTTGACCAGATTTTCTACTGTGGAAAGAAAAGTGCACCTTCTGTCAATAATCAGTTGGAGCAGTTATTGTCTTAAAGAAATGAAGTACTGTGTAAAACAGGCACATCATTATTTTAGTTTTAAATCCTTTTATTTGAGATAAAGCATGCTGCTATATACAGAAAAAATAATGTGGGTCAAAGCAAGAGCAATACAGAATGGGCAACGTGTTCCTTTGAACTTCAAAGATGCTTTTAAAAACTTCAGTGCACCAGCAGTATTATATATAACCATCTTACCCCTAAACACCTCTAGCAAAAAGTCATTTCCTCATAGTCCTGAACTGCCACATCCTATCTTTCATCTAATGACAAATGTAGATTTCAAATACTACAGCAAACAGTCTTAGCAAATAAGTGTTACTAGCATAATATACTGAAGAAAAAAATGATATTGCTAAAGTATTGTTTCAAACAGCATCTTTTGACTGCGTGAACTAAGCAGGTTGTACATTTAGCAATCACTAGGCCAGGCTCAGTCAACTTTCCTTTTCATCCTATGTTCTCGTATTTAATCATCTTTACAACAAAAGTCAATAAAACCTAAGTCTTCCTCCTAAAGAAATACTGCAAATAACTTTCCCTTCAGTTTCTCCAGTAAGTTAAGTCAATAAAGTAAAACAATGATGTTTGCCTTCTATCTGCATATTGAAGTTGCATTTGATATCGTAAAGGACAAAAGCTAATCTACTTTGTACCAAAGAACGTGAACAAGGCTATATGATTATTTTTGCTCTTGGTGACAGTGAGTGGATTCCAGGCTAACAACAGAAAACTACCAAAGACAGGCACTCCGAAAAAACAAAAACCTCGCAATCATCTTTCCTGTACGTGTGTTACACTCTTAAGATCTAACTCAGGATAGCAGTTATTTCTTTACTGTAATTCTCTCTCGCATATTTGCCCACTGAATGTGGGCGTTTAGCTTTTAACATTAAGGATTTGCGCCGACAGGCCGTGATGCCAGTTGCGCAATTTGGCAAAGCGTGGGCTGTTACGTTCCGTTTCAAACCTTTCCCTGTGGCATGAAGAAAGAGAGAGAAAGACAGAGACAGAGAGAGAGAGGGAGAGAGAGACAAAAAGAAGAAAGAAAGGAGGGAGAAAGAAAGGGATTAGGGAACATGGCTACCACTCCCCTGCCTTATTATAATTAGGGCAATAGCAATTTATTTGGATTTGTTTCCCCAACTTTTGAATCAGTGCAATGAAAGCTGGATGATCCTTTTTAGACTGTAAATGAATATTTTTTGCATTTGTTCATTTTTGAGGACTCAATTGATGTAAATTCACATCCTATGACTTAGACTTGGTATTACAGGTCTGCTTTTGCTAGAAATGTAGTGCAACCCCATTGTTTTCACCAGGAGATTCTCTTGGCTCTCCCCTCCCCAACCCAAGCAGTCATTTTAAGTTAATTCAGTACAAGAGCAAAGTTACTGCAAATATTTTCCATTACATAATTAATATATAGGCCAGCATATTTATATCTATTTCTCATGCTGTCCTCTAAGGCCATCAGACACAGCATTTGGCAGCAGCTTCGATAGGTTTCTCAACAAAAGTGTGTATAGGTATTTCTGATCATTTGTGTTAAAAGAGCAGAATAACTTGGGATTTTCAAAAGTGCAATAATTGACCTCCTCCTGCAAACAGCTATGATTGCTGTTGACTGAGCCTCCTGCTCAAGCTTTGACTCTTGAGCAAGTTGTAAGCAATGTTCAGCACCTCTCAGAGCTTAATCTTCTCTGGATTTTAAATCTAGAAATCTTAATAATTAAGATTTTGTGAACAAAAAATGGAAGGAGGAGGATGCGAGATGAGAGCATAGCCAAGGAGAATTATGTGTTATTTACAAATTCATTTGATCAATTGCAAACAAACTATTTTGCCCCTATCGTTATTATTTCAACTCAAAGTGCAAGATAACTGTTTATTGTAGCAGAGCTCGAGAGTAAAGCCAATGAATAAGAAAGGAATGGACCAGACTGTTTTTACTGCTCAGGCTGAATATAGCACAAGACACTGAACAGTGTACAAATCAACAAATTCACTGGTATGTCTAAATTTTCTTTCTACATTTAAGGGAGTCTCTATGTATGACTTCCTAAACTACCTTTTAATTACTTAAAAATATAAAAGCATTTCTTGCTGAAACACTAAAAGTTCATGGTAGCATTTATTCCAGTTACCCTGGAGTGTATTAGCTACACTAAAATGAACTTCAGTAATTCCTTCACTGCTTTAAAAATATACCCCTCCATTCAAGGAAATGGCATTAGCTGAATTTGAAACAGATAGCATCTTCCTGGAAACTGTTCTGTAACAATCATCACAACAGCAAATAAATGTTTTCACAGCAAGTTATAATTGTATGTGTGCCTTCAAAGTAGCAGTAACACAAGCAAAAGGAAGTCATGCTCCGTATTCAATGATATTAACAGAAAAATACTCTGCCACCTACAGATTCCTGAGCCTTATAGATATCACTCAGAGCAGGTGTTAAGAAGTTAGAAGCAACAATCCAAATGGGACTATTGTTATGTAAAATGGGCCTGCCAGGAGTGAGCCACATGTTCTTATTCTCAAGTGTTTGGAGGAAATCTCACTGCCATCTCATGCAGTTCTTGCTGACTACACTAACTGACACAAAGAGACAACGGAAAGCACCAGAGTGAGTATTGCTCACAACATGCTCTAGCACCAGAGCCATCCATTCTGGCAGTTCACATTTTGAAACATTATTATTATTTTCCATAAGGCCAAAACAAGATAAACACAACATTTAACCTGGCAAGCTTCATGCTTCACAGTCCTGTGATAGCCTTTCATGTTTGAGAGCCCAGAAAGCCCTCCAGCTGATCCCCTAACTAAGTGCGTGGGGCAAAAGCTGGGTGTACAGGTTGTATAGTGACTGGAAAAGACACTAATGAGAAGCCGGCACTCCATTATTGTGATGGCAGAGTGAAGCTCAAGTATTAATTCCATGCATCTGAAATAACTTCATCCACCCTTATAAAACCAAAAGATGAAACAGAGAGAGGTCCAATCAACCCAAGAAAACATATGATGGACACATGCATAACCAGTGCCAGTGCTACCAAATCTGTGGGTAGAATATGTATAATATATGAAGTAGGCACCAGGGCACCAAGATGAGGCAAGTGCTATCATTTTGCCATGAAGGAGACCCCAATTCACTTCTTGCAGCAGAGCACATGATGTACTCCTGCACACACTGTACTACTGACTACCCACTATGATAGTCCCTTCTGCCTCTACTACCAATGAATATCCTTAAACTTCTTTTGGTAATCCATATGTGCTTCAATATTCTCAGTATCATTACTGTCCTTGTGGTAAAAATAAATAATAGTAGCATTAATGTATTAAAACTGCAGAAAATGTGCAGTGCACAGCAAATGCAGTCATGTACTGTAAGTTACACTGAGAAATGTGATTTGCACTATGCACGTTGATGCACTAACATTTGCAACCTAATACCACATTAAACTTCAGCTATACTAATAAATACTAATAAATAATAAATACTAATTTAAAGCCACAGACTACATCCAGTCAGATTACTTCTTTAATGAAATATATTACTGTCAGATGCATGTATAGGGGAGTGAATGTTTACTACAACATTCCAAATCCCTCCATCGTAAAGATTTGTATGTGTGCCATTGCATCAAAGCATGGAATGTAGGGTACATGTCCTAAGAATTAGGTTTGCACAATTGATGAGAGAAATGGATCCAATGGGGATGCAATGCCAAGCCTGATATTCAGGCACCCACCCTTGAACTTTGGTGAACTGCAATGGAAGGCTTGTGGCAGACATTAAGTCTACATGTTGTATTTTCATAGGGAAGGTGACAGCCATCTTCCTTACTGGCTCAACTTTGTTACTGTGTGATCAAAAGCTCAAAGTATTAATGGAAGAAACACGCTGGTAAAAAGAAGAGGGTGACAAAAAAGAGCAAGTGGATTGAGTATCAAAGAAATCGTAAACATAGGTAGTGGCTTAGAGTAGATAATGTGAAATAGGAACTTGAAGTACAAGAATAGAAAATGAGGCTTACATGCAAAATGCTCCAATTCAACTTCAATTATATGCAATAATTTAAAATAAATTGGATCCCTGGCAGTATAAGATAATCACAGGTCTTTAATCCCTCATCTTATTTCTGCGCATACTCATTTTACCAGCGTTATTGTTAGGTCATAGGAGAAATATATTTCACCTCAGCAAAAGCAGTCCTGTGCTTCCTTATTTTACAAGTTTTGGTTGCACTTCCAACAAAACGTGAGCAAATGATTATGGATACGGATGGTAAAAAGCTCCTTTAGTGTATGACCTCAGATGAATCAGATGCCAGTCAGGATCATCCAAATAAATTGCACATAAGTTTCATTGCTATCACAACATTATGTATTTTCATACAGTTACATGATCAAGCAGTTCACAGGATTTGGTCTTAGAAACTCACTGCATTCACACACACCGGTAAGTACATAAAGGCTGCATGGGCAGGGAGCTTCCAGATTTTAACACACTTTTTTGTACTGTCTTCAACGCATGCCAATTTGTTAACCCTCTCCATTCAGATTACTCTCACTGATAGCATTTTAATTTTAGTTACTTTTAAGTAATCGTGTTAGAGAATGTGTAAGACAAGAAAATAGTCGTATATGCTTGTATTAATGCTGTTTTAAAACATTATTTGGTTATCACCAAGGACAAAGCCACTGTTTTTAACAAGGAGTTGCTTACCTTGATCTCCTCAGGGCTTCTTCATCTGGATCTTGCACTGCAGGGAAAAAACATTTCCATAAGAACAGAAATGAAGAAAGAAAGAATCAGCTTTGTGATAAAATTACAAGTTCTTCAGAAGAGCACCAAAAACCTGCTTAAATGTACACTGATGCTGACTTGCCAGCAGTGACTTTTGTAACACTGGGAAGAAGAGCAGTTTCCAGAGAGTTAAGCAGAAAGACGTTAGTACAAAAGTGGCTATTACTGTAACTCCCTCATTTCTTTATTAGCAGTGTTTCATAGCTGTAAGCAATGATCCTACAGAGGGGGGCTTGCTATTTTGTGGAATCACATCAAAGGTAGCAGTCAGTTAATACAAGGAGAAAAAACTAAATTTTTCTGTGACTTTGGAAAGGTTCTTGAACTAGATCAGAAACAAGATCTGAGTTTAGCACCAGGTGGTCAGAAAAATACTTCTGTAAGCAATAACCAAGGAAGCTGAAACTCATATGACATTCACAGCAGATCTATGTGTAAAGGCTGATACAGAACCACAGGTACAATACAAACAATGAACTCTTTTGTTTTGCTGATATTTTTCTTTACCTCAGAAAGTCCCTTCTATAGAGGTCTGTTACTTACGTGCTTTATTCTTACCCTAATGAATTGATTGCTTGTACATCTAAAGTGCTGGAAAATGAAAGATCACTATGCATAGATTAGATTTGTAAGTAAGGACTATAGAGACACAAATAATCTTTTACTGTACAGTCTTATAGTTTAGGATTTTTTTTGTGAGGCTCCAGGCAGATCAAAGAATTTGCTTCATAAAGCATAAGGTGAGACATAACACTTGGATTTCCTAATTCCCTGAAGTTACATCCAGTCTTATCTTAGCCCTCAATGACAATGACTACAAGAAGGATGCAAACCAAGTATTAGTCACCAATGCTAGGTTAAGAAAATAAAGAGACAAATCTAAAGCCAGGACAAGGAAGATGCTTTGTTATTTGACTTACTAAACTCTGTTCCAGTCATCTGGGCAAGGATGCGAAAAGACTTAGACTGCAGGTTGGCAGAACGGCGACTCCAGTCTTCAGTTTCATCCTCAGGCTTGTTCTGAGTTTTGAGAACAGCCTGATACACTGGAGATGCGCTGTCTACATGAGGATCCTTAATAGGAAGTGTACTGCAATGCAGAAAGTGAAATATTGTGAAACAACGTGTGGCAGCTTTCATCTTCTCTCAGGTCTTACAGCTTCTCTTCCAAACTAACAACTCAAAATGGAAGAACAAATACATAGAACATCATCAGATGAATTAAGAAGGATTTCACTCACAATAACTGTGAAATTGTTCAAACCCTTACATTTAAAGCACTGTGAAAATGCTTGGAAATATTTGTTCATGATTCCTCAGCCACAGACTTCTGTGACGATATAAAGGATACCATGATGACAAAGGAGACTTAGTTCTCCAAACATTCTAACCAGTATTATTTCTTATAAAAACAGCTTCATGTTAGTACTGTGTTACACTTTGTTTCATTATAGTTTGGGGCCAGTGTATTTTAAGGTTGCACTTAAAAACAGAAAATGCATTGCATTATGTAACTACTGTAATAGGCTTCTATTTTTCTTCTTTTTTTCTCCTTTCCAGAGTTCATTATTCTTAGTCTGAATTAAAATTCCAGCTGCTGTAACTCTGGATTCATTGCCTAGTTTTAGCCAAAAAAAGTTAACTTGGCTTGTATTCAAGACTTACTTCCATATTTTCTACCTAAGAAACTCGAGCAGCAGAATGTACATCAGGCTTTTCCAATACCTCTGATCACCTTGCACAGTGATTTCCAACAGGAAATTCTGACTTTTCACATCCAAAGCCAAAGCTACAAAACTCTGTAGCACACGTCAAATTAATGCGTTTTTTCTGTGTATATAATTTCCACGTGGCACAGTTTGAGTAGTGATAGAACTTTAGAAATACACTTTGAGGGAACAATGTGTACTGACTTGACTACACAACTTCTGAAAACACAAGGTCTATTACTGAATCAAGTGATTATTTGCAACTCCTTTAATGTGCTACTACACGTAGAGATTCTCAGGCAGGATATTAACAAAAATTGAGGAAAGACTCAAAAGATACGGGCCATAACTCAGTGCTACAAAGCTTTGGGAATAGGCACCTGCTGTATAAGCTGTTTCTCTGGCTCAGGCTCCAATTTTCTGAGAATCTTGCATTTTGCAAAGGAAATAAACAGGGGAGTTGGTTTTGCAATTGGAAAGCAGAAGAGGAATGATGAAAAAGCCAGAAGTGTATCTGATACCCTACATATGAAGTTAGATCCTAAAGTAATGCCTCCTATTTATTATCACAGAAACTACAACAGATACAAAGAATACAATAACATTACTTGAGAGAGCAAATTCTTAGCTACAAAATGCTGTTCTTAACAGAGACACAACTATCAAGTACGAACTTTTCCCAGTGATGAACAAGAGCAGTCCACCTTCCACCAAACTGAGCAAGTGAAAGCCAGAAGGTGCCAAACCCAAACTACACAGTGAGTGAGGTAGGGCAGTCCAGCCAAGACTGGCAGTTTCTTCCACAGTCCTCAAACTGGTATGGGCCTCAGTATTGTTGCACTGCAAGAGAAAGGGTGTCTTCTCCTCCAGCCTGAGACTTCAGCTTAGTTAGCGCTGGGATGTAACATTCAGAATTGATGGTTTGTCTGGCCCCAAGAAATTCAGAAAGATCATGCTGCCTTTCCCACACTGAAACAGCACACATGACTTTGCTGGTTGAAGGTCAAGTAATGAACTTTTTCTTCAGTGGGGAGTTCATGTCACCACTCCATGGACTGCCATTTTGACTTCAGCTTGTAGTGCTGACTCCCTTTCTCATCACTGGTAATGATGTGATCCAAGAAAGAGGCATCTTCAGCCTTGTATTAGCTCAGTAGGTCTTGACAAACTTACATGCAACATCCTTTTGTTCCAGTGTAAGCATCTGTGGGAGCCATCTGGTACAGATTTTGTCCAACTCCAGTGTTGTCTGCATCATTTGCAATACAAAGAACCTGATATTCAATTCAATTAAAAAAAAACCAAAAACGCTCCGTGGTTGTAATCAAGAAATTCATGTGGATGAGCTTTTCAGGGTGCTCTTCATTTCATGACATGACAGCTTTGAATGCCCATCTAGAACATGTCTGGCCTCTCATTTCATTGTCATCACAGCTGAAATATACCACCCAATGCTTCACTGCACTTGCATCCAGTGTTTGGTCTCCATAAATGTTCACCAACCATCAACAAATGTCAGTGGATGCCATTTTTCCACAGAGAGGAATTAAATTCCACACTTGTTCTTCATACATACTTCTATGTCATACTCAGATCTGTCAGCCTGCCCCTCTGCTGCCATCTGTCACAGAGCAACAAATTGTAATGGAATACTGGTGGGAAGGTTCAAACTCTACTGTCATGCCACCAACATCCAGCTCTGATATCAAGGACCAACTTAATAAAATAGGAGGTATCATTTTCACAGCAGCTCCGGTACAACATAGAGCAAGAAAAAAAAGCATTACCAGGCAATACCACCAATGTCAGTACTTTTCATGTGACACACATCTCTGCTTCAGCACTGCACTATATAAGCTCTTATAGTCAATCTTCAACTAAAGACAGAATGGATGTGTTCTTTAAGCAAGACTGCAAGGGGTTCATAAACATGACACATGCTTATATATGCTGTAGACTCACTGCATCTGTGATTTGCCATTATACCATGCTCCCAAACCAGATTCATTTATTACTTTTAACGAGAGCATTTATATTTCTCATGCCCCCAGCATAGGCAGACTTTTCACTTGCTTAAGGACTCAGTTGGGCACAAATTTCAGCACTACATGGTAGAGCAGAGCTTTAGAAAAATAGACCCTAAAAATTCATCTTCAGTTCTTTAAATGCTCTACCTGAAATGTTTTATATTTATATTACAACAGTTCAGAAGTATATGTATGGATATGCCATTTCCTCTAGAACCTAGGCCACAGATTTCATAGTAACAACACGTGGCATTAATACAATATATTAATGTCTTTGTGGCAGATGATTATGGCAGGAAATGGAGCTTGGTGAATTAACAACCCTAGATGTGAAATATGCTCCTCTAAATTGAACTAGATTAATGCAATACATTGGAATAGTTCCAGCTCCGTCTTCACCACAGCAGGCCTTTTTCCTTTAAATTGTAATCGTATTGCAGATGAGTATCTGGGACATATGAGCCATTCAGCATGAAAGTGCAAAACACAGAGCATCACTAATTATGAGCCCTTCATAAACCTAAATGTAATGTTTGACTCACACACATTGTTGAACTACATACTTAACAATGTTAATAAGTAGTTATTATACCTCTTCTTCATTTAATTCTTCCATCTGGTACATATGTGCTGAAATAACATGCGTCCTTAAGAACGTTACCTCAAATTGACATTACTCAAAAAAAAAAAAAATAGTCTGCCCAAATGGATTAGAGCTTTTGAATTTTCTTAATACAATATCCTAAGATATTATAGTAGTATTCAATAAAAGGTTCTCTCTTTTTGCACATTAGCATAAAGGTCAGATGTTATTGGCATTAAAAGAAGCTAAGACAGTCAAATCTCTTTGAATAGGTACAAACGTGATTTTATCTTGCAGTTCATTATAAAATATGGTTTGCCCTGTGAATCACTTCCTGAATCATGACCCAGTTTTAATGCAACAAAGTAGGTAGACAATAAGTAGAAACTTCAGAAGGTCTATATAGTTATATCCTTTATGCAAGCATACAACAAAATATTGTAACAGAGGATATAAGACTAATTCTGGCTATTAACCAATGCTCTGAGATGTAGAAAGAAAAACTACTACTCCTGAAGATCAGAACATTATACAAGCTGGCTTATTGTAAAAAGACATCAGACTTGATTTAGTTTATACAGTCACAGAATTGATTCTGCTACTGGAACTGTAAGATCTTAATCCCGACAAAGCTGTTGGATTTACATCTGCTTACAGGAATTGTGAATTTGGCTGAAACTGCATAGGGAACCTAAAAGAGGTTTTACTGAAATGTACTTGAAATACCTGACTACATGGTTTTATAGCAACCAACTCTCAGTTTCTGTTAGGCTTAGGATTGGAGTTGTTAAGCATTACAATGTGCATTATATAAAGCTACACCATTTGGTCAAGAGTGTCATTATAATCTATACCCTTATTAAAAGCACAGATAATGAACTTCTTCCATTGTACTTAGTTAAATGGGTAACATAGCTCTGCATACACCTTTGGAGACTGACTGAACTGCATTCCAGCTAACAATAGGTATTGGTCAAGATGCATTATAAGGGAGAGTTACGAACACAACAGAATAATATTGGTGTGGAAAAAGATTCTCTCACTGAGAAAACAGATGGCCAGTAAAAGGGAGCGTAAGCACATATTTTAAGCACTTACATTATGAATAAGCCAACAGCTAAGAAATTTAAAAGAAGCAGTGTTAAAGTTTGTTGCTCGACCAATGTTTTGGAGTCATATGACAACATATGATAAGAATGTGAGTTCTATTACGTCAAGGATACCCATTAGGAGAGAAACAGAGCTACACTCATGCCATGTGTAATTTCAGTTAAGTCACAAATGTGACTAAGTTTATCAGACAAGATCAGCAGAAACACACACTGGAAAAGCAAAATTACTGAAGACCAGTGATTTCTCCTACAGTCCTAAGAATAACAAAGCATATGCATAAGGCACACATGCAGCATATATACACTAGATCAGGGGATAGTACAATACAATTTTCCATTCTCAAGGATAAAACCACAGGCAATACTAAGTAAATACCTGGCATTCTTTACCTAATAATAGAAACCCTCCCCCTTTGCTTTTTCTTGTTTAATTCAGTGTTTGCCACTAAAAGTAGTCAAGACAAGGCCATTTCTTTTCAAATACAGAGCACTAAATCTTTTCCTGTGGTATTTGAGACACCAAACAAAGTTGCATTTGCTTAGTTCCATCCCAGCTCTAACTAAGACACTAATTACCCACCCTTTTAATTGCAAAAAAAATAAAGCAAAAAAATTAAGCACTTTCAAGCAGTATCTAGAGTTGATTTGTCTTTTTCTCTGATAAATTACTCCAGGAAAAAAGTCAATAAAGAGCTCTTGTCATGCATATGGTGACTATTAGATGTATCATGCAGAGAAAGAGCATTCCACACAAGGAAATAATCTTACCCAGCAAATTCTCCACCTTGGGCTTGTGCCTGGCCTGCAATTGCATCCATGATGGCATCTTGGGAATACATGCTGATTGGGGTGTTATACTGGGCGTGAATTATAGTAGCCTTGCCTCCTAGGCCTTTCACCTCAATGGGTTTGTGTGTAGATAGGGCAGAGTCCTTCAGGACACTGGGGTTGAAACGCTCAGTGAAATCCGTACTGAATTATGCAAGAGTGAGGATCAACAGGAAGGGAGGGGAAGAAAGAAGAAAGGTGTGATAGTTAAGTGAGAGAAAAACTACTAACAGAGGAGTGTACATGTGTATTCATGGCATCTCACCACAAAAGCTTCTGTTCAGAGAACAAGAGTCTGCACAATAACAAGTAACAGCTAAGAGCTGGCTGCACTCATGGGTGACATCTTTGTGTTGGCTAACAAACAGATAAAAAAGGTGAAGTGTTGTCTTCATAAAAAAATCCCTATTTATTTCTCATATTTACATATATTAAAATTCTACTCTTACATGCATATGTAGTTGTATATATGCACATAAATACAGGCACACGTGTACATACGCATGCCCGTGGATGTACATACATGAGCAAATTCTCCATGAAGTGTCATACAAAGCACTAGCAAAGTACCATGAGGTGAACAAATGTCAGTAGCAAAAGGAAGAGTTGGCTTAACGTTGGACTCCGGGGAGGTTGTGGATGCCCCGTCCTTGGAGGTGTTCAAGACCAGGTTGGATGGGGCCCTGGGCAACCTGGTCTAGTAAAGGTGTATGTTTGGTGGCTCTGCTAGGCAGGGGGGTTGGAACTACATGATCCTTGAGGTCCCTTCCAACCCGGGTCATTCTGTGATCTGTGACTTGGGCTAAATTGCACCTAGGTTCCTTGTACTGCCTAGCTGAGTACTGTTAACATTCCCACAGTTTATATTAAGCATGGTCTGGAGTTATAATGAAAAAAATCAAAACCTCAGCTCTTAGTCACTGAAGTAATTGCTTTTCCTTAACCGGTGGGATGTCAGATTAATAACCAGTCTGCTTATCCTGCCCTGACAACAGCAGGAGGATGTCAGCAGTGTAGCTCCTGTAAGCTTGCCAGTACTAAGCAAAACTGAGAACCCCATCCTTTGCTAAATGCAGGTATTTCAGAAAGATTTCATTTTGAACTGAGTCAAAAGCTAAGAATGGTTATAGCCCTCCTGCCCCCAGCAGTTGCAACTAAAGTAGTGCACTAATTCTGAAAGACGTAATCCAGTTTGAATGGAACAAGTTGCATTTTCAATATAAAGCCATTACATCATATTGACTATATTAAGTCTTTAGCTGAATTCTTCCCTGGGACTGAACTATATCTGCTTCAGGAGTGGAACAATAGTCTTCTTGTCAGTCTTAAGTTAGCCACAGGGTGTGTTTGAGTACTAAATCTGAACTGCCAACACTGAATTGAAGAAAAAAGAAAATGAAGATGGCAACCATCAGACAGCCATCAGTAAATAGCAGTGATGATGTGCCACCCTTGAGTTCAGCCAGGAAGACTCTGCTTTAAGCCTTCTCTGTGGTGGGATGCCCTGACTGCAGATGGGCAGTAGGAGAGAGTCAGTTACACATCATTCAGAAATATTCCTCAGAACATAAACAGCAACATGCTCAAGGAACAGAGACATAAGCAAGCACATACTGTACTACAGCCATAGCCTTTAATGACACACATCAGTGTTAAAAGGGAAGAAAATGGGAAGCTGGATTATACATTCTGGGAAAAGTGAAATATGATCTTTTATTAATAACAAAACACTTTCACATATAAAAGGCCTCTTCATCACCTGTTCTCCAACATTATATTACTATTCTGCTGACATCATCTGTCCAAAGGTGATATGCAGAAATGTCTAGCATGTTATACTCATGACTTCACAGCATGCACATGCCTTACTCTAACAACAGTACCTCTCTTCTTCGTAACATTCTCAGTGATCACCTAATCATCACAAACACATAAGTCCCAAAGAACTTGAATTTACAGTTCTCATTTCCCCAAGCTACAAGGCTAACTGAAGAGATTCTAAAACCAAGATCCGCAGAGACTGTGAACCAAAGGATGGAGAATGAAATTACCACTTTTATAATAGATACTTAAAGATGATACGTAAAAATAAATGCCAAAGAAAGACAGCAACACCCCTGTAATGTGACTTCTGCTTTCCAATACAGTCAGAACAATTATCAGTGTAAGATGTCGAGAGCTTTATTTGCCCACAGGACCTGCATCGATTGCATGACATTACTTCACTGAAATAAACAGAAAATTCCAGTCACATGAAAATTATAAGTATTAAATATTATTTAAATTGTATGTATTCTACTACTTCTACCCTTCTCTTATCAGTTTAAATTTGACATATAACTAAAACAGGTATTTATTTTAAGCTGAATTTAACCCAGTCTTTTCAGTAATTTAATGACAACATTCAGCTCAGACACAGAAGAGGACTTTAAAAAAAGAATACTCTGCCCTCATCTTAGAAAACTCAAGATCAGAGCTGAGGAATTTGTCAGCTTCACAAACAGAGGAGATCAATCACAGCTCCAAATCAAACAAACCCTTATGTGGGGAATATTTTGTTTTTACTAGAGTCAATTACTTTTTAGGTCTTTTCAGTATCAATATCTATTAGCAACCTAAATTAGAGTTCTAATGGAGTTCAACTTCAGAAATTAAGTTAATGCTTAGACAAAAAATACATCACTAATAATGCCCCTAAGAACGCTCCAATAAATCCCAAGGGCACAGCATCTACATAAAAAGTTAGAAAGAATCCAATCCTGACTATAAAAATGAAGAAGTCTGAAAGCAGCTACATGAACTAGCTAAGCACAGATGCTAAGTCCACGTGCAGTATTAAAACACCACCATGAAAAATATACATCGTGTGCTTAGAACAGAGCACTTCTGGATTACAATAGCAGCGTCTGATGCTTGCCAAACCAATAAGATTCAAAAAGAAATAAAAAGCTCATAAGCAAGACACAGCAGAAACATCAGGGACCATGCTCCCCCGGAAAGCAAATCTTCACACATACAGCATAACACAAATATTTAGCAGTACATGAATAATACTAACTTGGAAGTGGTGTTGGTTATAACCTAAAAGAAGAGAAAGAGAACAAACAACATCATAACCAAACAGAAAATATCAGTAGTTTTTACAGTCCAAAAGGAAAAGGTAGTTACAGCTTACTAAAGCTTTAAGGCCATCTGCAAATAAGAGTGAAAACAAATGTATGCCTGAAAACACCAACATGATTAAGAAAGGAAAAAAAGCAGGGATTATAGTTTATCTAGATGGATTTAGTTGGGTACTATGGTATTTCGCCTGACCCTTGAACATGATGTTATTACTGTACATGCCTGAATGTGCTATTATCTAAGTGTATCGCAGGAAAAAAAAAAGTATTTGCAGAGTAGATTCTCAACTAAAAATAGCAAATGAGTTGTAGAGATTATGTTCTTTCCTTAGATACTAAATATTCAGGGGTGAAATTGGTTCACCTCAGGTTATCCTCAAAATCAGCATTGCAAGATTGACCTTTTTTTGTCTTTTACTTGCTGGAGAAAATTCATTGAATGTTTTAAATCTAAAACTGAGGTACGTGCCTTCTTATTTAACTACCTATTGACTGAAATTTATATGAAATTCATATTCTATGTGCACAGTCTGAAAAAACATGTAGTTATGGTGAATTCTGCTTCACTGCATAAACAACAAGAGACTGCGACTTGAATGGTAATTCCAAAAGAAACACAATAACAAGCTGAAAAAAGTCTAACATAGTGAAAGCTGGGAGCAAGAGAGCATGCTCAGACTGTCATATCCTATGACATTACTTGCTAATAACTTCAGTTGGTTTCAAGAATAGCTTTCACAGGATGCATTTTCCCTTAGTTTCTTTAAAGCTTAGATTGTATTCGCAGATGAAGAAAAAGCCAATGTGATTTGAGCAAACAAACAATGAAGAGTAGGGGATCAGACAATCTTCTCTCCTTATTTAGCTGCAGTTAACAGTACCAGGCACTATGCCATCCGCCTTGTTGCTGTAACGCTGGATCTGAAGTAGATGTGGGACTGATACAAAACACTGGACATCAGCGTTAGACTGACATTCAAACCAGAATGCCATGCTTTTTCTCTTAGGGAACCCTTGATATGCTGCACTTTTACATTCATAAAACATACAGGCGTTTTGCAATTGGTTCACCCTGTTGCATTTTTCATGATTGAAAAATGCTCTTACAAGTCAGAGCTGCTGTAAAGGATTTGTACCTTTCGCTTTTCACTGGCAAGGCAATCACAGATTGCCTTCTGCAATTACTGTTCTCCAGCCTCAGATTCAAGAATATTCTTCTAATTTTATAAACCCTACATAAAGCCAAATATAACAATCTAGTTATATAAAGTTACAGGAACCAGCAGAGCTATATTAGGAACAAGCTGTAGCCTGTAAGCATATCACTGATCCTATATCCATTTTAGGTACCTACAGGATGACAGCTGGGCACTCACTTACAATGAAATACAGTCTAACAGTATCATTTTCTGAAGTGGATTCTGATGGATGCTTTAATCCACTAATCCAAGTCTCTGCTTTACACGTACAATGACGGAACATCAGGGTGCTTACCATAGCCTTTAACAAAAGGGTATCTTATAAAAACAAATATATGTGCAAAGATAAAACACTACATGTGTATACCAAGAACAGCTCAACAGCCACATCTCAAAGATTTTTTTTAGGTGTGAAGATGTTACCAATTTTCTTCAAAGAGTAAAGCTTTGTTTCTCTTGACATTCCATATGCTATAAGAGAACCCTCTCTGGTTCAGAGCCGCACACTAGTTTAACTCAATTCTAACTACAGACACATGAAAGACCCAACTTGCTGCATATAAGGGTCATGCATTAAGAAGCAAGTAGCCCAAGCCACCTGACAAGGACACGTGGGGACAGGTATTTAATGCCCTTGACCCACAGTGTGAAAAATAACTTGCACTGGAATGGAAAAAGAGCCACATGTCAGAAGCTGTGATTCATTCTTTACATTTATTAATGTTCCCCTTCAGGGGCACAAAGTTCTGCACTTTTAAAAAGCCACCTCTGTGTTTCTTAACCTGGCTCAGGATCTTCAAATCTTAATGTGCAAGTGCATCAGAGCAGCAGATGCTCTAATATACTGGCAAAATCAAGGAAACAAACTTTAACTTAGTTTTTAGCTTATTGACAGGATGGTGAAACCTCTGACAGCAATTCATACAACTATGTTTAAATGACCTGGCAAAAATAGCAAATTGAATTTGCATCTCAACAAATCAAAACAAAACACATCTTCAGATTTACACCCAAACCTGCATTTCCTTATAACTTTTACTCCGCTGATAAGTGCATGCTCATGAATGCACAGTTTCAAAGCTCCAATACAACCAATATCCACCTCTGATCTTGTGAGACAACATAATAAAATAGGAGGCATTACTTTTGGAACAGACTTTGTATGCTTTGATTATAAACGTGTACATGTAAAGGAGAAAAAAAAATGGAAAAACAGCAAAATGAAGACAGAAGTGTGGTAGCAATTGGACAGATCTGTACAGTGGGAAAGGCCGTACAACAGAGATGTGATGATGGAAGGACAGGCGTGATACACAGGTGCTATAAAGAAGGGGAAGACTGCTCACCCATATCTGAAGATTCCAAGTTCACAGTGGAAAGCTCTCCCAAAGAGAGATCTCCACAAAGAGATCCTTCCCCTGTGGCAGTCAGCCCTTAAAAGGTGCAGCCAGGCTCTACCCCTTCCTTTCACACAACTGAATTGCATTCACCTGTGCTCCCAGGGCTGACCGGGTCCTTTCCACAGGTGCTCAATCAGTGGGTCAGACCATGGCTCAATAGTTACCATGCAACTATTTTCAGCAGCAGCATCTTTTCTGCACCCCAGCAACCACAGTCATTGAGTTACATGGCCCCTTCACAGTTCCTTCTGGTATCACAAGTGTGCTTCACTCTGACTGCTGTGAATGATGGTTGCAGCTGTGCTGTTACTTCAGTAATAAACAGTTAGAATGCAGAGCCATCCAAAATACAGACATTAAGAAGGTACGTGAAGATAGTGGGAGAAAGAGTGAGATACACTCCCAGAAATCATGGCTTTTTGAAATAAAACAAATATTAGCTTTCCTCAAGAGAACTGTAATTGGAAAGCAATTTTGAGGTACACTTGGCTGATCTTGCCTATAAACCTGATTTCTTTTAAAAAGGAATTGTCCTTCTTAATTACCCTGTATGAGAAGAGAGTGTAGAATTTCTTCAGTTAAATTAATTGGGATTGGAAATGCTGAGTCACTGAATTATGGAACTACAGGAGTTGGAAGAGAACTGTAGAGACTGAGTCCAACCCCTCTGCTAAAGCAAGTTCCCTACAGTAGGTTGCACAGGTAGGCATCCAGATGGGTCTTGAATAGCTCCAAA
This sequence comes from Coturnix japonica, assembly GCF_054131305.1. Lineage (NCBI taxonomy): Eukaryota > Metazoa > Chordata > Aves > Galliformes > Phasianidae > Coturnix > Coturnix japonica. The sequence continues at coordinate 6,020,086 of NC_140670.1, forward strand.
AAAGGATAACCCACAACCTCACTGGGCAGCCTGTTCCAGTGCTCTGTCACCCTCACTGTAAAGAAGTTAATCCACACATTTGTGTGGAACTTCCTACATTCCATTTTTGGCCATTGCTCCTTGTCACATACCACTGATAAGAGTTCAGCCTTTTCCAAATTGCTTCCTGCACTTTAGTTACATAAAAACATTGATCAGAACTCCTCTCAGCCTTCTCCAAGCTGAACAGACCCATGTCCCTGAACCTTTTCTCCTATGGGAGATGCTCCAGAGACAATCATAGTGAATGACCAAGAGAGTTATGATAAATTATCATCTTAACCAGAAGAATAACCTAAAGCATTTATACATGCTCTTTCATAGGAATAGATCATCTGAAATTTTTGTTGCTTTTTCCTCATGTAAACAAATCCCTCTTCTTGAAATTAGAACTTTTCCCATATTCCTAAGAAGAAAGTTTTAAAATAAGCATGAATAAACAATGCCAGTTTAAAATGTTAAGGCAGATAAAGTAGAATTCATTTCTTATTGCTTTTCATCACACTCTGCAGTCCAATTTGCTTACTTCCCACACCTAACAATAAAGCAGTTTCTCTGCAATATATTAACATACTGAAAACCTTGACAGTGTGAGACCAGTAGGGAGCATCTGCAGATAATGCCCTCTTTATATATACAAATTAAGAACACAATGATCAGATGTAAGACACAATGTTCAAACCAGAAGATTCAACAAATGGCACTTTTAACTCATTAATGCATAGGAAAGCCAGTACATTAAGGAAGGGATTAAAGCAGGACATAGCAGTACACTAGCATGTCAGGCTTGCTAATCAAAGCAATTTCTCCTTAGGAAAGTACCAAAGGGTCAGATATCTACTGTAGCAGCTTCTATAATGGCTGGTAGGGAAACTACCTTTAGGAGAATGCAGACATCATTTTAAAATGACACAGCTCTGATGTGATGCTACAGATGCTACAGTCATTGGGTTTCTTCTCACGCTCTGATGATTATTGCCAATTCATATTGCAGTTCAGACCTCAATCATGATTACAACACAGATGTACAACAGGGTAGGTACTACTACATTCATTTTTCAGCAAAATCTTGTTTGAATATTACTATGAACTTATTGAAACATTAAATATTTTACCAAGTTACCTACCCTCTAGGAAGTCCACCTTCCGAATCCCTTCGTCTGAGACTTAACTTATGCATCTCAGCCATTTCCCTTAGAGTTTCTGCTGAGTAAAGGCCAATAGGGTTGTTATATTGCCTTGCAGGGCTCAGCTGGCGTACGGGACTATTGCCATCAGTCAATACAGGGCTTAGCTTTGAACCTAGATTACTCTTTGCAGGTGAAATGTCGGGAGTCACAGACTGAGAGGACATAGAAGATCTAACTGTGGTAGTCTTTAAGTAAGAAGAGCTATTTGAAAAGCTGATCTCTTCCTTGTTGAAGTAGCCTGAAAATGTTCCATTGGTTGCTAAAACACTACCCATAGGCCCAGTCGCCGTGTTAGTTAGAGGACTGAAGGTTGCTCTGTTGTCATTGATTTCCCAAGCAGGTTCCTGTAGTAGCAAACATGCAGGCCAAGAAAAGAAAAAAAAAAAGAAAAGAGCAATCATAGAGCACATGCAAAAAATAACACAACCGCAATCACTGCTTTCTAAATATATTGATAAACTAGCAACAAACAGATTAAGGGCCAAAGCATCCATCCTCTCAGGGAGGATTTCAAACAAAGAAGCTCACTATTTCTAAATCAGGGAAGTAAAACACACTCAAGCATTTCTTTAAAACATTTCATTTAGTTTAATCAACAAATTAAAGCTTATCATTAGAAGAGCATTTGCTATTGGTCAACTTCATATCAATGAATATATACAAATACAACAGTCTATTAGTTTCTAAGGTAATTAAGAAAACTTAGAAGATATCCTAAGGTCAGAATTATCTAAAATAACATACAAGCATAAAAACCAATCTCATTATTATCAAAACATAATTATTCTAAAACACACCATTCTATTTTTCACGAGTACGCTTGAAGTTACTGAAGCCCACACCTTGCATTGCTTACACAGGCTTTGGTTCATGCTAATTAGGCCATGCAACACTGTTAGCAAATAGACCAAATGGACTCAAGAATAGATATCTGCTCAACAGACAGAAGGCCTCTAGTTTGACAACTTATGCATAATTTCCACTTGAATTATTGTGTGCGTGAGTACCTGGATGACGGCTGTATGATCCCATAGCTATGTCTCAGATAATGTTTCTAACTAGGACCACATTCAAAGTCACAGTAAACTCTCCTGACAATAAGTACACTCAGAAAAGCTTATGCTTGTTATCAAATTAAGAGAATCTCATCTTGGGATAAGGTAGTACTATGCTTCATTTTGACAAATGATTTACTATTAATGCAGTTTAGTGTAAATGATGTAAAAGCATTTTACACCTCTCTATTTTCTTATTCTTTTTTTATGCATTATTACAATAGAAGAGAACTACTTATGCTTTGGATATCCTAAAACAAACAAACAACCTCACTTTTTACCATTCTGCTTGTCAGCCTCTTTGTCTTGACAATATCTAACAGTGGCTTCCTTTTGTCATTTAGGCAAAGCACTGTCTTCATGTTTTGGCATGTCTGTTCAGCAGGTCAGGCTCTCTACATGCAGTGTCTTTGAAAATCTTTTGCATTTGCAGCTTTGGGAAGGTTGCCTCACACAACATGAGGGAACAGTCAGCACGATCAATTACAAAACTACCCCACCTAGGGTACGATGCAGAAGTGTTCCATGTGTGAGAGGAAAAAAAGAAGGTTTTCAGAGGTACTTGATTCTGTGACTTTAAACAATTCTCAGCATTTAATGCTGTACTCTGAAATATCACAGAATTACCAAGGTTGGGAAAGACCTAAAAGATCATCCAGTCTAACCATTCACCTATTACCAATAGCCCCCACTAACTCACTCTGCACATATTTTAAAACAATAAATTAAGTGATTTGAAAAGTAGCTGCTTTATTATATTGTTTTTGTGTCTGTAATTATGTAGTTTGGGTAAGAAACTCTTTAGCTGAGATATCCAACAAAATATTTTAATGCTTCGCAACTTACAGGTTTCTCTAGAGCCCATAACAACCACCTGAAGTTTATCTGAGAAGCTGAGAGCTCTGGCTCCAGTCTAAATTGCCTTTAGGCTTATGCATTTTTTTCCCTAGAGAAGAAGGTTCACTCTCATCTTCCTCCCTGGACCTGCAGCTGTAACAGGTTCCCAGGTACCCGCACACCCCAGTTCAGAGGTCCAGCCAGCCAGAGCCTGAAGTCTGGCTTGGGGGACAGGAAAAAGAAGGGGACACAACTGTCAAGAAAGAAGAGCTCATAACCTACTCTCAGCGACAGCTAGCACAAGAGCAGCTGATAACCTACAGGGGCATTTTGCCTCCTTTGGGCTGGCACTGCCGTGTTTGCCTTATTTAACTTCCTACAGGCACTTCCCCATACATACATGAACCATATACCTGTGAATAATTTAGCCGCTGATTCCCTACGTTTGCTGGTATAGGTTATCATTATCTTTATTTACTGACTTAGATGCTGAGGTTCACTACAAAGATAAATATTTTACTTTCTCCTCTTGGATTTTTCAAATACTGAAGTCCAATAAAACAAACTTAAAACTTTCTTTTTTTGTTAATAAACATAAAGAGATTTTAGCTGGCATTAATAGCTGCCCGGAGCTGTAGAAATAAACATAAAAGTGCTATTCCTTTTAAAGTTAATAAATAAAATTGAATTACAGACTCCAGTGATTATACTGTGACACTGAGAACAGCAACCCACCAGCATTAAGTGGCCTACTGCAAGTTTCCAAGTATTATAGTGGCTGTCAGCATTACTTCTCAGGAAACACAGCCAACAGTAACAAACATCCCCGTGTTTCCCAGCTGCCTCTCATCCCAATCTGCCTTGTCATCTCCGAGGCTGGAAGAGCAAGATAACATTTACAGCTATGCCAGTCTGTTGCTACTCTTCAGCCGACCAGAAGAGGAGGCTCTAGCATTGAGCAGTGGGCTTGCAGCTATCTCCTGCTGTGAGGGAAAACTGAGTTTTGATTTCCCAGTGTGATGGCAGTGAATGAGCTTGTAATTAACAAGAGTCTCAAACATTAGGAATACAAGGAAGCTACAAACCAGTTCCATCTCTATTCTGCAATATTATTAGTTCTTTTTCTTATAGTTACTTAGTTTCTATGAAAAGCAAATTCTGCTTTTATATATTGGAGAAGCAAGAAAAGTTTATATAGAAAAAAATATTTTCACATCCTCTTTTTTTGCAAGCTCAAGTACCTTTTGTCTCTTTCTGTGGCCATACAGTCTTTATTATAATCAATTCCAGCTTTTAGCGCTTCAGGGAGAACAGTTTTACATCTCTCCCACTACAGTAATGAATTTGACCTCGCAGCACACTCAACAAAAAGTGTTACTTTAAGCTTTTTATAGAAAAGAAAATAGAGGCATAATAGCATTAAATGAGTCTGCTCAAAGACACTCAACAAACAGATCCCAGCTCAGCCTTTTCCATTGTACAGTTCGCTAAAGAGACCTATCCTCTTTGTCTATTTTCTCTTAGTTACATTGGTACCTAAAGTTGTCTGGAAACAAGACTTTAGCATTATGAGATCCTCAATGGGATTCTGTAACGTGCATTCTGTAGGGTAGTTATATTATTACAATGAAAGAGGCTTTCTTAATACCTTTATACAAAGGGAGAAATGTTAAATAGATGCACTTAGCCTTAAAGGTTCAGGTCAACTATTTTGAACTGCACTGAGCTGAATCCTCACCTGTATTACATATAATTGAAAAGCTAGCAGAAGTTCACTGACTGGTAATAGCTTCATCTCAAGACCTTGGATTCATACCTTCTCTTCTCCCTGTTTGAATGCCGTTAGCCATAATTATCTCCTCCTCCTCCACCTATGCTACATCTGCAGCACAATATTCGACTAAAACCCTAAATCAAAGCTGTTTCAAGTTTAACATTAGAGAAGAAAATATTGAAACTGCGAATCAGTTTAACTCTTCAGTTACTTATAGTTGCAGAATCTGTAACATCAATCAGCTCACAAAGGTAATTAGAGAATGTGTTACTTGGGATAGATAGGAAAAACTACCACTGTCCTTCGTAACATCTCTTTTAAAGAAGGCATCTTTATTATTTCTCAAGTGTGGAAAGCAATGACCATAGCAAAGAAGGAATGCATGCTTGAAAATTAGTGAAAGCTACATTCTGATTAAAGTAACATACAAAAGAATTAATGGCTTATATTAAGACACTGAACTTGCACATGCAGATTTTTTTTAGCTAACCATGCCTTAACCTTGACCCAGAAAGAGGTAAGAAAAACATCCCTTGATGTTTGAGGTCAACACTGTCATGATTGTGTTGTAATGTCGTCGTTAGCTATTTCAGTAAAGCAACTGAACTCATTTCATGTGAACCATCAAAGTCTAAACATTGCAAAGCAGTGATGTGAAGGTGGCAGCTTTTTGCCTATGTGTCAAAAAACGCTTCATTTCCACAGTGATGGCGTTGACAGAAATAATAAAAGGAGAAACAAAGAAACGTTGATTAAGTGTATTTACTGTTAATGTACCTTATTGTGACAGCCCATACTGCTGTTTGCATCACTAAGGACACTTTATTCTGGATTTTGAGACCTATTTTCTAATGTTTTGATGCCTTGATTTCAATCCAAACCATCCTCAGAGAAGAATTCCACTTCCTATGCTCAACATTATCTTTTTCATAGCTAGAATTACTGTTCTCCACTTCAGCTGCTTTTCTATTACTCAGATACAAGTCTTAGCCCAAGAAGACATACTGCTGGCTATAAATAGTCCTGTTCTTATATCTGGTCATCAGCTTCTGTGCTCCAAAACCGAAGTGTCACTCCTAACCTGCTAACAGCCTCCCAGCCCAGCACTCCACTGCTGCCTGTTCCACTAGGCCATAGATCTTGCCTAAAAAAACCAACCTGTTTAGATACTGTTAGAATGCCTGTCCCCCACCATGCCTTCAACATAGATGTCACCTTTTCCAAATAAAGGTGCTACAAATTCTCTTTTCTAGCTACAGCTACTGCTTGTAACCCATTCAATACAGGCTACCTTCAGTAGCTGCTATAAGCATTTCCTAAGCCAGGATACACAGAATGCTCAAGTGTAAGCTAACATGCTCTTGAAAAATGATCAAGTCCTTTGGTATTATATCTCTCAGGCAGATCAAAATAGGAAATGTGAAGCACACTTTATGACTTCTGTGTCAAAGGCATTTTTAAGACTTGTAATAAACCTACAGTGTGTGGAGTTAACTTCCCTACAGGGTAGTTGGATATGGAAAATAGTTTTGTGTGGTAGGCAGCTTTGAATGCCTATTGCAATAGTTTCCAAACTGACGCCTTCTATGGAAGAATCACACCTAACACAGAACCATAGAAATTAGATGCATTTTTATACAGGCTTTGTACAGGCTTGCAATGAGTTTGCTAAAAAACCTATGTCATACCTGCATAGGTATTAGTGAGGGTCTCAAAAGACAGTCATCAGCCTTGCATTGGGAAATAACTCTGAAGACTGTGTACTTGCTGCCTTGAAAGCTAACAGCATTCCCTGTAGTTCTTGAAGGAAAATAAGTACTCTCTTCCCCTTCCTACCCTGATTGAAACAAATCTAATTGAAAGAGTGATCCACCCTTTTTCTTCTAGGGATTTCTAAGTACTGTTTGGTGTGTCTTCCAATAACTTCCTCCAAGATATTAACTGTAAAAAAAACCCTTACCAAAAACACTAAAAGATCATGAATGAAATAATATTTCTTCTGACTCAACTAACACTCTTCAAGTTCATTTCAAGTTTAGTAAAATAACATTCATTCTAGTTACTCTCCCCACTTGTGTTCCCTACCTTCTTGCTAGCTTCTGTGTGTCTGTGGTAGTTACGTGGATGATGCCAACCTTCTAAGTTCTGAATTTGGAAAGTATGGCATTGATTTTAAAAAATACTTTAAATTTTATCACCAGAAACTCCAACTATTAAAGTAGGAGAAGATCACATACTTCTCCATGTCTTTAGACCATAAATGTTTCTTTCTCACGTTACAAGATTGGGATGAATCTGGTGCAGAATGAATAAAATTGAAGTAATGGAGATTTTACCTCCTCTCCATTTATCTAATTAAATACATCAGCAATACAAACATCCTCCTCAGTGCTTTAGCCTTAGGATATATGCCATCTGTCAGGCACCCTAACTCCTCAGTTCCTCCAAAATACATCTGAGGTCTTGTTAGAGACAGTCAATGAATGACTGTTCAAATACGAGCCTTTAAACTACGGAAGCTAACATTTAAGAACAGAAACCAAGCCATCCTTTTCCTCTGCCAGTTGCTGTAATTCACAAATTCAACTTGTGTTTCTATGTTTATGTTTGTTGAATAATGCAATAAGAACACAATACAATGCAAATCTTCAGTTCCCTTCTATGTCTGCATTCCAAGTTGGTGCATTTCCAATAGTAGTCTGGATTTAGTTACACCAAGGCACTTGTCCAATGGGTTTTTCCCCAAGATTATACATAAGCAAGCATCTACTTTCAACATCTTTAGTAGCTGCTTGCTAATATGAAAAAACAAAGTCAGAAAGACAACAGATTCCAGTTGTTCAGAATTCTATCAGAGGACAGCTAGATGGTTTGGTTCTGTTAATCAGAAACTAGCAAAATACAGCTCATCAGGCACACTGTAATCAGTTTTGCTTCCTATGCATTCATTCTCTTTTTATTTAGGAGGGACTTAAAGCTATCTTCAATAGTAGGTATTGACCTTCTCTGTGATAGATAAAAACAAACATGACCGAGTATAACTGTGTCACATACCTTCTGGTGGGGAATTACAGCTCTGGGTGAGTCAATTTTGGGTGGTGTGGTTGAAACTGGCACTGGACGTTTCGATCTGGGGATGAAAAAGAAGGTTTTGCAATCAGAACTTTTTTTTTTTTTTTTTCCTAGTTAAAACGTTACATTTCTTGCAGAAATGCTGCTTTACCAGTAGTGAAAATTAGGCAAAGCTAATACTTTTTCTGGTCATCATACAGCTTCTTCTATGGTCTCACTTGCAGAAGTCTTAGATGTGAAAAATAACACCTGCTTTAGTTTCTCTGAACAATGAAAAGCCAGTAATAACAGAAGAGCCTTTGGCTTTGCATCACCCATTTTATAGTACCTCATGATTGGATTCTTGCAGATGCCAGTCAGCTGTAAAAGGAGACAAACTCATGTTTGGACAGCACTCTGGAAAATGGGACCTAGAAGCACTTCTAGACCTTCTAGAGCACTGAATACCCTTCTGAAATCTACCCAGAAAACTTAGGATCACAGGAAAATGAACTGAAGAAAGTACAAATAATCAAAGGAATCACAGTTATGCTATTGCTGTCCTATTGCCAACCCACAGATTAGAGTTACATTTCACAATCTCATCCATAAAAGTTATATTTCATGATTAGGACAGGGGAACAAAAATGAAATAGAAGTACTTAAAATCACACAAAACTGTCACTGGAGCAGAAGTAGCTATGACATCTGGAACCATCCGCTTTAGGAAAGAAATGAATAGGGGAAGATATTATAGAAGTTATGAAAATAGTGAATAGTAGGAAAAGGGAAATACAGCTACGTTGGACATAAAGTAAAATTAAAAAGATAACGTATCTATCTAATGGATAGAAGGCAAAATTTGTTTCATAGATTAGTTGATTAACCTCAAGTGAAACTTAACACTACAAGACAACACTGACACTATGAGAATAAAAGGAATCAGGAAGGATTAGATAGTTATCCTCATAACAACAACACAGAAGACGTTTTTGGTTCAGTAAAGTTAAGTAGCCATACATGTTCTCATTTTTCATTGCACAACTTAATAACAGATTACGTGTGGAAGATACTCCATTTTAGGCTCATTATTTCCTTACTGAGAGTTTTGTTAATCTTTTAAATGACATACTTAACAATGGCAGCTATCAGAGAAAAAAAACCTGAGAAAAACAAAAACTAGGGCCAGTCACAGTGAGAATCCACATGTTGAAACATCACATCATATTGAGCTATTTAGCTTTATTTGCCACATATAAAATATCCATGTAAGATACTAACTAGGAAAAAATGAGATAACTTCACAGGAACAGGGAGATTTCTTAACGGAAAACAGAAGTTATGCAACTCTTTTAACCTGTCCACAGCAGGGGGAATGGAACTAATTGTACTTCATGGTTCCTGCCAACCCAAGCCACTCTATGATTGTATGATTCCTGAAGCAAGAGGCTAGAAAATCATAAAAGGCACTAATTACTGATGTTTACAGATTACATATATCATAATATAACATAATAACAACCTGAGAAATTCTTCAGGTTCCTAGGACAAAGGCCCATCATTAACCCATCTTCCTTCAGAAGCGCTTCCACCAATCATTTCAACTAAGAGAAAAAATAACTCATATTTAAAGACTTAACATGAAAGAAAGAGACCTACCTCTGCTCTCACGAGACCCTATCTGAAGCACTGCATTCAGGCCTGGGGTCCCCTATGATTCTGCTGTTTAATTTATTTCTATTTTTCCCAGTCGTTACTCAAGCACAGAAGACGCTGAAGAGTTTTACTTATTTCAAATGCTGCTCATAAACGACCTCTGCTATTCACAGCGTTACCCAGCTAAGATAATTATTTCACACTGACTTTGAGGTTTTAAGATATTACTTTGAAACAAAGTGTTCTTGCATAGCTTTGTCTTGGATGTTTGTAACAGTGATATTTAACAACAGAATGATCAGGCTTGCTAAACTTGGCACAGGTTTGCATCAGACAAAAGGGCAAAAGAGGTAAAGTCAATTTGTGGAATGAAAAATGTATGTACTTGTAAAGTGATTATTTACCTAAGAGCTATCATCCCTCAGGGAAAATATCCAGCACGTTTAGGCTATTTTGCTCTCCCTTCTTTGCTATACCATATCCTGCAACAACACTACTAACTTAGATTCACTGCTTTCCAAGACACTGAGGTGCTGCTGCTGTGCATGTCTGTCTCAGTTTACATTTTAATTCATTGATTGCAAAATTATTCTACTCCAAATGCCCATGGAATACGCTTTGTTTATAGAGCTGCAAGAAAGATGAAAGTCCAAATTTCACTAATGATTGTGATAACTATAAATATGATGTTGAAATATTCCCGGAAGACTACTGCAGTTTAAAAGCAGTACGAATCTAGTTTTGAAAAGCAGATTAGTTTTGACGTTATTGTTGATATAACAGTCAAACTTTCAACTTGTTCCCGTCTACCTAAATGTATCTTTAATTAAAGAGCACTTGACTTCAATCCTATTATCTTCAAACTTACAACAAAAGACTCAGATGCACTAAGAGGAGCTGCCTGCCTAAGAAAGGGATTCCAGATAGTTTGAGTTTCATAATGCAATAGCAGCTTGCCCCTCCTCTCAGGTGAGCATACTACCATACTTGGAGACAGGAGATATGATCTAACCACTGACAGATCTTTTTCATGCTCACAGAAGTTATTTCTAGTTTATAACCTTGGCAGTCAGTGTCTATCTACACTTGTTGGATTCTCAGGACAGCTAAAATCATTTTTACGTTAAGCTCTTCTTCTCACTTCACTATAGGTGAGCATCTAATTATACACTGATTAAGATGCTGAAAATAGTACCTTAATGTCTCAAAACTTGGGAAGAAAAAAGGGAGAGTCTATAGAAAGGGAACAAATTAACTTTGAAATACTTAGAAATCATTTTACCTACTTTACATATCTCCTAATTTAATGGAGTAATAATGGAGTGGGTCACACAGTGGGATGAAGTCTATAGCTTATAGAACTGGGCTTCAGATACATATGTATTAAATGCAATAATATTAATTGGGGAAAAAATGACAGAAATAAAACAGCCAGTCAGAAATATACTTCATGGTCATCAGTTCAATACATCCATCTTGAGCCAAACACTGAACTAAGTATCATACATAGAAGCTACTTATCAATTCTAAGCCTTGCAGGGAAAATCCTGAGTCTTATGATCCCTCAGCTGAAGTTCTCTAAGCTCTACCTGGGAGATTAGCATCATCTATGAGAATCATAAATACAAACCCCACAATACTTCATACACCACTGTACTACCCGCTGGGGCTAGGATGAAGCCTAGTTTCACCTTATTGAGATTGCACCCATACCTGCACTGAAACTGATAAATACTTCCATCAGCAGTTTTGTTTCATGTCAACAGTAATGCAAATATTAGCATTCGGACGGATGACTGACTTGTTAATTATTTTCCGGCATTGCTCTACACTAAGACTGCAGAACTGGCAGTTATGCTTCTCAGGCCTGTCGTGCATTACCCATAGCAATATATGAACAAAAATATTAATAAATGGCACCTCTAAGTAAGCAGAGATTCAAAGGTCTGTGGAAGAGAATGTTTGCAAGTGTATAATATCTGTTTCCTTCAGAAGGGATTTGAGCAAGGGGGAGCTGTAACTATTATAGGACAGAAAAATTGAAGAACAAAGAAAACTTGGGGAGTTTAGAGAAAGGAATGAAAGGGAACGGGAGAGAAAGTACTTGTGAGATTGTGAGTTTTGAAACCATCTAAACATTCTGAAGCAGCAATCAAATTCCACTCTCGTGTTTTCTCTTAAACTCCCCCTTGTCCCACTGGATGGCACCTAGACATCTTCCTTACTCTTCCCCTTTTTCTTGCGTGGCAAAATCCCTTCAACCTGAACTCCCTTGTATTCTGCCCATGAGCTTGTTCCCTCCTGAAAGGACTGACTGGCTACTAATGCCTCCATTGCCTCCCAGTTTACTCAGTATCAGCCCTGAGATTCCCACACCCCAGCAACAACTGAGGGTAGAAATCAGATTGCTCAGCTGTAAAGAAGAACATTACAGAATCACAAGGGAGGGACTGAAATAGAATCACAGTAATCAGGGAGGGTTCCGTGCTTAATCATACATAATCTTACTTGAAATCTGTCAATTCAGTAGTTATTTTTTATTTATGATTGTATTTATTATTTCTAATTAATGCCAGATGCTAAAAAAGAAATGTAATTAAGGTGAACCAGCAAATAATTAAGTAATTTGTTAGTGTAAGAAGAGAACAAAACGTTTAGGTTATGAAAGGATCTGGAAGACTTGTTACAAGGAGCAGGAAAGTGCACTGTCTTTATTCAGTGCTTATATGTATTGACTCGAACTAGAAATACCATTCCCTCACTCATCCCAGTAAACATAAGTAAAAATGTTGAGGATTCAGACTTAAACATTTACCTGTGTGTGTATATATATATGTATGTTTTTACTGAAGAGCATCTAACGTGAAACACAGCCATTTCTCCTGTTCAGCTTTCCCCTGTCATGCACATAGTATATCTGACACTTAGATCACCTCCATTCAAGTACCACCAGACTCCAAGGGCAGTCCTGCAGCTCTTTGCTTTCCAACAGCTTTGTTAAAGGTGAAAGTCATTCAGCTGCAGATTTCAGATCAGCCCTGTGGGCTGTTGTAGACAACCACCCTGAAGAACCAGCAAAAAAAAAAATCAGGGAATACAGCCAAGCCTCAAATGTATGATTAATCCATCTCCCTTCATAAAAAAGGAGGGAAAGAGAAACACAAAATAATAATGCAAAAATCAACAGCTGCCTTCTGTTGAAGGCACTTCTCACAGTAGTTCAAGTGCTGTCCAACTCCGAATATGTCAATGATGTTACAAAAAGTCTACTTTCCCCTTTGCCACTCAACATTTGCTAAAAGCAAGTCTTACTCTAGATACTTTGAGCATCCTGACCACAAACGACTTGTATTTCCTGAAGCTGTTAATGATGCAAAATTAGTTACCTGTTTTTCCTGTTATTTCTTCAACTCAGAATGCATACATTACAGTATATTGTGTGGCTTTCAGGGCATTCCTAGTTGACATATATGGCAGAAAGAACAATTAGGGATTGTGGATCATTAGATCTTAACTCTAGTTCAATTCACTTAGGTAATCGCTCTGTTTCCAAAGCAGAATACATCAGTGAGTTTTCCCATCAGTGCCTTCCCACCCCCCCCCCCCCACCTTTTGTTATTGTTTAGGGGACATGAACTGTAGTGGGACACACAGATCCAAACACTCACTGCCATTGTCTCACCACAATAACCAGTAACTATTGTCTAAGCAAAGCTCCCATGCCTCTAGACACACGAATATCTTCAGCTACTGCAATAAGCAGCTATCGCATCTGCAAACACTACTCAGAAATACTTGCAGAGATGTACATTCTACTTGGCAGTGAGCTGATACCTATATATTTACATCTTGTTTACTAGGCAAAACAGACATTAACAAAGGCTCTACAGGAATACAAATAATACATGCATCTATACACACTACAGTCACATCAAATCTTTCCATGCTTGTTGTGGTATTTTTTGGTATTTTAATGTTGCTAGGTACTTAGAATGCCCTCTTCACCAAAGCAACTAACTTACAATTCCAAGCGCAATAAAAATTCCATTACATTTTTCAGTAGCTAACCAGCTAATCACTGCAAGAGAAGGATGATCCCATGATATGGCCAATACCTTTGGGATTAAAACTCAGTTTTAGCTGTTGCTACACAGGATGGCCTACAGAAAGTTACTGGGCATTCTATTCCACTTCTCCACAGAAAGACAATTTCCAGCATGACTGTAAAAATAAATGGAAGCCAGATGCTCTGTTGAGACAGCAATATAATGAACAAATGCTCTCTCTAATAATTTTACACTTTCCTGACCTTTTGGGATGAACAGTTTGCTTCCTACAAATATTATTGGTTCGCTGTAAGAAAACCAAGCAACCACTCTTTTCCCTCATCTGATAGATGGTAAACCTGTCAGAAAACGTATCTGAGAGTCTTTTGCTGGGAACTTAATTCTGTATTTTAAGGCTGCTTTGTTATGCCAGGCCTCAAAAAATACAAAAACAAGTGCTTCCAAGTTCTTCAAGTACCACTTGAAGTTGCCTTTATGACAATGCAGAAACCACTCCAGCACCTGCCAGCGCCCAGTACTGCCATGCTGCAGTGCACAACAGTCTGAAAGAGGAAACAAAGAAATGGCCAGCCTCTGGAATGCTCAGAAGCCAAGCAGAACACACCTTAGTGTATCCCTGATCTTAACAGGGACATCACTTTCTAAAGCATTAAATGTTATCTGCTCCGAGATGGTAACTCATATTCTTGTCCAGATACCAGCTTAACATTTGGCAACAAATGCTACCACCGTGTCTGAGCACGGAAACAACTGAATTGGATTCACCTCTATTTCAGAGCTCGTAATAATACACATTAACTTTCTTGAACACATTTTTTCTTTAATGCAGTAAGCATAAAGTCTCATCAGAAATTTGGGGAAGAAACCTTGGATATTGAGGATAAATGGCTCCAATTAGTTCTAGAGTCAAATTTCTAAGCAAGAAAAGCAATCAGTGTCACAACATATTCACCATTGTTGTTGCTTTCCTTTTTTCTACTAATGTAATTAAAATCTTGAATTTACACACACTATGATTAAGTAGGGCATGTAAGCATCTGACTACTCCACTATCCTTATCTTGAAAGAAGTAGAATTTATAATACCTTTCCTGAACATAGGTACAGGCACTTCCCATCCTTTGAGGAGAGTCTGAGGACATCCGAATCGTCTACTCAAGAGAAGAGGAGGCTGAGAGACAACTTCATTGCCCTCCACAGCTCCTAAAGGTGAGAAATGGAGATGCCAACCTCTTCTTCCCATTATCCAATGATAAACAAGCAGAAGCAGAGCTCCCCTGTGTCAGTGGAGTCAGACTGGACATTGAGAAGAATCTAACTGCCATGAGGATGGTCAGACAAGTGAAACACGTTTCGTAGTGAGGTGGTTGATCCCTTAAGCTGCTATTCAAGAGACATTTCAAGAAGGGAACAGGCTAAAGGACAGAGCTTTTTTTTTTTTTTAAATGGGGTTCTGTTTTATACTCTGATCTTCTTTGTTGTCATGTAATTTTAGATCATATTACTAAGGCAATCTGAACATATTTGCACTTAAACAAGTGCAACACTTACAGTGAAATTTCATCAAATACAAGTCAAAATACAAGACACACACCTTCTTGTACTTCTAATGCCAGGCTATTGAATACTGTGGGTAGGAGGCAGGCATTCATACCCTTAGACTAGAATGACACAATATCAATGGTCTTGCTTCTGCTTGCAGTAATTCAGAAACCTTACTGGAGTCTTGATATGATTTTTACTCCCAAGACTGTTCAGTGCCGCTATCCTAACTACTGAGTCTCAAGCAGTACTCCTGAGCTGTGGAAGTATTGCTGCATTCTCATCCAAGGAGCAGCCATTTGACACCAGGAATTCAGTTTCTGTAAAGACTGCAGTGAAAACCATTAATGACCAGGAAGAACTCAGCTACCCCAAGAATGGATTTCAGGAGAGGCATTCAGCAAGCAGAACATAAGCACTAGCAAATATTCACATCTTCATACAAAAGAAAGCAGTTTACAATAACCTTTGCATTTCCTTTGCTTGCAGTCTGCAGTCACAGCACACTTTATTTATGGTTGTCCTGAAATAAATACTGCACCATCAGCCGTCTTTCGGTGCTGCACAAGAAAAGGAATGCTATTAAATATTTACCATAAATCTCTCATAGCTTTGCCACTGATACTTTCAATTTCACTACTAAAAAGGATTACTTAGCTCTTGATTTGCCAGCAAAAGGCAGTCAGTTGTGACTGCCTGAATATAAATTGTATTCTAACATTGACTTGCCCAGGAAGGGGGGGGCTGTGTCAATGCATATGGGGCAGAGAAGGCCTGCACCTTTCCTGCTCCTTTACAGCAATTCACGGTGACACCAAAGCAGGCATCTTAGAGTGTCACAGGAATGCCTATGCCAGCAGAATGAGGCATGCTCATGTTACAGCATTTTCCAAAACTAAGTCAGTACATTTGGTGAATCCTTTCCAAGGAGGCTGATCAGATTCCTTGACTTAAGATCAAATGAATACTGTGGATGCTCCAGTGAAACGTGTTGACAAATAATACCGTACTCCTGCATTGTACTTAATGTGAATTTTAAAAAGAATCTCATTAATTAAAAATAGATTTCACATGCATTTCATATTTCACCTGTGAACTGAATGCATCAGGCCAAGTCTCTGTGGGACAGCCAGCTAGTTGAAGATGAACTTTGACTGGCCTGGGACTAAAATGCCTGAGGGCAGCTGTGCAGCTCAAGTGACCGAACAGAAACAGATACTGTAAAATGACTGAGAACTAATCTCCGGTAAGGCACAAAAAGATGAGAAGCAGTTTCTTTTTCCACGGCAGTTCATTGCAGAGTATGATCACAGCCTCCCATAGCATTGTCTAGGAGCACAGGAAGCACACTGCAGGTTCTGGAAAGCTGAGCATCCAGAAATTGACAATGAGCACCTGGAAAATGCAGCATTTCATTGGAAGTCTGAGCTCTGACTGCCTGATCAAACCTCTGGCACAACTATCAAGATTTGGATTCAAGGAATTCCATGAGATGGACAAAATTATGTGAAGGTTCAGTGAAATTATAGCCTAGGTGACATAATAAGAAGCAAACTTAACAGCAGGTTTAGGGAAGTGATCAATAAGCACTTGTCATCTACAGCTTCCTGATGGTATAGCAAGATGTCTGCATGACAAAAGCAGGCCAGCTCCCCACACAAAGCACTCACTGAAGAGCTGTGTTAGTGTACAGTGAGCAGCGCAAATTGATGGTGCTTGAAGAAAAACTAAATTCCTTTAGTCAGAGAAGTGCAGACTCTTTGTTTAGAGTAGTAGGACAGTACAAATGAGCCTTCTCAATGCTTCCCTTCTGCTACATTTCTACATTTCATGCCTTGCAATTTAATATCCTGCACAAGTGCAGACTGTGTATATTTTTCTTGATAACCAAACAAAAAATATCCAGTTCTTCACCCTGAAAAAGAAACTCCAAGGGGAATTTAAATGTGATAATAAAAGTGAGTAGCAGCAAACACTATCTGAACTGTCAGGTCATAAACAACACTCAGGAAACTTTCACAGCCAGGATCAATAAAAGGAAAGGCCATCGCTCCTGAGAGCCAATAGCCATTAGACAAATAAAAAGCTTTTGGTCTCAGAGTGCTTAAGTCTAGATTTCAAGTTCCATAACATTATTCTTGGCATTACAGACTAAACAAGCAAGCTCACTTCGATTCCAGATCTGCAACAACAAAATCGAGCCACAGGTCCTCTGGTAAGGAAATCCGTGATCTTGAAAAACACTTAGTAGAGCCATGTGACACCTAGACATTAATGTCCAAGATCAATGAAATTTATGGCTTCAGTTATCCTATCACTACAGCTAATTGATAATATGTATATGCATCTTCCATTTGGAAGGATTCCATGTTTTCAGACTTTAATGCTCATCAGATAATTGAGTGTCCCCATCTCAACAATCTGTACAGAATGTAGATTTTTTTTGGCCGCTATTTCCCCTTTATGTGTTCAAATATTTTCCTTTCCTGCATTGAAGCTACACCTATTTTTTATCCAATCAAATGCAGAGGGGTCACTTTCACACTCACAGGTGCCAAACAATTAATAAAAACTCTCACTCTGGGGATGACAGATTCAAACCATGGGATCAGAACACTTAGGACAGCTGTTCCTTGAACAGTCATTCATATATTCACCAAACAGAAGCACGAGTTAACATGGGAGTAAGTAAAAGAAACATCCCTGTTGGACTTTTATCAGGAGCCTGAATGAATAAGGAATTACAATTGTATTCAGTGAGTTAAATTCAACAGACAGATTTATATAGCATACAAGCTATTTTGATATCTATAAAAACCCATACTACTTGACACAAGAATCACCACAGATTTTAGCAGTCCTCATATCTATACACTGGACACCTGAAATAAATCTAACAGGCAAAGACAAAACACATAGTCCTTAATCACAGATTTCAGAGGATTCCCTTAGGAATGTAAAGATTAAGTAATAACAACATACTTCTGGAGAGTGAGGCTCAGGTTGTAGCTGGCTGACTTGATCTTGTTCTGAGCCTCTAAGTGAGTCATGCTGTCAGTATTGACTCCATCAATGGCTACCACAAGGTCCCCTTGATTCATCTGTGATTGCGCTGCCTTGCTGCCAGGGGTGATCTGTATAGGAGAAGAAAAGAAAAGTCTTGTAAGTCATTCTGTGCATAGATTACTTCTACAGAACCCATCAAGAATTTTAATACAAAACTTGCCTCACCTATCACTATTGCTGAATTGGTTAATGTACAGGTACAACAGCAAAACTCATAGAAATTAAACAAATACACTTATTTCTGCAAAGGTCAAGGATATTGTTTACTTGTCATTATTTCCATTTTAAGGGAGTAATTATCATAATTCATTTTGGGGTGATATATAGAAACATTACTCAGAACTGGAGAACTAAGAAGCCACTATCCATTGCATGACTTCATTGTATTTTTCCTTCTTAAAGTCATTTTTCCCAAACTAATTCATTACACTGACCTGACAGAAAACAAATATGTGTGAGGGACCTTGGTCATGCTTTGTTTCTCTATAGTGAGCTTTATAGTGAGTTATTCTGCTCAACTTTAACCCACATACAACTAGACTTACATTACCAAGCCACCACTACGTATGGAAAGATGCTACTCCATATTTATAAAGATACAAATATAAGCTACAGAACTCTGCTATTATTTTTTAAGATACCTAATTCCCTAATTTCCTCACTTCAAAAAACAAACAAACATCCACCACCCCAAGAATAATGTAAAACGCCACAACCAAGCTTGCAGTTGACAACTCTTGTTCCTTCAGTATAATAGGCATAAACAACGTCTGTAAGGCAAAATCCCACGTCCAGGGTAAAACACATTGAGTTCTCTCAGTTTCTCTGACTCCTACTTTCACCAGTTCAAAAATCAGATGTTATGAATTAACACATATTACTAGCCATATCTTCATCTAAGTATAACAAGTATAACAATAGTAACAACCTGTGCTAGGTTCATTTGTACAACTCTGCTGTTCTAGTTCCCATTTTAGGACCTAGCACAGAACTGATGCCACTTACCCTCTAGAACTCAGGTAGTTCCAGTATCATAGACAGATGTGAGAATCTACACCAGACTAGCAAGTATGGATCCAGTTCATTGTATCATTCAGAATTATATCAGGAAAGAATTACTACTTCCCCCATTCTTCCCACTGGCTAATAATGATACTGCTTGTTTTATTACTTTTTACCCTGTAGCTTCACCTAGGAGGCATGCTTAAACTCTAAAAGTCTTATCTCTATGAAGTATCTATACCCAAATACAGAATCATACCTATTTTAGCTAGAAGATAACAGCCTACTCTGGAAAACGTTGCAGTGAACCCAGAGCGTACAGTTAGAGAGGACACTGAGAACCTTCAGGAATTGCTGGGGACAAAATACCAGCATACATATGGAGATAGAGGAGAGCCAGATCTGAAGTGCTAAGGCACTTTCAAGACTATGCCGTTCCCATTTTTAAAGATCCAGCAGAAAGGAATGGAATGCAAAGTGTTTATCTGTTAGCATGCTTCTTACTCTGAAAACTCAGCGCTCATCAACCCTTTATTTATTAAGTGGTTGCAGACTAATTAACGTTTTTGTGAAATCTTCAGGACTTATTTTCTAATTAAAATGCTCTTTTAAAATGTTTTTCAAATGAAGCATTAACATTAATGAAACCTCAGGATTAGAGCAAAAAACCAGATCTCTTTCTATATGTCATAAATTCTAGTTTACTGTCATCCCAGCTTTTCCTCTAAATAGAGCATTACAAAACTAACACTGAATATATAATGTCTATTTAAAACAGAGTTTTCATTTTGTCTGCTAATGCTTTTGTCTTAAAATCTAACTATGTAAAACCTAGACAGAGCTATTTCAGAAAGCATTTGTAATGGTCTAAACTCATTTGCTCTAAATAAAGGCAGTTTTCAGCTACCAAGTTCACAGTTAGGTATTTGCCCCAGACTCAAGGTGTAACTATAATACCTGTCAACCAATTAGAACAAAGTGAAACAATAATAAACACACACCAAAAGAAACCTGGATATCATTGACATTAAGACCTAATTTTAATTGCTTTTCTTAGCACCCCAAGCTCAAGAACAGACTTCATGTTGGAAAGTAAAGTCTATTTCTCATCTCTCAAAAGCACAAAAGCACTTGCTCAGTTTCCAACAATATAGGCATCTGACTTGCAATATCCCCAAGCATAAAACCTGTGGGCAGGGTAGTGATATCACATGTTTCTTTAAATACAGTACAGAGAATTATTATTATACTCTGCTGAGCAGAGCTCTATACTGGGTGAATATATAGCACAACAGTGACAGCCGCACCAAGAATTAAGGGTTCCAAGTAAGGACCACCTAGCAGAAGTTCAGGGAGATTGAATACAAAGTGCAGCTGCAGCACCACCTTGAGAGCAAGATGCATTTCCTTGCAAAGCTCCTCAGCTCCACACCAAAGGGGAAGAAAAGGGATCAGGCAACATTTCAACAGCTGAGTGTTAAAATACTACCCGAGAATGCCTGTATAAACAGATAGATGAACACAGCTTCCCTACCACAACGAATTCCTAATTTACAAACAGACAAATACATACAGATGCCACCCCCAAGTGAGAAGGTGCTAATACAGCAGCTTGCAGCGTTAGTCAGGGCCTCTTTTCCTAGGACTTCAACTACATTTGCCCTCTTCCTGACTCTGGCCCTCAAATCAACACATTCCACCTTCCTATTTTTATTTAAGAAAAGGTCTCACTAGCACTAGAAATATGCTAAAGACTGGAAATTAATATCCTCTTCACCTCTGGATATGAACAAAAAAAGAAAATAGATCAAGAAACATTCAATTCCACAGTTCAGCTGAAATTCAGAGACAGGACATAAGCTTTCAGCTACAGCAACTGTAACAGATTTCTACAAGAAAAGGACTGGACAGACACTAAGGATCACTAGAAAATGAAGCCTGCAGAAAACAGCATTTAGTCTCCCTCTTCTTACCACTGTTTTATATAGATGCTTCCAGCAAACCTTCACAGGCTTCTCCAGCACCGAGGCTCACAGTGCCTGAGAGGGGCAGGTGAACCACCTTGTTCTACATGTAAAACCATGACCCACTGAAAGGAGGAAACACTGAAAACCCAATGAGGAGCAGTTAACAGTGAAGTGATGAGCACCCAAATGAATCCAACTAGCTATCTCTAGACTGTAGACATCTCTTCCTTTCCCATCTTCATGGTGTAAAAGTTAACAGAGGAATTTTGTTTTGTTTCTCAAATGATTAAGTTCCCACCTTTTTCCCTATAATAAATATCTAACAAATCCTAAGGGAAAAAAACAATGGCTTCCTTACAAAACAGAAGACAATTCTGTGCAAGAAGTGACAGCGGAAAAAAAATACACTGAAGTAATTTTTCAGACACATGGACAATTTCAGCTTACACATTGCCAGAAGGCATGAGACAGAAGAAACAGCATAGATAACTAATCCCACACAGTAAGCATCCCACTACCTTTGATGATTGCTTTTATTCTTTTCAAGGTCAAATGAGAGAGCTGAATATGACTGATTAATTGTAGAGAGGACCATAAAAAGGTGGAAAAATCAAAGCCCCTGCACATATGAATGTTCAATATGGATGGAACATATCTCCTACAAGTTCAGCCTGGAGAAGAGAAGGCTCTGAGGTGACCTGAGAGTGGCCTTTCAATATCTGAAGTGGAGCTACAGGATAGGAAGAGACAGACTCTTTAGCAGCATCTATTGTGATAGAACAAGGGGAAATGGTATCAAGCCCCAAGAGGCTAGGCCTGGGTTAGGTATAAGGAAAAAGTCTTTTACAGGGAGGATAGTGAGGCAATGTAACAGGCTGTTTAGAGATATCATTGATGTCCCATCCCTGGAGACTTTCAAGGGAAAGCTCAATAAGACCCTGGGCAACCTGATCTCGCTGTGATGTCTCAGTTCATTGCAGGGGAGTTGAACTGGATGGCCCTCAGAAGTCCCTACCAGTTCTAAGGATTTCATGACCTGGCCCCGGGATACTTATCTAGCTGTGGATGTCCCTGTTTGCTGCAGTGAAGCTGGGCTAAATGGAATCATAGAATCATGAAGGTTGGAAAAGACCTCTAAGATTATCCAGTCCAACTGTCCACCTATCACTAATGTTTCTCAGTGAACCATGTCCCTCTGTACAACATATAAACATTTCTTGAGCATATCCAGGCTCAGGGACACTACCATTTCCCTAGG
The DNA here is from genome assembly GCF_054131305.1 of Coturnix japonica. Taxonomy (NCBI): domain Eukaryota; kingdom Metazoa; phylum Chordata; class Aves; order Galliformes; family Phasianidae; genus Coturnix; species Coturnix japonica. The sequence goes on from NC_140670.1 coordinate 6,042,589, forward strand.
CAGCCTATTCTAGCACTCAGTCAGAGAATCGAAACTTCCTTACATCCAACCTCAATCTCCCCCATGCAACTTGAGGCCATTTCCTACAGTTCTATTGCTAGTAATGCAAGAGAAGAGGCCAACTCCCATCTCAAAGTGCAGGAGACAGCACTTAGTCTTGTTGAGCACCATCTCACTGGCCCCTGCCTAGTTACTCAGCCTGTCCAGGTCCATTTGTAGTGCCTCCCTACCCACGGGGAGACTGAAACTTTCTGCCACCTTGGTGTCATCAGCAAACTTGCTGAGGGTCCACTCAACACCCTCAACCAGGTCATCAATAAAGATACTGAACAGAACAGACCCCAGCACCGACCCCCAGGGAACACACTTGTGACCAGTCACCAGCTGGATTTAACTCAATTCATCACCATTCTTCTGGCCCAGCCATCCAGCCAGTTCTTTATCCAGCAAAGAGTGCATCCGTGCAAGCCATGGGCTGCCAGCTTTTCCAGGAGAATAGTGTGGGAGACAGCATCAAAGGCGTTGCTGAAGTCTGGATGACCTTTAAAGGTCCCTTCCAACTCTAAGGATTCTATGCTTCCACAATATCCTAGAGAAAATCTCCTTTTTGCAGCTACCATCTTTCCAAATTAAATGTCTTATTACTTTCCAATATACTATGAGGTTTCCTAATTGACATATGTTTAAAGACATATATATAATTAATAGGAGAACAAAACCCACCTTAAATGAACACTCAGGGGATCTGCTAAATACGCCATTGACATCTTGAAGAGTTTCTATTTATACTAGGCAAAGCTGAGTTGGCATGCAGCAGAGGCACACTGAAGTGGCCTCTCAGGCTATGTTTCATCTCCAGTTAGGAGGGAAGGTTACAATACACATGAGAACACCCAAAATAGTTTTAATCTACCTCTCTTGGATATCAGGAGCCACAGTATCAGAAGCACAAAGATTTTGTGGGTCATCCAGTCAAACACAGATCAGAACACTATGGTCAAATTCATACTGCAGCAGCAGAACTGCTATTAGCACTACAGCCATCCAGTCTACCTCAGCCTGGGGATACCACGGCACAGTAGAATAACAACTCCATAATCAACATTAAATATTTTCTTCCTGTTTAATACTACCACAAGGCTCCTCAAAGACCAAGAAAAAACACTCTTCTTTTCAAGATTAGTAGTCCAAGGTAGTAAAGTAAACCTAATGTAAATGCTTTTCAGCTGGGAAGTGAAAGGAAGCCCATAGGCATTATTTATGGGAAGAAAGCTTTGAGGGGAATATTTTGAGTCCTTGGTTAGAAGCAATTCCAGCTTTCTCTCCAGTCTCAACTTCACCTTATTTGGTTAAAATGTTCTCTGACTTCTAATTAAATAAGCAAATAAATGGAAATGGAAATGTTTTGGAGCTGAGCCTGTAAGAAGAATGACCAGCCTATGTACACCAAGTCTAAGGATGATAATCAAATGTGGATGGAGCTTTTTAAAGGATGTGTTGCCATAGCCAGAAGACTGCACAGTTCTCTAAATCTTGTACGGTATTAGCATTAGTAATCTCTATTTTCTCACGCTTCATCAAAAAACAGCTGTTGCACCCATTCAGCTTACTATCATCATCACATATTGCACCATGATTGCATGCTACTAACTTCTTCAGTACCAGTGTTCAATATACCTAACGCAAATTACATATGAGAATATATATATGGTACTGATGCTTCACCTTCTGGAGATTTCCACAGGACAACTCCCTGCAGCCAAGTTACACTAAGCTTTTAAGTGCTTGCAGGACCACAAGTGCCAGTATTTCTTTTTTTCCAAAGACTTCATTCTCCCTACCTCTCTTTTTTTCTATTTGAACTCAATTTAGGGCAATTTTGTAAGGTAAATGCTTATACAGACAAATCTCACTTATCAATAAACCCTTCAGATTTTCATAGCTTTCAGCTTCTTTCAATCAACATTCTGCATTTGGGTCTCCTGATATAAGCTATTCATCTCTTCTACCCATATAAGCATCAGTAAGAACTGAAAGGCTTTGTGTCTTCTCCTACTGGCCACTATGGTAAGATTTTCTTTTTAAGTTAGTTCTGCTTAAGGCCTTTCACTGGATATAACCAAGACCACAGCGCTTCATAATTTTGAAGAAGTACTGATCTGCTAAACAGCAATAAGGCCTCACTGAAAGGGCATCTGAGACAATACCATGTGCATTCATTTGACATCTAGCAGCTTGCAGCCGCTTCTGATATTAAACAGCTCAAAATAAAATAGCTTTTACTTTGAGCACATCCTGAGGCTGAAGAACAGTTTTTCATCTGTTAGCGACTCTTCTGCTCCTGAGGGTTTGTAACTTAGGGTGCTTTGATGCATGTTTACAGGTAACCATTCATTCCAAGTGTGTATGTATTGAGTTAATCCCAGGAGTTAATTCCTCCTCTGATCAAGTATTAGAAGCCAATTTGACATGCAAATAGCAGTCCAAACCCTCAATGAAAAACACTTAGTATTCAACTTCATGCTTTGCCTGCAAATGCAATAGAAGCAAAGAAAGGCACAAGAAAAGATGAAATGTAGTACATGTTCACAGTGACAGACATTGAATCAGAACTAAATTTGCAACAGCTGCATTAAGTATGTCACTATTCTCTCCTCAAGGTTTTAGAGGCTCTTCAACGCAAGCCTCTTCCAACTGGACTGCCCAGCACTATCAGAATCAGCTACCTATCAAACACTGTTGTTATTTTCAAGAATAAGTGTCTTGCACCTGTGGTATTCATCCATGCTCTGTGAGAGAAACAAAAGCATTTGCTTCAGAACTCCAGAATGAAAGCAACTTAAATTTTAAGTGAATAACAACAACAAACAAACAAATAAATAAATAACAGAAAGTAAGTTTCCCCCAAGGAATACAATACAGATTTCTTGTGCCACATGCTGTGCCCAACATCCTGCCAGGTATCCCAGCTGAGTCCTTGGAGAATAATGGAGATTTCAGAAAGAAAAGTTCTGAAGATTGAGGATGTTTACTTTACCCAACAAAATGTAATAGCTAAAGCTTTGGTCTAGCATTTCAATCAAGTAAAAATGCCAAAGATGTATTAATGTACTGCACTGCCTATAGCTAAAGGCTATTTCAGATTCAAAATAAAATTGTAAGAATATCATTTATTGAGAAACAGCACGTTGTTTAACCAGACTTGCAATAAAAAGTAGATTCAGTGACAATAGAAAACTACCTACTCGCTTTTCTCTTTTTCCCTATTCACATTCAAGCTTATAATGAAACTAAAGGCCAACTAAGATCTGAAAGAGTGGCTCCTAGATAATACAGGGTTAACAAGCTTTCTTCATTTCTGGCCTCAAAGAGACGTGCTACACAAAGTTCAACCCAGCCTTCCTCCCGCTAAGTACTTCTTTGTTGGCTCCCTTCCTTACCTGCATTATTTACTAGAAATTATTTTAGAAAGCACTACACAGAAGACAAAAACACATTCTAAAATGGCACAGAAAAATCTTCATTAAACTAAAATCTGTATTTTTTCTAAGCCAAAACACAATGAAAAGCACAACTGAAATTACAGGTAAAGCAAGAAAATGCAACGTCAAGAAGGGTGCACTAAAAGTTGCATCAAGACTGTGCATGTGCATAAGCTGACAAAGGAGCAGAAGCAGATCATTTTGAAAGAGCTTTAAGAAATTAGCTAGTTAATACTAGATTGCCTGTGGTGAATGGTTCTCTGACTAAACTGACCTGTGTTTGAAGATTCAAACACTGCCACTCACCTTCATCACTATCTTCTATTTTTGAGCCCAGAACTTGGGCATAAATGACTCAAAATTTCCCAAGCATGCAAGAAAAGATATTCAAAGGATATTTCCATCCCAGATAAAGGTAGGAAAATATGATCTCATGATTCCTAATTCAGCAGAGTGCATAGTTCAACCACACTCAATTATCTTTGGATAAGTGACTGGGTTTCTAATTTGCGGACAGATTTTTGTTTTAACTTCCAGTCTCTGGAGTTCTCAAAAATAGTAAAGCATTCTTACTTCACCATACCTTTCAGAAGCATATTCACAATATACATATATATTAAATATAACTACTTCCACAACAGGAAAAACAGAACCTTGGACTTATACTTTTTGCTGTGACAAGTAAGAAATGTTGACTCCTTGCCAGCAGTAATATAACTGTACTAGCTACTTCACAGCATTCATCTACCAACCTTTTAGAAGCCTAGAGAACCACTGTCTTGTAGATGAACTATTTTAGATGAATGTTTCACCACATTCTTCCTGGGTATTGCTCTTCTTTCCCATTTTACCTCATCTAGATATGGTATTCACCATTTAATGGTAGAAGCAGCAACAATTAAGGCTGCATTAAGCCTTACATTTTAATAGAATGCTCCAGGTAAAGCCTTAAAGCATGCCTTCTACATACGCTTCTCAGCTCTTACTCTTTCATATATTCCTACCTCTTTCATGTAATTAATCATACTTGGAAGGAAACTAATAGTAAGTAACAAAGATGTCTGCAAGATTTATTGTATGCTCAATGGTATAGAAGTTTAAGGTAAATCTCTGAAAAAGGATTAGGCATCCATCTAATGAATGTCCCTAGGTAATAAAGTTTAGATGCATAAGTAACATGAAAATCATATTTATTCTTTAGATACATTTTGTTAAGCTTTGTGTGGATTAATACACATCCATTCTTTAGTTTAAGATGCTCATTTATGCTTGATTTAGAGCATAGCACACTATAGATTACAAAGCTGTGCAACTTGCACATTGAAATTGTTCTGCAGATGTTTCACTTGCATATCAAAGCTTTTTTTTCCCCTCCATTCCTTTCTTGTAAACTGCAGACATTTTTCTCAGTAGCACTGGAATCAAAGGTCATAAGGAGCTACATACACAGTCACAGTGAGTTTCACAATACAGCATGTCCAAATTGGTAATTTTCCTCTCCTTGTCCAGGGTAAATATACCAATTATGACTATTTGCTTGCATACTCTGTACTAAAATACACGTTCACAGGGCATCTCTATTTACATACATGGAAAGAATGCATTCAAGTTAAGAATTTTAGTTAGCAATGCTTTCCTTAGCCACTTTAAACGCTGACTTCTGCAGTAGAGCACATTATAAGCTACTGGTTCTGGGGAGGCAGCAAAGTTTTCATTGGCCCAAGCAAATCTGAGTAAGTTTGAAGCAGACTGCCTAGGACCAATTTGTCTTTTCCTCCATCTAGTACAAAATGCATTACTAAACAATGAAATTTCTAGATGAAATTGTATATATACACGTACACATCACTTACTTTTATGGGTATGTTTCTGAAGACGACACAAGATTGATGTATTCCCTAAATTCAACATGCAAATGCCAGGTCCATCCAGATATCAGTTCTTCTCCATGTGGAGTTATATTCACAGTGAAGTTTAGCAGAGCTATACCCACACACAAACACGAACAAGATCTATATGTATTTCTGTTTTAATAAGTTGTCAGACTGTTGTTGGCCAAGATTCTCTAAGGCCTCGTAAATAGGGAGATAACTTGATGAGTGACTGGTTCATATCCTTCCTGATCATTTCCAATATTTTGTTTTTAATATCCTTTCTTCTCTTACAGTATCACACTCACTAACATTGCTCAGCCCCATGATTCATGCTTGCAGATAAATATTTACTAGCACATCAAGAACATGTCAACTACAATGGTAGCAGAAAGCACCTCTCAGTGAATATGCACTTAACAATAGGAGGCTTTTACTTCAAACATGAAGAAGCACTCATTAAAATTCATTAAAATTTTTCCAGCAATGTGAGCCTCATACCATATCTAGTGTAAGGTGGAACGATACAAAGATTGTAACAAAGCTGGTAATAGATATTCAAAAGGTTATTTATAAGGAAAAACTCACTGATATGTATGCCTTTGCTGGGAAATGCTAAAGCAATCTCCACCAGGGAGCAGTCTCCAAGAGATACTGCCTTAGTGGTGGTCAGCCCTTAAATGAGGTCTAGAGGAGATGGAGTAAAGCTCTACCCCTTCCAGGAGCACAGCTAAATTACTCTCACCTGTGCTCCCACAGCTGACCCAACATTCGCCTCAGCTGATTAATCAGAGGTTCAGGCTGTGATTAACAATTTCCCATACTTCTAGAAAATAACAATTCACGTTTTATGGAGATGCTGTACTTTTAGAGATATCCAAAGTCAGAACTAGAAAAAGACTCATAGTAACCCTTAGTTATCTTTATCTCTTATCTTAGTAATCTTTAGTCTTCTTCTGATCTCTAACTCTGCTGCTCTGTGAGAATATCACAAATGGAACTGTCAGAAAATCACCAATTTCATGCATAATTCTAGCACCTGTAGCAGCCCCCCTGAAAAGACACACAATGAGCACAGAAGTACTACAGACAATTGTGTATCGGATATGACTCCTGGGAGCTTCCTTTTTTAATTACATGTGGCTCTGTAAGGATGTGCAACATGATAATCCAGAGAAAAAGCACTGGGCTGTCAAGTTCAGCTTCTGCCAACTGCAACTCAGATATGATACAAAGTCATGCCTAACTTATGTAAAGACTGATAAGAAACCTGTGTGCTGCTTATGCTATGTCAGTGTGTAAAAAGAAAGTCTTGTATTAGTAGGTACACTGATAACCAGTGCTCAAAAGCCAAAAACAAAGAATATAAATCTGAAAGTCCAAATGTTCAGTGATTAAATCCTTCTTAAAAAAAAAAAAAAAAAAGCAAGGGAAAAAAAACACCAAAAACTGTTCTTAGATAAGCAGCTTTTGAAACAACATGACTACAAGTACCTTCCCCAAGTGAGGTGCAAATCAAGCTGTTGAAGTTTGTGAGTCAACAAGCTTCGTGCAGAAGTGAATTCCACTGAGCCTATTCCTCCTGTGAGCCCAGCCTGTTCGGAAGACTAGAAACCATCTCCTGGGATTTTAGTGTTCTTCTCATTTACTGCCATCATATCAGAAATAGAGCATAAACACACCAAAAACATTATAGTCCCAATTCTCCATTACTTAGACTGAACTTAATCTCCACACAGAAGCATTCCAGTCTCTCGGTTTAACTGATTTATAACACTACAAGTGACTTTGTAGCTACCTGAAAAAGGTTAATCAGGTGACAAATTCACCTTGGGTAAAATAGCAACTACATCCTCTTAGTATTTGGAAAACACACCTTTTATTTACAGTAGGATTCTAGCAGCTCTTCTATTCCCACATCAGTTTTAAAGTTAACATTTGCTGATTTCACAGTTATGAAGATAAAACTAAGAAGAGTAGACAGACTTGATACTTGAGCAGACTTAAGTTTTAAAATCATCAGTTGATTTGTACCAGGAGATTACTGAGGTTTGTTAAAAACAAAAGCACCCCATACTATAAGAGGCCCTTACTTACACACCCCTATTTCATGAAGGGTACTAATCCAAATTGTTACAAGGACTAAATGCTCATTAACTCTCCCTTAATGAGTTATGATAAATGATTTCAGGGTAGAGCTATACATTTTCCAAAGGGACTTTATCAGGGTTAGGCTGACAGAGCTTTAAGTGCATTAATATGCTCAGTACTACCCTGAAGTAGCCGAAACAGGTGCCAGAGCAGGTGCCACAAGTAGAACATAGATTTGCTTTGGCATTAGAACAGAGTATACAGCAAGTGCAGGATTGTTTTATGGATCTAGAAAACATATGCCACGAACTATTTGGGAAAGCAGAGCCTTTAGGGGTATAACATTAGACAAAGCTAAGCTGACAGGAAGAAGTCTGCCTCGTTACTGTAACAGCTGTTTGTAATTCATGACCATCAGGATATCTATTACCAAGGAAATATTTTGCTCTTCCAATGGAAAAACTTGCTGAACTGTTGGTGAAATTATGACTTAAGAAAGAGGGCTGCTCCAGAAGTAATGCCTCCTTTATTAAGCTGGCTCACAATGTCAGAGGCAGATGGTGATGGTAGGGCAGTAGAGGTGGAACCTTCCCACCAATATTATCTTACATGTTGTTGCCATGCAACAGATGGCAGCAGAGAGGCAGCGTCTGACATGGAAGTGCACAGGAAGCAAAGATGCGGAACTGAATACCTTTGTGCAGAAAAATGGCCCTTGCTGACACTTACTGAACATCTATGGAGTCCAAATAGTGGATAGCAAGGTGGTGGTTGGCATATTTCAGCAGTGGCAATAGCAATGTGAAAGATAAGCCACGTTCTGGAGAGCCAAAGATTTTATGAGTACAGCAAGAAGGCTCTTCAGTCTCCACACTGACCAAAGTGCACAGCTAATGGAGGTTACTACAGTGAAAAGTAACATTTTGTGGCCGAGAATTTGCTCTATCAGATGGTGTTACTGCAGGTATTGGAGTTTCCATAGAAGTAAGTTGGAGGCATTACTCAAGAGTAAGTAGCAACCTACATATTAAAGCACCGCTTAAGCTTTAAAGGATACAGTTCGGCCACTGAACTACAAAAACTATATTTGCAACTATTTAACAAAATGTAATACTATTTACATTGATGTCACATATTTCTTATGACATCTTTGTTCAAAAATTCCTCCTTTTTTCCCTCAACTCCTAATGTCATAGGAAACTAGTAGTCAGTAATAGTCCTAGTCACCAGTACATAATACAGCATAGACAGTGACGTGTTCTTACCAACAAAAGGATCTCTCTGAAACCATGGCTTTAGCTATTTCCAACTGATCAGTCAACTCAAGATGGAGATCAAAAGCAACTCCTCACTAGACATAGCTAACCTGTGACACTCATGCACTTACTGCATCCACAAGCTTGCGTGTGCTCCTCCGCTTCCCATGTGCATTTGGAAACTGTTATTATGACCACGATTCATGCAAAGTTTGTCCTATAAGAAATTCTGTGTATCTCCTAATGATGTTAGGCTTTGAAGAGGTTATTCTACAAAGGCTTTGGTGATCCCCTTCCTGATAGCTGAGCAACAACACAACTCTGTCAAGTTTTCACTTTCACAAATCATTTCTGACCTTTCTTGGCCCAACTGCAAAATTAATGCCTTATATCTGAATTAAAGTCACGGATAGCTTGGAAAATAAAGAAACATCTAACCAGTCTGCTTGACAGCCAGCCTATAGACATGAGGTATGCCAAAACTGTAGCTAAAATTGAATACATGTGGAAAATAATTATCCTAAATGCCACCAGGAAAACAGCCTAGCACTTCCTACACATTTCCTAGATTAACCTTAAGAAGCATGCAGTCAAAACCTAAAGCCCTGCTCTTAGATTAACAACTTTCAAGCTAGATATTCAGATAAATAAAAGCACAGTCCATGGTGCTCAGTTTCCTTAATGAAGCTGGCTTGGTTTATACCAGGTAAAAATTTTCTTATCTTAAGGAACATAGCATTACTCACAGAAAAAATAATAGTTACGCATCAAATGATTTTCTTTCCAACCTCCTTTCCACACAAGTGAATGAGAACAGAAGCGTTAGCCTTTAAGTGTCAAGGCTCTTTACAAATCTATTTTCCCTGTAACTTCATAGAACTAGTGGTATTATACCAGGAATAAATCCGTCCCAGTATCTTCAGTTACTCTATTTGGAAAGCAGTCATTTGCCTGACCTTCAGTGCATTGCTAAAAACAGAGTTTGTCTGTCATCAAGAGCCAGTGAGATTTCAGATAAAACAGAAGTCACGGCTCTTGCAGTGACATTCCAGGAGCGTCCATTAAAGGCTTGCCAACAATAGCATCTCTCTCACTCTGATAGAAGTATGCAAGTATGGACTAAAAGAAAGAATAAAGAGATCAGACATTTGAAATTGAGCTCATCACAAAGACTTGCTAAAAGATCAGTGAAACCAAAAGGATTTTTTAATTACATTCAAGCAAAAACTTCGTGCCTTAAGGAACTTTGGTTCTTTAAGGACTCAATTTCTAAAACCATTGTTAAACAGTACACATCTGCCCCTTCCTACCTCCTATAAAAGTCATGAAAGTGGAATATCACCAACACAACAACTTATTTGAAATAACACACTGAACTGAAAATATTTGTTCTAAGCCCCAGCATCAGCAGTGTAAGCGCTGAAATAGAAGCTGAACAATTTATTCTTCAAGCTTCCAGCTTCTGTGTTTGAAAACTGATGATACCTGTGTTCATTAGAACACAGTTGTTACAGTAAAGAATTGTAACAGAACAGTAGGTGCCTGGCCAGCTTCCTTCATTATGGTCCTACACCATCAGGCTTACAGTCCTGCCTCCTCTTCCAGACCAGAGCCTATGTTTTCTCTTGACATAACTCAGCCCAAACTGAAACTTCAAAACACTCTCTCAGTCCTAGCAGGACTTTGCAGAATGCTCAGAAGGCAAATGATACATAAAGCAAAAATCTAAGTCCACCGATACAAACACGTTGCTTGGAACATCGTAATCTTGAAATAAGCTTATATTTCCAATATTTGTGCTCTTTGTCTGATCTTAGTGCTACTTTATCCCCCAGCTAAAGAACACAATCATGTTTATGGAAAGATCAAATGAGAACCATAATCCAAGCCTAAGCAAAGGTTAATATTAATACTGAGAATGGTAACAGTGCTACTTACTTGCAATACAAATTAACCCAATTTACAAAAGAAATACACAGCTGAACCAAAGGCTATTTATTCATTTGTCCACATCAGTGCCTGCTCTGACAAGTGCTGCTGAAAACACTGATCATTTTGGACAGGCTGTAGAATTTGATCCAATGGACAGCAGAACAATTGTCTAGCTAGACAAAGAAGACAAACACTAGAGAAAAAAAACAAACTACTGGAATTAAGAGAAAAAAAAACAAGTCTTGTGTTGAAGAACTCTAAAGGAATTAAATGAAATAAAAAGCATAAACACCCCATCAGCTCAGACTAGATTTTTACTTACTCCGGTAGCAAAGAAAAATAGATTGAACAAAATAAATGGAGCAGTGCAGCTCTGCTGAGAAGAACTTGGGTGTTCTAGCAGATGTAAAATGTAAGATGAGCAAGCAGTGCAAACTGGCAGCTCAGAAGACCAACAGTATCCTGGGCTGCATCAGAAGAGGCCACATAGATGATCAGACCACTGGAGCACCTCTCCTATGAAGACAAGCTGAAGGACCTGGGCCTAATCAGCCTGGAGAAGGAAAGACTGTGAGGAGGCCTCACTGTAGCCTTCCAACATTTGAGGGGGGAGCTTATAAACAGAAGGGAAATCATCTGTTTTACATGGGTAAATAGCAAAAGGAAAAGGCTTTAAACCAAAAGAGGGGAGAATTTGATTAGATTAAATGTCAGGAAAAATTTTCCACCAAGAGGGTGGTGAGATGCTACAAGTGCACATCAGAGAGGTTACTGATGCTCCATTCCTGGAGACGTTTCAGGCCAGGTTGAATGGGACCCTTGGCAGTCTGGTCTAGTGCTTGACTTAGCGGTTGGCAACCCAGCCTGCAGCATGGAAATAGAAACTGAATGATCTTTGAGGTACCTTCCAAATGGTTCTATGAATCAAATGACAGAGGAAAACTTGTGTACCTATATATGTATATACACACACACACGTATCAGGGGGATCTCTTCAACATGCATGAGAGATGTTTCTTTGGTCACTTAAACACAAAGACAAATCAAAGATCACATTTGGTATATATTCAGGAGACAATACAGGAATTACATTTCTTGAGTACCCACCAGAAATTTGAAAATAAACAGCTACAAGTACACAAAGGACATGGCACAATCTGCCACTAAGTGCTATGTTTGCTTACCAATATACTATGATTTAATTTCCTCCCCTCCTTTTTGATTTTAAATTATTTTTAATCCAAAATAAAGATAGGGATGTGGAATGTTTAATACAACAGTGTCACCAAAATAAATGCAAGTATTTAAATAAATACCAGGAAATGATGAGATGCACCAGCTCTTATATAGTGACTCAGAGTTCAGCCAGAACAATCCTAGTTTGTGATACATCAAGAAATAATTATTACTGATTATCACATCAACGTTACTATAGTATCAACAGGAAGATGTGAATAGCTTCAGAATATGACATGTACTCTCTTCTAGTTACAGGGTTTCCATGGGAAGGATCAGCATCTTGCACTGTACTTACAAAAAGTAATACTGTAAAGGAATGTCCTGCCTACTTTCGAGGTTGTCTTTAGGACACATGAACTACAGGGAATCATGGGTGGAGTGTATGAAAGATCTTATTGCAGCTGCTTATGCTGCACCTGTTCAAGAGATAAATAAAGCGGCTAAGTTCTAGTTTTGGATTCACTCGCTTCTAGTCCCTTGATGCGGAAAGAAATGAAATACCACCTCCTCATCTTGTCAATCATACTGAAAACATGTCTTCAATTCTGTGGAAGTGATAAACTCCCCTCCTCACTCCCCCAAATGTTCCCACAAGCTGGGATAAGCTCTACAATTCACATGCCCTGGAAAAATACCTATCGCTCTTTGTTTCATATTCCTCCATTCAGCCATCTTGTTGGTGTGGATAACCAATTCTAAGACTCCTTCCCATATTTTGCTAAGAAGGCTATTAGAATTAAGTCTATGAAAATGGTCCAAAATTAAAACTGGATTAATTTCAACTCTCTCAAGCTTAGTTCTATACCTCCTCCATTGTTTACCTCTGCATTCTGCAGAGTGAGGAAGCCAAGCTCTGCAAAACAGGCTAGCAGACTATTTGCTATAGCAAGGCATGTAATCAGTGAAACAGGAAAACCCACAGCTACACACACGGTTATGAACCTCCCTCAGTTAACTCCCATTAGCCTGCTTCTTGTACTATTACATCCTACACATTCTTTTCATATTTCCCATTGCTCTTTTACAAGAGGTTATAACACATAGTGGAAGGATCAGTAACTTTCACTTTCCAACAGCAATATTCATTTTGCTCTTTCCATCCGTGCACTAAATTTGAGCATCACAATGCTCTAAGGAAAGGAAGGATGACATATAAGAGAGAATGGGTGGGGCAGAGCAAGGCATGACAGGAAGGGAAGGCAACCCACTACAGCATTCCAAGCACAGACAGTCAGGAGACAGCAGAGCACCGTCCCACATGAAGCAAGGATGAGTGCCAAAAGACAACTCTGGGACTCCCCCACATGACCACAGCAATTCCAGTACCTGTCCTTGCAGTCAGCTGCTACAACTAAGGCATAGAATTCCAAATCATGTGATATTCCTTCCCTCAAAGACAGACAGTACATTTGCTATTCTTTGGAAATGAAACAGCCCAACACGGGACCCAATGGTCTGTTCATCCTTTCTGTACAGGGGCTTACCTCCAAGCGCCCATCTTGAACCACCAAGAACTATACAACACACAGAGTTAATTTTAATTTACACTCAGAGGCAGCAGTATGAAGAACCTTCTAAACAGGTGAGCAATTTTAACAGCAGGTCCAGAGCATAGTTGTACCTTGCAACACCTAACAAAAAAAGTTAAGGCAGTAGGAAGACCATTATTTCCTAGATTAACTTAGCCAACTCTAGTGACATGGAACATCTTGTTTTGGGTATTCATTTTTTAAACACCTGCCATAGCACTAGCTGCCCTTGGCCGTTTTTGAACTAGCTATAACTAGGTAAGGAGAGAACACTGACATTCTCAAATAGAGCATAGTCCCAGCGATCAAGAAAAGGCAGACCAAATTCACCCTAATACCAGAGCATTCCGATTTGGCACTAAGTACCAGAATCTGGGGTTACATGTAGTATTTTTGGAGTTTTGGATGCTATGTCCCATTCCAGAAGCTTGAGGTAAACGCAGCATTCGTTCCAAATCAAATAGCTTCCTAAGTTACAGGATGCTTTAAATATAGCATGAGAGTCCCACAGAGGCTTCTGAAGAGCACACATACCACCTCCTAACCAGGTAAAGCTATTACTATAGCATATTAATGTTATTTTTCTTCAAGCCACAAAGACTGATTGTCACTAACACTGTCTTTAAACCATAAAGTCAAAAATTGCCTACAGAGTGCACTCTTTGAGTTGAATACCTTTAGTGAGAACAACTACTTATGCCTTTAGCTACACGACTAACCGAGAGCAGCAAGTGAGGGAGCCAAAATAGCCCAGGCAGCTGGAATTTGGGCTCTAAGCAAGGAAAGGGAAGAGACAGGGTGCCTGCACATGAAAGGCTGTTATTCCTAATCCTCAGCTGCCATCGCTACAAATCAAGTGTATTTAGAAGGATTTTGGGGAAAGGTTAAAACCTATATTCATAGTGTCCAGGCACTGAACACCTGTGGCATGGATAATCAAAACACCAACTACATATGCGAGAGGTGCAGAAAGAAACTCTACCCAACCCACAGGATTTGCATGCCTTGAAGACATTTGATCCATAGCGCCTTCCTAAAAGAAGAGCAGGTTCTCATTGACTTTCTGGAAAAATGGCTGCTAGCCACTGCTAACAATAAGAGTCACCTTGTAGTAAGCATGCTGAAGATGTCAGATGGAGACAGTCATTAGCCAGAAAGTAACTATTTTCATAATACAGAAACGGGGCATTGACAGAAAATGAATGGAGAAGTTACTGAGAGCTAATTGCTCTCAGTTCCTGGAAGGGCTCCAGAATAATGTAGGAAAAGCTTTGTATTGGGAAGGGGGGGGGGGGGGGAATATATAGTATACACATGTATACATGTGTGTGTACACATTTTATATATATATATATATAATGTATACACACATGTTCCATCAACCTATTATTTATTAAATATTTAGAGCTCTTCATAGCTCTTTCCATAGGATATCTAACAGTAAGACTAAGCCTTCAGGGCCAGTTTCATAATGACAGCTCATATAATCAAACTGTTAATTCATTTAGCTGCTCTCATAACTTAAGGAACTAAATAACACACTTTTTTTCCATCATCTATACAGAACACTTTGACAAGTGATACCTGTTTACTTTCAGTTAAGCCATAACACTTAAAGTATGGGTCAAAACAATGTGACTGAACAGCACATTTGTTGACATTCATTTTCTCACTCTGTGCTGGCAAAAATTCAATTACTCAAGAAATGCCATTTACTAATCATTATAGCATACTTTTGCAACACTCAGATTTAAGATATTAGACAGTTGCAACAAAAAGCCTATTCTGAAGTTCCCTTCATCCAACTTCTTCATTAAGACTAACTACAATAGTACTAGAAGAAACAGCCCTTTCAGACGCTATACAATTCACCCTTTTCATTATTCATTTTAAAGCTCACACAGCTGACACCGTCAGACACTGCTTAAATTTATTTCCATAAAACTTGCAAGTATCTATTTTTATCATCTTGGTAGTTCTCCTCCTTCCTCACTATCTCTCAATAGGGATTAATAACTTAACTGTACACTGAGCAGCAAGTTCGTACTGCAACAAAACCCAGTGAACAAAGAGCAGAATCTAATTTCATTGGACAGCTTTTAATAATTATACAATTATGGCACCTCAGATACTTCTCTACAGAAACTTCTAGTTACACACAAAACAAATCAACTACACCCAATAGTGGGTTGGAGCTAGCAGGAGACAATCAGTGCTAGATCATAATTGAAGACTATCCCATTTGATACACTATTTTAGTACTCTGAGTACTACTAAAAACATGTTTTCTTCTGAAATCTACTTCTTATAACTGTAAAGTAATCTTCTGACACTGCTAATGACACAACCAGAGTGACCAGTTGAGAACTGCTATTGCTGTTACAAAAAAAAATTAGTGCTAACATATTGGTAGAGCAAAGTATAATGCATTCAGTAGCTTTAAACAAAGGATTTAATAGTTCTCTCCTGCTACATTTACTGGTTCTAAAGCATCCACAAAATTATCTTTATTAATAATTGATTAAATCTGACAACTACTTGAAATACTGCATCAACTGTATTCTCAACTGAATACTAAGTCAAAGATTGAGGGATTAATCAGTGTCATTTCCTGTCGCCAAGAAACACTTAACATAAAGAAGAACAGAACTCATTTGAGCTGAGGACTTCTTTCCTGAGGTTGAGAAATCTCTTCCTTTTTCATAAAGACAAAATAATCATTATTATCTCATTCTCAAACTTCTCAATTTCCTCCCAACTTTTGGGCCCAAGTTCCTCATCCCATTTAACACTATTCCTTCCTATTAAAGAGAAAGATTATATTCATCTGTCTTTGAGGTACAAGGTGCAATGTCGCCATAGAGTGCTTTCATATTATGTCAGAATAGACAGAGCAGCAGGTTTTATTACGTAACATCCTTTAAGCTAGCGGTAGCTATTATTAATGCTGATCTGGCCTACATTCTAATAGGGCTACATGTTTTCCCTGAAATTCAGAACAGATTTAATTAAGAAATAGAATCTTAAATAGAGGTACTCATGACATCTGCAGAGATTCTGTGCTGAGTGCATAATACTGTTTATATGCTGCTGGCCTTTAGCATTAACCCTAGTATTTAGCAATTACTTTAATCACACAAAAACATACAAAGGGGCTGTCTTCCTAACTGAGCATATATTTGCTTTAACAAAAAAGGCACTTGAAAAAGAGCTGCAGTCCATTAAATTACCTTCCTAAAAGTTACTTTAAAGACAACACACATTCAAATTACATTTAATTATGCTGAGATTTAAGTAAAACAGTGCTTTCCCTCCCTCCTAGTCCAGCATACACGCTCCTCTTATAAGTGCTTTATAAGAAGCAACTAATAAAGATCCTTCTGAAAAAATACTGATCAGCCAGGATAGGTACCGTATTACTAAAAGGTAGGAAAGCTCTGGTGTGTTCTTAAAAGCTGCTCTGACAGCTCTTCCCTGTCACAAAGGCCTTTTTGAAGCTAAGTTACTGAAGATTGAAAGAATGAGAAACCACCTGTGCATATGTTGGTGAACAACAGGTTGGCCACGAGCCAGCAGTGTGTCCTAATGGCCCAGAAGACCACCAGTATCCTGAGGTGCATTAAAAAGCACGGACAGCACGTCAAGGGAGGTGATCTTCCCCTACTACTCTGCTCCACTGAAGCTACATATAGAAGGAAGCATCTAGTTCTGGGCTCACTAGCTCAAAAACAGATAGGGATCTCCTAGGAGTCCAGCAGAGGGCCACAAAGTTGATAAAGGACATTGAGCATCTCCCTTACGAAGTAGAGGGCAAATGGATGAGGCCATCCTCTTCTCTCTTCTGTATAATGGATAGAACAAGGAGCAATGGCCTAAAACTTGAAGACAGGAAATAACATACAAACATGCTGAAGGACTTCTTTATGGTAAGGGTGACAGAGCACTAGAATAAGGTGCCCAGTGAGAAGTGGAGTCTCCTATGGAGACATTCAAGACTCGTGTGAATGCCTATTTTTGTGACTGGCTGTTGGCAATCTGCTTTAGCAGGGGGTTGGGACTCAAGCTCTTGATGTCCCTTCCAACCCTTGCAATTCTCTGGCAAGATGTTATCACAGCTTACCTAGCCATAAGACAGTCATTACATTTAAGTCCAATGGCTCATCCTCTCAGATATTGATTCAAAGTCAGTTGAGGTAGGGTTTTTTTTGGACAGAGGTGGGGGGGGAAAGGAAAAAAAAAAAATCTTTAATCATCAGCATACCAAAAGGAAGGCTTCTGGAGGACCTAACACCTACTTACTAGCTACATAGAATATTAACTATTTAAATGCTGATCTATGCCCTTTAAGGTTGTGAAGGACTTCACATTTGGAGAGAAGATAAATGCTCCTCACACTGTAGTTATTATAACTACAGTGTGATTAGAACTGTAACTACTCAGTAATTAGATTTACTGGATATGGTTGTAAAACACATGACAAGGACCCAGCATTTCAAGTGATCTTGTTCAATGTCTTCACTTAACTGAGTGAAGGCACAGCTCACTTTTAAAATCACAACGTATGGTAACTACACAGCCATCCAAGCAATACTAAGAGAACACAAAGTAATTGCCCTAGATAACCTGAGATTTCCTCCCTTTTAGTAGAAAAGAAGCCAAGAGGGTGCCATTTTGCCATCACTTGCCTGTTGTAAGGCACTGATATACCATATGTAATGAAGCAAATTAGAGTACAGAATAAATATTATCACAGGAACACATTTAGGAAACACAGCCACGGTGGGAGATTGACATATATATACCAAAGAGCATAGGAAGGTGACAAACTGCTAGAAAAGGTTTACTTCCCTCCCTCACAATATGTTTCAGGCTATTTATATCATCATAAATATACTGACCAGCTAATACTTTTCCTATTAATATTTACCATTTATCCTCATTTCACTTACATGATGATCAGATACCAGTTCAGACTAATCCTTCACTTAACAGAGTAAAACCCAGACTGTTCTTATATATTGTTTACCTCCTACCTCCTTTGACTTCAGGCTCTGGCTTTTGATTTGGAGCCTAGGCAATGCCAGTCACAACCTTTGAAGCAATGTTTCTGCATACCTTTCAGCTCAGTTCAACACCTGCAAGCCAGCCTGCCTACCCAACAACATTTGATGTTGAGCAAACATCATCCGCAAATACATGAAGAGACTTTGCTGGTGCATCCATCCACATACAATCACTCAATCTCAGGTAACAGCACAATACAGCACTTAAACTACAGATTACAGGACTATACCTAGAAAATTGATTAACTCTGCTTGCTCCCAGCCATTTCATGCAGGCAGTATGAAAAAAACAAACTGCTTTGCTGCCCATGTTAATTTTGGAAGAGCAGATCTGCACATTTGCTCAGGCCACCTGTGACAGCTCTTACAGCGCCAACAGTCTACAGCTCCCATTCACTTCAGTAGGAGTGATAGATGCTCTGCTTTCTGTGCCTGTCAGTATTATTCTCCTGCCTCCAGTACCTGTCCCTTACATCTCATGACAGTATTTCTCTTGTAGAGTAGGGACAGTACTCTCCTTGAAGTCCTCCCCGACTATTTCTTAAGTTAACTGTTGAAAGATTATGACTTCAACTCCCTGGTACTTGTTTTTGCCTCCTCTCTTGTCAAGAATGCCTTGGAAATATGTATATTTTCCTCTTTTCCCACAGTGCAAATGTGGTTGAGTTCGGGGCTCACCTCACACAACTGTAAATTGCTGATAATGGAAATATCTGATCTGTTTGAATACATACTCATGTGAAAGATGATAATGTCCCTGCAATATCTATTTTTTTCTTTGGCAAAAGCCATGTATTATACCGCGTTCCAATTAAAAATAGCTCCTACTCCAGCTCTCCCTACAAGAAACTATATTCATTTCTGCATGCCTGCTTTTTCCCCCAAGGCAAAGACTACAAAGCCCACAGCTAAAAAACTGAGCCTCACCGGGGAACATTTCAAAACATTTAACAGCGCTTTCTGATGCTTCTATTGCTAAAAATGCAGCCAGCTGTGTATAGAGGTAATACCTCCTCACCATTGGGAATCCAACCAATGCAGTTCCACTTATGCTCATCACAAGTTCTGAAAACCCCAGGGTAATCATACAGCCTTTGGGCACAGTGTGTATGCCTTACAAGATCATAACCTGTGACAATAGGTTCTCCTGGAAACAAGTGCCTTTTCATTTCTAACTGTCACATAACATGCAGTGTCATAGCCCTGACCCTTCAACAGAGGACTCCTGGCACAAATCAGCTCCTTAAAACAGAAATATCTTACAGGGCAGGCTGCAAAATGCCATGAAAGCACCTACAGAATTATGTAGGGAACTCCACATGCTTAATTCGGGTGCAATAAGGAAATACAATATTCAACAGATAGTAAAAGTATTACTGAAAATAGTACAATGAAGAGATTTTAGTTATGGTTTGTGTTTCTTTTTTTTAACAGCTTTCTTTGCTATTATTAAGGAACAAAGACTGCTTCTGCAAAATGAAGAACTCTCTTGATTATTATAGAACTTAGCATTAAGGTAAATATGTTTCTATGGAGGAAACGTGCATTAGAATGAGAGATGAAATAAGAGAGTGCTGCAGTTTGAATATGAAATGGGATAGTTAGGATTTAAGAAGCTCATTGGTGACTCTAAACCATGATTGTTGCAGACCTATTGCAATGACACAGATTTTCTCTCCATTATAAAAGAGCCGTTTTCAAAGTAGTGGAGGTGGTTTCCAGCCCTCCCCACTCCAGTGGAACAGACCATTTGTTCACATTCTGCTCAACGTATTAATTCATTCTGGTACTTAAACACTGAAGTAACTTCTATAGTCACTGCTTTACAAAACAATAAGCCTTCCAAAGATCTGTGGAGACACCTCTAAAAATCTTAACATCTCAGAAAGGATTTGAGGCTGTCAAAGAAGGAGGAGGGAGCTGTAAGAAGTCACATGAAGCAGAGGAAACAAGTCAGAAGTTACACAAAATACAGTAAGAAAATAGGATGATAAACGCTTGTGAATTCTTTTCTAGTCACTCTACACTAAGAAGTTGTGTAGAAATGACATAATTCAGATCATAAAAACAATCCACTGCAATGCTTTGAAATATTGCTCTTACAAGGGGGGAAATAAATGCACTCATCTATAATCAGCAGATACAATGGGTAATTAATTATTAAGTCACACACTGTTTATCAGCTACAAATGGAAGGCTCCTGCATAATTAAAGTCCACATTTAAGCATTATGGAGTCCTCTGCTTGACATGCCTAATTCTCATCCAGATATTCTAACTGCTTCAAAAAAGGAACGTATCTACTTAATTTGAGAGGACCTAGATTTCACTTATTTACAAGCTTCTACTTAATTTTGTTCCTGAAATGCCATTGCTCATTCACATTCACAGTTCTTCTCATCCTGTTCCCCAAAATAAACTGCATTAGTGAGGCTCCTGTCAGCAGGAAATGAAACACTGTACAAAACAGAACTGGAAGTTCATTTGAGAGTTCATCATCATTTTTAACAATATACAGTAGGTGCCTTTGAGACATCATCAGGCTTCACCTCAAACTGATTCATCTGAATTCCACATTGCATTCTCAGAACGTTTCATCAGACCTGCAAAGATCCTCTATTTTATTTGGCCAAGTCCTACAAACAGTTTGCTGCTATTTTCCAACCTAGACAAGCTCAATGAAGCCTTTTGTTCACTTACTCTGGAGATGGTCAAGGGCATGTTGAAGTCCTTGCCCCCTTGCAGTCGGAAGCCCCAAGGTCCAGGTCCATTCAGAGTCACGTTGTAAGCCATTCTGTACCTCTCTCACAAGCCAGCAAGGCACTGCAGAACAGAAGGACGGGGCAGACAGAGAAAGCGTGAACAAGCAGTAAGAGAAGAGAAACTAGTTTTGTATAAATAAGCAAGTCTTTCTGCCTTGCCTGTTCAGTCGTGCTGGGATATCACCTAAGAATAGATGGGAGCTATAATGCAGATGCTGATATCTCAGCTGAGTAGGGCCCATAAAAGGTTTGTAACCAGACACCTACTATGCAAAGACTCCATGACTCAGAGGTCTAATATAGCCCCCAGGGAAGGGGACAGATCTTTCTGGGCTTCTCAAGCCCCTCTTCACATTCAATTAGTCCACCGGTGAAAAGCATTTTGGAGCAAAATGAAGTCCCATGCTAAAATCCTAAACATCTAAATCTCACTACTGATTTATTAAGCAACTATATAGCCAATTAACCTCTGCTTCAGAACGCACTTACTGCACAGCAATATGTAACATACTACAAACAAGTACTTTCTATGTGTAAGCAGGAAAGGCACCTAAAGAGTGTTTATTTTACATTAATCTGTTAAATGCAAATTATATACTACACACAGCTGCACCAAAAGAAAACTCCCTAATTTAACTACTGACTCCTGATACCATAACTGACACTTTCGCAAGGGACAACTGAATTTTTTCCTCTTGGAATGGATGTATTATGAATTATTTCTAAGCAGCATAGAATCCACATAGTATCATCTCATAGCTGTCATACTGCTTCCGATACAACTTGTCTAAAGGTGTGGAAATTAAGCAGTAGGCTAAGAATACAATTAGCTGGCTGTTCCTTAAACTCACTTGTCTTTGTTGATCTTCATGCTAGGTGTTCCATTAAAAACTTCCTAACTCATTTGGAATATCAGACACATTTTAGCTTTGGATTGAGAATAACCAGAGAATCTCAAGGAAGGGGAACTGCCAAACTGTTGGCAGAACCAAGGTAAATGAAAAGCTTCTCTTCCTAGGATAAAGCTATAAACTTAATGACTTAAAAGTGGTGTTACTTTAATACGTGTGGGACCTCCAGAAGTTCTCTAGTACACTTCTGCAGCATCCCTGCTTTTACCCACCTGCTGCATAGAAATTCCCATTATGTTAAGGTGAAAAATAAGCAAAGGCTCTGCTCTAATAATTAGAAAGGAAACCAAAACCACAGAATGCACTACCTCACTTCAACACTGACAGTACATCTGCCCATGCACCCATCTTAATGCCACAGAAAACTGATGGTTCAACTACAGAAAGGTTATTGTTTTCATGTATGGTCAATTCCTTCCTATACTTAAACAATCAATGGAGAAAAAAAAGCAAAAGCTATAGCAGAATTCAACTGCACAGACAGCAAGCTGAACAACTGAATATTAAGAAATAGAAATACTGCTTAATCAAACACTATGTACTTACTATGTACTTCTATCCTACTTACACATGCATGGCATGCCACCTGCTTATCAGTTTAGGACATCTAAAATGGTCTCTGAGATCCCTTCAGGCTGGGTAGCGGGCTATGAAACTTATGTGATAATCTCAATAAGGGTACTATCATTTGAATGACATATTAAACTGTGGTGACTTGTACTTCCTTGGTGTCTGCATGCATCCACATTAACATTCAGTACAGCTTGGCGCTTATTTGAAGACCAAGTAGGAGATACAACAGTATCCTGGCCCACACTGCCCTTTAACAAAACAGGACTGGAGTCCGTTCATATGCCCATGAAATCAGGTGCCTGTCTATAGTGTAACAATAAGAACAATGCGGTGGAGTGGTGATAGAAAAGGTGTAATGACAAAGGGACTAATACAATGAAAAGGTGCTACAAAGAAAAAGCGCTTACCCCCACCTCTGAAGATCTAGGCTTACAAGAACAACTCCACAAGGGAAGCATCTCCAACCAGAGATCCTTACCCAGGGGCAGTCAGCCCTGAAATGAGGTCTAAGAGAGGAGCAGACAGCCTCCACCCCTTCTGCTCACACAGCTGAATCACCTCCACCTGTGCTCCCAGGGCTGACCGTGTCCTTTCTTCAGGTGCTCAATCAGGCCATAACTCAACAGCTACCATACACAGTGGCAAAAACATTCTTTTATTTTCTTCATAAGCTTTTCTAGGTCCTCAGTCTCCTGTGTTCGTTTCCCCTCTGCCCACCTTTGTTTTTTTCTGGACAGCTGCAAGCATTAAAGAAGCTCATGCCACAGTCACAACTCCATTTGCTGGGAAAGCTCTTAGCACTGCTCCTGTGTTCTGTTAGGGCAGCCTCTAGATCAGGAAGCCAGTGACCTGCCCAGATGATTATTCTGCCCATTTTCAGAAGACAGACAAATGCACTCACAAAGTCAAAAATCCAGAGCAAACATAGGGAAATGGATTAGAGCAGCAGATGCGCTGCCAGCACAGCAGAAGCCTTCACTAAACATTCTGGGAAACCCACAGGTGAAAAAAGCTGTATATACGTAGTGAACAACCCTCTTGTTTTTAGAACCTTGTGGTGTTTGGATTAGTTTTATTTGCTTTAGATAATGACTTCTTAGACTGTTCCAAAATCACTTTTGCTTCTCTTGTAGGGCCTTCTTCCCTACATTCCCCATCCAGGTGACATGGGCATAGATCCTCCCTTCAGAAAGGAGCAAGGTGGAGTCAAATGAGGCCATGGATGTGAGGAGTGACACTTAAAGAAAAAACATTCCAGAAACCAGGTGACATTTTCCTCTCCAGATACCAAAACAAAGATTTGTTCAGAGCTCAACAAGTCCCCTCAGAGTTGTCCCCAAATGACTGATAGGAACAGCTGTGAGAAAGCTGGATGGGTACCAGGCACTGCAGGTCTCCATGCCAGCAGGCTCCATAGACATAAAAGAGTGCTCCAGCCTTCAATAAATACCTCAGAGCCTGAGCACAGCCATCCTTCCACAGCTACGTCAGAGATTGTACACTGGCGGAAACAATTCACATATGTTAGGAGACCATGTTGCATTACAGCAAATGGAGTTTCTGAAAGCTACACCTTCATGCTTGGAAGTGTACAGACATCAAGTGAATGAAATAAAAACCTCCAGAGCCCCAGTGCTAAATTAAGATGGAAGGAAACAAGTCATGGAAACTCCAACTGTTCAAGTTGCCACCACTTTGTTAGGCCGGCCACATTACTCATTATGTATTTTAGCTCCTGTGGTAGAGTGCCCCTAAGAGAGCCTTCAATTACTACTACTGCAGCAACAGGGTCATTTTCATTTCAAAAGAAATAAAATCATGCAGCTTCACCAAGTTCTGCTTTGTTGTTATCTCTCCCGTAATGGTGTCTGTAGGTCCTAATAGTATATGCACTAAGCGAACATACACTATAAAAGTAGTATTCCCAGGGAGATGCACTAGCGAAATACAATGATGGGGTATTATTCCCCTTCTCTGTAATACAACACCACCAGAAATGCAGCTCAAACCACTTTGTTTAGCTGAATGCTGCAGCCTATATCACCTTACAGACTCATCAGGTTCCCCGCTTTCTCACTACCAGATTGCCCGCTGCAAATGCTTCTATCCATACAGAAAAATCACATTTTGCACAATTTTTGGTGTTAAGTGACTTTTTCTCCTGCAACAGCCTGCCTTTATTATCCCAAAAGCCTGGATATACATCATAGTGTAGCCAACCTTTACCTTCAGTAGACTCTAATAGTTTTATTAACTACATTAAACTGCAAACCACACCTGTGGGAAGAAAGAGTAAGGAAAGAAGCAGTCACACCTGCCTGTGGTATTTGCAAAGACCCCGTTTACAAAACCACTTAAGGGCATGTTACAAACTTTTCACCTTCACACCATCTCAGTTATGGTTTTCAAGGGCACCCACTGCAACGTGTAATACTTAACACCTCTGTGGCACCTACTTGACCGAGATAACAAGATCTTGTTCGTTTTTGACTCTTCTTAAAGAGAAAGAACATTCAAACACCTGTTGTTTCAGCAAACATGAGCACCTCCTTTCTACAGCTGAACCCACAGTGCTTAGGTTAGCGGCTTCAGACCATGAAATGAGTTAACAGCAAAACGTGGATTAAAACGCAGAGCTCGTTTGCTAAGAGAAGCATTTGAAGCAGAAAGAGGGCTGCAAAATGCTTTGCTGCTCTGCACGTGTCGCTCTCCTCTGACTCCGGGCTGCAACCAGCAGAGCTCACAGCCACCCTGCGACTGCTCTTATTTGTGCTTTGCTACAGGGGGGTTCTAACAGGAGAGACCAATAAAAGGCCACTAAAAACAAACAATGCATAGGAAAAACAGTGAAGGGGCTACGTGCAGATCGCTGTCAGCTGCAGAGAGCAGGGACAGAGCTGACACTGATGTCACAGGACTTACACGGTGCTGGCCGGCCTCCAGAGCGCCCGGGGCTTGGCACAGCACAGCGAGCGCTCCATAAGGCTTTGACGACAGCTCCCGTACCGCTACTTCTGCCTGCATAAATACCGCACGGCTGAGGCACGATACACCTGCAAAAGCGCACAGTGCACTCACCCACCCGTGTCTGCCGCCCCACTCAGCCTGCAAAGGGAAACACTTCCCCCTACAGCAACTCTGCAACAACAAACGGCAGCTCTACGTACAAACACCGGGAGCCCCGGGGCTGTAGCAAAGCCGTCCGGGCTCCTCTTAGCGGCGCAAAGCGACCCACCTGTGCCAGCCACGGTGCTGCGAGCAGCCGCACGCTGCGGAGCCACCACCCCCACGGCTGCTCTACGGCTCATGGACGCTCCCACTGCAGCAGGGCACAGCCCGAGGGCAGCCCTGCACCGCCCCCGAGGGGAAGCAAAGCAGTCGCCCAGGTGGGGCCTTAAAGCGGCCGCCGCAGAGAGGGGCGTGGGCCGCGAATGGGGGCAGCCGCCAAGTACCGGCACTAAGTCCGCTCCTTCAGCACCAGGGACAGGCGCTGCGGGGCCGCGGTCTGCGGGGATGCTGCGGTACCGCTGCGGTACCAATAGGCCGCTGCTCATGTCAGCGTGGGTTGTGGCTTAGTGGTGCAGTTTGCACGAAGGGACCGTCGTATGTAAGGCAGAGTGAAGAGCAGGTAATTCGTTTTGCTGCAGATTAAGGAGCCGAAGTTATCTTTGCTACTTTATTTTTGGTCTCAGTGTGACCAACACGATGGTTGCTCTGAAAGAAAAAGAAGCACACTGCAGCTTTGTGCAATGTTACAACTAATTTGCCAATTAGACTTTGCTTTTGTCCCAAAAGCTGTTGGTAGCTGAATTCACGTAACGAGCTTATGCTGACAGCAGCGTTCAGTTTGTCTTTTAACAAAGAAAGCAGTTTGCAAAGTGATTATAAGATGGCTGTTTGAGACTGTCTTGAGCCACTGATAAACTACAGTACCTTGTTTTATTGGATCGCATGCTGTAGTACAGCTAGCGAGTCTAGTTACATGTTAGATTATTCTTAAGACAACAGTGAAATTGTATTGTAAGACATAAGCATTTCTCAAATCCTTCATTTAAACTATGTGTATGCTTGTGTAGGTATGGTAACACATGGCAGAAATGCTAAATTGTGGCCTGAAGCAGTGATTGAGCACCTGGTGGGAAGGCAGGGCCAACCCAGGGGAGCTCAGGTGCACGCAATGCAGCTGAGTGACTGGAGGGGCTGGAGCCAGGATCCGCCCCTTCCCAGCCCTCATTTAAGGGCTGGCAGTGGAGGTGGGGTTTTGTTGAAGATTGATGTGTACATAAGGTTTTGTGAGTGTAAGTAGCTTTTTTCTCCTTTTATTATTTTTGTGTTTTTGTCTCCATTATTTGAGAGAATGCTTAGTTGCTGTAGTTTATGTTGTTGCTACTTTGCTGTTGTGTTTTCCATCTGATTTCGGTTATGCTAACTGGTTCAGGTGCTTGTATTTTTTTGTATTTCTCAATTCCTATAGATAGCAGGCTTTCTTAGGTGAGACTGTGCATTGAGGAGGCAGCTTTCAATTAAGCTACTGTTTCACTGAATCAGAGTTGTTTGAGTTTGAAGTAACTGTTGAAGGTCATTTAGTCTATGTCTTTTGTTGCGGGCAGAGGATTGTGAAATTTGTGTAGTATAGCAAAAGGCATATATTTTTTTTCTCTTTTCTTAAGTGTTATTTAAACCTGAAGAGTGTTTTCATTTTTAAGTAATGTCCTTGTTTCAGAAGTCTCCATCTTGTGCCTGTTGATAGCATCACATTGAGGGTGTATGATCCTCTTCAGAAAGATAAGGTTGGAATAAATGAGGGCAGAACCTGATCTGACTTCATGTCATACGCGATGAGGTACTTTTATATGCCCTGTTCTAGTTTCATTGTATGTTGCATGCTTGTAAATTAGTTTATGTACCGCTAGTAATATGTTTAAGGAGCAAGAAATATAACTGTCAGAGATTTTATGCAGTGGGTTTGTGCTAATGATTTTCAGGGTGAAAATATATACTTGGAGTTAACCCTTGCAGTCCTAAATTTCTCATTAAGTCTTTACCTAGAAGTTCTCTACAAATAATAGAAGCTGCAAAAGAACAAACAGATCTTTTACAGGTAAGTGACCTTTATGTAGTGTGAAAAGTGGCATCTTTTACTATATGGCGGTAAACTATTCTTATATGATGATTTATGAAGTGGTCAGTTAGTTTATTCCATTTCATATGAGGTAGAAAAAAAATCATAAAGACCTAAGTGAATATATTTTAACCCCTACCATATTTAAGTAAATTGAATTTCTACTCTCTGGAGTACTTGTTAGTTGCAAATTGTCCTGTCACCCTATTCTGACAAGGAGCTGATCAGTTCTGCTTCAGTGTTGTTGTTTGAACCAGAGTTGAATCTGTTGGCTTGTTTGTTGCTCATTACATCACTTTAACCAGGGAATCTGCAAGTAGGGGAGCCCTGTCTGCTCAGCACTAACACAAAAACTACTTACCAACAACTTGTGCTGGTCTTTAGGAAGGACAGAATTTCCTGTGCTGCACCTTCAGGATCACCATTAGAAAACTAAAGACTGTGGTGGCAAGTCCTCCTGTACAGAGAATTCTATTTGCTTACTGGAAAGGGAGGTGGCTGAATTGCCATCCCTGGTTGTGTTTAAGAGCTGTTTGGATGTGGCACTCAGGAATATGATTTAGTGTAGGGTTTTTAGAGTTAGGATACTGGTTAGGCTGCGGTTGGACTTGATGATCTTCAATGTCTTTCCCAACCTTGGTAATTCTATGATTCTATGAAAGTGGCTTACCTGTGGGTTTAGCTATCCAGTTTTCTCTGATGCTCTTTTGGTGTGATTGCTTTGGAGTTGTGAGCCTGAGTCTATGCAGTTCCCTGTCCTGGGAAATTCTGCTAGTTCTTCTGAGGGTTAGTGCATGCCATTTGTATGAAGGGTACGTCATCATGAATCTCTTCCCACATTTCACTCATTATCTCTTGGAAGTTTTCAGTTGAGGGCTGATTAATCCATCATTGCATCTTGCTTGAAACAGTCATTACTAGCTCTCTGAATATGGGGAAAAAAGGGTTCATGGATTAAACCTTTATGGAAAACCTTCAGAATCTTGCTTTGCAGTACTTCAAGTGCAAATACTGTGCATACTTATGGATAAACTTGAGTTCCTTGGTAAATTGATCTGCCAAGGTCATAGAGGGACTTAATGCTATATTTTGCTCAGAGATTACTGCAAGGTAGTGGTAGTTGAGTATCAGTTTGTTCAGTTTGGTTACTTGATGCCTTGATTTGATGATTTGTTCAGTTAATCCTGATATTCATTGAAAGGACTCTGACCTCTGATGATAGGGTTTGCTTAGCTGAGGAAACCAAACCAGCTGGTGTTTCTATATAATGGTTTAACTCAAGCTCTGCTTTCCTTTTAGATCTAAATAATTGTGCAAATGTTGAAATATACATTCTAGAAGCTTTTAAGATAATTATTTTAAAACAGCTCTGTTACCTCTAGATTACCAAAATGAAGACTGTCTATCTCACCTACTGTAACAAACATTTTGTTCTGCCATGAGTGTGTTCGCTGTCTCAGTGCAGTGTGTGATAAGGAACAGTGTATGGGAACTGCCTGACCCACTGGTTGAGCACTTGGGGAAAGTGCTCTGGGAGCCCTGGGAGCACAAGTGAAGGCAGTTCTGCTGTTTGAGTGGAAGGGTTGGAGGCTGGCTGCACATCTTAGACCTCATTTAAGGGCTGACTGCCTTTGGGAAAGGATCTCTATTTGGAGATGCCTTCCTTGTGGAGTTTGTCCCTGTGAGCATAGATCATTGGAGACAGGTGAGCATTCCTTTTGTTTTAGTCCTTTTGCCATTCCACTCCTTTGTGCTGATCTGACTGTAACAAATGGAATGACCAACAATTCATAAGTTTTCCATCTAGCAGTAAACTGAACAGATGAACTGGCTAAGCAGCTTTCCTCACGGTACCCTACAAGTAATTATTTGGCCACTTGGGAGCTGTGGATAAAGATAATAATCTTCAAGTAATCCTGGTAGCTGCTGGAGTGGGACTGCAGGTAGATGGCCCTGTTAAATGGTAATATCACAGTGGCTCCCCTTTCAGGCATCAAGTAAATTTGTCTAATGCTAGTGATTTGTCAGGTAATCCAAAGTAAGCTATTAATGGAGTAGTATGTCTGTTAAAAGGGAAATATGACAACTAAATCTAAACATGGCAGTTTTCATTTAATGAGACCTGCTCCAGAAGTAATACCTCTTATTTTATTATGTTGGCCCACAGCATTGGAGGTGGACGTTGGTGATAGGGCAGTAATGGTGGAACCTTCCCATCAATACTCACTTGTATTTTGTTGCTGTGAGGCAGATGGGCAAAATGACATCTGGTGTGGAAGTGCACATAAAAGAAAAGGGTGTTACTGAATTCCTCCATGTGAAAAAGAAAATGAACCCACTGATTCATTGATGCTTTCCGAACACTTTTAGAGACTAAACTGTGGATATGAGCACAGTTACACAGAGGATGGTGTGTTTCAGCAGTAGCAATAGCAGTCTGAAAGACAAGCCACATTCTTGGCAGATTTTTACAAGCATTTTTACAAGTATTTGGCAAATTTAGAGGTGATTTGAGGTCCCTGTAAATTGCTTACACTTATTTTCTTTTCAGAAAATCATCTTTAAAAGAGTTGTTTAAAAAAATAAAACTACATTTATCAGAAACCTATTTTCCATCAGGATCCATATCATGTGACTCAGTTATTACACAGTGTGTTCTTACTGATGTTAATCTGTTCCTACCCATATGGCTTTGCTGGCTAGGCCATGTGGCTCTGGCTGTCTCCTCATAAAAGAAATGAACTGATCTTATCTAAACCCCAAATCCTGTCTTTCCTAGATTTAACTTCCACTGATGGTGAATAGTCAGCTGTGTTGTTCTGGAAACTCTTGCTGTAATTTCATTTTTTTAAAAGCTGAAGTTCAGGCAGCTCAAACTATTGCCACATTCATGACCTGTTCTAGTAAGCAATTGCCTTTGTGCTGTGACCCGGTAACAACAGAGCATGTTCAGCTGTGATGGGGATTCTTTCCATTTCAGGAGGCAGCGTAATGAAAGGAAGCTGCCAGATACGGCTCTCTAACCCGTGCTGTGGCCTCTTTCATCCCTTTTCTGAAATCATTATGTTCTGGGTTCTGCACTAGAGTATTCCAAGAGGTTTGAGTCAGTGGGGAGAAAAAAAACAGGGAGAAATATCTCACAAGATGGTAGCATTTGTATTCTTTTGCTGAGGAGTCTGTAACAGGAAAGAGGGGAGTGTTTTACATAAGGCTATTTTGTCTGACAGTATTTGTTTGTTGTCCTTTTTACCATCACTGTATTTTGATGTGGTGCTGATGATTATTCTAAGCTTTGTTTTCTTTTTGCCTTCCTTTCAGTTTAGCTGTCTTCTAAAGTGGCAGTTAGATATTAAGCAAGAATTAAAATGGGTGAGATTTATTGAGATGAAGTTTCCTGGGATGTCTGGCTTTTTATTCCTTCAGACAAAATGTTCTTCCCAGCACGTGAAGTGAACAGATTTTGTTTCTAAAACTACATGGGAGTTAACTTCTCATCTAATAAGGAATAAGTGAACATAAAGATCCAGGACCTGAAGGATGGTGTTTACCAGTTTGCGTGTTTGTTTTTCAGATGGGGAATGGTTTTCAGAAGTCATTTGTGCAGTAATTGTTGCTTGCCACTGAGTTGCTTGTTACTACTGCCTCAACTCTGCCCTTTATAAGATTAAGCTGTCTTCTTACTTCACTGAACAACAGCAGAAAGTGAGTTTTAACCTGTGCATTTGGAAAACAGTATTTCAAATAAGATATATCTGTTAACTTCCAGGGTTCTAACCTGTTCTCCTGTTACTCAGACTTCAGCAGAAGTCAGAAGCATCACAATATGTCATATTATTGAATAAAAGTTGATGGGTTGTTATAAACCTGGATTTAATCTGTTCACATGCAGAGACAGAAGCATATGTGGCTCCTTTAAAAGCCAAGAGAGGGCTGTTTTTAATGTTGGTTTTAGTACTCAAAGGTATTGGGAACTGTTTGAAAATGGGGAAAATGGGTACTGGAAGTGGTGCTCTTAAAATCACAACCTGACACTGGGCTTATCCATTATTAATTGCAGAGCTCTGTCTTGATAACCATATTCCCTGACCATGGGAAATGGTACTTCAAGTTTAAGTATTTTATTTTTTTTTTTCCTTCATTGCTTCTTTTATGGCTGAGCCCTACTGTATTCCTAATGCTTTAAGTTCAAACTATGTTGTTGTGTTTTAAGTTTTTTTGACATGAATGGAGCTTTTTTATGAATGGAAGTAGTAATTGACCTTGAAAAGGGTAGTGTGTGTCTAGGCAGGGCAGAAACAACTCTGTTCACAGCAGCCTGCTCTATATTATTTACTTTGAGTTTCTTTCTGATTAATACACAAGGATAATTGTGGAAATTGTATTAATTCGTGGCTTTTAGTGCTTCATTCTGTTAATGCTATGCTTGTGTGCTGGATGACTCTGCTGGTCAATGACTCCCTTTTTTCATTGGCAATTCTTCTCCCATTAGTAGAGTGGAAACCTTACCTGTTGGGCCCCAGCCCTCTTTCAAGGACTGCTCACTTAAAACCATCCCCAGTAATAGATCGGTTGCTTATTAAAAAAAAAAGTAAAATAAACCTGGATGTCAGCAACGAACTCAGACTGGCAAGCATCTCTGTAAATTATTTCTGTTGTATAACTTCCTTTGAGGCAAATGGATTACAGTGTATCCCTTATACACTTGATAGAATCATAGAATGGCCTGGGTTGGAAAGGACTGCAGTGACCACCCAGTTTCAACCCCCTGCCATGTGCAGGGTCACCAACCAGCAGAGCAGGCTGCTCAGAGCCACATCCAGCCTGGCCTTGAATGCCTGCAGGGATGGGGCATCCACAGCCTCCTTGGGCAACCTGTTCCAGTGCATCACTCCCCTCTAGGTGGAAAAACTTCCTCCTAAGATCCAACCTAAACCTCCCTGCTTGTGACCGGCCTCAGCCTGACACAGAACCATTAATCGCAACCTTCTGGCTGTGTCCAGCCAGCCAATTTCTTACCTGTCAAACTATCTATCCTTCAAGTACACACCTCTCCAATTTAGAGAGAAGGATGTGGTGAGGGACTGTGTCAAAGGCTTTGCAGAATTCAAGGTAGGTGACATCCATCCCCCTTCCCCCATCCACCGAAGCCATTACTCCAGCACAGAAGGCCACCAGCTTGGTCAGGCAAGATCTGCCTTTGGTGAAGACAGTTCAGTACAGTCTTTGGCTTTCATCTCTAATTACTTCACAATGAATAGGTTAGTGTTGTGTTTTTGGTGAGTATATGGTAAATAAAGGAATTGGAGACAGCTGGGAAGTTACATCTTCAGATGTGAAGCTTGAAACAAGCTACAAAATTGGAGAGCAGCCTTATGAAGAGGATATTATCCCTAGTTTATGGTTATCAATGCGATACATGAAACAAACAGTCTTTTGTCCTAAGTCACCCAAAGGATGGGAAAACACAGAAACAGAATTTTGAGCTTCTGATTCCAGCTTCTGTATGTGGTTGCATGAATGTCCTTTCTCCTCTTCATGAGGGTTTGTTATAAGAAAGTGCTTAGTAGCTTTGAGAGGAAGCCAGTTTGCAGACAGCTTCTCTGTCAGTATTAACCCTCAGCTTTAAAAAAAAACCCTGAACTTAGGAAATTAATATACAGTTGCACGGAGTTAGCAGTTAATACTGAACTGGAAAATTACTGGAAGTACATTTGGTAATTACTGGCTGTCGATGTGTTTTATCAGTTCTTTCTGTTCAGTAATGTCTTAAGGGATTATGTAAATGTTTATGCTTAGGACTATCTTTAGGCATCTGACAAAAATGTGATAAAAAGGGATTGTACTAATCTGAAGGGTGAATCTGTGTCTGGTACCCTTTAAATTACTGGAGTTATTAAAGGAAGTACTTCTACATTAGATGTACGATCACTTTCTTTATAAACCCTTAGGCTCATTGCTTTGTGGAAGGGGTGTGGGTTTTCTGTTCTACTTTTCCAGTTAAAGAAAACATATGGTGACTACAAGCGTGCCTGTATATGTCCTATATTGTATTCGGTAAACACCCTGTTTGTGAGTTTGCCTAAGAGCACTTGTTCTATCCAACAATACTATCTCAGATTCTTGTCTGTTGCTGCTTGTGGGAGGTTATAGTTAACATCAGAAGATCTCATTTGGCTTTTTTTTTTTTCCTGTGAATTTATGTGCTTCATGCCTGAGTACTTATTCTAGTAGCCAGAATGAAGGTGGATCTTAAAAATGTTGTCCTACGTAAGGTCTTCTTGGCAAGTGTTGGTTACAGCTTTCCTGAATGAGTCCAAAGTATTTTTGCTGTTGAATCAGAAACAGTTCTGCTGTTTGTGTAGGTCGAATATTTAAAGAGTAAGGAAAAAATTTGTCCTGCAGAGGAATTAATCCTGCTCTGTTTTTCCCAGCCACTGATCCCATTCTTTACCCTCAGGTGAATCTTAATCTTGGGAGCCAAGTCCACTGCCAAAAACTGTTTGTAGTTTGTGTGCCAATCAAATGCTGTGAGACCGGATTTGTGGTTGACCATCACAAGATCCTGATATCTCCATGCACGTTGAGGTGATATCAGTGTTTGGAAAATGTACTAGCATTTTCCTATGCTGACGTGTCTCTTGATCCATTTGCTTTGCTCTGTGAGCCAGGTACATAGAATTCCTGTGTCATGTCTCCAGCAGGGTTCTGCCGCTGACAGGGCTGCTCTAACTAAGCTGTTACTTTTCTACAAAGAAATATTTTTTTTTTTTGTATTTTCTATTAGACTATTTAGGCTGGATCTGCCCTTGAGAAAATGTACTGAGTTTATTAGGCTTACACAGATCATCTGCTCGTTTCTCTGTCCTTGTAAGTGATGTCAGAGTTCACAGTTGTCAAGATTTAGGAGTTTTGTTTGCATGTATGAAAATGGGCATTTAGACTGTGAGTTTGATAAGACATGAGGAAGGCATCGTAATCCTTTTTTGTTCCATATAAAATGTGATGCATGGGATTGTGGCCCTTGTCTGATATTGGTAGGTGTGGCCAGTACTCATAGTTCATTTCTTTGTTTCAAGATTACTTTTATATAAAAGTGATCAATAACACAGAGCTCTTCACGTTCCTTTTACATTAACAACTGCAAGGCAACAAGCACAAGTGTATGGTGACTGAGCCTATAACCTGCAAACATAGGAACTAAGATCCTTGACAGTGTGGAAGCTGGACAGGCTAGCAGCTTGCCATTGCCTTTTTAGGTGCTGCTTCAGACTTCTCTTGCAACAGGCTTTTATTACACCAATTCTTGGCACCTTCTTTATAGGACCACTGCAGTTTTGCAGAATTACTCAGAAGATCAGGCCAAATATTTCTGCTTGTGACTCGAGTCTGAATTTGAGCTTGAGCCCATTGTGGTAAAGAGCCTGTTAACTCACAGCACTGCTTGCTATTCCCTTTGCCAGCAAGCTGCTCTGTGAACAGCTGCTGTAGCATGAAAGGCCAAAGGGAAGTGCCTTAGTTTTGCCCTAGTCCTTTCACACCTCCACGTCACTGGAATATGCCCGAGTGCATGGTAAACGGCAAGCAGTCTCGCTAGTGAAGAACAGCCTGTACAGTTGACTTTAACTGAAACATGAATCATCTCAGTCCTGAATTATTTTAATCCAATCAGTCATCTCTGTTAAGGGGTGTAAAGAGACAGCAAAGCGGAAAGAATGGCTGCCAAATAGAGGATACAGGACACAAATAAAGCTGCTAAGATGAGATGAAATAAGAACTAATAATGATTTATTTCAAATGCCACTGGGGTTATCATGTCTATGGCTTTAGTGGGAGATTTAGGTGTAATGAGTTTTGTGGGCTTTTCCACAAATGATTATGGTAGTGTCAGTTGAAGTGAATGCAAAATGAAGTTGTTAGTTGCACAGGGAGTACACACAAGAGTTTTCAAGTGCTCCTAAACAAATTCTCCCTAATTAATATATGCTTTTCAAGCCTCTTGTAAGTAGACAAGCACTAACAGCTGCAGTTCTTTTTATAGACACGAACTAATCTCTAGTACATGTTAGAGCTGAAGGATAGAGGGAACAACATGCTGTGGATTCATAGGGCTTTTCTAACCATCATTGTATTCTTTTAATACACTTTAAAAGACGAAGGGAATGCAGAAGAGCAGAGTATAGTCTTCAAGAATATGAATCCTGAACTAAATTGTAACAGGAGTTAAAAAGTCTAGCTCTCAATGGTACGTTGTACACAAATGTGTCTTATTAACACAAAAGCATGTGTAAGCTTTGACCTATTTTCTTAACAGGTTCAGCCTTTTGCAGTCTGTATGAAATAGGCAACATTCACTAGCTTTTCTTCCCTACTGTCACCTGGCTTTCTTGGCTAAATTATGTGCATCTTTTCTTATTTTTAAGTTGAAACATTAAGAAAATAATTCCTCAGGGTAGAGAAATATCTTTGAATGGGCTTCCTGTTTCAAGATAGGTTTTCCCCATTCTTTCTCCTTATTGTCAGTTGTACGTATTGTCAGTTTAACATTGATTTCTGCATGGAAACAATATTCAGTTATGGTAGATGAAGGGAGAAAATGTGCTACTTTTTTTTCCCATGCCTGTGATTTTACTTTTGTAGAAGCACCCTAGAGTTTATATTTCCTTGTGGTTGTTTATTACCTGTCTGAATTAACCATTTGTTTGTGATCTGACATTCAGCTACCTCAAAAGCTATCCCCTCTGTTTTTTAATTCAATTCAGAGTAAGTCTCAAATATTATTAATGTTCCATGTCTTCTGGAATTGACTGGATGCTCCGTCCTTGGAGGTGTTCAAGGCCAGGTTGGATGGGACCCTGGGCAACCTGATCTAGTAAATGTGGAAGCTTGGGAGGTTGGAACTTCATGATCCTTGAGGTCCCTTCCAACCTGGGTCATTCTGTGATTGTGTGACTGAACTTTTTTATTCCTGCTAACGAATAAGCTGGTTACATTTGTGTAGCCTTATGGCTTTGTCTGATACGATGTAATGAAGAACTGATTTACTTAGGACAGGGTGACTTGGGTGGTTTCTTGTATTCCTTGAACCAAAGTGAGAACTATTGAGGCACGTGTTGCTAAGAACTGCTTTGATAGCTCTTTGTGCCCTATGCTTTTAGACTTAGAAGGGATATATCCGCACTGTGGACTGACTGTACCTTATCATATATAGTGTAGACTTCTACAGATTGTGAGTTATTTCTATCTGTTTATTTTTGTGCTTCAGAAGGAGCAATGAGGAAAAGCAGGTTCCTTTTTCATCCTCTAGAATCTCAGAAATTAAAGAAACAACAATAACAAATGTCTGAGAATTCAAATTAGTTCTCAAGTGCATTACCTTTCAATTGTGTTGTACAAGAAAATGAGGAAACTTCCTTATTAATGAGAGGAAGGAGCACTCAGTGTTTTCATTTGCTTGAGGGACTTCAATAATGAAAGCATCTCCAGAAAGTAATTTAAGTGTTTCTCCAAATAGCTTTGAAATTACTCCACAGTAATTGGACAAAGGCTGGATCTTGTACTTCCCTTTTCTCTTGAATTAATCAAAGGAGGCGGCTTGTAGGTGAGATCCATGTGGCAATGTAATGTGCCTGAGAAGGGTAAAATCCAAGTGAGAGAAATCATTTATTTATTATTGTTTTTTGAGCCACAAAAAGAAGGAATAAAATTGCAGTGTGACTCAGATCAAGTGAACCATTGGAGTCAGTTCTGCCCATCTTGTATTGTATTTCTGTAGAGGTGTTTCAGAGCAAGGTAAGAAATGTTTCTGGTTTCAGCTGGTTCATGGTTTTTCCAGTGGTATTGTGGAAGGGTGATATTCTGGGTTGTGCTACTCAGCTGTTGGAGCTCTTGTTCTGCTTGTGGCTTTTGTTTCTTGGGTACAGGAAAGCAGCACTGTATCCAGAAGGCAGCTCTACTCCTTGTGCACTGCTGTATGTTATTATAATGCTGGGTATCTGAGATGCGGATGTTCTATGGCAGGACTCTCCTTTTCTTTGTCCGATACCATTCAGGCTCTCACCTCTCTAAAGAATGCAGGGTTTTAAAAGAAATGTGTAACACAAACATCTGCAAAGGAGATCAGGCTGCATCATCTATGAAAATGACAATATATTTAGATCAGTGCTTTACCTAGGTGAGACCTACTACTACCTCAAAGCCTAATGAGATGAAGTAGGTCTGAATACTTTGAGTGTTTTGAGTATTGTGGGGGGTGGAAGTTGAAACAAGTTAGTGTATTTGCTTTAGTGTACTACTTAATCTAGTTTACTTTGAAGGACCAGGCTAATGACAGCACATTCAACTGTGGGAGGGAAAAAAAGTACTGATAATGCACTCAAACAGTATAGTGTAATACAGTACTGTGAAGCATCCTTCTGTTAAGAAAAATCTAGACAGATGACAAAGCAGCAGTTTTGGTTTAAGATGAGGCAGTGTTAAACAGTTTAAAATAGAGTTTTTGAAGGGGTGAGAGTGGGGCAAACTAGAGAATGGAGTGAAACAGGAAAAGTTTAATCTGTGTTGCAGTAGCAGTGCTATCCATCCCTAGCACAGGACCAAAAAAAGAGAGCTTTAGGATAAGGCTAATGATAGCTTGTAGGAATCACTACTGTCAATAAAGATTGCTTTTGTTACATTTTATTATTGCTGCAATGATGAAAACTGTTGGTTTGGTTTTTTTTCCACCTCTCAGCTCTTTTGTTTCACTGTTTAGAATTAGGGCAAGTTGATTCATTTGAGGAATGTTTTAAAGAACAAATGGAACACAAATATCAGCATGCCACAGCTTTGTTAAATGGAAGTAGACAGAAGTACTATGCTCACAATTTACTGAACAAGTGATGTGACATGTTTGAGAAACTTACCTGGATTTCCTCCATGCTGCATTTTTCAGATGCTTTGCACTACCCAAAACAGAGAACAATAAATAGTCAGCAGTGTTGCTTTTCAGTGAAGTACTTGCTATGTGTTTATGACTGTCTCAAAAGGACAGCAAGGAATGGCTATTTCCACTTGCTGTATACACCCATTTTGATAGCTTTATTTGAACAATGTTTCCACTCTGCACAAAGGAAGTCACAAGCAGATGACCTATTGAATTCAACTTAAGTTCTCTTAAGAAGCAGAGCTTAAGGAGAACCCTGTAGTAGATACATTCTCCATCAATTTCTGCTTGGTTTCAGCAGTGTTCTACCCATTGAGATCACATTCTGTGTTCTAGTGGGCATCTCATGACTATTACATCTTGGCAAATAACTTAGTTTGTGCTCAGGGACTGGGAATGCTATTAGGTTTTGTTCTCTCATTTAAACCCATGCCAAATATTAAACTAATTCTTACAGTAGATGCAGCAGAATGTTCTGTGACATTCATTTCCACCATGGGTATTTCATCTGTGTCTACAAGTGTCTGAAAAGTGAACACAGGTGAGGAAGGCATAAATTATAGGTATGTCACCATGTCCCATGTACATGAAATACAAAGGTTGGTATGAAAGAGAGGGGACAGAGGAAGAATGCAGTAATATTCTAAAAGTAATTTTTTACTACAGTACATAAAGTAATTTGATGAAGGTAGACTTATTTTCTATTACTCACCATATAAGCTTGTTTGTTAACAAACAGTGAGACAACAGAAAGATGAGTCAAGTGATTTGGGTAGTATGGGGAAATGTATTACAGATGATACACTTAAAAACAAACACAGGACAATGTATTGTGCACGTGTTCAATGTAACAGCTCTTTCTCTTGTCAGAAATACAACCAAGTCAGCTGAATAAATGATTCAGAGCTGTAAATAAAAAGCTGATGACCTTTTACAGCCTCAAGGACATTACTTACAGGTTATTAACTTAAAGGTTATTCCTATCTTCTAGGCAAGATTCTTCATGATTAATTACAGTAAAATGTGTGATTTTGTTGACCTACCTGTTGTCCAAGAATTCAGTTACTACACATCC
Organism: Coturnix japonica; assembly: GCF_054131305.1. Lineage (NCBI taxonomy): Eukaryota > Metazoa > Chordata > Aves > Galliformes > Phasianidae > Coturnix > Coturnix japonica. The sequence goes on from NC_140670.1 coordinate 6,082,415, forward strand.
TATTACCTTCCCAAAAATCCCAGAATTGTGGCTCTTCACTTTAGGTCTGCCTCCTATGTCACTAGTTGAGGTTGTATCTTTGCCCATTTCATAGGAAACCTGGCTGCTAGCAGGTCTGGAGATCATACTGGTGATATCAGTTTCTGTATCAGTACAGCCCTAAAATGAACACAGCAGAAGCAATAGCGTGATCTTGGCTTTCTGACTGAGTAGTATCATACCTAAACAGAACTTTTAAGAGACAGGCACTGTGTGAAAGTTATGCCTGGAAAGTTATGCCATGTGCAATTCCACACAGTGTTTTGCTTTAAAGAAGTCCAAAAGCTTATCAAATCTAATCAGTTAAATTTGGCTTTTTGTTTTCTTATTTGGTTATTTTGGTGGGCTTTACTTCAAAATTTCTAATGAAATTGTGTTTTTATATATATAGAAACTTTTCTAATGCACCTGGCTAGTTTAGAAATGCTTGTTTTCATGAAGGATTCCTGATTTTTTATTAAGCTTTATTTCTTTAAATGAGAAAACTAACAAAAGAAAATAAAACAGCAGAGTTTTGCAGGAACCAAGTCTTCTTTTCTGCACTACCACATTTATTTCCTCACTCTGTTGGCCTTTTCATAACCTTTTTGATTGGACTGAGAAGTCAAAAGAACATAGAATTAAAGGAAATTGAAATGTCACTAAGAGCAATGTCTAAAGTCTGATTATGAAAAAAATCAGTGAGAAGATCATTGTCTTTACATATATTGGGAGGCTGTATTTAAAACCATTTGAAAGTTACTAATGTAACTGTAGTAAGAGGGAGTGCAGAACTACAAGTATTTGCCTATATCCAGATGCTCTGCAATATCCTGGGCTTTACCTGGAATGGTAGCAGAAAGGTGTTGAGGTCTTTTGTGATTCAGTAACGCGTTCATTGATTTACTTAAGTCTGATGGGTAATGTTTCCAAATATGACCAACTTTACTTTCAGTAAGCACTGTTTCCTTAAAGTTTTGGTTTCACTAAAGAATTTTTCAGTGACCAACAGATATTGGTTGTATTGATGGGCAGTCAGCTGAATATGAGCCATCAGTGTGCCCAAGTGGCCAAGAAAGCCAATGACATCCTGGTATGTTTCAAGAATATTGTGGTGAGCAGGACTAAGGAAGTCATCCTGCCCTGGTGAGGCCTGACTTCAACTACTGCGTTCAGTTTTGGTCACCTCAGTACAGAAAGGATGTAGAGGTGCTGGAGCAGATATGAAGAAGGGCAACAAGGCTTGTGAGGGGCTTGGAGTGTATGTCCCACAAGAAGAGGCTGAGGGAGCTGGGGCAGTTAAGTCTGGGGAAAAAAAGATGGATCAAGTTTTGACAGGGTGAGTTTTGGTTGAGTATCAGGAAAAGCTTTTGTTCAGGAGGGGTTGTTAAGCATTGGAATAGGCTCCCCGAGAAGGTGGTTGAGTCACCATCCCTGTATGTGTTTTAAAACTGAGTGTGATGCTTAGGGGTATGATTTAGTGGTGGGCTGTTAGAGTTAGGATACTATGGTTAGGCTGTGGTTGGACTTTGATGATCTTTAAGGTCTTTTCCAACCAGGCAATTCTATGATTTTGATTCTATGCTTGCTTTTCTGTGTCCAGGCTCAAAGTCTGATCAGTCAAGATACATCCTATAAGAGTTATCAGGCTTTCAAGCATGCTCTGACTCAAAGCTTCCCTTGCTATTTAACATGCCTGTTGTCCGGTGTCTTCTCTTCTTCTTTCAGTGTAAAAAATGGATGAGAATACAACATGCTACATTTTGCTTTTACATGTTGGCCTTCTTTTATTTTTGCTTTGTTCCTGTCATGACAATTTTATGACCATGACAGTCCCTTTATCTTCTCTAGAGTTCTTAGAATAAACAGCATGACATGTTTTGTTTAAAGCAGTTATCACTTTGGAGGGCTCTCTATGAGAATCAATTGCTTTGCTGTTAAAAAATACGTGCATTTGAAGTGTCTTTCTTACCGATTCACTGTCAGAGGTGGAAGATAGTCGCCTTTTTCCTTTCTGCAGCCCATTTGTCTCAGAAGACTGGCTGGTTACAGTGGTTCGCCTGGAGGAGGGATAACTGTCGAAGGACCGTGATTCTTTAGGAGAAACTCTCAACAGGGATCCAAGACAGGGAACGTATGTTGCGATGGCTGTTCTAATGGACAGGAGGTAGGACAAATCAGAATTTTAATGTTAGCATAAAAATTTAGTCATCATATGCTGTGCATTTATTCAGAGAAATAGCCTAATGCTGCAAGGTCTGGAATATTACTGGTACAATAAAGAGTTTTCCAGATATCCAGTGTCTAGTAAACAATCACCCTACAATATCTCTTATTAACAGTGAACCCTAGAATTCAGATGTATTACTTGGCAGGAATGAGAGTGTTAAAGTATAACTCTTTGAACTAAAGGGACCTATTAAAATATTTCATCTGCTTTCAGCTTAATCAGGGTAAAAATAAGATCCTGTCCCTTTCAACTGAACCTTGCAGAAGCACTGCATAATAAATTGTTTTAATCTTCCCCTAAGCAGCTATTCTGTCTTTCTTTAGCACATCTGCCTGCTATCTGTAGAGCAGTACAAAATGCAGCTTTATTACAGAATTCTTTTACTCATATGCAGCATAATGAAAGTTTTGCACAGCTTTTTTCTCCCTCTCGGTCTTCCCACTTAAGAGTCTGTGCCCACACTTCTGTCAAATTGAGGGTCTTTGTAAAGAATGGAACAGTGTATGTGTGGCTTTACTGCCATCCGTCAGATCCCACAGCCTGCATCTGAACTTGGTATGATAATGAGCATAGATGTTACAGCTCAGAAGAAATACTATCTGAAGTAAGGAAGCATGAAGAAGGGGGAGGAAGATGCATGAAATAGGGAAGGAGTAACTTGACTTACAGGGTTGCATTCCTCACTGGCATGGTTAATTTAACAAACTGCTATTTGTAGTGCTGACAGATGTATGGATCTCTCATGAAGATAGTTAAATTTACATTGATTTCCTCTGAGCTAGGAAGGTCTCTATCTTCTATCATGTGATCTGTAAGTACAGATCAGCTCTCCAGAAACATCTCTAGCTCCCATCTGCACAGTAAACTGTTCTAAGTACAAATTCCCCTGGCATTTATGCAGGCATTGAGAAATTTGCTTGGAGAGGAGAGGGGTGAATGAGTTTGGTCACTAGTCCTTTAAGTTACTGTCTGATATTCACTGCTATGTTAAATTTATTTTACAAGAGTTGACTTACCTATATTTAGGGTGAGTGATGGCATAAATAATGGGGTTATGGATGGCAGAAGCTTTGGCAATCACGGCTGGTATTGAATTCATGAAAGGTGTTAGAACATGCGAATACCTAGAGTAATGCAAATAAATAATCTATTTACTGTATGTACATCACATGCTTAGTACTGAGCTCTCAATAGTCTATGCAGTTATAAACTGACAACACAATGTATTATTACTGCTCCGTGGAGTGTTAAAAGATGTTCTCTACTCAAGCAATGAGAGAGGAAAGTTCTACATCCTTTGCCTGCAAAGATGTGCACCAGCCTAATTGTGTTTCTGGGAAAGGCGATTTTCATGATGCTTTTCTTGCAGTACTGCTCTGATTCAGTGGTAACCCCTGTGTTATTTACCCTAGAGACCAAGTCTGCCCACAGAAAATGAATGCATGTTCATCAGGGTATGTTTCAAACTCAACAGATGTACTTGCTAAATTACCTGTCACTAAAGATGTCACTAAATAAGTGTGCAGAGTGAGGCATTATAGGGAAAGATATCAATTCTGCTTTTCTAACTTTTTGTCTGGTCTGAAACCAGGAATGAATTTTCTCATGACTTACATTTCACTTGTGTTACTGTTGCCATGCATTTGTGCAGGTTTTGTGCCTTCAAAGGATACAGAAATTAAGACTGTCTACCTGCTATGTTCCTTTATCCAGTTCATCTGAAGATGCTTTGGAATAGCCCATAGACTCTTGTCAAAAGAAGGGCAATAGAGCTGCACTGACCAGAATAATGCTTTTTGTAGGCAGATTCTCTGTGGATCTGCTTAGGAGTTAAGAACTCTTCCTAGATTGTTAGAAAGAGTTTTAAGTTAAGGTGACTCATTAGTCAGTCTTTCTTTGCTAAGTTAACTTCCTTTCCTTTCAGCAGCTCCTTTTATGAGACGTCAGTTTAACCTCCATCTTTAACTGTTTTAATTAGCTTTGTGTTCCTGCTTCTATTCCTAATATACTCAGGGATTTTCTTAAGAAAAAGCTGAATGAAGCTGTACTGCTTACTTGCTGTCTTTGTGAGCAAAACCTGCAAATGTTCACGTGGCAGATGCTGTGCAATTATAAAATTATCCTTCTGTTTTGATCTTTGTCAATGAGAGACACAAGCTACGGGTCAAGTTCAACCAGCACTTGATCATGCTTCAGTAGATGCTGAATCATATGGGACAATCTGACAGTTTTGTGCAGCTAGAATGCTTAGCTTAAAGCATCTTCTATTGTTTTGAGGTTACTTAGAGCAAATAGTGCTGTAAGGCAGCTATGATTTATTCTATTGTCTCACGTTTCTTCTATCCCTACTGGTCTCGTGTAACTGGTGGGAAGTGCCTGGCACCTAAGTCTCCTGTGACAGGAAATGAGGCTCTGGTGTTGGATGTAGTCTAAGGGTTTTAGTTTCTGACTGAGGAGCCTTCACGGGGGAAAAAATGCTCTGGATACTGTAGGAGAATGTTCTCTTAGCAGTTTTTCATTTTAAGCAAAATATTTTTAGAAGTGCTGTTTTTAGGAAGCCATGTTTGCCTCTTCCTTAGGTTTGTTACAGTGATCACTCCTGCTTTCCAAAGTTTACTGTCTTCTACTTGAGGATTTCAGAATCTTTGTAGTTTACAAGATTTTCTAGGGCATGGTCATATCCACTTTAGAAACCCTAAACTGAAGCACAGAAAAATGAAGAAGCTTTTTCAGTGTCATCCTTTAGCATAAGAGAATTGTCTACATACAGCCAAGGCATCCATACTACCAGTTTTTGACTTGCACCAACTTTAGTCTGGTTAATATCAGTCAAGCTGTGTTTAGATTCTATATCAGTAGTACCATACTTCCATTGAAACTACTGTAGGAAACACTGATAATTAGGTAAATGAAGGACATGCTATTATGATTTATATTTACTTTTATGGCTAATGCCAAAAAGTTCCTCACTTGTGCATTGATGAGCTTGATTTTCTTATGTGTGTATGAGATTTCACCAGTTTGATGTGACACAAGCAAATAAATAGTGTTCAATTAAAAGTGGAGAAAAAATTTCCCCTGGGTGATTCTTTTTGATTCCCTTAGCATTTTGGTGCTAAATAAAATTCAGGTAGCTGAAATATGCTATCACAGAGAACATGCATTCAGAAATCATCTGCATTGTTTATGTTGAAAGTAAACTTCCTCCTTCTGTTTTTTTCCTTGATAAGTCAAACTTAAAAAGTCACAGTCAGTGTGTGCCTTGTATGCTAAATGTCACTCCAAAATATGTTAATGTTTTGAATGCATTTCAAGCATTAGCCTTGAGTAGTTTCACCTTTCTTTCCCAGTTGCACGCCTTTACTTGCTGATACATTCACACTTACCCAGCAAAAGCTACCAGGGCAACAACAGAGTATGGTGACCAGGAAATAACATAGAGCAAGATGATGATCAGTGCTATCTTGGCCAGCTTCCACTCATTCTTCATCCTATGGTACTGTTTCTGGAGCTCTTTGTTTCCGTGTTTGCATCCAAATGTCTGTATAGACCTGTGGGAAATAAATTGAGGGTTGAGGGAGGAGCTTGCAACAATTGCTCTTAGCACATAAACTAACCTAAGTCACTTACTTGTAACATGTGTAAATATGTGACCAGTCCCTTGCAATTCAATGTACTTCAGTTGCGCTAATCAAGGTCACAATTTAAAATTGTCCCACACTGGGAGAATTTCTGCCTAAGTCAGGTATTCTATTTAATTGGACAAATATAACTAGGGAAGTCTTTGCTTCCATAGGTCAGATCATTGTATTTTACTGTTGGTCTGCATTTTCTAGCTGAGCTGATATTTAAAAGACATATCTAAAAATAACAGCAGACAATGTCTTGCGTTTACACAATGATAGTTTTTTGTTTCAGAGACCTATGATTACTTCTATCTCTTTCTCACTCATCATAGAACATAGTGTTTGCAGTTGATATCAATTTTTCCCATGGAATAGCTTTTATGCGCTGTTGTTGGGCATCTCTGATGTCAGTTTACTATTTCTTTTCACTGTTGGTTAATTTCTATAGTCCTTTCACTTCCTTCTGATTTTTGAGGTTGCTACTTGTACCATTTTCTCTATCATTAGCAAGTAAAATGAACAGCTCTGGTGTAAATTCAGAGCCCTGAATGGTCCTTCTACACATTATATTTCTTACCATGTTGACAGAACTCTTACTTTGTTTCCTGTCTCCATTATACATATGAGAGAGAAAAACTTTCCAATTTTCTTTTGATAGTCTGTTTTATGAAAAAGAAAACAAAAGTCATTTAATGAAGAAATAAAGACTTAAGACTTTTAGTTACTTACTTATTGGCCTTCTTGATAGCCTCAAATATGAAGACATAGCTATATATGATAGCAAGCAAAGGAATGAAGAAGACAAAGCAGAAAAGCAGCATTGTGTAGGCACGGACTGATGGTGTGAAAGTCATGTAATCCCAGGAACAGGAAGTGAGCAGGCCTTCAGGAACATAGGCACCTAGAGCCAGGAGAAGATATAAACCACAGTGTGATTCTTACCAGTGTTCTAAATGCAGGAGTTGGACATAGATACTCAGAATAACATGGGATGAAATCTGAAATCTGAGTCTTTTTGTTCCAATTCTTGAATTTAACTTTAAGCTCAACATGGTTGAAGTTCATCTTTCCAAATACATCAGTGGGTCATGGATCAGACCTGTACTGTTTGCAGAGAAGTCCAGATTCTCTCAAATTGCTTTCTTCCAAAAGTGTGAAATGAAACTGATTGCTTTAACTGCCACTTGTAAAAGCTTCTATGTATTAATTGATTCTGCAAGGGAAGGAGCTATGTAGTGTGGGTCAAATTAATTCTGTGGTGGAAGAAAGTTGAGTACATGTAGAAATAGAATTCCTTAGAGAAACTGTGTCAAACAAGAGATTCTCAATGGCAATGTATTTCTCATTTTAATTTTCTTTCTTAACAGCGATATTTTTCTGTTGAGCTGTTGAACTCTTAAAAATACTGTACCAGGTGTGTTCAGATGCATCCAATTTTTGCATGAGGGCTAGTACTGTGGATACTACTGAAATCTAATTATAAGGTAATGATTTAACACCCTTCAAGTTAGTATTCTGCATTCTCCCATTAAAAATCCAGTATCTAAGACTGTATTGTAACTTAGTTCTAACCCTGCCTCATTCAACTTAAGGCTACTTCCTTTGGTGTTGGGGCTGGGCTAGTTAAACGTGCCTCATATTAAAGGCAGGCACAACAAACAGTAGCAAGTCAAAAACAAAATCTTCTGAACAAAATCTTTTAAAATTCAACTTTGCATCTTTTTTCCAGCATTCTTTGGGGAAAACAAAACACTGCTAAATTCTCTCCTCAGCTGAGCTGACACATTCTGTTCTGGAATTAGGGAACACAATAATAGGCTGGAGTTTTGAAGGATGAGTTCATTTGAACTTACTGGCTGAAACTGGTGACTCATAGGAAACAAATTAATGTTACTGAGATGGATGCAAATGAAGAATAATAATAGGAACTCTCTTTGTTACAAGTGGCAGTGATCAAGTGTGTGTTCCTTGTAATATCTGAATGGACAGTGCAGCCAATATCCAGTGCCATTTGCCCATCTAGAATACAGCCACATTGTACTTTTTGTGATTGGTATCTTCAGTTTCTATACATATTTTATCAATTTGCCTCTGACTGGTTTTTGAGGCCTAATATGCACACCATTAATTCACCCATCTCTTAGAAATCTAACAGACCAGTTTTTAGTCCAGTGTTATAAGGGGGAAAAAAACTTGTATTCCATTTCACTTACTCCATCCAAAGAAAGGTGGGAGGCTCCAAGCCAAAGAGTACAGCCAGACGCCTACCAGGATTATAAGGGCCTTCTTCTTAGACATCACTCGAACAGAAGCCAGAGGTTTTGTGATGACAAAGTATCTGTCCAAGGCAATCACCATCAAAGTGATCATAGATGTAATGCCAAAAAGAGCTCCGCAGAAGGCATACAGCTCACAGCCTTTCAATGAAGATGACAGAAGTAGCAGTGAAATTAATCTACTCATGCTAATTAATTTATGGGAGGTTCAAGCCTGTGTTTCCTGTAAACTAATGTCTTCTGGGATTCATAAACCAATGGAACTTCAGTTTTTCAGCAGTTGTAATGCTATTTCAGAGCTACCTTTTATCTTGCTAATTTTCAGTCATTGATTTATGATGTTCCTAGTAGAATTTTTTCAACAGTCCCATGATATCTTGCTTAACTCCCTGTTTTATTGAAGGTCCCATAGAAACATCTTTTTTTGTTCAGCAATGCCTTCTAGCTACTTTGATATTATGATATCATTTGCATCTCAAGGTCAGAATCACTGTGGTAAATATTCGGACTATGAGTATATTCATAAGTAATTTTAACAATTCAAACATTGTCATGACTAGATACTGGGGATCAGGGTTTCTTTTTCTTAGCATGTATGCAAGTAAACACTTTGAAGTAGAAAGAAATACCATGCTTTTGGTTATCAGAGGTCAAAATAGCAATGTTGCTTCTCCGATATCCCTCTCTGTCCATGCCTATTCAAGAAGCAAAGACAAGTCACCTTCTTACTGTAATTATAAAAAGAATAAAAGCAACTTCCTCCTACATGTTTGTTTTTGTTGTTTTTTTGTTTTTTTGTTTTTTTTTTTTAATACGTTACTAATTGTGGACTCCTTAGGAGTAAGTTTCCACCTTAGTTTTAAACACCTCTTAGGCCAAAGGTGAAAATCCCACCTTTGAAGCCTGCAGCAAATGCACTGTTGACTTTAGTCGTGTACATTTCACCTGCAGTTTGAGAATCTATTGAGGGAATACTCCTTCTGCTTGCTGGGACAGAGGTTTTGCTGTAGGATCCTTCCTTGGATAATGACTATTTACATTGCAAAATGATTTGGACAGAAATCAGGGTTCATTTTTTCTTAAGTACTGCTGCAACTTTTTAGAACATTCTAATTACTCTTGTAGTTGGAACTACCAGATGTCTTCTGCAAATCATATGTTAACACTAACTCCCACAAGAACATTTTGCTTACTGTACAGGCATTTTCATTTAATATTTCTGTTGAGAAAACTTACTGTTGCCAAGCTTTCTGGTGCAAGCCTCTGAGCTGATTATCTAGAGCTGCTGTTAAGTTGATTTGCTAGTTGGTGGTTGTTTGTCACAGGGCTTTACCAGTAGTTACCTTACGAGATGACTTAGAATGTATACTGGCAAGGAGACTGGTCCTGCATCTTAGCTTGCCAATGTCTCTTTTGTATCCTGTGCATGTAATTTTTCTCTTTGTGACAGGAATGTGTTTGTTGCACAGGGACAAAAATGTTCAGGGAAACTCTGGTTTCAATACTGAAGCAATGTTGAAAATTGAAAGCATACCTGAGGATTGGGAAATGGGAAGTTAACTGCCACTACAGTAAGGCAATACTTAGTGATTATTGGAAAGTAGATATACAAACCTTTCTCACCAAAAATCCAACGTTTATGGAGACTGTTGGTGAAAAATACTGGAGACTGCGTAATGGACATAAGGAAGTCACTGACAGCTAGATTGATGATGAATATATTGGCTGGTTTCTGAAGGGTCTTACTCCTACAAAGAGAAGATCAGAAGGAATGTTGCTTTAACACTGTGGCACTCTTAATTATGGTGTTACTCTTTCCTGCCAGCTCTGTCAGCTTCACAAACACTATGGCACTCTACAGAACAAGTTAGGACAGAGTGCTTCTCATTGCCCTCCTGAGAGAACATAAGGCTGTTTTACATCCTTATCCTGCTGTGCATTTTAGAGGACTGTTTTGATAACCAGCTCAGTGGTGGGGATAAATCACATTGTTCCTTAAGTACTCTGACCCAGTGAGCTGCATGTCCATGATTAACAGGAAATTAAAGCTGATGTGCTCTATGGATTTGCTGGATCTGGGTCGTGTTAAGCTGGAGGAGGGATAGCGCGTATCTCCACGCCGGCAATCTTATCAGCAATGACTTACAAATGCAGGGATTAAGCAAACTTTAGGTGTACCACATCAAGCATTTTGTTTCACATCAGTTCTTCTTTGTGACACTCATTTCACTTGCACATATGCTGACTTTGAAGAGAACAGCAGCCAGCCTTCAGTGTACTCTGCCTACACATGTTATTCATAACATCATAATACAGTCCTTTAAAGGGTACACAGAGAAGCTCAATGGAGAGCTCCGTGGTTCATGGCTTAGTGTAATTTTTTTTTTTAGCTCCTTTCTCTACATTTTGGTCTTAGACAAAAATTTAAGGTACCTGAATAAATGATTGGTTCTTTGCAGTGATCCAGAATCAGTGAGCAGATCTACAGCTCCTGTCAATTTGGGAGCAACAAGATATTTTTCATAGATACTTAGGGGCTGCTTTTTTTTGTCCAGTAATCCGCTAAGTTGCCAAATGAATCACCTTCGGATACCTGGCTGTGTTAGACTTCTGTGACTTTTTGAGACTGTTCTGTAGGCATCTGATGCCTGAACTTCTGATATATTACTTATTTTTCTTTCAGTGTCCCTTTTTATCTTCATAACATCTTCAAATAAAGGCAGGCTGTCTCTCTCAGTGGCAATGCAACTGCCATGGCTGGATTTGCTGTATGGGGCCAGTCAAACTGCTAAGCTAGGTCACTTACTTCACCCTTGTCTCATGTGTCTGGTCTGCATGCCAACACCTGATCTGTTCTTTAGACTGTGTCATTCACGCTGAAATGTTGGTATCTGCTCTGAACTCATACACTGATATGTAGCAGAAAATGTGAGATCACCTGTGAAAACTTCCTACTGTTTTAGCTTTTTACTAGTTAAATGCATTAGATTAAAACAAGCTCAAGAGCCTGGTTAGTTCGGTTCACACTCCTGTGATTCAAGCTAACTCAGTCAAATTGTCACATAGTTTTCATTCTTTATGTTTATTAAAGTAATGGGTAAACAAAGCAAAAACATTTCTGTGTGTTTTCTGCTATAGCTGCGTTTCCATTGCTTGGCACACCTGGGTGAACCTTTGCAGTGTTGCTAATGGACCGCAGATAAGGAAAAGAAGTCAGGCAGAAGAGTCATGTTGCCACTTTGTTTCACAAAGCAATGTCTCTTGATACACTTACAGCAATAGTGTGTCCGCACTGTGCGCAGACAGCAGTCGTGATGCGGTTAATCTCAGTAATTAAACAAGAATAAGTACAAAATGAAATACCTGCAGAAAGCATAGATGACCAGGAAATTACCCAGAGTTCCTGTGATCCCCACGATAAGGATGACTGTTCCAATTGTATAGTGGGCATGGTCTGGGACATCCACTGTAGGAAAAGCACCGCGAGCATCTTTCACTGTCATCTTCTTCAGAGCAAACAAGAAGAAATCATGGGTAGATTGTCAGACTTTGGTGAATAAGCTGGTGTGGGCCTCTCTAGTAGAGGGAACTGATCAAGAGTGTGAAATGCTAGCAAGCAAAAAGACTTGGAATAAGCTAATTACTTTCAAATTACATTTATATTTGATCATCTTTGGGAGCCACATATACACCATCAGGAGTGCACAGGTCAGTGTTCTATGCTTTTACTTTGGATTTAGAATTTTAATGAAGAAAAGCAATTTATTCCCTCTCAAAAGAAAAGATATAGAAGAGAACAAGAGATAGGAAGTGACATTTTTATTGCATCTGACATCAAATAATGTGGCACGTAACAAGAATATTTTTTCATTTCATTAAAGTTTCTGTACCCAGTAAGTGTGATTTCTGTTGTCTGCTGACAACGCTGACTTTTCCAATTAAACAGAGGTCGTGGAAAACCTTCTATTGACAAGCGTGCTTTTAATCCTTTAGTAATACGGGTATTTTGTTTTTCTCAGTAACCAGCACATTGCTACCTGCTCTCGAGGCTTAGGTACTAGAGGCCTGGCAGCACTGACCAGCAGTCTGGTGGAAACTGAATTACAGATTGGAAACATTTAAACAGGAAAACTTTCTAGTTTGCATCTTGTTTATGTATTAGTTCTATTTTCAGTCTGGACTGAGTGAAGGTATTTTGCTTTTTGTTATATTTGTGGTAAAGCACTCAATAAAAGTGTGTGGATTTTATCTACTAGTAACTTGTGGCAAAATTTACTAAGTAAGTCTGGAGACTGTAGCATTTCAAACAATAATTCAAAACATTTTTTTTAGTACATTTCAGGAGCTACAGGCACTTTTTAGACCAAACGACCCCATCTTTGTAATGAGGCAAACATGAAGTCTGCAGCCAGGAAACAGGATGACCTAACAAAAAAGGTAGAGGACGTGCAAACTGTCACTGTGCCTTTTCTTGTGAAGTCAGGCACAGAGATCTAAACACACACCTCTATGCAGCTGCCACTGTCCTAAACATGCTTTGGCACCAGCTCCCATCAGTTAATGTAGCCATGACAAACACAAAGCCCCGTCCTCATTCATCTGCACAGTTAAATCCCGTCTCTTTTTCATTGCTGGGTTTTTCTCATCATGGGTGGCACTTGCTCTGGAATGGCATGCCACGGCCACCGCTCGTAATTCAAGTCTGTCAGCTGCAGCCGTGGCATTCCTCAGCTACTGAGCTACAGGAATCATACTGTGTCAAGAAAGCCCAGCAGATACCTTGAATAGTTTATATTTTTCCTGCTGTGAATATCGTCAGTCTGGCTGTGGCCTAGGATCCAGGGCAAGGGATCAAAGTGTGCCCGTACTGAGCATAAATAATGCTGTGAGGCTGGATGTGTTCTCTCCCAGAACAAGTACTGGGAGGTGGTGTTAGAGCTATCGTATTCTGTTATTCCTTCCCAGGAAGAGGAAGGTTGGTGGTAGGAAAAAGGAAAGCAGTGGAGATAGGTACGAAACTCTCACTCAGATTGTGTCAATTGCTGGCATTCACTGCTAGAATGAACTCAGGAGTGCCTTTGACAACACCCCAGTTGTCAAAGGACCTTGGTGTTTCCAGATCATAAAGGCAGACATTACTTATAAATAGATCTCAGAGATTGGCTTGAAATTATAAGAGAGAGTTTGCATTTAAAACCACAGTGCTGGTAGCAAGAGCTGAACCCTAGGAGAGTCTGAAAGTGTACAGACAATTGTCTTTGACTGTGAGCTGGAGATCTGCCTGTGGCAATGCTCAACAAGAGGAATGTGCTCCCCTTGTTTCTTTATCAGCAGGGATGAAATGCTGGACAAATAGTCTCATCTTAGAGACTGAACATGTAGCTCTAGCTGTTATTATAATTGGAGCAAAATGTTATGATTGCATCAAGGCTGATATACTAACTGAAAGACAGTATCATGATGTTTTTTTGTTCAGGTTCATTCAGGAAGCATAAGTTGGCCTCACATCATAAAAATCAGTGGGCATCTTGCCCATGTAGAAATTGCTTTACTTAACACGCCGTCAGTAAAGTAACACAAAATCCCATGCTAATAGCAAGTGGAGTGGGAGAGTCGGAGATAAAGCTATTTTAATTAAATTAGACCAGGTGTTCTTTGGTTTGGATTTATTTATTTTTTATTTCTGTAGCTCTATGGATAGAACATTTTTAAACTGCTGCTCTGCACAGAGTGAATCATGATTATTAATGTAATGGAGATTTCTGATATTTTCCTCTATAGCTATCCATTTAATCAGAGCTAGAGCAAGGTAGCAGAAATGAAGCAATGAAAGGAGCTTGTTTTGGCTACAAAGAGCAGATTTAAAGTGGCTTTAGTTTAAATTAAATTTGTGGGGGACTAAGGACAAGAAAAAATTTCAAGGGTAGATACTGATGGAGAAATAAAAGTAGTGGAAAAGGTTATTTAGGAAACAGTAGAAGACACCAAAATTACTTATTTGGGAATGAAGCAGGCTTAGAGACAATTAAAAAATATCAAATGTGAAATAAATAAATAAATAAATAAATAAATTTGTAATTGAGAATTGGTGGGGCATAATGCTAAATAGACGGAGAAAGAAAGGGATTGGCAAAGAGGAATAATTTCACATTTTAGTGTGGACTTCCTGGAGATGGGCTGTTTTCACCATAGAATCCAATTCTTGCTATTCACTATGAAAAAACTCTATCATTTAATAATAATAATAATTTAACTCTTTTTATTGGAAAGACAGGTCTGATTCAAGGCTTCTTGAAGTTAGAGATAGGTGCTACCTGATCCCAAAGGCATTAGATCAGATCTAAGCACTTCATCACTGAGTTGCACGCAACACCTTCCTTACTAGAAGAGGAAAACACTCACTTGTCTCAGTCACCGCTAGGTCTTACAAGGGAAAAAAGGTAACGCTTAAGGAAATCAGAACAACAGCTTAATCAAGAAATCAGACAATTCTTAAAGCTTTTCTCTGATTAGCATTGTTTAGCCCGTCTTCTGTTTTCACCCCATGGTATCAGTACTTACAGGGCACAAGAGAATTAAAATCTCATTTTTCCTGCTATGGTAATTGTCCTTTGAGAATGCTCTGTCTGAACAACTACTTCAGTTGTACTGGCATTACTAAACACAACTGCCTTGTTTATTCTTCTATTCAGCCTGCTTTCTATGTGCACTTATATATCAGAAATAATAAGTCACAACTTGAAAGAGTGATGGAGCACCTGGAGAGAAGGTGGGGCCAACCAAGGGGAGCTCAGGTTTGCACACTGCAACTCAATGACCGGAATGGGTGAAGCCAGGATCCACCCCTTCCCAGACCTCATTTAAGGTCGCCTAGTGGAGGTGCGGGTGTTTTGATAGAGATCCATATGTGTTTGTGGCCTTCTGAAAGTAAGTGTGTTTTCTTTCTGCATTTCTGGCTGCTGCATTTGGGCTTCTTGTTTGCTGTAGCCTGGGGTTGTGCCATTCTGCTGTTATTGCTGTACTTTTCACTACGTTGTAGCATTTCATCATTGCAACTTAATAACAAAGACTTTTTTTTAAAAGCAGGCAAAACCAGCACTTGGTTGTTTTTCTTCTAAGTGATGTGCAAACACAGCTTGTTCCATGAAATGTGGTTCAAAACAGCATCAAGTGAGCAAAGAAACAGAACTGGGAACTAAGAAGTTGGACTTTCTACTGTGGTTGGTTAATGTGCTACAACTTCCCTGAGTCAACTAATAAATATATGTGTATCTGAGGCTCTGGACCACTGGGTGCCAGTATACCCACAGGCATTCTGTATCGTGGGTGGTTTAGATTGGTATTAATTCTGTAGAAAGCAATTCACTGGGCTGCACCAGCTTCCTGATAGTCATTGTAAATGTTGTATGCTTCTCAAATGAGCTAACAAAATGGTTGCTTGAGAAGCTGTGGAAGACATCAAGGGAGTAACTGAAATGTTACACAGTCTCTTCACAGTATGTAGGGTCAGTTTGAGACCGTGTCTTAATACCAAGGCTGGCTTTTTGTGTCTTCCTTAAGAAAGGGCTTTATAATTTGTTTAGAAATGATGAAAGCTGGCCTTTTGAGAGAGCTGTAAAATAATTAATGTGTGATAGGCAAGCCATTTATTATTTATTTATGTTATAGTTTTGAAGAATCAAACCTTCTGTCTGAGAGTGTTGCCCAAATGTTTCTTGGGCTCCATCAGTCCTGGTGCCACGACTGCAGCCCTGGGAAGTCTGAATGCATAATGAACAGCGATATGAGAATTCCCTTCCCACTCTTAGCAGTTGGTTTGTGTCCTAAAACAGAGTTGTTATCCCTTTGAAAAGATAATCTTAATGGAGGATATTTTTATCCCTCATTTATAGGTGTAATCCTTTTCTAAATCCTACTCTGTTATTTGCCTTAAGAGTCAGTGGCAGCAAGTTATGAAGGTTGTTGCATGTCAGTGTATTTTCTACCATTGTGTTTAAGCGTGTCCTTGTGGAAGCACTAGAAGAAGAGGGGAAACAACTACATTTAATGCAGTCTTTCTTCTTGAAATGTTTTGTGTTATCCCTAAAAAAAAGCTTGTCTATTGCCTATAACAAAATGGCTAATGCAGAACTGGCCGTATTGTCAGCTATCATTCAGTAAATATGAGATTTAGAATCTTGAAATGCTTTTGGGGAGTCTGGGGGAGTGATTGATGTTTGAGTAATCCTTGCTGTTGTGGCCTCCTCTCTGGAGGCTGCAGTGCAATGTGGTGCCTCTTTATACTTACTGCCCCCTACCAAAGCTGATTACAAGGGAAATGAAAACCATTCTGCAAGGCTAACTCGAGGAGCCAGCCAGCTTTAAGGTGAGTGCAGCACACGGCTCCTTCTGCTGAAACAGGGAATAACTGTCAGTCAGTCACAGAGAAAGAACTACGCTCTTCACTATTTACTCCTCTGAGACACCTTGATAACTTTCTACTAAAGCTAGGAGTGATGATAGTAGGAGCCGGGCCACAGATGTACTTATACTAAATATCATATTTGACATAGCCCACTGCTCATATTCTTCCAAAGGCGAGAACGTGAAGTAATATTTAGTTTATAGGGAAACAAGAAATCCTCATAGAAACATTCTGGAATTTGAACATGGTTCAGTCTTTGTTCTACTTGATTAATTGATTTGTTTGTTTGTTTCAAAAATGGGGAACACAAAAGACTTAGATAAGGATGTTTTCTAGCTAATTTTGCCTGGACACCAGATGGATTATATCTAATTCAGCATAAAACTAGATGAGGAAAAAGAAATATGCTGTTCATAGGGATCCATCTAAGCGTTCATGCTGTAGTCACTGGTTTTGCAGAATGACTGCATTAGTGGAACAGAGCCCAGTTCTGAAGCATAAGTTTTATCACTCTCATGTTGACTTTGATACTGTATCAGGTCTCTTTGCTCTTAATTTTACTATGAGCAGAAGTGATGGAGTTGTTTATTTATGCGTTATGGTTTATAGAATTGATGGTAATGTTAAGCCTTTTGCAGTACAGCAAATCATGCAGATAAAATATCACCGGAACAGAAATACCATAATTTCCTAGAGTTTCTAGGTGCAGTTTTTGTTCTGTCTTCAAGTAACTGATAGCTCTTATTTTCTTCATGGTTTCTTGCTCTGATTTCTGATCTTGCTTCTATTGGCACTTCTTCTGTGATGACAGAAGAAAGAGAATTGAAATCAATCCCACCTTAATTATTGTTTCAGCAGGGTGACACCAAATGCTGAGCCTTCTTTCTAGTAGGCAGCAGGGCTTTCCATGGACGGTATTTGTCCTTCTGAGCAATCAGAATGGTAGATTTTGTATCTGGTCTTCCGGATTTAATTTCAACCACTAGCAGCACATATTGCTTTCAGTCCTGAAAGTCTCTTAAACCAATCTTTGTGTCAAATTAAAATACACAAGCTCAAAAATACTTGACTTAGGGGGAGGGAATGGGCAGCTGATTTCCTCTTCCAGCAGAATAAGGACAAAATTCATTTTGAGCTTTTGAGCGTGACTTGCTCTGTCCCCAGATTCCTTTTCAATTTTTATATGCTCTCCAGTCCTAGCTTCCCTTCCCTGCTTTGTTCTGCTATCCTCTTTCATTATGTTATCCATCTAATTCAGTCTGTAAGCGCCTTGGCTCAGGATGCTTCTCTGTTTATTTTCCCGTATTACACAATGCATATCCAGATTTTATTAAAAACAAACACTCTGCATTTTTATTGTGCAAATAGAAAACATATACTGCTGCTTCATTTTAATTTAGGATCAAGCTGAAACACCTGATCCAACATGCTATGTATATCAAAACTAGCTTGTGCAGATTGTGCCAAAATACCCGGTGTGATCATATCACTATTTTAAGTTGAAATTCAGATTTTGAGAACTTCAGAAATTGCTTGGATATTTTTTTCTTTCTAACAGACTTTTGTTCAAACAGCATGCAGTCTAATAGTATACTGAGATATACTGAGAGACACAAATGAGAAGAGTTTTCTGAACTCTTTCTATTTGGGCTCATGGTACAGAATATTTTTAGAAAGCCCCAAGAGGTTCTGCCCTGAGGATTCATTATAGCAGAACTCCACCTTCACGCTTTTAATGGGAGCTCTTTGGTGGAATTTACCTGGAAAAACCTTCTGAAAACTTGGTTAATAGCAAGTAACAACTCTTCAGCATTTACATAATTACTTTGCTGCACTTACAGGCTATTACAAAAACGATGGGGATTTCCATTTTGGATAATACCACAAGCAAGCATTGCGTTTGAACTATTAACCAACTGTATAACTTAACAAGAACATGCTGTTTTGGTAGTTTACATTATATTCAGCACGCTTTTCTATTAAACAATTCTCCCTGTCTCCTGCCCAGGTAAAACTACTGAAGAACACTGCTTCTACAGCCTTTTCCATAGTAAATATAGGAATATATATATTTTAAAGATTTCACTATGCTGTTCAGTATTGCATCACATCATTAAATCAATATGTGGACCTTAAATGTCTTATTTACAGTTCTGTAAGTGCCAGCTTTGCCAGCAGAACTACTTGCTACAACTGTTAGTGAGAGAAAGCACTTACTGTTGGGGCTCTAAGAGGCGGGTCCATCTTGTCAGCAATCGCTCCTGAGTCATTCCATGAGTTGAGGGACTCCACAGATTTGTTGCAGATCAAGTCTTCAGAGAGATGAGATATCCCCCTTTGAACAGGCTGGCGATTTAGACAAATGAAGTCTAACCAATAGCAAAGAAAGCAAAGCTCTCTTCTGATTTTTAAGTCGGCCAATTTACCTTTGTGTGTGTGTAAAGCAGATTGTCAGATTCTCTGTCTGGAGTAGTGCAAGATCTAGTGCAGAGTTTCTCACTGGAGCTTCAGCTTGCTTTATTCCATCTTCAGCTTAGCAAAGGGCAGCAGTGGCAGCTTCCATTTAAATACAGAATCCTGCAGGGTCTGCACATGCCCAGTTTGTTGTTTGTTCCATCCAGTTTCAGGCTTCACTTCAGTGACTGATGTTCACTTAAAAGTACTGTTGTCTTCTTTGCCTTTGACAGCGTTATGTCTGAATTTTAATGCTGCCTCTACAGTATATCCAAAGAGAAATAAGGCTGACTTCACCAGCTCTCTTAAATGTTAGACTTTACTGTTCATTTTTACCATTCTGGTGAATTAGGTTTTCGGTCTCTGCGTTGGAAGAAGATGCATTAGTACAGTTCTGCTGAAACTGTCTGAACTCAAATAGGTTCTGATATTTAACAAAGTGCATGTGTGCACTTCTGTCCTGTAGAATTCAGGTCATGGTTGTTTGTTGGTCCGTGTCTAAAAATAAACAAGAAAAAAAAGAATAAAATCCACTGTCATCATCCTTCTTTTCAGTTTAAAATAAACTGATAACACACACAAATGCCTCAAGCAGAGTACAACAAATAACTTTTTCAAGAGTTGTTTGCTTTCATTCTTCATTGTGTTTATAGAACGTAAATTGGTAGATCCTTATTCACAAACAACTTCCTTTATATTGCAATGTATTGTTACCAATTACTGTATTTCCAACTGAAGGCCCATTATAATGGTAAAATTAAGTTTATTCATTAAAAAACAAAACAAAAAAAAAAAAAAAAAAACCACAAAACTATTCTAGCACATACGGCAGCCTCAGCATCATAGAGTTTAGGCCTTCAGGCCACCATTGATATCATCCTAATGCAACATATTAGCTTCATTGCAGTTGGTAATAGATGGTGTGAACTGTTTCTCGGGAGCTTTTGTGAGAATGCTGTATTGTAGCAGTGGGAACAGGATTTCCCCTACTCTGTATGGCCTCCCCTCTTGTGTACCATTCCTTCAATTCGCACTTGCAGTACCTAACATTAAATTAAGGGAAAGGGGATTGCATTTCTTTGGTTGAACAGGAGGTGCCTGTGTTACAGACATAGGTGACCTGTGTCTTTATCAAAAACAAATCCCTGTAGTGCTGCAGATTCCCCTTCGCTGACAGCCATTTAAGGAAGGCAGCATTTATCTTGTATCATCTGGTTACTGTTCAGTGGCCTGATGATACAAGATAAATGTTGCCTTCTTCAGTTCTGCAGGCTGTTTAACTGAGATACTTTTAAATTAACTATCATCCGATATATAGTGAGAAGCAGTGATTTCTTTGGACATCCCTGTAGGGTTAGATATGCCTAAGCTAGGCTTAAACTAGATACCATGTTGTCATTTTCTAGCGTGTACTCTTCACCTACTGTCAAAATCTCGCATCGTACCCATGAATATCATTGTGATAGCAGTCGTGGTGTTGATTATATGAACTTCATAAGAAGTTGACGTGAACTCAATCACTGTTTCCTTGCATTGGCTGCTGCAGCAAACATTTAGCGCACTGCAGCTACAAGGCAGCAAATAATGATGTTGGTCTCCTCAAGGGACAGAACTTTCTAGAATATAATTTTGCTTTTTACTACTGTAAAGAGTCGTTCCAGAAAGCTACAGTATGAAATTGGCAAGAGCTTGTACTGATAGCAAGAGAATAGCACAGAAAGTACATTTTAATGATTGAAACATGAAGAAAGGAAGGAAAATGAGATCCCCTGTTTTGGTGAACCTTATGTTCAAAGAAGTTGGGTAGTATTATACTCTGCTCTTAACAATCTGATGTAACAAAATTCAAGGGCAGGAATAAATACTAGATGAGAGATATTATTTATTTCTGTATTCTAACTTTCTTGCTCAAATACGCTTAGTTTTCTTCTTTATGTCTCAGTTCTGAGCAATTCCAACATTCAGTCTCTTTACTTATAGCTCAGATGTTATATTTTCATTTTAGTTGGGGCACAGATTATCTTTTTTCTTCCTTCTTATTTATTCCATCTTTATGGCAAATCAATGCGCTGAAATTTTTTCATTCCCAGTTAGCATAGAAACATCCACCTCTTTGGCATTTCTAGAGGGGAGCGCAATACATTTGGCAGAGTAATCAAGTCATGGAGTTAATATTCCTTCGTGAAGTAGATTAGACACTATAGAAACATTGTCTTCTTGCTTCACTAGATTTAGCTTCATTGTACATGCCTTTCCAGACAAATTAATTTGATTAGTTCATTAGCTGCTGAGACTGTATTATGAAAAAGCATGTGGTACGAAGGAAAGTTTCTACCTGTAGGAAGTGGACAGTAGTCCAAAGCGAGCTTTTGATTTCATGTCCTTCCTTGAGCTGCAGGGCCTGCTTTTGTCAGTGCTAAGCATTAGGAGGATAGGTGAAATCTTTTTCACCTCTGCCTTTCCCCTGTTTATTCTGCAACAGAAGTTTGTTCTTTCCTTGCAAAGTGGAATGGAGAAAATTCATCAGTTAATGACTCCTGCTATTTTCTAAAGCCACTCTGCACATCTTATATTTTTTCAAACACTTCCTCCGCAGTTTTGTGTGAATCACAGCGGAAACCCACTTGGCTGATGGCCCGGGTCTGAATTGCCATGCAGAGTCAGTTCTAGAGAAAATAAAACCTGCCAGAATTCCTCTCTCTGCGTTCTGTCACATTGAGGTATGGTGAGAACATCCTCCTCAGTTTCAGAGCTCTTTCAACTGCACCCCTCGCTACTGGTAATTAATTCCTGTTCATGGCTTTTTATAAGACACAGACGGAAATAGCACAAAGACTCTGAGGTCCTACTGTGAAATTGAGAAAATGTCCTAATAGAACAAAGGAAAGATAATTCATGGGTAAAGCTTATGAAGTCCAGATGAGTACAGGGATTTCCTTCTCAACCAGTTAAAGGGGATGGTTTCTTTTTGGTTTCTCTTTGGCTGGGAGGAATTAAATGTTTGCTTGTCTGCAGGAATGCAGAGTGAAGTGGAGGAATGGGGAGCCTGATGCTTAGAAAATGAACAGGTTGCTGTTGGAAAGGGCCAGGAGAGTTGGAAGACCAGGGCTGTCTGTGGTCAGCCAGGCATTATATCCCTGAGATACATTTACACAAAAAAACACCTGGGCTTCCTTAATCTCTCCTTCTCCAAACCCAGGATGGAGAAACAGGAACAGGCCACTCAATAAGGGGCTGAGTAAACTCTAACCTTTCTTTGAGTGCGGGTACAGTTCTGGAATTTGAGATATCACAAACTAAGAAGGCACAGAGCATGGGAGTTGGGCATCTAGAAGGCTTACTAACAAGTTATGCGGGTTTATTTTTTATCCCTGTTACAGTGGGGGGAAATGAGTGATGATGCCTGTAAAACCATCTGGGGATTGCAATGCTAAGCTCCATTTCCACTCACTAGTGGAAAACAAAGATGATGGTGTGAGGATAGCATCAAGTTCTTTCTTGATTTGTAGGACTGCCATTTGTCATTTCTCCAGAGGCTTTTTCTCAGATTGAAAGGAAGGAAAACAACCCAAAGAAAGAAACAAAGCAACTGCTTTTTAATGTACCAAGTACTGTTTTCTTATCCTCAATTAAAAGATACACCTCAGCAGCTGACTAGAAAGTTTAATCATGCTCTGCTTACTCTGTAAACATGCTGCATCCTTCTGCAAGTGGTAGGATAAAGGAATTACTGAATTTTCACGTGAGTACATACCTGCTTTTGAACAACAGATGTTGAAAACACTTCAACCCTACAGCAGGGAACTAAGAATACAGGATGGGCTGAGCACAGAAAGGCCAAGCTAGGAGAGGTAGTGGAGGAGAGTCCATTCAAATACAATGTTTTGCTAAATCTTAGCAAAGTAAACCCTCAGTTTAATAGAGATGAAAGGATTCTGTCAGTGTTCTCTAGTTTGAATTTGGGTCTGTGACACAGTATTAGACTGCCTCTCTATGGCAAGATGCTCTCCAGCAGTTACTCTGCCTTAGTTTCCCTAGCAGTGTTTCCAGCTTACTCTAGTGCCTCATGGCTCCCATGTCAGGTGGCTTGGAAAGATCTGCCCACCTCTGTCCCTCTTGTCCTTTCTCAGAGCCTGAAGACAAGGGTCATTGTGCATGGCCCTCTTCAGCGCAGCCAAGTTCAATCTGCAGTGCCTCCTTTTGGAGGCTTGTTCATTTGCTCTGTGGGCTGAACTTTCTAGTTCATCCTTCTCTCCTGGAAAGCCCACCCTTCTCTAGTGAAAGCTGATTAGCCTAACTCATCTCAAAGAACTTCACTTGTTAGCTTACTTTTGCCAGTGGACAAGTTCTCACCTTTCCAGCCCTTCTCACATGTGAAAAAGGAAGCAGATCATACTACTCCAGGCAGGAAAAAATCCTATTTACAAAATGATTACAATGGTGAATTAGTAGCATTTGCTCTAGAAATTACTAAAGTCTATCATGATGGGGCATCTGGGGGAGCTGTAGGAGTGTCTTGATAGGAAAGATACAGAAATGGAGACAGCCCAATCTCTGATGGAATGACTAAATGAAGAGGAACAATAAGAAGCAATTTGTACCTACACACAGCAATCAAAGCGAAAACCCTGGGGCTTACAGCATAATAGCTCATGATAACTGGAGGGTATTAAAAAATTGTGGCCACATCTGGTATTAAATAATTATTTTCTTTATCTACAAATAATAGCACTATTATCTTCAAACAATCCACAGAGAATATGCTAGCTACCCTAATGGCTATTCAGCTATGTTTCCTGTCACATACTCTCATGTGTTACTACTCCCTGTGCAAGAAATCGTGTCCTTTCTGCAAGTATTGTCAATGATTATGTTTAAAAAGGAAAAAAAAAAAAAAAAAAAAAAAAAGGGAAATTGAAAAACAAGATGTGATTGCCAGTCCACTGCTGAGAGAAAATTCTATTAGTGCACTAATAAGCAGACAGCTTTATCACCAACTGCAGCTTAAGTCTCAGCAACTCATTGCAGGTGCCCTGTAATTTGCTGTTATACCCTGCGCTGTGCCCAGTGCTTTCAGGCATCTGGACAGGATGAATAGGAGGAAATGAAGAACTTGGAAACTTTACTGAATTATCTAAAATCTTCTGTTTGAATTGTTTCTGGATATAGCCTGAATGCAGATTAAATATGCAGAAAATTATTAAGCTGAATTTCCTGTAGATTTCAATGAGGTGTTCTGCAAGAGATAAAATGGCCAGCAGGCTGAGGCAGGAAGTTACTATAGCAGTGATTGGAGTTTGGCAGAGTTCTGCCATGATCATTGAGAACAGAGATGTTATGAGAAGTTTCTTCCTGTCACAGCTCGGAACCTCTCACATGGACTCTGAAACCAAATAGACCTAATGCTTTAGGTAGGAGAGTATCCATTCCAGCTCTCTATGTACAGAGGTGTAAAGCTTCATGGCCATTTCTCTATAAACTCTGAGAGCAGAGTTATCGTTCAGCCTGTCATCACCTTGGACTTTGATCCCTAAGTGTTCGTATGAGACCTCTATGTTATGCTACTTCTTTGTATAACTTGATGCAATATGAACTGTATTAGTATCTTCTCTGCTAAATTACTAATCTGTATCCTTGCTGACTTCTGTTTCAGTTGCTATGACATCCTTTCCCTCTCACTTTGATTAATGGAATGTAACAGTCAATTATCATGTGACTGTACAGCCTATTACCAACACTGTGGCTACATCCCACCCACTTTAGACCCTTTTCCTCCTGACCCTGTCCCAGCTCGTTGCTTTGATAATTATTGCCACGTCTCCTTCTGTTACTCCCCCTTTCCTTTTAATTCAGGTATGCCTTGCTGGTCTTCTTGTCCAAGGGCCTTGATGGGTTATCTATCTGTCATCTTTCAGACACCTTTGGTGTTCCAGCTCTCACACCCTGTCAGCCAGTGTTGCTCACTTCCGTTGTTCACTGAACACAACTTCCAGCATGCATGATTTGCTTGTCTTGGAACAGTTCCTCATGCTGGTAGCAGAGGCAACAAAAGACACTGACAATAGCTGGGCTGCAGGCACAAGGAGCCTGCTGACCTACTTTGTCTTATTGTTATGTTCTACTTTCCCTTCATCGTGCCTTTGTTTCTTCACCCTTTATACTCTGATAGTAAGTTTTGTGGAGGAGGGACTTTTTCACTCTGTGCTGGTGTAGTGCTCGTGTCTTGGCTAGCATTTCTAGGTATGACAGTAATAAGGTGGGCTTTATTCCTTTGCTAGCATCAGACACCTCCTTTGCTCTGCTTAGTTTTTGCTGATCAGTTGCTGAGTAGTACAGCACGGCCACAATAGATGGTCAACTGAAGCTCAGGGTTTTGTTTTAGTGTGAATGTAGTTTTGGTTTTGGGGTTGTTTTGTTGGAAGATTGTTTGCAAGGTCTTAAAAGCAAAACAGAAGCCTTCTGCATAAATAAACATTTACAAGTATGCATGTGAATTAAAATAATGGAAGGCACTGGCACTGATCTGCACAAAGAAAATCTATCATTTCTCACTTTGCTCTAATTTATAGTCATGCCTGCTCCACACAGAGCTGTTTTTCTACTCAGTCTTTTTGTTTCCAACTTGTGTTGGGGTTACTTTCTTTGATTTTCCTTTAAACTGAGAGGTTGCAGCTGTTTATTTGGCAGCTCAGAGAAACAAACTTCTGAAGCAATCAGAACTAGTTGCCATCATCAGGCAGCTGCCACAACCCTAGTGTGCTTTAGTGAAGTGCAGACGGTGAGTCAATAAAGATTATGTTGGTTAATATGTAGAAAGAATAGGGAAATAATTTCACGGCAGGACCTCATTCTCCAGAGGAAGTTCTTAATGTTTTCACAGGTGACATGGATCTGCTGCAACTCCAGTGCAAGATATGTAGAGTGAGAAGAACAGCATTATTTTTTTTCTCCTGGGGATGGTTTGAAATCAAATGGCCAGGTATTCAAACACTAAATCAAACAAAAACTGAACTAAGATCAATTTAAGAAGTGAAGGCAGTAATTCAAAATTAGAGTATTCATGTTAAACCAAATCCAAGAGTAGCAAGCGCCGGTGGCTCTGTAGGGGCCAAGAAAACTGTAGTAAATCAGGAGGACAAGACAGGTAAACCCAGAGATGACAGCCACTATCAGGCAGGACTCTGGGCTATCAGGCAGGCCCATGACAGCAGAGCAGGTCTGGGATAAGACTAGAAGCAAAAAGAAGGATCAGTGACAGTATCCAGAGCCAGGCTGACGCGGTCAGTGACTAAGCACATGCACAGGTAGGCACTGAAGGATCAGGCTTAAGATTAAATTGAGCTTCCTGGATGGAGGTGAGTGGATGGGATACCAGGTGAGGCTGGTCAGGTCAAGTAAGACCTGTTAGTTCAGTTGAGGTACTAAGAGATCCTGAGTCTCAAGTTCTTGATAATTTTTTTTCTACTAAAATAAGTTCTTAATAAATGCAGAGATTTTTCTCAGGTACAGAGTGCTTACTGTGTTGCACTTAAGTGATCCTCGGTACCATCTAACATCTGGCCATTTATTTAACGTCTTAAATAGGGATTTAGAATTTTCCAATATTTTGGAAATTCTGAACAGGAGGTCTTGGGATATTTTCATTTTAAATCATCTGTTTCATTACATTAAGAGTAATTACATCTCTAGTAACATAAAAATCCAGAATGACTACTCTGATTCATTTCCAAGGAGTATTTAATTCCACCATCCAGAGACTAAAAGCAGCATACTGGGAAAGAGTGCAAGAATATGTTTAGATTTCCCCGTCATACTCTTCCAGCTTCCTCTACTATACAACTCAATACATCTGTGCCTCTCACCACATACTTTGATGATCAAACTCAAATATTGAGGAGCTTTTGTGGGTTTGTAAAATGAGTCTGTAATGCAAGAAAGAGTGTAATTTCAGGTTGTCAGCAGCAAGTCAAGAAAAAGAAAAGCTGCAGTGTGAACCGCAAAGTTACTTTGGTTCAAGTCAAATTGCTCTTTAGCACAAACATCTGAAAGCTAATACGGCCTCTATTGGAACGCTTTAAGTAATTTAGAAGTTAGCCATACTATAAACCACTTTTCACCTCAGCTCAGTTACTCTCTCTGTGGTATGCAAGTGCCTTTCAAAAAGTCACCAGAACCTGCTGAGATGCGAGCCCTCTCTACCATCTTTTTTCTTGTTGCTAGGAATAGCTGTTCCCAAAATTAAGTTTTGACTCAGGGATGTTAATGAGTGATTCCCTTCCCAGGTCTCTCATCCTTCTCTGTGCTATTCCTTCTCTTCTGATGATCTTACTGCACCGTAACGGCACATAAACCAAGAAAAATACACTTTTTTTTCCTGTTCTTTTATTTTCAGTAAAGAAGTCATCATAGGTCTTCAGTTAGAATACAGTTCAGCTGTGAATAAACTCTTCTACTGAGGAGGTCTAAGGCAGAAACTTTTCTTCATGCTAAACTGCAGTATGTAGCACTGTACTAAACATCTTTGTTCACAACAGATGTTTGTCTTGTTTTGCCAGAGGCTTGAACCATTCACAGCTTTCCCTGAACATAAATTGTTAGTATAAAAGCAGGGGGTGCTGAATAGCTGTCATAGCTGTCCTTTTTCAATAAATAACAGTAAGGAACATTGTCAGCCTGTTTCTCATCTTATACCTACTGAATTCCAATAGAAATTTACTGATTTGAAAATGAAATGGTCTCAAGGAAACAGGAGAAATGATAGCATGCTAACTTTCAGTTTGGATTAATAGAGAGGTTTTTTGACCAACTCAGGCAGTCAACAAGCCTAGGTAATTTGTGTGCATTGTGTTAAACTGACTTTGTATTAAAAGCAAGGAACGGGAGAAGTAACGTATGTCATATAGAATAGTGCTTCCTCAGTCTCTGAAGCTGTTGTGGTTAGATTTAAAGATGCCCCCTCCACCCTACCCCATTCTATTTTAATTTGCTGTTATAGTCAGAAAACTCCAAGTCTTCTATAAATGAAATGACATCCTTTGAGCATAAAGAACCTCCACGTTGTAAGAAAATATTGTGTGCCAAACACTGAAATAATTTCCAAACAGATCAAGTAAAAAAACAGAATTAATGTAAATACAGGGGCGTTGCATTATGTCGTTTGTAGAAGTTCAGTGCTTTCATTTCTCTGTTTTCATGTTTTGCTGTGAGTTGTTTCAAATGTTTATTTATCAGAATATAAGTACAGTCTAAAAACACGAGCTGCTAAACTCCTTGAGCTGAGGAATGAGGTTGGGTAACTTCCAGGGGTTAACCCAGGCTAGATATTAGAGAAAGACAAAGTGACCTGTGTCATAACTGGTAATGCAGCTCTGGCATGGCTTGTCATTAGTTAACAAATGTGCCGTGGACTAATCATTTGACATCAAAGCCTGTAAATTGCCAGGGGTACTCCTGTTTTTCAACTGTATCTTTGCTTATCCCATGCATGGTCAAAACCAGTTTGCTGAGGCTCTGACTTTCATTGATGGTGACTTTCCTTCTTGACATAAGGGAACAAATCAGGTTTGAATGGTAAAATATTCTCATGTTTTGGACGTGCTAAAGAATCCCTCTGGCTTAGCCAGTGAGGAATACAATGAGTCTGTGAGAAAGTCAGAAATGATATTTCACATGACATTTTCCTTGCATGTGTAGGAGAGTAATAGAAGGAAATAAGTCATTTATTTATTGAACTGTACTCTTCGGTTTGCTAGTAAGACAGCTGGAAACCTTAAAGCTTAGATCTTCACACATTTTTCTATACATTTTTACCTAGGAGCAAATAGATATTTTCCAGGTAAATATTATTTATACATTCATATTAATACCAATTATTAGCACTTGTACTTCTCTCTTGAAATCAAAGGCTTGTTCTCATAGGTCTGGGTAATTAAGTTCAAAAGCCTTTATACTGATTATCTCTGATTTCTTGGTGTAGGAAAAGGAAAAACAAAGGAGAAAGTATTCCTGAAGGGAAGTCTGTTTAGTATTTCAGTCTTCCATTGGATGAGATGCAGAATGTCTCTCCCTTTGTTGTGTCCAAAATACCAACCAAACTTGTCTGAAAACAGTTTACAAAGGTTCAGTGAACACCAGATGTTTCTTGGCCCCTTTTTATTCTTAAACATGCCTGCAAGATCCACAGCTTCTAAAATCTGCTTCTAGTCCTTGCTCTTGGTAGAGGAATGTTCATCATTAATGAATGTGAAGTACTACTATTACCTTTGAAAAAGGTAACGCTACACATGCTTGAGTTTTCCATTTTTGCACAACTTTGAACTTTCCAAAGTTAAGTGTGAATGCTTCTTACACAGTAGATGAATGGAGGGGGCCTAACATGTTTTTGACTGTTAGAAACAGTAGCTAAGGGGGCAAACAGGGCAGCAGAAGAGGGGACAGATAAGAGCAGAGGAAGTGATGGAAGCTAACAAAGGAACCAAATATATCAAGCAGTAACATACCGCTCATCTAATAAGAATAACAAGAGGTGCTAGTTCTTTGTATTGTAGGAGCAGAAATGAATCTACTTACTACATTAATCAGTAATGCTTCAAATTAATAATGCATAACAGACTAATGGATCTGAAAAGTCATCAGTGGTTTGTAGGAGGCTTACTTCCTGAAAGTAATCTGTGTGATCATTAACATTAGGGCTAGTCAGAGAGCAGATGATCTTGTCTGTATGATAATATATCTTCAAGTGATACCAAAAGCATGAACTCTGTTTTTCATTAAAAAAATGCTAAAATAAGTTCCTCTTAATTAACTTCTTCCAAACGTTTTGTGTGGGGTTTCTAAACATTTCTTTTAGAAATACAGTAAAAGAACTCAAGTACTTAACATTTTCAGGATTACAACAGTAAAATTCTTAGGAAATATCTAACTATACTGTTGTTTGTTGATGGTCAACTGTTTGGACTTGTTTTTTAGTGAAGTTGTCAGTAGCACCAGAAGTTAATGATGTGGGAAATAATGAAATACAGGGTCCACGCCATCTTGATTCCTTTCCTTTTAGCTAAACAAAAAGCCAAATAAACTTATCTATTATATCAAGAGAATTAAAGGCTGTTTCATTACAGGAACATCGTTGCAGGTGTTTTTAGGTAGAAGAAAGGTTTAAAGGGTTATGATAAGTTAAGTCAAATCAAATGTATGTTTTATAAGGAATCTCTAATGACATTGAGTTTGTTAACCTTGTTCAAGGTTCTGATATAACATTTGTGTGAGAGGATCACAAATTTCTAAAGCAAATTTATCACTGCAATCATCTGTTCCAAGGAGGGACTCCTCAGGGCAAGCAGCTGTATTTAAGGTAAAATGGACTTTGTATCCAAGGGGGCAACTTTGCACCCTTTGGGGGCAGGAGGGAGGGAGATAGAGATGTTCTGAAGACACTGAAGACCTTCAGAAGGTAATGATACTGGTCATACTACTTTTCTCCTCGCATTACAAGAGATATAGTAACTTTGGACCCTACTATTAATTTCTTTTCCTTTGTTCCATCCCTCTGGCCCGTTTCTTGTCTTTATTCTTTGTGCTTGGAAGTTGCTGTTTTTTAGAGAAGTGGTTTAAAAGAACCAAGATTGTGTTCTAACTGAATGTAATAAACAAGGTTAAAGATACCTGAATGTAATAAACAAGATTTAAAGATAAAACAAATCCTAATAAAACTGATTTCTGAAAACCAAGCAACTTTCCAGGACTGTTTATAGATGAAAAAAAATATTTTAACAAATGTAGAAAGCCTGTAAGAACCAGTGTAACATAATATAATTGGTATCATTTAGCTTCTATCAAAACTGATAAGGACGTGATTAAGTTTATAATAAGTAACAGTAAAGCATATGCTAAATTGTATTGATTTGAATGGTATCATCAGTGTGTGGCAGATTAAGCATTCTTAGTTTTAGAAGATTCTCTGCTTGTTAGGAAAGCATTGGTATAACCATTTCACTGACAGATCCTTGCTAGAGGAATCAGTAATTTATGTCACTCAAAATGCGGAGGTCTGATCTCATCATGACAAAAACTGGAAGGAGAGCTGTGTTCTTTCAGGAGCTGCTATAGTAAGAACTGCTGCACACACAGTACCAGTTCAGAAGATGCCACCATCATCATTGTCTGAGTCCTGTTGAAAGTGAACTGCAGGTGTAACTGTGAAAAAAACAAACGGTAGGATGGGGCTTCAAAGAACTCCTGTATGGAAATAATGTAATGCTTCCTGAAAGATTGAGAGCTCAAGCAATAGTGTATTTATTTAATTTAAGCTGTTCTATTCTTGCACTCTTGGTGTTGCCTTAGTGATAGTTTCTCTTCTCACAATTCACCTCGTTCTGTTCTTTTGCAACCCACTAAACTTTTCATTTTCCTCCCACCTTCGTTGCTTCTTTCTTCTCTCCCAAATGCCAAATCTTTCTTTCATTCTCCCACTTTTTCTTTATCCTTTATTCATTCTGATGTTTTCCATTCTGGAGAAGAATAAGTATTTAGCTTTGTTGGAAATTTGAAAGGCACAAAAACAAGCTATTTTCCATAACAGTCCTGGTGGGCCGTATCTGCTGCAAATTTAACAGTGCTTGCATGGAGAAGTTCAGAAATTCTTATTTTAGTCCCCCTGATTTTGTGTTCAAGAACTCTTTGCATGCCCATAAATAAATAAATTGCAAATTTATTGGTGCGATAGATTTGTAAGTAGATCTTTGAGAGGCTTTCGTTGTGCTGCTTTCCACAAATCTCAAGGCTTTTCACCAGCTTGATGAAGAAAGCAGTCATTGCAGGGGATGTGACAGAATCTAAACCAAGAAATATCTTTTCCCCTACAAAGCAAAGGTATATTGCAGCATTTTGCTGCATGTGATGCACCAGCTGAATGACAGCCATTTGGAACAGATTACATTTACTCTGATTAAGGGAAAAAAATAAAGCTTTAAATAGTTCATGACCGGTGCTAGAAAAGATAAATATGTAGAAGCCATTTGGTAAATATAGTTTGACCTGGTTGTTTGTGATTTAGTTCCAAAACAGCATCGTTCTGGCTTTAAAAGCTAGATAAGGAGAATGGAATTATTTTCCACTAAAAAACAGCATTAAGCTAAAGGAGTTTTAGCAGTACTTGGCAAAAATGGCTACAGATTGTTCTTCCAGTTTAGAGCAGTCTGTTGAACTAGAGAACAAAACTGGGCTTGCATGTGTTGTTCCTTCATTTGATTACACTGCTCAAGCAACTGCAATCACAACAAGACTAACGAGTCCCTGAGAGAAGACACAGGGCTCAGCCAGACTCAGCTGTAAACAGTTTAAAAACTTCAAGTCTGTTTCACAAACAACTGTATTCAAGTCTGAAGTATTTTACATGGATAGAGGGAGTAGCTTGTTTTGCGTGAAATAAGTGGGCAGATTATAATTTCTTTATATATGTATTCATTCCGTATTTTAAAATGGAAAGCGTTGACAAGGGACAGTGCCTTTACTTCCTTACTATTATATCACATGACAAAAGTAGACTGCCTTGTCTTCATTCTTTTTCGGCAGCAAGACATCCAGTATATACCTGATATCTCACAGGAAATATCTTTATTTAGTGGAATGAGATTGTTAACTAAGAGAGGATTTCTGATACAGTACAGCAAAGAGTCCAAGGCCTCTGAAAGCCTTTTTGCTCATTTCCTTTTATTTTGCTGTATCCATCTTCTTCTGCATTTCTCTTTCTTTTCTTTATCATCTGTGGTGGAAAAATATACAAAAACTTTCTGTACCTATGGAAAAGTATTTTTCACCTGTTGACTCTTCATAGAGCCCATAAAGGTCCGCATTTCTCATATGTCCCTCCCTTAGTTCTATTTCAGAAGTAATATTTGTTATAATATCAATATTTTACCTCTTAATTCACTTCCTATTGCTTGATCAGAGCAATTCTCAGTGTGAAAAGTAAGATCCTTGGCAATACAGCTTTTATTGTTATGATTAATTATATTGTCTAGTAGACAGTGATTGATTGCTAAGATCTTTAGGAAATGCAGTTTTAAGCAAAGATATAAATATATATATGTAATAAAACAGATGGGGATAAAAGCCAAGAATCTCCTGCACATTGTCTCATGGATTGCCCAGTTGGAGGCATTGTGAAGACCCCTGATTTGAGGAGGACATAGACTTAGCCTAGTCTGCAAGGTGCCACTGGATGTTCTTTGAAGCAGCAGTTGGGAGCAACAGAACTGGCCACACCAATTCAAGCAACACGCAGTGCTCCTGTCATGTTCCAAGCAGTAGCTGAATGGCTGCAAATGAGCACAGTGCGGAGCTGTCACAAGACTGAGAGGAATGTGATCACCTGCTGAGACCTGTGTGGAGCCAGATGTGCAGATAACTGCCTGAAAATTAATCTGTAACAGCAAGGGAGCTTAGGTAGTCCTGTGATATCCATTTGAGGCAATACAGTTCTTCCAAAGTATCTTTGTTTTTTACAAATACAATGCTTGAAAAACTGGATTCTCTGAAGAATGGTGGTGCTGGGTTTCTTTTGTTTACTGTAAATGAATGAAATGTGACTAACCAACCTTGCCTGGAACCCACATCCTCTGGCCCTCAGCCCAGGAGCTCTCCTTAAACTCTGTTTTAGGTCTTTGTGATCTTTAGGCTTTGTTGCATAAGTGCTGATCTCTGAATCAGTCACAGCCTTCCTGGCTGATCTACAGGGTGACTTTTTATCTTGATTTTGGGTTTTTTCTGTCATCCTGCGTCTGCTGGTTACTTACAGAGTTGTCTGACTGCGGTTGGTCCCACTGGATTTGACCTGAACTGTAGATTGATCTCTTGGCTTGACCTTGGGCCTGCATCATCACTGCAAGTTGCTGGATAATCTGGATGCTTGATTAAATCAGCTTCTTGTTATTAAGCCTGTCTTGCTCAGGTAATAGGAGGCTAGTGCTTCTAGCCTTGTTAGTATACTTGGTGCTCGTTAAGGAGCAGCTAATCCTTATTGCATGTTGGCAAAATGAAGCTCAGCAGCTATAGAATAACTTGTACGGCTTTCAGGCATCTGCAATTATTGTATTTCAACTTAACGTAAGATCTTAATGCTGTTGTTAACAAGGCTTTATGGCTCACTGAAATCCTTGCACTTGTCTTTTAATTGCCATTCAAGCTATTCTTAGCATTCATTGGTAACGTAATGTGTTTCCACACTGCATCCTAGAAGTGCGGCCCTTCCCTTGCTGGACTAAGGTGGCTATTCCCTGCTTGTCTTGGGGTCTGCCATGAATGGACACACAGCTGTGTGGTAAGTTAACTTCTAATTAAGTACAGGAAGCTGATGGTAGCTGAGCATGAGGGGTGATACGGGCTTATTTAAACAAAACAGAGTAGAGCTATCAACTTTCACAGAATCACAGAATCACAGAATTACCCGGGTTGGAAGGGACCTCAAGGATCATGTAGTTCCAACCCCCCTGCCTAGCAGGGCCACCAAACTTTCTGGTAGCTTTCCTCCTGTTTTTTGGGGTCTTCTTTTGTCACAAGTTGGCTTTTGTTGCTCTGCTGTTTCTGAAAGCAATTGCACAGTAATTGCTACAGCAAAGATTTTAGTGCTTGAGGCAGCCCCTGCTGTCAAACTCTGGTGATAAAATAGTAACAGGACAATACATCAATTAGTATATGCAAGTATTTTGACTTTGTGTTACTTTAAAAATGTGAGAAGGCAGCATTTTGTTATGAATTACAATGTCCAAGCTGCAACTTGAATGTGATAACTCTTGTAGTGTCGGTCAGGTCCTACTACATCATATGAAGGAGGACTGCCAGGCCAGATTCTGTTCTTATAAGGCAGGCTACTAAGGAAGCAAAGGCTGTAACATTCCTTTCTCTCCAGTGCAGCAGTTTTCATCTTGGAATGACAGCTGCTAATGGCTGAAGAACTCATCAGGTTGGCATTCCAACCAAGATGGCAGGAGGACAAAAGTAGCATTTTCATTTTCAAGCTCTGAAATGGGATGTGAGGTGGGTAAGGTTTGTACAGGGGTTGTCAGGAAGTCAGTCCTTAGCAGAAGCATGGGCTGTCTGCTTTCCAGCCTTCTTTAGAAGACCTGTCTGTATCCCTGCTTGCAAGCGAGAGAACATACTCCTGGAAAGAAAACAAGTTAATTCTGCCTGATGGCTATTACCAAAGAGGATGCTGGATCTGTATTAGAACCTATATTTATGGATATGAATCACCAGCTTTCGTACCTATGTTAGTCATTTCATATTGTGTGCGTGCTGTGAGTTAACTGAACATCATGTTGCATTGAATTGCATTGTGTTGGCAAACTCCATAGTGGAGTGGGATCAGTGGTGCCAATGCAGCCATTCCCAGTCCAACTAAATTTGCCTTCTTTATAATGTACTGCTGCTGCCTCTGCAGGAATTGGTCTTTTCTATTTTTACACTGTTTCCAAAGTTTGTAGTTAATATTAACTGATGGAGCCAGCTGAGAATCTTGGGATTTCCTATTACGGGTAATTAAGGAAAATACTATTTCATATACAGGCAGATGCCTTGTGGTAAATTGCACTACATGAATACCTTCATTGCTAATTCTTATTCCTGCTGATTACTGAATCTGTCTGATACTATGAGGTGCTAGAGGTGTGTAGCAGGCTTTCTATCAAATAGATGCAAAGCACTTTGCTGCTTTCTTTATACGTTCGTTTGTTTTGAAGTCTGACTTTTATTGTCTAGTTTCATTAGTCATTTTGTACCTAAAATATGTGGGAACTTGCATTGTGAGCTTTATTAGTGGAGCTTGGAGAAGGGCTTAAGAGGCTACGGAGGACTTCTGTTCATCAACAACACTTCCAGTTCACTTCAATTATCACCAAATTGTTGTGTGGTTCCATATTAGGTTAGAATCTAGCTTCCTGCTTCTCTCAAAGGAGAGATTACTATCGGAAAACCTCAGGAAGGGACTGTTCAGCAGGGAGATGCTGCCAGGAGCTGAGGAAGGCAGGTGGGAAGCTGGCCTCACCAGCTCACTAGGAGTCACAGTCCCACCAGATCTATGTAGTAAAAGCAGAGCAGGAGTGGTGATAGTAGCTGTAGTAATCTGCAGCGATGAGGCATGGATGGTGATCAGCAAGGAATATCACTACAGTCAGGCACAGGTTTACCTGCAGCACAGCTCAGGATTAGAGGCTGCTCTTTAGACTTGTTTAACACCGCTTGAATAGAAAGGCCTGAACTTAAAAGCAGCATGAAACAAAGCAGAGGAAACCCTGAGTGAGGCTTCTCACTGCTCTTTCATATTGCTTGACCAAGTGTTATGGCTGCACCACCACTGGCCTTGAGGCAGTGACAGTGGGGTGGCTGAGCCTGCTGGTGCATTCATGTGGCAGCTATACACTTCTACCTAGACAGGAAGTACCTTATCAAATAGCAGAATGGTAAATTTTGCTTATAACTTAGACAATGACACACGAGGAAGGAGAGCTGTGCTTGACTTTCATCTGCTCAACAGCTTCCCGCAGGAGGGAAATGAAAACGTTCACTACAGTTGCACCAGTTTGCTCTCATCTGCCTATGCTGAGGTCCCAGCAACAGGGACACCATGACAGGGCTGGCTCCATCATCCCTCTGTCTGATGAGGAGCAAGCTTAAATGTGGTCAGCCTGCAGACAGTACCTGCAGTACAGGTGTGTCTCCAACCAAGTCAGCTCTTTTATTACAACTGAATCTTATTACAACAGGGAGACTCTGCTGTTGAGTACACTGAGTTGCAGTTCAGTTGTTTAATGGAGAGTGACGTCAGGCACAGAGCACAGTGCTGAGACCTGTGTGTGCCACAGGTGAATTGCTGGTACCAGGTGCAGAGGCTGATGTCTGTAAAATCTGTGCTCCTGTAGGGATGGAGAAGCCCGGCTTGTGCTGTAATTAATTGCTCATGTGCTCAAGGTATGTAACTCAGCCAGGGTTGAGGTTGTTCCAGAAGCAATTCCATTGCATCAGAAGTACCCAAAAGTAAAAGACTTATGAAACTAAATGGTGTAAAAGTACTGATTTGATCTTCTATAACTTGTTTTCCCAACAAGCTTCATCTTCCTCCTCTGCAATCTAGGCGTGATTTGTGTCTGTATCTGATGCTGCTTGTATCTTTGTCAAGCAGTAAAACCAGCGTGAAATTGATGTGATTTTCTTTCATTGCTGCCCAAAAGGGGCTGAATAGCAGCCCTGGAACAGAGCAGGCTTGTTGACTTTGTTATGCAGCTGCATGACAAATCTGCCTCTCAGCCTGCAGCTTCAAGAAGAGAGCACAGCATCTGTTCACATAAACGGTGGCTGGTTGGTTGGTTTTGGTTTTGTTTCTTTGTAAAGGTAAACTATTGAGTTTAAATGGCAACTTAAAAAGAGGTAACTTAGGCTTCCCCAGCTTGCCAAGAAAAGCTTCCCACTTATCCTTCACAACACAGCGAATGGACAATCTTCAACTTAAATATTTTTGCTCCATGTGTAGAGCAATTAATATGTAATTTACAAGAAGCTTGAGTCCTGCTGTAGTAATTTTAACATGTGAATCCATGGATAATCAAGGTGTGGGTACAAAGTCTCTTCAGAAGGTGCTAGTGCATGAAAACTACATTCCTCTCTTTCTGTATGAATTTGTCACCATGACAGCTCCCTGGGAGTTTATCTCTCACTGTGCACTTCAGCAATTAACCCTGGGCTTGCAAGCACAGTGCCAGGAATAACACCTGGCCATCTGACTTCCACCACTTCACACAGAGTCCTGCTCTGATATCTGATGCACGGTTATTTACTTTTCAAACTCAGAACAAAACCGTCAATCACCGATTTTCTTAAGTGTACGTATGCCAGTACACTGCATTAGTTTGTACAGTGGGGCCTAAATGGTGGCTGGAGAGACCAGAAATGCTGTGTCCTTTTATTGCATTGAGCCCGTTTGCTCCAGTCAGTAGCTGCTGTGTCTCCAACTGCACATCATGGATAATGCATCTGTTTTCTGAAGCAGCCCAGTAATAAATGTGCAAAGCCCTGCATTGGGGTTTGGAGTTGTGTTAGTGTGAAAGATTGCATGGGAAGATTTTCCTTTCCTAAATAAAGTATCTCAAAGATCTGAAAGGGAGATTTGTTACCTTGGCTGCATTGCCTGATCAGAAAGATAGGTAGAAATGTGACAGCTCTATTTTCACTATGAAGAGAGCTATTCATTTTGGTCTTTGCTAAGAGACCACTGGAAACATCTTTCTGTAACCATGATCATAGATCCTGGCAATGGGAAAGGCAAGCAAATCTTTCTTGCCTTACTACTCAAGTATTGCAGGACCTTTCTGAAATTCCTTGACACAAAATCTCACAGAGTAAGAAAATGAGTTTTGTATCACGTAGAAAAAATTAAACAAGCACAAAGTACTGAGCAGAAACCAGAAAAGTGACTCCCAACTGTCTGTGAGCGAATGTATTGGTGTTCATTCTTTTACGAGTGGTGGCAGAATTGATGCTTAGAAACATCTATGCATATACAAAACTAATAGAGCTGTGACAAACCAGTTCAGCACTACAAGTAGCAAGGAACTGTTAGAAGCAAAGGCACAGTCTCATTTGCTTGTGCTGTCAGTGAGGAAATGCTAACTGTTGGAGTCTATACAGAAACACACAGCTGAGGGCAAGTGAAGAGTTATTAGTTACCTTCTGACAATAGTTCTGTTAATCAAACAAGTAAACAAATAGTTGGACGGGTCACAGTGTACTCTAAGCCCGGTCTACTTGAATGACCTGCTGTCAGCAGTAAGATGTTTGATAATACCCTTGGTAATGCAATTCCAAGCAGTTAACAGCCAGGTGGAGTCTTTGTTTTGAAAAATAAGTACAATTCTCCTTTAACCACACCGAATTGTAACGTGATTATCAGCCGGAGCTGCTAAAATGAACGCACTGTGAGTGGGCTGCAGGAAGTAAAGCTTTAGCCTTGTCAAGGAATGTGTTTGGTAACCTCTTCGTTTACCAGTAGATGTCACTGGAGTCCAGCAGAGAGCTATCACTGGCTTCAAACGTCTACTTAGTTTAATTTTTATTGCAGACATCACTGTCTACACCCAGTAAAAGTGAAGAACTGCGACCCATGCACTTCCATGTATGGGATTTTGTTTTCCTCTCAGCTACTGGTAACAGTTGAAGGATACTTCAATGGCTTTGGAAGTAATTCTGATACGATTATTCTTCTGTTTTTCCCCTTCTGTGCAGCATGCCTGGATCTGGTCCAAACAGATAACGACCAAAGTGATTATTCAGTGCAAAGGGGATGGCAGCAAGCAGTGCCTGTAGGATTACTCAGCCTTTTCTCAATATGCCATCAGCAGGGGGGAAAGACAATGGAAAATCAAGCCAAAAGACTCGGATCTCCCATTTCTTTGGCAGTTGCATTGAAAATGACAAGGCCTGGGAACTGAGTGGGACAGGAAGGGACCTGTACTGTCTGTCACTCACTGAGCATCTCTCTGCAAGCCTCAGATAAAGCATCTGGGGATGAAGCTCCACTTTTGTTGTCTCTAGGTACCTGCCTCTGGAAATAAGCTGAGTGCTTATACTGATGTCCATTTTTCTCCAGACTTAAAGCTAAATTATCTCCAAAGAAAACCTCAGAGGTAAGCTGTGTAACCACCTGTCTCTAGTTTTATGCACTAGTATTTCATCACTGGTATTTTTTGAAGATTTGGATCTTGTATCCTGTAACCTGTATTAGTTGATATGGATCACAGTGCTGATCAAGACTGCTTAGGATTGCACTGAAAAAGACCATGAGTTATCGTTCTTAATTGGATGAGCTGTAGTCCTTTTCTGCTATACCTGTGTGGTGCTGCGTGTATGGGGTTCCTGTGCAACAGGCTAGAAGTATTATAGCTCACTCTCAGTCTGCGCTATAACTGGAATAAAGTGGAAAGTAACTTGCTCAGGGCTGTGCTGCAGCAGGAACAAGCAGTAGCTGCTATGTTTTGTTACCTCCTATCTCTTCAGGAGGAGCTTTTCACACAGTTTTAAATTGTCATTTGATGTGATGAATTTGCTAGATAATACATTAGTTATGGCATGAGACTCAGGGATGTACATTTGGGCCTCCTTAGTCCTGTGAGTTTACAGTTGTTTGTGAGTTTGTTTTTCAGATGTATTTTGTTTTGTTTCAGAGCTCTTGAAAGCCAATGCATATTTGCCTGGGTGTAGCAGCTTCAGCTTTGAGCTGATGCTGTTATTGCTTGCTACAGAAGTGCAAAGCTAATGGTTGAGTTCTGTTCTTTCAAAAGAGTAGTAAAAAAGTACTTGGAAAATAGAAGGGAAAACAAAAATCTTATTAACATAAAAAGGAATTGAGTGAGTACAGCATTTGTGTATAAAGAGCCATGCAGAAGTGTTAAGACAACTGTGAGTACGAAGTGGTGTCATTCAGAAGTGCAGGTCAGGTATATGCAGTTGATAGAAGCTGAATAAACAACAGGGATGGCTGCTGTTCTACTGCTGGAGAAGGACTGGAACTGGACATTTGGTCCTATCAAACTCTTTATAAGAAAGGAGATATAAAACACCAACTGCTAGTTGTATTCCCATGCTTTTCTCTCCCCAGCAAGTGCTATTTAGTACATTTTGATGGCTTTCATTATGGGCTACCATCATGAAAACAGAAAAGTTCAATAAACAATGCAAAGTTTAGCCAAGTGAAGACCTAAGTCTTTCTTCTCTCTTCTAAACTTAGGCTGCATCATCCCTGTAAGGGAGGTGGTTTCTCACAGGCTTATCACCTAGGGAGAAACTAAGAGTTTAGCCTTAGGTGAATGACTGCTGTTGGTTCATCATGTAAAACTCGTATTTCCAGAGGCTTTTACAGACGATGTTCCCTCTCATGT
Organism: Coturnix japonica; assembly: GCF_054131305.1. NCBI lineage: Eukaryota > Metazoa > Chordata > Aves > Galliformes > Phasianidae > Coturnix > Coturnix japonica. The sequence continues at coordinate 6,123,343 of NC_140670.1, forward strand.
GATTGCAACAAATGGGTGTGCAGGCTGGAGAAGGTGGAGTAGCACAGCTTCTTTTTTTTCCTGGATAGGTGCCTGGCTTTGATTCATTGACATCACGGTTGAAGGTGCTCCATTTACCCCTAAAACGAGCCCCTTGCTGCGCTCCTGTAAGCTTCTCTTCCTTCTGTTCAGTAGGGCTTCTTTTAACTTATCTGTGACAAAGCGCAATGCCTTGACTTGGCTGTCTCATAGGATGAGAAAGCTACAACCTGACACAAACACAGAGAAACATGATCCAGAACCAAGATCTCCTGTTGGAAGCCTTTTGGTCCTTCTCAAAGATCAGTGTCAGAAAAGTAATATGCTATAATACTTGGGAATGCCTGGCTGAGAAAAGCTTTTTATTATCAGAAATCACCCTTGGCACGCTGTGCTTCAAGCCTCCCAGCCCTGCTTCTCCTGCTCCATGGTCTGCCCTGATCTGAGCACTGTGGCTCTCAGCACAGCTGCTTTCATCAATTCCCATGCAGCCACATGTGGTGTTGCTGATCTTCCTCCAGCACACATTAGTAGTGATTCTAATGTATAAATAACTATTTTCAGAGCTGTTTCAGGAGGTTGACTAAAGCATGGTAATTAGTTACTTTATGTGGCTCTTCACCTATTTGCAAAGCAAATATGAAGGGGGAAATTCCAGCCCCAGTGAAGTGAAACTGCAAAGCCCTGAGTGCTCTCACCCTGTTGTGCTGGGAGATGCTTGAAGGACAGGAACAGGAGGAGACTGACGTTTCACAAAGAAAAAGCAAAACACACTGTAATGTTTAATGTTTTAAGTGGTGCTAATTGAGACTAAATGAAAGTGCTGCAGCAGTAGTGAGAGCAGCAGGACATCCTCTTCTCTCCTGCCCCTTCCTACCTGGTGAAAAGGCATGGAAAGAACCACCGTAGAAAGCTGGAGATTATGTGGGAGACAAATAGTGGCTAGGTGAGACAGGGAGGGGAGAAAAGGAGGTGGAGAAGGAGAAGATGCTGAGTGGACTGAAGTGCCACTGACTTATAGTTCTGGAGGGAAAGGTCTGTACATGGGGGAGAGCCTGCCTGTCGGTTCATGTGTACTTGTTGGCAAGTGGGACAGTGGGTTATTGAATTAATTCTCCTTTGGTGATAGAAGGAGTGTAGCAAGGATGTATTTATGGTGTTGCTTTTTTGAACAGTCTGGTTTGTATCTGCACAAAGAGAACTGGGAGAGCTGTAGGGCGTATTATCCAAATTAACTGTTCCCTCCTTCCTAAATGTTCTTCATCCTGTTTCAATTTTCTCTCCCTTATCCCCAGCTTTGAAGCATTTCGACTACATCTTTCAGCGCTTTCTGACTTCACTATAAATAGGAAAGGTGCTAGTTACTTGTGAAGGGGAGAATTATGGAATGAATTAGGAAAGCCTGAAGTTTTAAGACAGAAAAGCCGAATCTATAAGATGGCTGCTTACTTCCCACTGCTTTCCCTGTTGAAGCAAATGCCAAATTGAAGTTTGTTTCTTGTGAATGTTTCTGTGCTGTTTTGGTTTGTTTGATTTATACTTCTTATTTTTTTTGTGAAGGGAGATGGCAACAAAAGGAATAAGATGACTGTGGAATTCCACCCTCTACGAGAACTAAACTTACGTGCTCCTGAAAGAGGATGGGATTTGGTTATCTGCTCTGTGTTGTTGCTTGCACACTTGAGGTAAACCAGATAAAATGTTTCACTTGGTTGGTTTCACTTCCTCGCTCTGACCATCCTGTTCAGTTCTTCTGGTCTCAGGATAACTTTTTTAACGTTGTAAATAACTCCACAGAGACCAAAAGTATTTTGAGCTCTTGTTGTACTGTTTTTTCTCTCTAACAGATCCATTAGTCACCAATTAAGACTTGAGACTCACGCAGTGGACAGCTACACCAGTTTCAATTGTGAGCACTGTTTTACTCCTGCTGATTAAACAAGCTAATTAATAGCTCTGATACAATACTCAGAGGACAAAAATAAATCTTGTTATGCTCAAATGATGTATTTTAATGTTTAACCTACTTTCATTTGCTTTCCAATAACTGAGTGAGTGTTGAAGGTATAAATACTCTTGTAAATTACCTTTGGAATACAGCAGCTGCTTCTGTCCTATTTGAAATCTACTTGAGTTTCTCATCACGAGGCCCAGTTCATTTTAGCTTTGCTCTCTCTAGCAGCAGTTGTACAGTTTCTTAAAGAGCACATTCAGCATATTTGTTGTTTAGATGTTAAACGTAGAAGCCAGCAACACAGCAATGGGTGCCAAGTAGAGGCCCAAAATCCATTTATCATTTTGTTTGGTGTTCCTGTAAATAATCTTGCTTCTCCATACTGTGGGCTAATAATTTGCATTAGATAAAGATTAAGAGAAAGTGAGTTTTCTGAACTAGAATCACAGAATCACAGAATGACCCGGGTTGGAAGGGACCTCAAGGATCATGTAGTTCCAACCCCCCTGCCTGGCAGGGCCACCAAACATACACCTTTACTAGATCAGGTTGCCCAGAGCCCCGTCCAACCTGGTCTTGAACACCTCCAAGGACGGGGCACCCACAACCTCCCTGGGCAGCCTGTTCCAGGGCCTAACCACTCTCCTAGTGAAGAACTTCCCCCTAACATCCAACCTAAATCTTCCTTCTTTTAACTTAAAACCATTTCCCCGTGTCCTGCTATTGTCAGCCCTTCTGAAGAGTTTACTCCCCTCCTGGGAGTAACTTCCCTTCAGGTATTGAAAGGCTGCAATGAGGCCACCCCACAACCTTCTCTTCTCTAGGGAGACAACCCTAAATTCTTCTGTCTGATGAAAGCAGCCTCTTATTTTTCTTCCTGCTTATTACACTCATGTTGTCTGTGGCTGATGTGCTTGAAAACCTTTTATCAGATGAGAGATGTAGCTATTGTGACAGCTGTGTTGTGGGACCACCTTAAGTTCCATGAGGTTGTGGTGGTGGTGGCAACAGCTGTGTTGTGGGACCACCTTAAGGTTGTGGTGGTGGTGGGTTCTTCTGCTTGTTTGCTGTTGAAGGCTTTGTTTTCACTGCCTGTATCACTACTGTCAGTCTGAGGTGTGCACCAATGCCCCTGCTGGCTGTAGGCCTCATGTTGGGCAGTGCTTGTGGCCACAGTTACACCCACCGTAGCTGTTCTGTGGGACCTCTATGGAGTATTTGCTCTCTGAGTTGATGTTGGGCCCACTGTGATTAGCAGTAAGGAGCCAAGGGGGCTCCTGAGCGAGGCGCTCTATGTGTTGGGCCTACTGAGGCCTACACGCACCGCGTGCCGCCTTCCTCCGCCACAAACTACAGCTCCCGGCGGGCGCCGCTCGGGGAGGGGGCGGAAACGACGGGGCTCTCGCATGCGCGACGGCGACGCCGTCGGTTGATCGAGGCGGGGTGCGATTGGCTGCGGGCGGCGGCCGGGCGTGGGACGCGCAGTGACGGAAGGAGCGGGGCAAATGGCGGAGAGATGGTCCCGGGCCCCGTCCCGAGAGCGGCGATAATTCCGGCGCGGAGGAAGCGGCGCCGGAGGAGGAGGCGCCGGGGGCCCTAACGGCCGCGCCGCCAACGGGAGTCGTGCGGGAGCCGCGGAGGAGCCCGGTCGGGCGGCTCCTCTCGTCGGGCAGCGCCTTTCGTCGGGCGGCGGAGCGGGAGAGGCGGCCGCGTCGGCGGCGCCGCCCGCAGCGCGTCGGGCCCGGGCCCCGCCGCCACCGCCGAGGCCGAGGTACGTGCGGCGCCCGGGAAGGCCTCGGGCTTTAGCGGGCCCCGCAGCCGGCGGGGAGGAGCCGGCGGCCCCGTGTCCCTTCCGGGGCGGCCCGGCTGGGTCCCGCGGGCAGCGCTCGGGGCCGGGCCGGGCCGGACGGGGGTTGTGGGGGTGGCGGCCGCCTTGGGGCGCGCCGGGCCGGGCCGCGCTGCTCTCGGGGCGGGGGAGGGGGGCGACGGGAGGGGAAGTGACATCAGGCGGCGGCGGGGGGGTGACCCGGTTCCGCCGAGCCCCGCGGGGGGAGGAGGGAAGGAGCTGTCACCGTGGGATTTCGTCAGCCGCCTCCCGCGCCCGGCCCGGCTCCGGCCCCGCTTATGTAAGGGTGGGGGCGGTCGGCGGCGCTGCCTGGCGGGGTCCGAGCCCCGCGGGCGGGCGGTGCTGGGCTCTGCGGGCCGCTCGGCTCCTGCACCGCTCCGAGCGGGAGCGACGGTGGGTGGGAGGGCGGGGGTGGGGGGAGGTCGGCCCCGTTCTCACCTCGCAGCGAGCGAGGAGCGGAGGAGGCTGTAACGGGCCGGGAACCCCGCTTTGGCGGCGCTCCGGTACACGGAAGTACGTCGGCGTTTCCTGATCTTTAACCCCAGTCTGAGCCGTGCGGTGTCTGTGTTTCCCCAATACTCATCTGTTAACCTCTTTTCGTTATATAGAGTTTGCGTTTGAGTATTGATCGCTTGATTCAAAACGCCTTGCGAGACGAACTTGTTATTCCCATTAAAGTCGTAATCCGTGTTGTGTAACTCTTCTGAAAACGAGGTCCTCCTGAGTGCTGCAGGCTTCTCCTTGAAACTGCAAACCACAGGCGGCTATTTAAATACATGGCTGTTTTTGCAGGCATTGAAAGTGTTAGGTGCTGGAGATACGTGAGTCAGAGGTTAGGGAGGAACGGGGGCTTTTGGGGAGTGCCGTGACCTTCTGCGTGAGAGTGATAGAGAAATTTGGATGTTACTAAACGGTCTGTTTTGTTTCTGTAGTTTTAAAAGCTGCATAAAATATGTTGGTGTTGCAGTTGTAAGTACTTTCGAACATCAGCAAAGTAAATTTAGCGAGTTTGATTTGTTTTGTTGTTTGCCGATGGGAAGACCTTAGTTTTGCTCTTGATCTGAAAATAGGAATTGAGAGCAATCTGCAGGGGAGTGAAAAATGCTGTGGTTCAGCAGCGATGTTGGGTGCAGCGCACAGCAGCTTGTGGCAATGAGAAAAGGGTGAAGGTGGGCTGAAGAGTCACTGCTGCCAGTGGCTTCAGCCATCCCAATGTGTTCCCAGTAGACACAGGGTAGGTAGATGGGCATGTGCCCTTATCATCCGTCTGCTGAATGGCCAGGAGAAGTTTTCCCTCAGTGATTGTCCGGCATCTTCTGCACTGCAGCACCATTTGGTTCTGAAACTCAGACGTGATGTTCTTTTAGCTCAAAAGATGGCCTTATGAGTTGGTTCATGTAATAGGGGAAAGCTGACCTGGTAGAAGGAGGCTGTTGTTAGTGAGGCAGTCAATAGAACAATCTGTTAGAGTGATGTTTCTGGAAAATGGTGTGACTTTTTTTGGCAGAAGCTGCTCTGGTACTTCAGGTGGAGATGAGAACATGGTGGAAAGACAGCACACGGCTTATGCAGGGAAACAGCAATAAGAGCAGTGCTCCCTAACAAATAGTTCACATAATAACTTCAGCGGCCTATTTCTCATAGACCTTACAGTAAATGAGGGCAGTTGACACTTTGAAAGTAGGATTTCTTTGATTCTGTGCTTTAAAGATATACCCTCCCCCCCCCCCTTTTTAGCAGCCTCTTCTCCAGAACGGAGAGTGCTTTCAGACAGAGAGATGTACTCGATTAGATTCAGACTGACTATAAAGAATTCCAATTTCCTATTGATGTGTGGACCAAAATGAGAAGTAAAAAAAGAAACAAATTCTGGTTTACAGAAGTTAGGCTTGTTTTGTGTTACGTTGCTATTTGCCCTATAGCTCAAGTATTTGTTTTGGGGAGGAGGCGAAATGCGACAAACTGGTCCGTCTTCCCTCTTGAGTTGAACAAAAGTAGGAATAGAACACATGCAGGGAACTGTTTAAATTTGTTCCTGTTTAATTTGTTTATATTTAAACTTCATTCTTCTGGCTGAACAAGCTGTGGATCCGGCTGAGGTTCTGACAGCCTGTAGATGATCGAGGCTCGTGCTGTTTCATATAAGCTGGCTCCATGCTCTTGGACAGGGATTTAGAAGGGTCTCCGCATTCCTGTCGATCAAATCAATCTTACTCCAGGGGAATGTTGTGTACCAATGCTGATCAGGAACGTGCATGTCATATCTGCAAATCACGTGCTTGCTACGCGAGCCTGAGTGCAGGAGCAGAATGAGGGGTGAAGTTGTCATCATTATTTGTGGTGAATTCATATCTGAAGGGCTTTAAACGGGAAGAGTCTGTGTGAAAGCATATAGCGTTACTGTACGAGCAGAGAGCTGCACGTTTAGGTGTTTTTTCTCCTGATGTTTCATGAAATCTGTGCCATCTGCGCTTGAAAATACGAAGCTAGAACAAATCAATACCAGAAATAATGTATGGTAGGGGATATTTCATAAGGATTTATTGTGCCGTATCTTGATTAAATACTGCAAATAACTCAGCTTTGAGTGATGCTGGACAATAGACGAGATGCTGCAGAAGCATGGGACGTACAGTGATGATTGTATCTAGATGAATTAGTCTGTAGAATGGAGCAAGTGATATTGCGTTACATGTAGGTGCTTGATGCTCGTAGGCCAAACTAATGGTAGTGTTGCAGTCATTTGTGCTAAAAAGTTTGTGAATTTGTTTTTTTTTTCCCTTATTTTCCAACAGAGAATATGAAACAGGAGCCAAAATGACATCCCGATTTGGAAAGACCTACAGCCGGAAAGGGGGAAACGGCAGTTCCAAGTTTGACGAAGTATTTTCCAACAAACGGACCACCCTTAGCACGAAATGGGGGGAAACCACCTTCATGGCCAAATTGGGACAGAAGAGGCCCAGCGTCAAAGCAGACATTTCCGAAGTTCCTAAGAAACCCCGAGTTGAAGATGAGGTAACGGAGGATCCGTTTGGGTTTGACAGTGACGAAGAATCTCTTCCCGTGTCTTCAAAGAATGTGGCACAGGGTAAAAGCTCCTCCCAGCTGGACCCAAATGAAGCTGCTCAGTCTGAGGACTTCGCTTCTCTACTTGAAGCCAACAGCAAAAGTAATCAGCCAGACGGTGGTGAAAACACTGCATCCAGCAAGCAAATACCTGCTGACAGTACTGCTCCTCCTATAAAAGAAAAGAGCACAAGCAAAAATGCGGAAGACGGAGAATGCAAAGGCAGCAGTGCTAAACCCGCAGCTGCAGGTACGTCCACTCAGCTGTCCAGATAGCTTTGTTGTTCAGGTTTTAGCATTGTACGTCTAGAATCAGCGCTTTCTGAAATCATTTATGTGTTCAAACTTTAGGGCATCTCATAGGATATGCTATTTAATTAAAAGCACCAATCAACATCTCACATCTTGCTTATTGAGCTGAGTTTGTTGGTACTCTAGTTCTTGCCTCTGCAAGTTCAGATGCGATATGTTAGTCCACCTTGAGGAGAATGGAATAACAACCTCCTGCTTGATAAAAACATTTGCCCTGATCCCAGTGCCTTTGTCTTTTTAAGTACGTGATGGGTTGGTGGTAGTGCAGAATGCCTTAGTCTGTAGTTACTGGCCCTGGTTTATTGAAGGTACTCAGTCACTTTGATGCAAGTACAGATGTAGCTCATGGTCTGCCTCTGTAATGATTTGTATGGAAAAAGCAGTCTTCTGAACTTCTTGCCTAGAGGTATGTTAATTTTCTTAATTACCACATCTTTATCAACGGGTATGTGAAAAGCTTTGCATCTGTAAAGCAGAATTCTGTTAAGCCTATTTAGGGGCTGTTTCCAGACCCAAACCTTTATGCTTCAGAGAGGGAATTCACAAAACAAGATCACATGTCATTGTATCTCATCAGAAGTTTTCACATAATGGGCTGATTAAACTGTAGCTTCTAAAATTGGGCAGAAGATCACATTAGATGAACCTTGATGAAGCTGACACCTACTGACTTGCTCTGGATTATCATAATCAACTTTAATGAGAAGTACTTATGTAACTTTGAATTCTCAGATACTGTTAACTTATCCTTGGGATCAGAAATTGGAGTTCACTTTGTAATGTAGTAGACAAGGATACCAAATAGAACAAGGTATGCACAGCTCAGTAATTTTGTGAGATAATCTTATTGAAAGAAAACCAAGACATGGTGGTGGAACTTGAGTTTGACAGATGAGTTGGTGGAATATGTAGCTTTACTTCGGTTTTACTCTTAGTTTCCTGCTGAAATATTTCTGGTTTTTGTGTGGTTTTCTGTGGAATGTTAATCCATAAATGTGATGCACTCTCATTTGCTAAATACACTTTGTTTTTCCAAGTTTGAATTCAGAGGTGGTAGAGAGTCATCCCTGGGTATTTATAAGGAGTGTGCTGAGTTTTCCTGGTTGCTGATAGCAGCGCAAGTTGTAGAACTAAATGGCTTCTGTGTAGAAGGATTGTTTGATAAGTATTTTTCCAGTTGGAAAAGAGTGTTTGTAAGCTGTGGAGAGAAACTTCGTAGTGCATGAAAAGCCAGGAGAACAGACCTTAACAAGCCCTAACTTAGGGGAAGTTGCTTAACTACTGAGCGTCTGCTCGCCTGGCGTGCTTCACTGATGTGCTTGTTACTGACTGCAGATCAGCCAGAAAGCGCGGGACAAGGCGCATCCTGGCCTGACAATGCTCTTCTTTCAGACTGCGTTCTTGTGAGCAGTTTAATCTTCCCTTCATTGTATGTAGAATCCTATTCCTTCAATCTTTTTCTTGAGAAATGAAGTTCAAATGAAAATGTATTGAAGTATAAGAAAATCCAGGCTGTAACTTTGATGACAGTGTTTATTTTGGACAGGTAATATAAATGAAACTTGGAGAGTTTAAGCAGATACTGTGCTTGTGTGTAGTAACCAAAATAAACACGTGGTGCCTGAAAATGTCACCGGGAACACTGAGCAATTAGAGATAGTGGCGTAGTCAGCCAGTATAAATATGGCTACTTCAAAAGCTTCTTTGTCATACTGATTATTAAGTGAAGTTTGATGGTACCGGGCTGTCTTTCAGACCTGAAGAGGGTTAATTTTTTTATAGCCCTGTGCTGTCCTAAGCTGTGTAGTGCATGTACTTCACTGCTTATGTATCCTTACCTTCTCCATAATCCTTCTCCCCTCCTTGGTGATTCTTGCACTCTACCACATTCAACCAAACTTGTTCAAAGAGCTTATAGGTCCTGGGGGCAGCAAGTTCTACCATTCCTGAAGAGAAAAGAAAAAGAAAGAACAGTGTTAATAATCCCACTGTGAGAGACTGCAATGTGAGCTCAACCTTAACCCACATACTGTGGTGTATATCTAGTATAAGAAACTAGGTTATATAGGTGCTGATGTTCGTGCTGCGCTTGTTTTAAGTGCATTTTACTAGTCCTTGGCATGATATTGAGCTAAGAGATGAGCCGAGGTCTCAGGACTTTCTGATAGAATGTTCTGTCATCGTGTCATAATCCTTATGCTCGAATAAGGTGAAAACTGTGGCTGTTGGCAAGCTGAGAATTACACTGCAGCCTAACTTTGCTCCAGATGTACTTCCTTGCCTCAACATTCATTTCTTTGTTAAAACAAAAGTGATGCAACATCAGTTAATTTTAACTAATATTTGGTATTAAAAAGGCGATTCTTTTTTTGTTGTTATTTCAATGGTTGTGCAACTTATTTTGTGATGCGGTTGGGGATCTTTATCTTTTATTTCAAGTGGCATGACTGGTCTTTTTTTACCCCAACAGCCCTCGGCTTGGAGTTGTAACAATCTCATTTGAAGGGCTTTGAGAAGCTCTTAAGGTAGAAGGCTTCTCCTAATCTTTCCCTTCTGTTGCTTGATCAGGGCTTAAGGCAGAGTGAGGAATGTCCATCAGTAATCCTGTGTGTAAGAGGCAATTTGCAGATAGTAGTTTAGGTAACTCAGAAATAGCAGAAGAGCGTTCAGTATTAACAGCCACTGTTAGGTCACCTTTGCTAAGGTAGAAGAACGTGGTAGCTGGGAAGAGATTTGAGTCATTAGAAAATAATTGCAATGGTAATTGGTATCAAGCTGAAATGCACCAATACAGCCATTAGCAGGTGAACTTTGTATGAGGGAGGCAGACTTGCAGTGGAACCAGGAGGACAAATGTGGCTGTTGTGTGCTGCAAAGTCCTTAGGTGTTTCTCAGGAGTTCGTAATGCCCCTGTTTCTCACTTGGGGCTCATGCATGTACCAGTAGCAAATCTCAATGACAAATACGTTCTTGCTTAATAACTTCAGCTTATGCAATGCAGGAGAATGTGGTACAATTTTGCTTAACCACTTCATGACTTGCCCTGTATAGAGCCTAACTTTGCGTAGCCACCCAGAAAGACGAGGGACTGAATAGAGAGGGTAAGGTGCAGAAAAGGGTTGTTCTGAGAGGAAGATAGTGTGAGCCATTGGGTCTGTTCCCTGTGGACTGTCCTGATAGCGCTCTGGTGGATGTGTCTGCAAAGCCCCTGCATCCTGATTGTGTGGGTGGGGTGCCCTATCTTTAGAGCTAAGTTTCAGCCTCTCAAATGCAAGGTTAACAATACTAAAATTACATTGGGCAACAAGATTTGTCAGCGCCTTTGAAATTCTTTCATAGCTTCTATTTTGTGTGTAACAGTGGCACGGTCATTAAAGATAATAGTTAGACTTAGCGATCTTACCTTATCTTCCTTTTGCAGGGTTGTTTCATGTATTTCATTTACTTATTTGGGAAGAATTTCGGTTATGTTGTGTTCTGTCCAAAAACGGAGCAAAAAAGCTGGGGGGAAATGAATGAGGCCTGTGCATTTGGCTGTCTTAGGAGACAGCTGGTAGCAGCCATGATTAAAAAGAACTGCAGCTGTGCTCTGGCTGGCTCAGATCATTAGGAAACCTATAGCTGGGAGGGGGAAAGGTTGGCAGAAGGTGTGTACCTGTAGAACTTCAGCGTGTCAAAGCTTATTTAGGTGGCTGTGCTTCTACAGAGTGTATAGTCAACTTTCATCCCCCAGCCCTCTCTTGTCTTGTTCTTACGTTTCCTTCTGTTTGAGTTGTCCCTTCTCCTATACATGGGGTTAGTTAAGTTTCAGTATGGTATAGTTATACTTAGTTAAGTATTGTTAAGTTTCAGCGTGTATATTGATTTGCTAAATTAGCAGTGCTTGAGAACATGTTAGTGAAGGAGGCTTCTGGTTGAGTGTTGGAAGGTCCCTGGACATGAGCTTCTCTCATTCTTAAGAAGTTGAACTGTCTGCATTCAGAAGAGTAGGTGGGTGCTCCCAGAAGGAAGAGCCTGCTATGCTAACACACGCACCTCTCCAGCTGGCCTGGCTTGCAGGGGAGTAGGAAGCAGTTGGTGAGGCAGCCATTTCAGGCTCCAACTGCTGAGATCTGTAGTACTGTATTGCTACTGTACCATTAACTGCATGGAAAATGTTATTCAACTCCAAGCTGTTAGTTCATGTTTTCATTTAAGAAACTGCAACTGTATTCGGTAAAAGGTTTCAACTTATTTATGGATGGTGTTTGAAGCCAGACTGTCTTATAGTCTAAGGATGCATTTTTAATGGTTATTAGTGCTGCTGTATTACGATATGCTTCATTACTTTGTTTTCAGAAGGGCTTGTAACGGTGGAAACAAGCATTTATTAGCAAGTGCCAGCTACTTGTGATGCTGGTGACACTTAGTCTTGTTTTCCCTGCAAGGGGGAAGCAGTTATGCTGCTGGGTCAGCTTTCTCCTGCTGCTCCGAGTGAGCGATGCCCTTCTCAGTTACCGGGGAAGAGTAACATGCCAGTTCCACTGCACGTTCCATCAGAGGTGAGGATGTGAGGCAGCTCATTCAGGCTCTGAAATCATATATAGAGTATAGCAAACAGAAAGGATTAATGTGCAAGGGATCATTTGGGGAACTGAATGTGGTTATGTCAGCCCGCCCTTGCTTAGAAAGACTGAAATTTCCAATAAAATGTAAAGATTTTGAAGAAGTTTTGCTCTGGCTGATAGGAGCTCCTGTTTTTATGTTAGCATGTGACAGCCTCTCCAAATGCCTGGCAGTAGTTTGCTTTCCCAGCAGGGACAAATGTCTGTGAGGGTTTACGTCATATGGCATAGACAGATCCAAGGCAAGCAACCATAGTATGGTGCTTGGGATTTGGTTGTCTGCGGGGAGCCCCAGCCTGGGGTGTTGCACCAGCACATGGGCTGGCCTGAGCTTTTCTTACAGAGCCCTGGCAACCTATAGCAATGCACTTGTTTACTTCAGAGTTTATGCAGTGAAGATCTGTTTTCCTATTAGGATTGTGAAGCATGCTGCATGAGGCCTGAGGACGGTTTTGCATCACTAAATGACAGAAACATCGGGCACTATATGATGTGTAGAGGGTTCACAGATGCCAGCACAGGTTCTGTCCAGCTCCGCCAAGTCATGTGCTGGGTGCCTGAGTTAAAGCAGTCACAGAATCACAGAATGACCCGGGTTGGAAGGGACCTCAAGGATCATGTAGTTCCAACCCCCCTGCCTGGCAGGGCCACCAAACATACACCTTTACTAGATCAGGTTGCCCAGGGCCCCGTCCAACCTGGCCTTGAACACCTCCAAGGACGGGGCATCCACAACCTCCCTGGGCAGCCTGTTCCAGGGCCTAACCACTCTCCTATTGAAGAACTTCCCCCTAACATCCAACCTAAATCTTCCCTCTATTAACTTAAAACCATTTCCCCATGTCCTGCTATTGTCAGCCCTTTTGAAGAGTTTACTCCCCTCCTGCGTGTAAGTTCCCTTTAGGTATTGAAGCAATGGCTGTTTAGATACTAAATGCTGTATCACTGAACAGAATGGCTGTATCCAGGTGATATGCAAAGAAACCAGAAGGTGTCTTGTGTCTAACAAGCTGTATGTTTAGAGTAACCAGCTGAAATGAGGAGCTGTGGTGTAATTAAAATAGTAAATTTGGACTTTGCGTATAAATTACTTCAGAATTTTCATGTTCAGGGTGTATGAAAGGGAAAAAAAAACAAAATATTTCTAAGGAATGTCGTTTTGTGATAGCAATAAATTAAATCATATCGATTTTGGGTTTTCATGGAAGTCTGCAAAATAGTGTAGAACTTAAAACGGCTTCTAAGAAGCAAAACTGTCTGTTCAGCCTGAATGTGAACTTAGTGGGGAACTCATTTTGATTCAGAGTGTAGAGAGTGAGCATTACTTGGAATCTTTAATCATAGCTTTGGGAGATGGTGGTTCTGTAATTTTATCTGTTGCAGTGAGTGTCAGCTATGAAACTGGTCTTGAGAGCCTAATCTTTTGAGGCTCTTATGCATCTTATCCTCTGTTTATGCCTGCTAACAGATCTTGCGGGCATCAGTGGATAATGATGTTATCTAAGTGGCAAATTTTGCCCATTTCTTACAATTGTTTATTTTATATGCATAAGCTTTTCATTTTTTTTTTCATTTTTTTTTTCAGTTTGCCAGCTGTTCAATCATAGGCAGAAGGAATTTAGTCCGTAACCTTTTCTCCTTACCAACCATAATATTTGATTTCCCACGTACGTTAGAAGAAAGAAACTAATGAGTTTCATTTGAATATTTGGAACAAGAAGATGGCTTTTTCTACAGCTAGTAAATCTGTCCAAACCAGTGAAGACACTGTATGTCTTGGTTGGGCTCTCTTCCCAGAAATGAAGAATATGATACAAGTACCGGGTGAAGATTAGTCTTTTCCTTTAGCTTGGCCAGCTTCAAGTTGTAAAGTGATGTAGCTTTATGCTCTGGAAAATTGGTTAGAGTTATAACTAAGCCGTAATAAATGTTCCTGAATATGGAGGAATATCAGGCATTGCTCATAATGAGCTCACAAACTGCTTCCTCCATCTTGTGTCAGTGCTCTGTTCATGTACTGGATCCCATTAGTTTGTGTGCCCTCAGTAGTTAGAGATAACAGATAGCTGGGTCCTGGATGCCAGTCTTCACTTTTAATCTTCCTGCCTGCTTTTTTGATGTTTCATTTTCTTGCTTTTGCCTCTGCCTGGGTGGTCAGGCGTCATTTGGAGAGGAATAGAGGAGCATCAAGTTGGATTCATGCCACCTGCCTGCCCTTTGAAAGAAAGTCATTGCCTTTGACTAACGTTAACATCTATGCATTCAGAATAAATTCTGTGAATTTGTGTGACTAATAATAAAGAAACCTAGTTTAAGTCTGAACATTAGTTTCCTGTGGAGAGCAATTTAATCATGGTCTTTTCAATTTTAAAATGAAGGCTTTTCCAGGTGCCTGCATGGCAGTGAAGGTGCATAAGGTCCCATTCAGTGTAAGAGAAGGAAGGTACGTCTTTCATCCATAGCTTCAGGAAACGTGGGTTAGTAGTCACCAAGAACTGGTAGAAATGAGAGAAAGCTAACGTAGAAATCAAGTTAGTAGCACTAAACTTTAATATTGTCTGCACTTTGTAGAGTAAACTGAAGAAATAAACATTATTTTTGCTTATGTATTAGCATTTTGACATCTTAACCTGTTTTAATGTTAGTGTTAAAAGGCTAATATAGGTTGTCCTTCTTTTATGTCCTAGTTAGCTGGTTTTGGTTGAATTCCAAATGCTAAGGAGAGATGCTACAGATGCATTGCTATTACAAGTGCTGTGGAGGATGGAGTTGAATTGATTCATTTCTTCCTTTACCTTCTCCTCTTTCTGCACACCTATAGACAATACGCAGTTAGCAGTGGGTGCCTAATCCTATTTAGAGCAGTGAAGCACTATGAGTTGCAGGTGGGTCAGTGCTCTGCTACCCTGCAGCTCTTCTGAGCAGCACTTTGCATCAGGAGTCTCTGTAGTTACACTGAGAGGCCGGCCTGAGAGTAACTTCTAAACGACAGCAAGGCACTAAAGCTCTGCTGCTTAGTTGTTAACCAAAGGATATAGTGTTTGACTTCAGGCAATTGGTGTTGGACTGGAAATGATGCTTTGATTTCATGGAGTTGCAATTGATGTTTTCAGCCTTGGAGCTAAGCTGCATAGTTTTATAAGTTAATTGGAAATTAGATTGAATTGAAATAGGGGCTGGGGTGGGGTTAGTGTATAACCACCGTTTGGTGATGTCTGGTGTGGGTGATGGTATTTTTGCCAACAAGATTGTTAGGTTTCCAAAAGGATTTTTTTCCATCGCCTTTGTTTAGGGTTGTGTCTTGGTGTATGTTGTACGCTGAACACATTGAGGCTGAGAAATCGTTGTCTCTTGCAGGTTGTGGAGCTACTGGCAAGACTTGAGCTTTTATCAGAACTTCAGTTTTCCTTGTTGAGTAGGAAATACCTTGTCAAATGTCAGATAGACAGTGAGAAGTGGTGGGAGATGCTATTAGTAATTCCCTTTCTGCATTAGCACGCTTAGTGCTTTTAGGCCCTGCCTGGAGCAAATTGTGACCAAGTTGGAATTAGTGCAGCTTTAAACACTGTTTTGGTGTACTGTGAGCAGGAACGAGGATGGTGCCGTAATTGTACCCTAATGCTGGATGTGTAACACCTGGTTGTTTCAGTACAGTGTTGTTACTGTAAATATTCTGTAGTGTCATAGGAGATATGCGAGCATAGCAGCTGGAGCTGTATGAAAATTCCGATGAAGGTCTCTGAAGCTGTCCAGGCAAAAATCTAAGGAGCTGTAGTTTGTCTTAATGGAACGTGTAGGAAGATGGGTAGAAATCCTGGAAACGCTGCAAGCTCCTGAGGTGGCTCCTGTCCTCTCCTCTTCTGCCCCCACCTTCTCCTCAGGCACTTTCAGGTAGTTTCTGGGGTTCTCCATCTTCATTGCCTTCCAGAATCACCAGACAGAAAGTTTTGCATGAATGACTCTGATAGTTTTTGAGCCATGTGAACAAAGTGATTTTTCAGTCCTCGTTTTCAGTTGTCTGCCCACGGTAAGACAAGGTTTGCATTAATATCAGTGGTCCTGCTCAACTGGTCCAGCTTGGCATTTGCTCTGGAAGAGCTACTGCACTTCATTTTTTGTTCTTTAATCACAGAATTTAAATTAATTTAACTTTAAGACAATATCTAACAAAAGATGGAAGGTAAGAAGCATACTGGAGGTTGTTGTACATGACCTTAAAATGAAAAGACAAGCAGTAGCTCTAGAGTTAGTCACTGTAACTACAAGGCCTTTCCTGTTTGGTTAGATATATGGACTAGCATTTAGACCATGTGTCTAATAACTGCCTGTTTATGTTAAGCATGTATTTGACAAAGAAACGTAAACAAAATATTCACTTTATATCCATCTAGTCTAAATTATGAAGTTTTAGGTTTGAGTTTGTTCAGTGATTGAAAGTTATTGTTGGAAAAGCTGGAATATTACTGGAATAGCAGTGGGATTTGGAGAACTCGGTTATGTTCACACATCCAGAATGTTTTAGTGTATCTGGAGAAATATAATTCAAATATCTTGCAATACATGAACTTGATTTTTTGTGTCTAGTGATTATCAAAACTGATTGGGAGATTAATCACTGTAGTCACATACCTAAAACTGAAGTTGGGTCGTTTGCATCTGACTGAGAACATCTCAGTGTGTTCAGTGAGAAGGAGCAGGAGTTGCACTGCTTATATTCATCGGCAGTTCTTAAGACATCCCTACGTTTCTATACTAGACCATAAAATAAAGCACAGGGTTATATGCGGGGGTATTATTCCTTTATCTTGTAACCTTATTTTGCCCACAGTTGGTTAGATTGGTTCTCTCATGCTCTAGTAATTAAGTTCTAGAGACTTAAACACCAAACAAATGATGATGAGTGCGTTGTTACGGTTCTTAGAAATGAACTAACACCTGGAAGAAAGACCAGTGAATTATATTGTTATGTGATACTGCTGATCCAAAATTACTTGGGAGATTATTTTTCCTGTCACATGAACCCCGAAAGAGCTTAATTGCGGTTAAAATAATTAGACAAATTATACTGTCTCTTCTAAACCGCAGAGTATCTAATCATACACATTTAATACTCCCCAATTTTTTTTTGTATCTGTGCATTTTGCTTCTGTGGGTAGATTGAAATGCTGCAGTTTCCTGCGGTTCCGCTGGCTTCAGCTGTAATAACCAACACAGATGGAGATGGTAGTTTTTACAATCAGGAGTAGATAATTAGGATCAGTGGTGCTGTGCACCTTTAGCAGTAGGTGAGTGGTTTGCAGTGAATAGTTACAGGAGCTCGTGCTTGCCTGCTATTTATCTGTGCTGATGAGAGGACAGGGGATTGACCAGCTATCCCTTGTGGAGGTGCTCACCGGAATGTCACCATTCAGTTTTACTCCATTTTGTTCTTAAGAATTTAGAGAACATGTTTGCATATGTGTGTTACAGGGTTGTCATGCTTCTTGGGACGCTGTAGCAGCAGGGAGTTTGTAAAATGACAGATTTGTGTCCATGAGGTTTGTTAGTTTATTTGTAAGCAGATTCCCTGTGTTTTTGTGTTTTCTTTTTCCTTTATTTATTAATTAAAGTATTGGAACTTCAGTAGGTGAGATACAGATATTTGTTTGGCCTCTTCAGTCTGTTTTCCAGGCATGATAATGTACATCCTCCTGAATGAGGAAGGGCAGAGAGACCTGGGATCTTCAGTCTGGCAGAGAAGGCTGAGGGGGGATCTCATCCCTGGTTATGAGTATCTGAAGTGTGGGAATCACGTAGGTAGGCAGGCTCTTTTCAGTGCTGTGCAGCATCAGGACAAGAGGCAGTTGGGCAGAAACTGGAACACAAGAAACTCCATGCAAACACGGGGAAGAACTTCACTGTACAAGTGATGGAGCACTGGGACAGGCTGCCCAGAGAGGAAGTGGAGTCTCCTCTGGAGACGTTCAAGATCCATCTGGATGCTGGCCTGTGTGGCCTGCTGTGGGGAACCTGCTTTAGCAGGGGGTGTTGGACTCGATTTGCAGAGGTCCCTTCCAACCCCTGCAGTTCTGGGGTCTTATTTTGTGCTTTATGATGATGTAGACAGTAGCTGTGACGATAATGATGGAAGCCGTCCCAGTTCTATCAGCACAACCCAACTGTCA
This sequence comes from Coturnix japonica, assembly GCF_054131305.1. Taxonomy (NCBI): domain Eukaryota; kingdom Metazoa; phylum Chordata; class Aves; order Galliformes; family Phasianidae; genus Coturnix; species Coturnix japonica. The sequence goes on from NC_140670.1 coordinate 6,141,310, forward strand.
AATAATTCAGAATCTGTTTTTAAATGGGGACAGCTGTGGTGTGATGTGTGTGTGCTCATGTGTATTCCATTCCTTGGGAAGAATTGATTTGATTTGATCCTGATACGACACGGGATAGAAAAATCACTGCCCTACCAGATAGGTGTACTGAAACTTGTTTGTAGAAATTCAGCAAAACACTGAGTAAGCAAACACTGGCATATGTTAATTGTATGTATTTTCAGTTTTAAAACTGTGGAATAGGAGCGTTAAGACTGCAAATGGAATGTAACTTAATGAGAGACTGAAAATCAAATTCTGGAGGTTGAATTTGCTGGTTTTCATGCCTGTATACTAACGTAGCCTTCAGTTGTGCAGTAAAATGTAACATGGCAGAAAGAACATATCGTATGCTGTCAGGTGCCGTAGTATTGGTTGGGCATGTCAGGTTATCACTAGCGACAAACTGAAATGGGAGTATCAAGATTTCCTGTAATAGGTACTGATAGTGGAAGACCGAGATTGAACAAGATTCCATTGCTGAGCTGATTAGGATTGATGTTCTTTAGAGAATTTAGTATTCCATTTTATGTACGCTGTGAAGAGGGTTTTTTATTGCTAGCTGGCTGTTGAAGCTTCAATGTCAGACCTGAGGTAAACTCCCAGGAAACTTGGATGCAGTCTGAGATGCTGCTCGTCCTTTATCCCTGAGGAGCTGCTCCTGTGGTTAGATCTGTTTCCTGTAAAACTCAACTGGATAGACATTTCTTATAGTAGAATTCCTCTCCTTGTGTTTTCAAGTTCTTTTAGTATCAGTATGAGCATGGATGGGCATCTAGATGATGCAATTTTAATTTTAAATGAAGAAAAAAATCCTAGAAAAGTTGCTGATGCTTCCTTTCCTCATTAAGAATGTTGGAACTTTCTGGTCAGTGCAGTGGAATTTATACCGCTTGGGTAAATGGTGTCTGATGAAGTTTAGAGAGGTCAGGACTTGTGCTGAAGGCTGCTGAAGTCTTCATATTAATGGTGAGTTTGGGAAGCATTTGCTACATAACAGAGCGAAAGCTTAGGAGTTTGCTTGCTATGAGTGGAGTGTCCTCCATTACTGTGTCGTTCTGTGCCTGTTTCTCTTCTAGCATTTTGTTCTACTCATCCTTGTCAGAGCTCCTTCTGTGTCTATGGTACAGTTTGTCATGGGAGACCAAAAGCAATGGTTTCTTTACTAGAAGTTTTGTCTTTCCTGTCGTTACCGTAGTGTGAGTGTTGGCCAGATTTGACAAAAACTGCTCATGACTGATTTTCTTCTTGACAGTGTAAAATACAGGTGTAGCTGTGGGTCAGACAACTGTAAGAACATAGAATCTCAGTATGGACTGAGTTGAAAAGGACCACAATGACCATCTGGTTCCAACCCCCCTGCTGTGTGCAGGGTCACCAACCACCAGACCAGGCTGCCCAGAGCCACATCCAGCCTGGCCTTGAATGCCTGCAGGGATGGGGCATCCACAGCCTCCTTGGGCAACCTGTTCCAGTGTGATGAACTTGAAACAGCTGTTCCTTGGATCTATAGAAGTACATGGTAAAAACTGCTCTTGAGAAGTAATTCACTTAACAGTTTGTGATGAGAGTCAGTTGATCTCTTTTTCTTCGGAAGATGTGAATATTTCAGTTGGATGCAGCAAAATGAGATAACAGTTGCTGAGATGTGTGCTGTGCTGTTCAGGGTATGTTGATCAAGACTGTTAAGGTACAAGGTGTAAGGATCTGTAGCATTTTTAGTGCAGGTCTTACTGGATTACCGGTTTCAGTAGCTGTATGGTTAGTATGGCAGGCAGGGAGTTATACTACAGTTTTCAGGAAATTAACTTAATTGGTATGTGTAGCCAATGCTGATTTCTGTTTCTACTGTTACAATACCTCGCTGCTGCTTAGTTCTTAGATCAGAACGTACAAATGAGTGGCTGTAACCTGCTCCTGCAGCCCCTTTACTGAACACAGTGGGCAACCATAATGTGTCTCGTGGCATTAAAATTGAGCATGTGCAAACTTTGCCAGTCCTCTGATTCTTATGTGTCACATGCTTAGCAGTGATGGATCCTGTGTGCGTTCAGGGCTTGTTTTTCTTCATGATGTATCTGTTTTTAAAGTGAACTTTATTTCAAACTGGGGTGTGTTTTTGGAAGTGGTGAAGATGCCTTATTATAACAGCAGCTGTAAACTGGAAAGCTTAGGAAGCCAAACAGTATAGGTTGGGAGGATCAAAACCCTTTTCCAAGTTTGTCTGCAAGCGTGATTGTTCTTTTAATAGTGCTTTTTAGCAATAATTTTGTCTTCTTTTTTTATGTGTGCAGATAAGATGCAGAATTTGAATGCAGATGATGGGAAGAACAGTCATTTCATCTTTGAGACTGCTGAAGACAGTAACAAAACAAATCCTGAAACTACGGACTCTTCTGGATACAAAATTGAAGCCAAGGACTTGCCTGATTCTTGGGACTCCCATGCTGGGAAACCAACAGACTCTGTATCGGAAGCATCTCAGACGAAGGGGCCTTTAAGAACTCACTTGTATGAATGGGACGATGAACCTGAAGACTCCAGAACTGGAGAGTACGTATTAGATCTTGACAGTGAGCATCACTCAGAGATGAAGAGCAAGGATGAGGAGGGTGATAAAGAAGATGCAGAAAATCCAAAGGAAGCCATTTGTGAAGAACTTGTGCAAACTATTCCTAGGCCAAGCAACTGTAGGACATACTGCAGATCCAACAAAGCAAAACAACAGGGGGCAACAAACTTTGACAAGCTAATGGATGGTACTAGCCAGTCTTTATCCAAAGCAAACAATGAGTCAAATAACGATGGTCTGAACCCAGCTAAAAAAGCTTCTTTAAGTAGTGGGACCAGTCATAGAGGGACGGTTGGACGGACTAGAGACTACACTGTTCTACATCCATCTTGCTTGTCAGTTTGTAACGTTACCATACAGGATACCATGGAACGGATTGACGAATTTACCACAGCAACCCCTACTGACTTGGGAGAAGCTGGACGTTTAAGGAAAAAAGCAGACATTGCTACTACAAAAACCACAACCAGGTTTCGACCAAGCAATACTAAGTCCAAAAAGGATGTCAAATTAGAGTTTTTTGGGTTTGACGATCAAGATGAGGGAGAGGGAGACGAAGGTGCCTCTAGAAGTTCTGGGAGTTCCAATTACAAAATTAAGTACTTTGGGTTTGATGACTTGAGTGAAAGTGAGGATGAAGATGAAGAGTGGCAGATAGCGGAAAGGAAAGCGAACAAAAAAAGAACTAGAGCTGCACCGTCACCCTCACAACAGCCAACCACTGACAACAGTGAGAACTGTTCCCAGGATAATCAGGTCAATACTAACACAGGTAAGCAGAGCTCTTGTAGAATACACATAAATTACTTAAATTCAGCTGACCTTTATTTTGTTCTTTTTGTAACGTGCTGAAGAGTTTGTGAGATGCTGCCCTCGGCTCAGAAATACAGAAGTGACATCTGCTTATTTTTTGCTGTGGTCTTGCTTGCTGTTTTGCATTTGTCTTGTCATATCCCTTATGTCCCTTAGTGCAATGACAGAGGTCAAAGGATTTTCTTTCTTTAAAGAAGGTTCTTACCTCTTTCCTTACACAGTGCATGCAGTTCTCATGTCTGGAAGGCATCTTTCTCCAGAAGCAAATGCAAAAACTGCTGAGCAGAGAGCAGAAAATTGTGCTTTTTGAATGTATTTGTATGTAGCTGGAACTTTACTCAGGAGAGAAAGGCTGTGGGGCCTTTTGAGAGCATGTCAGCATGGTGGCTTCATGCGTACCTCTGCATGTTGAAGAACTGCATATTGGATTAATATTGCAGAATCCTGTTCCTTCTCTAGGAGCTTAGTGGTCCTTCACTTGGGAGCATGAAGCTGTCACAAAGTTTTTATCCATTCCTTGAAGGGTAAGACTTTGTCTTGAGGAGAGTATTCAAGTCTAGCCTTAGAAATGCTAAAGAAAGTGCTGTTTTACTGTACAATTAGTTTCTACTGAAATAATTGAGAAATGTAAGTTGTTAGGAAAAGGTGTTATTTTCTCTGTTAAAATTACAGTGTTTCCTGAGAACAGGATTGTCTGTAGGACATTTGAAGCAAAGGTAAGTATTCGTGCTGATGATTTTTGTGAACGACAGGAGGAACAACTTGATACAATACAGGAAATGTTTTCAAGACTAAGAGTGTTTCTCTAATTATGGTGAGACACTTGCATTCCAACCTCCTTAAAAAATGGGTTTCACTTACAGGGTCACTTATGAAACGCCCTATGTGAGTTCTTCTCTCTGACAAGTCTTTGTTTGGCCATTTATCCCAAGGGAAAAAAGTCTCTCATACTGTTAAGGCAGCTGAGATGCTGATCCTTCAAACAATCCTTTCAGCTGCTGTGCTTTGGAGCCTCAGTGTGTCTCCAGTTGTTTGCATACAGCACTGCAGTCACAAAGGGGAATGTTACGTTCTGGGCTGTTGCAAGTTATTTCAGACATGTTTTGAAGAGGCTGCCTTGGCACAGGTGGATGTAGGTTTGTTTGCTGGAAGTTCATGGCTGGGGGAAAGTAACTGTAGTAATACAAACATGGCCGTTTCTGCAAATCAAGTTATTGGAAGCTCTAACGACCTAACGGACAGTGTTGTTACTGCAAGGGAAGATGCAGAAAAAGTCAATCAAGTTTGTTAGTCTCGGACTGTCTCATTCTAGCCACAGAAGCAGCCCTGGGATGTGAAGGCCTCCCAGCTGCAGGCATTTGGAATGCCAGGGGCTAAATATGTGAATTGGACCTTGCTAGATCAGGAGCAGTGCTCGTGTCATTCCAGTAGCTGGAATGCAGGATGATTCCAGTAAAGAGAAGCTCTTAATATCAAAGCGACTTAATTGCTTGACTGTATCAATCAGTTGGCAGTTGTATCCAAGGGAAATCTGAAGTAACGGTGAAGACAAGGAAGTCTTAACCAAAAATATCTGTTCGAAGCTGCAGCTTTGTATGGCACACCTGCTTCTTTGGGATGGTGGTATGCTACTGGAATAACTGAGCCAGCAGTTTGTTTTCCACAAAGGACCCTTTCTCCTTGCTCTTTGGTTTAGGTTTCAAAAGCTGGTAGGATGTGTATGCAGTGCTTTTAGGATATCTAGAAGGCCACTAAGAACATTGCTCCAGTAAAAGCAATCCAGATCACTTTATGAAATTGACCGTAGAAGCATTTGGTATTTGAGCAGCATCCAAAAATGCAGTGTGACTTTATAATAAGTAGAAGTTAAAACCAGTTGAAAAATTGAATACAAATGTATTTAATTTGATTGAATTAACGTCACACAGGAGCGGAATTTCAACAAAAGCTTAAATGATTTAAAAATCGTGGCTTAATCGCTCTAGAGCGCTATTAATCGTTATTGATCACAACAGCAGCTCCAGGTCTTGCAGCAAAGCACAACTGAGGTTGATGAAGTGGATGTAAACACATCCTGCATTTCTAATCACTTCCCTGTTTGCCGTCACTGTGGCCAAGTGAGTTACTGCTTAGCTTTTAATCTGAAATAGAAGGCCGTGTTCCTGGTGGCTTGTTGGGCCTTCTGTGGGGATTGCAGTCAGGGCCTTTCTTCTCTGAAGCGTTTCAGAATGTTAAGGATGCGTGTCTGAGCAGATGGATTTGATTCCTAACTGGTAAGTTCCAGTAAAATACTGAACTGAGTTCTGAGTAGACTTCAGGGTAGTTTTGCATTATTTCAGTTAAAGGCGGTTAGAGCTGCTCTGTAATTATTTCCTCCTTAGACTAAATTTATCCGAACACCTTGTAGAAAGTCACAGGTCAAGCTGTGCTGACCCCAACTGAACGGAAAACAGCTGGGCTGAGTGGGCTGGGGCCTCTGCCTTCCCTGCTGTGGGTGTTGCTGGGGCTGTTCAAGTTGACTGATGCAGAATGTTTTGGGGACTTGTTTGCAGAATAGTTCTGTACACTGCACTAGCTAAATGTTGAGTAACTGCAGTTTGACACTCCGTTGCTTGGTTTGCTTTCAGGTACTTCTTTTCCTAGGACTTTGGCTGGTCTTGTTCCCTCGGTGTGCAGAGGATTAGAGTAACTGATACAGCCTGCTTCTGGTTTTGCAGCGCAAAGCTCAAAAAGCAGCAGCTGCTTCAGAATAGATCAGTTTTCTAAACTGTTCATCAGATGAAACAGTGCTGCTCAGTGGCTCTCTTTATTGCTCTTTTGAAATTTTATGGTAGCTTCGGGTTTATGCCAAGTAAAAGAACCTTAGCTGGTCACCGAGGGATAATGTTTCAAATACAGCAGGAGTTTAAAGAAGAAAGTAGGGCAAGGATTTAATTAGATAGTGAATTACAGGTTTGCAGTCCAGAACTGGGTGATACAAATACTGAGGCCACAGGTACAGAGCATGTTGGCACAGTTTGCAGGGTCACTCTGAGCCTCCTCCTTCCTTGGATGATGGCTGCTGGTTTGTAATGCTGTTTGCAGAAGATGCAAATACAAACAGGTTGCTTTTGTGACAAGCCAACTAAGATCAATTTGTCTTTCCTGCTCTTGCAGTATGAAGTCTTTTAAATCTCATAAGTTTTTGAAGGTCCTCAGCTCTGATTTAGTTTACCTACTGATGAGCTTTGGCTGTAAGCTGCAAATACCCATGTGTGGTGGGTGACCCGGCCTGTATGGGGAAGTCATAACCTGAGGGCCGCAGGATAAGGTAGGAAGTGCTACGGTGCTGTGTCTTGTAATGCATCGCTGGAGTACTGCAGCATTCCAGTTGGTGAACCTGAGCTGCATGCAGAGCTATGTCTGGCTTGAAAACTGATTTCATGATAAAGATGGTTGGATTGGTTTCTTACTTCGGAAGCTGTGCATGTTGAAATGTTAGATGCAAGAAATGCAATTCAGTAGTTCAACAGTAGCAGTTCATAGGCTCTCAGTAAAGGCTGTTCTGTAATTTCCTTTCACAGATCTTCTGGAGTTTTCGGAGGATGCATCTGGTGTGCCTGAAGGCAATAAAAAATCCACAAATAAACAAGGTGATAAATCCAAGGAAAACACCAGGAAGATTTTCAGTGGGCCAAAGCGGGTGAGTAATCGTACCATAAGTCCTTATTTTCATTAACTCTTCATTGTTAGTGTTTCTTCTTGTACATTAAACAGGGCTTTTGTACTAGTTTATACCTGTTCTTGAGGTGATGTTGTCTTTTAACATTGCATTTTAGGCCTAGAAAAGTAAAACCTTGAAGTGAGAACATCCTTGTTAGCAAGTATTTCACTTCTCAGATGCAGCCTGTGCACTGCTAACTCACAGCCTTGATGGGTTCCCCCTAGGTGATGGATAAGGCAACGCACCATTTGATCACATGCATGTTTTTTTCTTGTCTCTTAAGGAATCTCTATCACGTTATGGGGCTGAACCCAAAAGCTTAGAATTTACCATTGGTGTAATCTCTCTAAGAACAAGTGCTGTTTAAACATGCGAAATGAAATAAAGAAAAAAGACAGGTTCTATGTCCCCATGTACCCCAACTATGTAGCATTTGTTGTCAGTTGTTCATAGTTTCCTGTTGTGAACAAAACGTGCTTATTTAACTGATGTTAGTTCTTTTGTCATGCTGCCTGTTTCTATAGGTCCCTCTGTATTTTGAAGCTTTAAAAACATGCATACAGCCAAAAATTGATTGAGCTGTTAGGTGAAAAATTACAGTGGTGGGATCGGTGTAATTATGACCCGATTGTCCAGGACACCCATTTTAGTGCCTTTTAGTATGTTTCTGCATAACGTGTTCCCATGTCTGGAATAGAGAGTAGTCATCTCACTATCATTGCAATCCAGAACCAATACACCGGGAGAGAGGAGTCTGGAGATGGAAGTGCTCTTGTATTTAAGGTTTCCTTCTGATTCCTTAAGTTTTCCAAGTCCTGGCGATACTGATTCACTGTTAAATGTTAAAGTATGAATACTTGGATATGCAGAGGAACGTACTGAGTAGTCCAACAATTCAAAGTCATTTTAAAGAAATGATTTTCCCTTGGAATCAGTTTGAAAAGAACAACAGTGGTTTGGTAACACCCTACAACTTATCGTAAAGCTGATTAATCTCTTGTTTCAGTGCAGATATCGATATTACTGGTATTGCAAAGTAGCTTCAAGTGTTACTTTGGTTAAGTCAGGAGGGGTTGGTGTTTTGTTTTTCAGAACTGAATTAGTATTGCTTGAATTGTAGAGTTCCTCAGTTTGTGCTGATGTGACAATGATTCTCACACAAATCAGCTTTCTCTCAGTGGACGTGTTACAGCAGACTGAAACGTCACTACAGAAAATGTTAATGCAGCCAAACCTGTTTTGCTGTATTTTTCATCAGCGTAAAACATCTGTGGGTGTTCTGGTAAATATGGATTTTGTTGGTTAGTTTTAATATTAATATGCTTCACGTATTTGGTAACAATTGTTTTTTATACTTGAAATCTGTGGGGGTTTGTAGGAGAGCTGTTGAATACATACACTGGAGTTAATGTGGGGTGGGGAAGAATACCAGCCATGTTGTGCTGTATGGAGATAAATAGATTCAACTACGAAGTTCTCAGTTGGGAATAAACTTAATGCAAGTGGGAGATGTGAGAATGAAGCAACCTTTTTGACCTGCAGTGGTATAATAGGCATAGAAGCAGAAACTGCTGTAATTGCAATTTGGATTTTCAAGTGTAATGTTCTCTAATCATATGGCTGTTACATGGAGTTAATAATAATAAAATAAAAAAAGCTTGTGAAGCTTCTGATGGTAATGAGAGGTGCTATAATTATTGCCCTAAATTATACATATAAACTCTTAATCTCTATTCCTTTTTAATGGAATTTTCTTTCTGGGAATGAAAAAAATGAACTCAAAGTTCTAACCTGACCTTAACAGCCTCATCCTGACTGAAAATGCAGTACAGTGAAGTTATTGCATCCTCACATCATTTCTTTCGTTCTTCCTTTCTTGCTTTTTTCCTTGCAGGAATGAGCAGATTAACTCTTAATTCTTTCCTGCTAGGCAGTGATGTATGAGGTATGACCCTCTGTGGCAGACTTGAGTTGAAAGGCAAACGGCTCTATTACTTGGGAAACAGCAGGTGTTATTGTTCAGCTTCAGTAGATCCAGAGAGCTGAAGAGTTCTTCCAGTTTGTGACCAGCAGGGCTGCTGTTAACCTTCATGTTTTTGGAAATTCAGCCGTTCTATTCCAGTGTTGAAGTCCAGTTATTGAAAGTTTGAGCTAACAGATATTAATGACTTGCTTCTAACATTAAGAGCAAAGAGCAGGTTTCTGAAAACTGCTTTTAACATAAGGAACTCGCTAAAATAATTGACCATTCATACATACAAAAATGAGCATTGGCTTTGAGATAGTTTGTACATTATGTTAGGCATGTGAAGTCCTAACCTGACTTCTGTTTTTAAGTGGTTTAATTCTCTTTATCCCAAGCCTGAGTGACGAGGAATATTATGTTCTGTAGCAACATAATTATGCACTTAGAGTACATAAATACTGGCATTACTTGACTTGCAAATTATGGGTGGGAGCCTTACATGAGTAATATCTGCAAAAGTTTCTTTGCAGCTGTTTACAGTTTTAGTTCAGCTTGTTCAGTAACTCATTCTCCAATTAGGATCTTTTGGGAACTCAACATGGCTGTGATATGCCTGCCTGTATGTCCTGCCTTTCCTCTTCTAGGGATGAAGCTGATAATTAAGCATACACAAGGTTGCTGCGGTTCAGATCTACTCAAGACTGAAGACTTGAAGATAGGGACTGAATGGTTTTTTTTCCCCTTGGTATTACAGCATTGTGCTTTTTACCGTGTGTCCTTGGTGGAAGTTCTTCCACCAGCACAGAATGCATTAGAGTTCATCTTGTGCATCTCAGACAAAATGGGGAAGAAGAAAAAGACAAATTCAATGAGTGGTTTAGAATGAAAAGGAGGAAAAAGGCTGACAAGTAGTTGGTGAAGCTGACTGTGCTCTCCTTATCCCCCACCTGCTCGCTCCTGACCCTTTGCTCTTTGTCATAAGGCAAGAAACTGAACTGCATTTAAAAATAACTCACGGAAAGGAAACATTTAACACAAATCCTGGTCTGCTTCACCAGGAGACCAAACAATTGTATCTGCTCAGTTAGGGGAACCAAAGAAGAGGAATTAAGTCATCTTTAACCTGGTTAAGTCAACATTGCAACTGAGAAATGCTCACTAAACACAGCCGGTGTTAGGAGGATTACACACATTGCTTTGATCAAGTGACATTAATAGAGTTAGACATGACTGTAGTGTTGAATACATGAATGAAATCATTGCCAAATGCAGATGTGGCTTAGCCCAAAGACTGCTTCTGAACTGAGAGGCCAAGACAAAGATTCGCTTCAGTCATACATTGTTTTTTCCAGTTTTATGTAGTTTTTATGAGCAGCAGATAGGTTTTGTGTCCAGCTGGGTGCAGAAATGTGCATTTTCAGAGTGCTTTTGGGGTAGGTTGGTAGGAAGGACCAGTAAATCTCTGCTGTATGAAGAGCACAAATTTCCAGTGAGACTGGTTATCAAACTTCTGCCAATTCAGCACTTCATCGCTTTTTCCTCTTGCATAACTTCAATGTGATCTGCAAATAACACTTTGCTTATTATTTAACTGCATCTTGCCTGTCCTCCGAGGGCTTTCTTTGCCCACAAGTGGGTTGTTTTTATGGAGTTACCATATCCCTCTTTGAGAGTTCAGGCACCCTGAGGAAGCGCCAATCCTTGCAAATAAAGGTGACTTGTGATCCTCTTGTTCTTAGTAGGAGTTGTGGTAATGCAAGTTGAGGGGCATCACCTAACAGATTTCATGGGCTGATCTGAGCCTTTTCCACTGGCGCTGCATGCTGACTGGAAGCTGGAAATACCAGTTAGAAAGAAGTGCTGTGTCTGGCTTTACTTGCAGCCCGAGATGAAGTGTTTTGAAATTGAAGCAGTAAGAATCCATGCGTGGCTCTGCTTTGGCAGCGCAGTCCGGCTGTGAGCGCGGTGCTGACGTGCGGGAGGGGATGGGCCGGGCTCTGCGCTCAGCTGTAGTTTTCCACTCGGCTCATGTTGCAGTTTGCTGTGGGTACGTATTGGAGATACACTGCAAGGAATATTGGTTTGCTTCCTAGCAAGTGAATCTGCATTTGCGCTAATCAAACCGGGGATTTGAAAGATATTTTTTTGGATTTGGTTTTAGTGTGTGTGAAGGTTAAGTGCACAATCTCGGTTAGTCTTGGTTAATTATTTTTCCATGGCTTTATTTCAGCAAGTAGTCTTTCAAAGTCGTGCTCTTTCTGCCACACCCTTTCCATAAGCCTCACCATGTGGCTCTTCTTAGAGAGAACTGCTTGCATTCATTTGCACAACCACTGGGAGAAAGGTACGGTGCTCAAAGGACCACCTTTGGTGATTTCAACCAGCTCGCACTGAATGTAATGAACTCTTAGGGCCTTTTTGCATCATAAATTGGGATTTCAGAATACCTTTTGTTGATGGGACAGATGATGAGCTGACATCTGCAGTTCTGACTCTGAGGACTTGAGCTGATGATCCAAATACACTGTAAAACACCCGGCTGCTGTCAGCACGGCGTGGGGTGGCCGTCTGCCCCATCAGCACTTGGACACACAGCAGCAGGCGGCCCTGACAGCCTGTGACAGCGAGCTGCTGCTTCTGCAGTGCATTCCTTCCATCTGCTGGCTGCTGCTTCTGGCACATGCTCTGCCCAGCCCTGAGCTCGAGCGCGTTTGGTTCCTGTGTTTTTTATCCAGTAACTATTAGTGGCAGTGATGAATGACTGGCAAGCTGCTCTAAGCCAATGAGAAGCAATTTGTGTGCCTTGAGCAACTTTTGGATTGCTGGAATAAAAATGGATCTAGAAAAATAGTAGATTTAAAACCTGCTCATTAATGATTTGTTCATGATTTTTTCAAACTAGTCTCATGCTGATACGGTTACTTTACTCTTTTTTTTTTTTTGTAGCTGGTAAACAGGATTCGAATGGAGGCTCTTAGGTGTTCAGATTAGTCACCTAATTTGAAGAGTGAAGCAGCCCTGTAATTCAGCTGTATTGAGCTGGGGCATAACACCTTGGAGCTATCAGCAAAAGCAGATGTAGGAGTCGGTCTGTCATCTCGCAGATAGTCATTAGACTCTGCTCAAGATTGTTTTCTTCCCACTCCTTCATCTTAAGCCCTGGCAGAGATGGGTGTGCCCTTGCAGATGCTGGCTGAGATGCTGCCCTGCTTCCTGGGCTGCCCTCTGTGTGCAGTTTGCCTCTGCAGTGGTGACGCTGACATAAGCACGTCCCTTCTCCCATGCAGTGCTGCAAACAGGGTTACTGGTTGAGATGTAACTTTGGTTGTGCAGGAGGCAGGGTTGCAGAGTGCAGTGTGAGGATGATTAGGTCCTTGTATAGGGAAGAGGAAGAAACGATTTCTGAGTGTGGAAATGCACCTGGTGTGCGCTTTACATGCTCAGGGATATCAAGTTGAGTGGAAATCATTCAGTATCACAGAGGAAGGCCTTGTGTTTTATCCTTCCGGCTCCTATTGTTATTAACTCTTCTTAGTCAAGAGCCAAAGATCCACTGAGGTGTTTTGAAATGAGATTCTCTTGCCTCTTTTACGGTATTCCCCACCCCCATCCATCAGTTGTGTAGTTCCCTGTAATTAACTCAGTGTTCCAGTAATTAGGCAACACAGGATAACTGTAGGATAAATGCTGTGTTGCACAAGGCTTTGGTGCTGCAGAGAATTCTGAAATGCCTAAATACTGAAAGAGAGCAAAATACAACAGTTTAAATTGCCTGCGGAAGCTTAACTTGTATGCAGTTGAGTACACAAAACTGTTTTCACAGCTCGCATGTGCTGTATGAGCATGGCCTGTTCACTCAGCTCTGCTGGTGACCATACTTACATGAGGTGCGACATGAGCAGATACTGAGGGTGAAAGAGTTGGTGTTGAGGGTCTGGAGTGTGTGCGTATAGCGATGATGTGGGCAGGAATTCTGTCTGGCTGATAGTTGTTCTGCTGTCTTGATTTGAGGTGATATGTTTCCAAGTATTGTGATGATGTGTCTAAACTGTTGTGCCCTCTCCCTTTTAATTAGAATTAGTGTACGCTTCAGGCCACACCACTGACAGTAGCCATATGGCTTCTGCTTCAGAGCTGACCAGCTCTGATTACACTCAGTGTAAGTAGCATACAGAGCACCATTATTTGTGTTAAAGAATTAATCTCAAGTTGACCAAACGATCCCATTTCTTCAGGTTAAATTTTCATGTTCTATTTGGCTGTCGTCCATCTTGTCATGCCCAATAGGTCTCCTTTGGAGCTTGCAGGATGACTTTCCTTTTGCAGTTCTTCAGAAGTCTGGAGCAAAGAAAGCTTCAGTGACTTTGGTTTCTGCTGCTGGAAGTCTTCAGCCTAGTCTGACAGCAGCCAGCTTATAGCTGCTAAGCCATGTGCATGCACAGTGGCTTTTCATGTCCTGCCTGTATGTAGGGAGAACAGTGACAAGGAAGATGCTTATAGGGAAGATGGAGAAAGGGGAGAAAACACAGCCTAAAGTAGACTGTTGTCTGGCTCTTGGTCTTGCTCCTTGGGGTATTTTCACCCCACCATTCGACTTCCTTTTCTTTCAGCCTCTTCAGAACCACCAACTGTATGCCCAGTCTAAGTACTTGTTCTTTGTCATTTTATTTCTAAGGGCTATTTCTACAGGATCATGTAGTCCATTTCTGTAGTGAGCTGCATTCGGTGGTTCTAACACCTGGCTGTATAGCCAGCAAGTCTATAGGAACTTTCCAACTAATGGCATCCATGTCAGGAGGGTTTGCTTCCCTCAGGTGCAATATTTGGATCACCTTCCCCAGTACTATTAGTATGTAACAAAAATCAGTTAGCAAATAACTGTTTCGATGTAGGAATGTTCTCTGAGAAAATATTAAAGATCTTTTGCACTGCAGTGAAATGTCTTTTATAAGAATGTTATTGGAACTCCTTTCTGTTTAACAGGAGTAAAACAATTGGCTGCAGCAGTATTTGTGGCATCAGTGCTTTGGGGTACTGTAAAAGAGCACTGTCTAGATGTTGAAGATGTTTTTAATGCCTGACTCAAAATAATCCTTATATGAAGAAATGCAAAGATAAGTGTCAGCTTTGAAAGCGTTATTGAAAATGATGGGGTTCTGACCTGGATTTTACTAAGATGTGTCTACAGAGCTATTAGAAGTAACTCAGATTTCCCATTCATATGGTGAAACCCAGCAGCTGTTCTATGCTTGCAAACAGAAGAGCATAATTCCCATCCTGGAAGGATGCAATAAAAGCTCAAGATCCAGATTCCAGCTGCATAAGTATTTCTGTAGATAGGGTTAAAACAAACCTAACTTTGCTTGTTGCCCTGAGTGGTCTAGCAGCTCATGATGGAGTGTTGCAGCACCCAGAGGTGATCTGTTGGCATTCATCTGCTGCTGTGATTGAGGGGATGCAGCTCACATTTGAACACTGAATGATACAACTTAGGTTCTGATCTACTTCTGATTTTTAACTGCTTGAAACTGCTGTCCCATCAGAAGTCCACAGATATTTGCTTTATGAACCTGTGCTGAACTGATATCCCATCTTCTCGTTTCAAAGCATAGGTTCTGTTTCTTCGCTCCAAACAGACATTCATTCCTTTCCCTTTCGGAAGATACAGTCAGTTATGAATAGCTTTGTTGCATAATGTATTTGTTACGTTTTTTGCCTTCTCAAAGACAGACAGAGAAGTGCTCTCAAGGATTATAAACCCTTAGTGATAAATAATAAAATAGTTCAATGTATTCAGAGGTTTTTTCAATTTATCTGTAGTTTTGACAGGTATCTGCTGCACCATCTTAATGAATGCCCTTCAAATATAAATAATGCATTTTTCAGGATATCTGTTAAAAATGTGGGTGTTTTTTGTTGTTGTTGTTGTTCTTTATTCCCTTTGACTTCTACCTAGGAAAGCGTTCTGCCTGCCAATAGCTGCTGTCTGTCTTGTTTTGCTAGCATTTTCAGCGTGACTCATGTTCCTGGCTCATACTTTCTGCTATTCTTACATCTGTGAAAGGCAGGCAGTGCTGTATCAGTACTCGTGGTGTGCCAGCTCTTGCTTTGAGGCTTTCAGGGAGGAGAGGTTAATCCTGACCCATGGTTTATGTTGTTTGGAGAGGGTTGTATGGCGCTGACACCCCTGTGCACCCCTTCTGTACCAATAAAGAACAGGTAGGGCTTGGATCTAGGAGAAGGGAATAGGACTACAGTTACGGGCCAGAGCTGATGTTCTATAGCAATTGGAACCATTAGCTTGTTACCACTTTCAGCTGGTGTTCTGTTCAAAGATAACTTAAGAACTTTTTGCTGGCACTGCTTGATTTCTCTGGAAACGCAGCTTTCTTCTGCATTGCTCTGTTAGTACCAGAGCAAGCTGTGAAGTGCCATGTCACTGCATACTTTAGAATGCCCCAGTTTTGGGTTTAGAAAGGATTTAAGGAAAATCATGGGAGGAAAGCTCATTTTTTGATGACTAAATAAGTCAGCAGCTCTAACTTGGGGAGCCCTGGAACCTGACATGTTGAGGAGCTGTCTCTTTGTCCCTTGAACTCTTTCCCCTGTGTCTGCTGCATGCAGGAAAAGTAGGATGGGTGCTCTCCCCTTGCAGGAGGATGGCAGGATGCACACATGGCAGTGGAGCCCAGCTTGGTCAGTGCTGCCATTTTATCTGTATCAGCCTGCCAGGTGGGCACAGCCCTGGGGTGCTGCTGTGCTCTGGCTGCTTCTCCCCATGGCATCTCCCTGACGGGCACCAGGCCTGGCCCTGCTGTGACAGAGATCTGACAAGCTGCCATGCTGCACGTAGCTGCCAGACAGGAAATTCAGGAACGTTACTGTGTTTGTATCCTTTAAGCATGAGTATCTGAAGTTTTATCAGAGATCTGAGGGTACTGATAAAGAATAACCTATGTTATTAGGACCTTAGCACCTGTAACGCAGTACACAGCTGTCTGAATTGTAGTAGTTAAGCTTACCTTAAAGTTAATGAGAATTGTGCATTGTTATCTCATGAACAGTCATAGGAAGCTGAGGCCAATGCTAAATACTCTTTGTACTTTCATGTTATTTCTTCAAGCTGCTCTTTACATCAGGGTGCTGCACACTGTAACCTCTTCTCAGAATAGTATGCACTGAGGTAATGTGTGGAACAGCTGTGAATAGCAAATAAATAAAGTGACTGTGGAGGAAATACTCAGCGGTTGGTTATCATCGTACCTTTCTTGATTTAAGGAAGCATCTTTCCTACTCAGTTTCATTTGTTCATCACAAATCCTTACTGAATTTCGGGGTAAGAACTTGCTTCTCAGAAATATGTGGGAGAAGGAGTTAACTCCTTACCATTTTGTCAGCAGTTAACTGTGTTTGAATAAGGATCTATACAGCATGGTTTCCTAGTTTTAGGCAGGTCTGCTGTTGTAACTGCATTCCGTGTGAACTCTTAAGTTTCTCAGTTGAACTTTCTGAGCCTGGTGTGTTTGTTAGGAAACTGTGTGAGTTGGTGCTTCACCCTCTTGAGAAAGCCCTGAATGGAAACTGTAGGAAAACCTTTAGTTATTTCTGTGTACACTCCTCGTGGCTTCATATGGCTGCTCTGAGACTTGTTTAGAAGAGCTGCTTTGGGAATAGGGATGAAACCATTGTATGCTTGCAGCTGTTTGTTAGAGGAGCACGGCTGTAAAAACATGAGAAATAAATCAAAATTGAACTAAGGTAAGTTTCTTACAACTACATCAGAGCACACTTTGCACTTTGTAAAGAACAGAAGGGTGTAGCACAATGGAGTTTGTACCTCAGGAGTTTCTACGCTGCTGTCAAGTTTGCCTTCCAAAGCCTTACGATGTTTCATAGGATTGTGAAATCCATGCAGATGGTTCTGCTGGTTTGCTACACATAGCTTCTCTTGGGCTCTTTGAGCTATAACTTGTTTTAAGTAGCTGATGTGTTGTATTTTGGCAGAAAAGATTTTTTAATACCCACAATTTTAAATGAATTTTCCATGCTTAAAATGTTGTATAGGTGCAGGTGAGGTGTTAAGCTATTAAAGAACATATGCAGTGTATGGCATGCTGAGAAACAGCGAAAATTGAACTGACGTGTTAGTCTGAAATGTTTTTATGCAACTAGACTGGCAGGCTCTCATGCCGGAATACAGTTCATTTAGCTTCCTTCAGAGAACTGGATTGCATTTCCCCCTAGAATCATGGAATATGTTTTCTGATTCAGCTTTGAGTTGCCTTGGCACATCTTTGGGCAGGAAAAATAAGCTTAATGTATTAATGTGGATTTCATTTGAGTATTTTCTATTTCTCCAAGCATCAGGATCCGTATCAAATTCCTATTTTGATTCCGAACTGTTGGTGTTTCCTACAGTCGTGTTCTTGGCTAACAGCTTTTTGCCTGTAGCTGTTTTTCTCTGTAGGAACGCTGCAGATCTTTTGTGTCCTAATAAATCTTATAAGGATGGATTAAAAGAAAAGGGAAAAATTGTTGATCTACTTGGGTGTAGTGTCTTTTGCCAGTTATCTTTAGACCTGTAAGATACTTCAAAGCCTTGTGTTATGTACAGTGTGGAGAATTTAAATGATAACTTATGCTGCTGGGAAGCCAGAAGGGAAAGAGAGGAGTTCATTTTACTTGCAGCTTTGTTGGCTCTTCTTGGCACAGCTGTTTTGGAAATATAAAGTAGCAATTGGTGAATTTGCATTTTAAAAAGAAACAAAAATCAACAACTTGATTTTTATTTTGCAGTCTCCCACAAAAGCTGTATATAATGCTAGACACTGGAACCAGCCGGAATCAGAGGTTCTGCCAGCACCACCGGTCTTGAAAACTCCCAGTGTCCCGGTAAGTAGACTGTTCTTAGTGTGTATCTGCTGAGTTTCAGTGCTGTCTTTTGAACCTGACAAAAGTTAGTGCTATTTGGTTATGTCACAGGCATTCAGAATGAAGTCTGCTTTGTGAGATGAGCCACTGATTTGGCAGGAAAGAGTTTGTCAGTGGAAATAACCTGGAGTGAGATCTTCCATATCGTTTCTGTTTGCAGATAGTTGTGTTCCCTGGTGTGCAGAAGTTAAGCTTTCTAACAGTGGACTTCATTTTATCTTCTGTGAACCCTGAGAATTAAGCTGCTAATACCCATAAAAAAACAGCAATTTGTAGGTAGAAAAGGAAAACTTCTTAAAGATATTTGCATTACTTTTCCTCCATAAGAACAAAGTATTGCAAATCGGTGATGGGAATCTATGGGCAAGGTGGAAGAAACAATTTTCTTTCTGTGCCTGGAAGGACCAATATTATAGGAGGGTGTATGCAAGAAGTTATTAAAAGGTGGAAACAATACTTAAAGAGATCTGTTCAAAAAGTGTTTGATCAGAGCTTTAAGGTAGTCATCTTTGAATGCATTTAGACTCTGAGAAACCAGCATCTGTGCTTATATGCGTGCACAAGTAGTTATGGATTATGCCGGAAGGGCATTGTACATCGTCAATAAACTTTATTTCATTTGGTGAGGAACTGATTTCATATCTGAGAACAGAAAATGGAAGTGAGGTTATTCTAGCACTGCTACACAAACACAGTGTTTGTGTTTCTTTTATTCCACCCCTGTGCGTGGCTTCTATTCTGATGACAGCTCTTTGATTTACGCCTCTTTTGTTTGTCATCACCTCATTCACGATGGCCTTCCTTTGCTGTTAACCATGCTGCCTGAGAGCGCAGATGACTTGGACTGAAATAACTGTTTGCACTAGCTTTCAAGAGAGCACATTTTTCACCCTGAGTTTTTCCTTTAAACAAATGATTAAAAGTTCTTAAACCCTTTTCTCGATTTCAAGTGTGTAGGTTTGAACTGAAGCTTTTATTGCTTGCTTAATCTTTCTGTCAATACTCTTTTGCATGAAAGACTCTGATAGCCAGCTGCAAGACAGATTTTCTCTGAGTCTCCTCAAGTGGTCTTGGAGCAGAGACTCTTCAGGTTAGGAGAGTGTTGGGATCAAACATCCAAACAGGCCATTTTGTCTTCTGTCAAGCTTCTACTTTGGAGCCATTCATGTATTAATTCAACATGGCAGAGGTTTGACTGACACAACTTGCTAGCAGAAGCTGTAGGCGCTTCTGATGTTATAAAGTATACCTGAAGTTACTTCAAGTCATGTTTTTTTAACCTTGATTCCTGTGTTTGATCAAGATACAAGAGTAGTAAGAAATAAGCCTTATTCCACATTCCTGAACAGGTGATCCTGCAGATACAGACATATTTGTTTTAAACTTACAGCAGATAACATGCAAACTGCTTATGTCAAGTACTTTCTTATGGCTTCTATAACTCTCTCGGAATCCCTTTTGAAGGGGAAGCTGTCAACCAAGACCTGGATGAGTCTGTTTTGCTTCGGCAGATCTCCTGCTTTCCAAAGCCAATTAAGATCACAGTCTTCCAATAAATGCTTTCCAGGATGGCATATTATCCTTCTACCACTGGAGCCTAAGCAAGCAAACACTGAAGTTCTGCACACTGGTAGAGGCAGTGTGTAAGGAATACTGTGTTTCGTCTTGTGTTTTAATTTTGACTGTTGATGCACAAGAAGAAAGCTTTCTTTCCTCATATCCTCTGCAGCATGTAACAGCTAATACATGCCCTGTCTGCATCAAGTTCTTTACCACCTTTTGCTTATTCCAGATTGGTTCGTGCTGTAGCATGTTGTTCCTGGAAAATATCAGCAACACAAGTATGCACGTGGCCAGCGTGTGGAGGAAACCTTATTAGAGCATACCCTATTGGTTTCAGGCTTTCATGCTTCATTAATAGCATGTTTTAATCATACTAAGAAATTTGTATTGGTAGTCTCCTACCTGGAGTCATTCTGGAGTGTGTTAGGTTGGTGAACTCAGTTTCTGGTTGCACTCCCTGAGCACAGTAGAGCGGTGGACTCCAGTAGGTAGGAGTGAGAGCAGTGGGCACAAAGTTTTTCAGTTCCAGCTGTTCTGAAGCAGTGATTGCTCAGTGCTGTGACCGTATCATTGCTTCATGATGGTTCAGTATAGCTACCGGCTGTACTGTCAGTCCTGGAAGCTCCAGTGAAAGGGGGGTAAAATACATGTAAATATCAACAAATACTTGCTTTTAAGCCCTTGAATGTTTTACTTACCCTAAAGCTTAAGGGATTTTTTTCAGTTTTGGAATTCACTGGAGTGTTCCTGACTAATTAAAACTGTTTTTAATACTTTAAAATGCATGCAGTTTCTGTTTTGATTTATTTTTAAAAGTAGGTACATTATCACACAGTTTAGGTACATCTCAGTAGCTTGAGGGAAGGGCTAAATTGTCCCAAAATGTGAGTTTGACAATTGCACACCTGTACTGTTTCCTGATGTATTCAGTGTATGTTTACATGCTCAAAACATCTGCCCATTTTAGCACTTTCTTATTAATAGGTAAGGCTATCTTCAAAGGAGGCAATTCATAAAGATGATGGAGTTTTTAAGGCTCCTGCACCACCTCCCAAAGTGATTAAAACTGTGACAATACCTACTCAGCCCTATCAAGAGATAGTAACTGCATTGAAATGTAGGAAAGAAGACAAAGAAGTAAGTATTTTTGACACATTTTTAAAATAAAGAATTGTTGCTAATTCTAAGTCCTGAAGGAGCACTATCAAAAAGAGATTTGGCTTTCCTCTTAAAGATAATACTCGTTACTTATATAGTTGAATGGCCTTTGTTGACTACGTAAATGTTTCCTTGCATTCAAAACTGAATAGATTTTAAACTGTACTTGCTAAGGTTATAATCAATCCCAAGAGCAACTTACCTAGGTCGAAATATTTGTCTCTTCCAGTTGTACACTGTTGTTCAGCATGTAAAGCACTTCAATGATGTAGTGGAATTTGGTGAAAATCAAGAGTTCACAGATGATATTGAGTACTTGCTAAGTGGATTGAAGAGCAATCAGCCCCTAAACACACGTTGCCTTAGGTAAGATACCTTAATATCAAACATCAAGCTGGTTTGTCAAAGTGCAATTGAATTAAATAAAGAACCTATTAAAGAATTGGCCAAACTTTAAAATGCCATTTGGTAGTTACCCAGTGCTGCTTTTGTAAAGAATGAGGTTTGAAAATAGTCTTGAGGGCTACACTGTGAGTAATCAGCAGCAGTACAGAGGAGAGAAGATGAAGTAAGAAATGGAGCAGTAAGGTACATCTTCAAAACTTGTTTGCCCTGCTGTAAACTAAGGAAGTTATTCTTCACTGTGATTTTAAATGAGACGTCAATTGGGTTTTTCTTTAAAGCAGAAAGTTAACTCTAAAATGAGATCTGTAAGAGTTCAGTTATGTTGGCTACAATATCAGGCTGATTTTGATGGTGATACTGCTGAATTTCCACTGGAAGTGTTGCAGCCACGGTACTTGTTGGGAGCTTTCCTATATTGTCTTTAAGTACTGATTCTAATGTTAAGTTTATGTGCTATTGTGAAGTTAAGATCCAAAAAGTTACAGTCATGCTTTGACAAAGTTTACTCACAACAGCAGTACTGGTTTGTATTGTCTGAACATCAAATTAATTGGATTGATGTTCTGTAGCCACGTAATAGTTTATCCCATCTTCATACTTGTACAATTTCCTGTTTGCCACAACTGAAATGCTAGAGAAAGGAGCAACGTGATTCCACAGGCGCAGCTGATAAGGATGCTTGGAGATTTGTCTGCAGATGAGAAAGAGCTTTACGCTGGCAGGAGAGCTATTACAAACAGGATTTATTCTTCTTGTTCCCCGAGAACAGTAATGAATATTGTTGGTTTAGCATGAGCCCAAGTAATCTGCTTTCCTGTTTCTGGGCACATTATTGTGAAAATAAATGAGTACGTCAGTGGTACTTCTGGAGTGTCTTTCACATCAAGTGCCCCTGCTTGTATTGCAAGCATCCTAAGGCTTTCAGTTGACTTCTGACTTGGCACGTTTATATCAAGGAGTTCAGTGTTCCTTATTAGTCATAGGAGAGTTGTTTGCAGTATTGCTCCCACATCACTCTACACTGAAAAGCAGTGTATTTTGAAGCAGTCTCTGTGCTGGGCTGTGCTGGGAACAGCAAGGCAACTTTATTAACAAAAATATGGGAGAAACTTCCGTCTATTACCACGGAGCTGGTATTCTTTTTGATTAGACTAATGTATTGACTCTGTAGTGTTTCCGTCAACTCTAAACATAGCAATAAATATCAGATGATTGTGTTTGGTTGTTTGTTTCTTTTTAATCAGTCAATTAAACAGATAGGGATTGGATAGTGATGGAAGCTCATGTTCGTAATTCTGGAGTATTCCTCGATCCACAGTGAGCTCTCCGCTACCTCTAACTCAGTTTCACGTTCAATCTATGAACACTTTATTTTCAGTGTAATTTTTTCAGATTTTGTTTGAAAGAAGCAAGTTGAGGCTACTCTTTCAAATTGGTTTCTTAGACTTGTTTCAACACAGTTCTTGTGGATGTGGTGATTTCAGTTCTAATCAGAGAATGAATTCTCTCTAGTGTAATCAGCCTGGCGACCAAGTGCGCCATGCCCAGCTTCCGAATGCACCTGAGAGCACATGGGATGGTCGCCATGGTTTTCAAAACACTGGATGACTCGCAGCACCATCAGGTATGTATCCACTGCGTGTTTTATTGCAGTTTGGCTTTATTGGTTTTCTAATAGCTATCACAGAATGACAGAAGTTGCAGTAGAAAATTGTAGGCATAAATGTTTAAGAGATGGTATTTGACATCTTACAGTGCAGGGGGGTGGAAGGAGGAGTGTGAGGTGAGGAGAAGAGATGTGGAGCTCTTAAGTAGCTAATTTTAGGATAATAGTTTATTTTCTCGCTTCCTGGCGAATTAGTAATGGCTGACTGTAAGACACACAAACCGGACTCAACGTATTCATTGTTCTGTGAGTGGCTGAAATAGTGCTGAGTGATGCTAGCAATAAATATAGCCACACTATTTAAGATGGATGCCACCACTGAGTTGCAGGAGATCTGCAGAGGACAGCTACGGTTACTTGGAAGATATACAGGCTTGCTCAGTATATTTTAGGCTGTCACTTAACAGTCCCCATTATTCCTTCGTTTTCAAAAGAACTGGCACATGCAGTTCAAAAGGAAATTGCATGCTATTATTAGTCCACAGTAGCAAGAAGCATCGACTCTATTCACTCCTTTCAGCCTGTTCTTCTGATGCTCCCTTCTGTCTGGGGGGGGAAAAATGGAAGTTAACTGTATTTAACATTTTAAGGTATATTTCTTGGTATATATTATACACCATTACAAAATCACTGATAATAAATTCTGAAATATGTGCTCTAAATACTGTCAGTGTATGTTTCATCCACTAAAACTGTAACTTGTTTAACATCAGAAGGAATTTCTCCACTAAATGGTAGTGTGAGGTAACTCAGTAATAAATCGTGTTACGCTGAACCTTGGTGGCTCACATTAATTTAACACAAATAGGGACTGTGCGGAAAAGAGAACAATTAGTTTGTTGATCCCTTTGGTACAGTGTTTTGGGTGTGAGAGAGTACTGTCATAACAGTACAGCTTGGGTGTATCCTGCATTCACTTGTACTGCACAGTGGAATAGAGTGAGTGCAGAAGACTTGCTGATTTCCATAAGGGTGTAAAATAAGTAGATGCAGAGCAATTTTTCAATCAGCAAAGGAAGCAACGTAGCTTGTTATCTTCTTGAGCTGTGCCCCCGGAATACTTACATGACGAGTACTTGTTGGATGTGGTTTGCTTACAGATTTGTCTGCTGAGCTGCAATTTGATTTATTTAATTATTTATATTTATGTTGACTTTGTCTCTTTAGCCCCCATTTCAAAGTTAGAATTCTATATATGGTAGTTTATGAGGTTGCTCTTTACTAGGAGAGTGGTTAGGCTCTCAGGCTGCCCAGGGAGGTTGTGGATGCCCCGTCCTTGGAGGTGTTCAAGACCAGGTTGGACGGGGCCCTGGGCAACCTGATCTAGTAAAGGTGTGTTTGGTGGCCCTGTTAGGCAGGGCGATTGGAACTACATGATCCTTGAGGTCCCTTCCAACCCGGGTCATTCTGTGATTCTGTGTCTGAACCCTGTGTAATTAACTGCCCCGAACACGTAACTCATCAGAGCAAGATCTTTTGAATTCAAGAGTTAAGGTTATTTAAGATTAAGCCCACCTGTCTGTAAGCAAACCGACTTTGAGGAAACTGTATCAGTAATACAACACATAGCTGAAGCAGATTTGTTCTGCAGGGTGACTATCTGAAATCATTACTTATTTTGCAACATGGTCGTTTTCCTCTTGCAGTTGAGCATTTGGGAGCTTGTTGGCCCACTTGTCTTTGGTTTTTCCTTGTTGCAGGAATCTAGTTCTTGTTATACATACCTGCTCCTCTCCTTTTTGCAATCTGGCAGTCCTCCTGTAGCCTGAAACCTTCCATGTAATATCCTGGCCCCCACCCTGATTCCTTCATAATCTGAGCAAGTTAAAACCTGGGTTGGAAAGTCTGAAGGGAAGTGGTGACAGGTGCTTACACGGAAGAAAAGCGGCTTCTCGCTGTGTAATAGAAAGTCAGCTGGATTGCAAAGAAGGAAGTCTGAGAGAAGCAAGATTTTGGTACACTTTACAGAGTTAGTCTGACTGCCCTTATCAGGCTTGTTAGTGTCTGTAAAGCAGAGTGTTCTAAGCAGTGATCCAAGAGTAGGCTGTGGCTATTTGAAATGCCTACGTGTTAGTAGGTCCATATCGTAAATTCTGCAGCTTCTCTCAACTACTGCATAGATTTCACTTGTCAGAAACTAAATGTCCTTTGGGGGTTTGAGCAGCTGGGTAGTGCTGTTCACTGGAGGGCGGTTCAGTCTGTTCTAAGAACTGCCATTCCGAAGGAACAAAAAGTGCAGTCACCTTCTGGTAAGCTGACATTTCTTACAGTTTAAACCAAATAGGATTTCTATAATTTAAATGAAAAAATTACAAGTTTACTGTGTAGAAAGTAGAAATAAAGGTAATGTCTGTCTAGGCAAGCTGTGTGTACTGCTTCCTGCCTTACATGGCCCAGCTGACAAAGCTGGAATAGGGATATTCACAGCTAAGCTTCATTTCTTAAAAGCAATCCTGTGCCTCGAGGTCATACTGTGAAAGAAGATGTAGATTTAAAAACTCCTCCTTCCTTCAGTATTCCAGATGCATTTTATTCACCTCTGCCCTCAAGGGTTTCCCTGTCTCAGCCAAGAAGGCATCTTAGCATACTTTTTGATAGACTGTCAGCTGCCTGATCCTGCTTTGGAAATGCTGGTACTGCCTGGTATGACCAGGTATGATTATTGCTTGCTTCTAAGATAGAGGCAGTTAATGATGGCTTTGATAGTTGGCTGAACTGTTAACAAAATGTTAATCTAGAAATTCAGCTCTATCCTGTTGAGCCGTACAGCATTCCCAGACTTCATTGTGTGATGTGAATTTAACTTTCCTGTATTTTAAATTTGCCAGTCATGCAAAAAAGAATTGAAATACATGCATGCAGCATATTGACTCTTCTTTCTGAATTGAGTTCAACCAGTTACTCCAAAGAAAAATGATAGATTCCCCCCTCCCCCCCCCCAGATGTCTGAAAAGGTTTATGGAAGTACTGTGCCCTGCACAGCTCAATTCTCCGTGTACATTTTTACTCTTTATTGTTGCTTGGAGCTCGTCTGGATAGATGTGTCTCTTGGCACCAGTACTGTGCTTGCCAGCCCTAGCGACAGATAGCTTTGGTCTGAGCTCTTTGCTCTTACGGTCATTTGTCTTTTCCTGACAGCCCCCTTCTGCTTTTGCTTTTCTGGATCCTCATGAGGATGAGTTGCAGCTCCTTGAAGAAGGTTTAGGTATTCTTTAGCCAATAAGAGGTCCCTGTAGGCCATTTCTGTTAAATCTATGTAGGATAGGAATGGTTGAGCTAATAGCTTTTTCTAGTTGAAAAACTGCTGTGGGAGAAAGGACTCGTTTGGTTTGTACTCTCTCTGCTTCTAAAAAGCAAAATTCCCATGGAAATGATTTGTTTGTGCAGGAATGGTTTGGGTAGGATACTGACTGATAGACCTGCTTGGCAGAACTGGAGCGTATGGCACCAGGTGCTTTTTTGTCTTCCTTTCCCATCCTTATGATCTTTCTGATGACTTCTGTCACTAGCTGAACCTACCTAACTTGAACGTTCACCAGCATTGGCACACTCCATGCTCTTTTTGCTTTGTTCCTCTGCCATCTGTCTCTTCCATACTTCTGTTACTGGAGATATCATTATTCAGCTTCAGCAATGAATCTCTCATGAGCAGAAAAACCTGCTTTTCAACCTGAGCTTTATGAATATATTGAATTACTTGTCTCATTCCTGTGGGTTAGTAACTACCTACAATGAATCCATTTATGTACCAGAATAAATTCTCATGCAAGTGCTAGTGGAGGTGGGGACGTGTCGGGTGTTTTCTGTTGTGTAGATAGGTGAATGCTGATGGCCTGGCAGTACAGCTGGAACCTTTCCCCCAGCATTCTGTGCCATGTTATTGCGGTGTGACAGATGGCAGCAGAGGGGCACTATGGGATGGTACCTGACATGGAAGTGTGTGTGATGCAAAGGTGTGTCACTGCATTCCTCCATGCGGAAACAGTGGCGCCCATTGACATTCATCAACACTTCCTGGATGTTTATGGGAACCACCAAGTCTCTGCAAGTGAGGCAGTGGGTGGTGCATTTCAGCAGTAGCAGCACTGGTTCACTTCCTCTTGGACAGATGTTTATGAGCACGGCATGCAGCTCTTGTTCATTGCTGGACAAATTCATTCGCTGGTGGTATTATATTGCCCACTCTCTAAGTAGTGTTAGTGTGTTCTTTGTACCTGTGGTAGTGTCTATGGAAATAAATAGGTCAGAATGACCTACATACGTTCTCATCTCATTAAAAATCGTATAACTTGTTTAATGTGATTATTAAAAATGTTTTTCTTTTTCTTTTTTCTTTCCTTTCCCAACCCAAGAATTTATCCCTTTGTACAGCAGCTCTAATGTACATCTTGAGCAGGGATCGTTTGAACATGGATCTAGACAGAGCCAGTTTAGATCTGATGATACGGCTGTTGGAATTGGAACAAGATGCTTCCTCTGCCAAGCTGCTGAACGAGAAAGACATGAATAAAATCAAGGAAAAAATTCGGAGACTGTGTGAAACTGTTCACAATAAACATCTTGATCTCGAGAACATCACGGTGGGTATCGTGCTTTTGGTTTGAAACCTTGACAATAGTGAAATGCTTAATGAAATGGAATTGATAAGCACCAACCTTCATTTCCTATCTCATAACTCACAAGTCATGGCGCTATCGAATTTCTCTGTATATGTGATTGCACTGCAAGTACCTTCTGAGTTTAAAATTTCCGTTATGAAAGATTTTCAGAGGGATAAAGTTGTGTTTTTCAGCTGTCTGATTCACCATTGGCTATTGGTAGGAGTGTAGCTCATCACGGGGAGCCATTAAAAAACAATAAGATTTGAAATAATTATGTTTCAAGATTACATTTAGTTTATTTGAATTTCTTTGCTTAAATGTTTGTCTGTGTACATCTGCAAACAGGGCTGTAACATAAGAGAGTTGTGTGCTAAACTGAGAAAGTGGTGCAAGTACCTGCATTTAAAAGTGAATAAACAAAGCTGTCTTTCAGAAACCAGTTTCTCTCTGCTGGAAGTGCAGCAGCAGACATATCAATAATGTGAAGTTTGGATGAGGGCTGTTTATTTTATGCTACCTTTCTCAAGCCTGCTGATGCTTTGTGTATCTTTAGCTTCTGCAGAGCGAGCACATTTTTGTCTAAAAAGAGATTTGACCCTGATTTGATGCTGGTGTCGAGCTAGTCTGAAAAATAAAATGCAAGTTGCAGGTCTTTTTGAAAGAGCGTGTGTAAAGAATGGGTAACAGATTGACTCAATGTGTGCTCAAAGAAGGCACAAATTACTGATGCTTTCTTGGTTTCTCCCTATCTCAGTATAACAGATGTTAGTATGATCTCAGTATCTTCTTATAAGTTCTTTAATGTTTCAGAGGTCAGTATTATGTAGCGTTAGGAGGAGTTGAGATTTAAGGGAGGAAGGATAATCTTGATATAATCCTTAACCTTGGTAAGTGATTTATGTTGACAAACGATAATTGCTCCTGTATTTATTTGTTAGGCTTCTTTCCTACAAACTTAGAAGATGTAGAGGCAAGGAACTCACTGATCTTTTTGGCCTTTGAAATTAGCAAAAAGGCAGAATACAACTGAGTCAATTTTCTCTGCTTGCAGCTTGCTCTAATAATTTATATGATATAATCTTAAGATACCAACAGAGCAAACTGTGCTTTCAGAGTTATGTTGAGCAAGGAATGGGTATGAACAGTGTCTTACCCTGGAGAAGACTCACACAGTGCACGATATGCTGGTTCTTTTGCATTATAAAATGTAAGACAGCTCCATTTATCAAGCACTGAACAGCTGCTTACGGGTTTGTGATCGCTAAAGCATGTAGCAACACAGGCTACAGTCTTCTATGAAACTTTTCTCGTATTCATAATCTGAGCTGGCCCAAGTTTTAAAAGGGAGAGGGTGTAGTAAGAGCAACTCTGTTCTGCAGGGAAATAGTCCGTGAATAAAGAAAAATATTCTTAAAAAATTCAGGCTTTCTTTTTTTTTTTTTCCTGAGACATCTTTATTTTTTGAAACCATATTGAGCTGTTGTTGTAAATGTGTTAAATGCTGCAGTACCTCACAGATGGAAACTGGTTTCCTCCCTGCTGCACCATCTAGAAGTAGGCTGTGCAGTGTTGAGAGAATATTTGCAAGCCGAATGATGTGAATAGATTCTCTGCCAGTTTGTGACGGTAGCAGTGGTAAGTGGAGACAATAATGAATTTCATGTGCAGAGGATAAACTATTTTCAAGTGAATCTCTGTCAAAAGATATAAGGAGTAGCCTCCATTTTGTACCAGGTGACAGACTGGCAGAAAATGCTGACAAAAAATACAGGGCTTCTCGAGTTACAGCAAAGATGTGTGTTTTTTCTAACTTGGATGTGATCACTGAAAAACAGAAGGATTGCAACAGATGTTTTGATAGCTCCAGTTTGTGCTTTACCAACTACACGTTACGTTTTTGAATCTCATTTGGATCAAATGAAGGTGATCGATCCAGCCCCCGCCTGTATCTTCATGCAGAAAATGTTTGTGTGACTCTAACTGGAAATGAGGTTGGGCTAATTTCTGAGTACTCAGAAATGGATGCAGAGGGCTCAGCTTTCCGGCCCACTCTCAACACTGAAGAATGGAAAGCCAGAAACTGAGAAGGAATTTTTTGTGAATTGAATTTATTTTGGGCTTTTTCTGGTGTGGGAGGAGATCAAACCTACAGAATTTGGCCTTCCTGTTAGAGAAGGGCAGTTTGCCTTTAGTGTAGCCCAGTATATCTGATACTTGCAGGTAGATCTTAACTGTAATTAAACCATCCAGAGCGGGTTCTCTTTTCAGCTGGTGACGTGTTACTGTGAGGGAACATACATAAAACAGAACAGAATACATGACTGCTCAAAAAGAAGAGTTAAGATCTGAATCATCAAAATCCACATGAGAATGATCTTTGTCCTTATGGCTGTTGACAACTAAAGGCAGTTAGCTGGTGCCTGAGTGGTGAAACAGCTACAGGAGAATGGCTAGTTGTTGTTGTTTCCTCTGTGATGGAGAATTAAGAGGCTACTGGCTCAGTGATAAATGACCTGTAGTAGATTTGCTGCTGCCTGTGCTCTCCCCCCACAGCACCCTCCTCAGAAGCATTACAAAGCAGATGTGTCAGTGAAGGAAGGTAGCTTGCAAGTAGTTAAATTCTGCTCACCTTGAGGAAGCCTTACAGCTTTTTCTCTAGCTGTTCATGGTTGAATTTGTGGCACAGGAAATGATGAGGTGTATCGTAGCCCGGATTTACCTGCTGTTTCTTTGGAGATTACAGAAGTTGATGCAGTTCTTTGTAGGTATAAATCTTATACATACATATGTATATGTCTAATATGTGTATAATATCTTTTATTATTACGTTTGCCGGTTATAGAGGCTTTTAGAAAAGCAACCTAAATAGTAATGCCGTTATTAATGGGGGGAGCTTGGTTTAAAAAAAGCTTGCGGGGGATTAACTAAGGTAATAACCTTAATCTGTTCAACTGCAGTCTGCAGGAAACAGAGTTACCATCAGTGCTGTTGAATTTAGATCTGTGTTCCTCCTAGAGAAAAGAATTCACTGAAGTAAGATGCTTTTATGAGCATTTTAGTTTCATTGTTGTCATCAGTACATTTAAAATAAAACCACACAAACACAGAAAGCCTCCGTTGGAGACAAATGAATTCTCCAAGCAGCAAAGGCATTGTGTCAGGGAATAAGGGAAGCAGTAAGCAGGTTGATTTGCTGTCTGGCTAGAAATGCAAAGAGATCTTTTTTCATCAGTAGCAAGTCCTTTCAAAAAAATCAAAAGAGAAGCTGTTTCTGTCTGTTCTTGCTCCCTCTGGTGGTTTTTCTGCTCAGAACCTCCAACTTCGCTTAAATGGCTTTTCTATGAAGTGTATTTATATGATCTGCTATATTGGCTACAGCTGCATGTGATGATTTCACTAATCCTGGAACTCTTTCAGACCGGGCATTTGGCAATGGAGACGTTGCTGTCTCTCACCTCGAAGCGAGCCGGGGACTGGTTTAAAGAAGAACTGCGGCTCCTAGGAGGCCTCGATCATATTGTAGATAAAGGTATGCTGGGGATTCTGCTTTGGTGTTTGGGGCAGTTAGTAAAAGCTCTTGGCTTTTTTTTAGTATCCATTTTCTATTGTTAAGAATTTGAAAAAGCCAATTCTAAAAATATCGGGTTCTGTGTCATGCTTTTAGAAAACATTAATGGCATTTGTTTCTTCTTTGTGGGACTGAAAGTAGCTTTAAGGTTAAGCAGAATGTGGATAATATTGTCTGCAGTGTAAGACTAAAAATGGATTAAGTTTAGACAGAGCATCATCTGTGTGCAGCATATTGCAGTGTACGTGTCATATCTGCTGTACGGTTGTGTAGCATTGTTTTCAGGCCTGGTGATGTGTTTTTTTTTATGTGGTTTGGTTTTGAGTTTTGGTTGTTCCTACTGAAGGAAAGGAAAGTGAACTTGGTAAAAATGAATTCCTGAGCATTTTGGTTCGAAGTAAGCAGAGAGGAGGACAAAGGAAGGATTGAGGAGATGAGTGTTCATCTTGCACGTGGCTTCAGGCTTGCAATGTGTGGGGAGAGCATTCCTGTTGTATGTTTTTCTTCCCCTCTTCCACAGAACAATGCATTTTTAAGAGGCCTGGCCATATTTATGGTTAAGAAACAGAATCCTGTGCTGCATGGCATCTTCTTTGGTGTTACAAAATAAAATGTCCATGGAAATAGAACATTTTGAAATGCTGATAACATCTTTAGGATGGTTTCCTAGTATTACAGTTTCATAAAGCGTAACACATGGTTCGTAACAACTCCCTGAATAGTTAATAAACACTTGTAATTAATAATATTTAGGTAATTTTTATGTATGGCTTTTGAAGACTTCATCTTAATTGTAGAAAATGTTATTTTTTTCCCTTTAGTTAAAGAATGTGTGGATCACCTCAGCAGCGACGAAAATGAAGAGAAATTAGTTGCTTCATTATGGGGTGCAGAAAGATGTTTACGGGTCTTAGAAAGTGTAAGTAATAAGTGACATAAGTAACAATATAATGCTTTTCTGTTCGGTTGGGCTTTTTTGGTTGTTGTTGTTTGTTTTAATAAAAGAAGGCTACTGGCATTGGAACGTTTATCAGTGTTCCTGGAATGCTGGTTGAAAATTCTGTTGTTCTTTATGAGAACATAATATTGGATATTGCAAATGTACTGCTGTTAAGAATAGCTGAATGTAATTGGATGCTTCTTCTGAAGTTCCTTAAGAAATTAAAACTTGCTGTCCATGGTAAAACTAAAACAATAGTTTTCCTGGCATGAGTTTGCATTTGTAGTTTCTGGTAATAGCACATCATAACTGTGTTTTTTTAATGGCAACAAAGTGATGTATATGACGAGGATTACTGCATTCAAACATGAGCTAACTGCCTAGAAGAGAACTAGTCATGTAGTGAGCCAGTCATGGATACTGAGACAGTAAATGTATTTCAGTGAAAACTTCTAACAGAATCAAAATAATACTGTAGAGCTTAATTGACAAGAACTGTCGATTGAGGTGTGGTAAGCAAACAGAAGAAGTGTAGTGGTGTTTTAGAATTGCTCCTTTACACATCAGAAAGTGGCATGCAGGTTCAAAGTATGGGTCAGCATCCGTAAACCTGAGGGTTAATAGCTGCTGTGGCTTTTTCCTCAGTAAAATAGCAACATAAAGGTACTGTAATGGTAAGTTAAAAACTGAGAAGAACACAAGGGTTGCTAATTAAAAGTTATGGCACTTCTCTCTTTTACTTGGATCTTGAGAAACTTCCAGATCCAGTTTCTGGTTTTATATTCAATGGATGGAATTGCCAAGCATAGTGGAGAGGCTTGCTTAGTAGCCGAATATTCATGTATGAATCTGAGGATGGCTTCTGTGTAATTGGATCTTTATGAATTTTGGGAAAGAAGACAAAAATCAACATGCCAGACAATGCGAGTTAAACATTTTCTGTTTCTGTAAATTGGTTCTGTATGCCAGTCAGGAGAATCAGGGAAAACTGGAAGGTGCATAATAAGCTCTCAGAAGTGGAGCTGACATCAAGTTTTAAATAGCAAAGTATTTGCATGTGTGCATGCCCGTATGCATGCACTGGGACTGCTGAGTCCCAGGATATGGAATCAGGGTTCTGCTGTGGCTGAGCATCTTAACACAGAGTTTCTGTCTGCCATGTATCTGGGAATAGATTCAATATGATGGTCTTGCGCTATTAATTATTAGCTGGAAACTCCAAGGAAGTATGGGTACAATATACCAACGTGTTGGTAAGTGGGAGTTTATGCTGGATAATAACCATGAAACATGGAACTGAATAAACTGGGGTAGTGATGGAAGGCAATATTACTTCAAAGGACAAGAAGAATGCTATTTTTAATATGACTTTATCCTATTTGCAGGTAACTGTGCATAATCCAGAAAATCAGAGCTACCTGATAGCGTACAAAGACTCACAACTCATAGTCTCCTCAGCTAAGTAAGTTGTAAAAAAAGAAACAAAAAAAAAACATTTTATCACAGCTCTGAACATGATATGAAGGAATGGTATATAAAGAGAAAAATTCTAGGGGGTACATATGTAACTTATATATTGCTTTTCATTAAGTAATGTTAAAATAAGTGTTGTTACCATTGTTTTAGGTGAGGGTGTCACTAACTTCTTGAGTACTAACAAGAGGTGGTGCTGTTACTGTTGGTTCTGTTAAGGTTGCAAACTGGATTAAGCTCTTTCAGTGCCAAGATGAGCAATAGGAAAGTTTCTTTTTGTTTGTAGTATTGTGTTACTCTTAAGTGTTTACTGAAACAAAGCAGTTTCAGCAGGCAGTTGACGGAGTACCAAACGATAGAAGAATTTTGTGCTGCTTTGTACTCCCTAGGCCGCTTGTCAGCTGGGCTGAAGTCTCTGTTGACTGGCAGAGATGACGTCCCTCTTGTGTTACTTTGGTGGTTCACGAGAATGCAAGTTGAGCTGAAAAAAACGCTGCTGGCTTCACTGGAAAAAGAAAGTTATGATTGCAGGCCAGATGTTTTGACCAGTATATTTTTGACATCTTTAGTTTTGTTTGTAACTGATATCAGTGTTGCCACTTCAGTGTCAGATGAATGTAATGCAGTAGGCTCATAGAGTGATTGAGATTGGAAATAAACAAAAAGAAACCATCTAGTCCAGCTGTCAACCCATTGCCACCATACCCACTAAACCATGTCCCCCAGAACAAGCTTTAAAACCAAGGCAGTTTGAGTTTCAGGCAACTAAAAATATTCACAGGCTTCTAAGCATTTGCTAATGCTTTCATTTGCTAAGCTTTCATGTTTTTTATTTCACAGTTTTACTTAAGCTTACAGAAGACCTCATAGGTGTGGACATGGATAGTATGTGGATTAACGATAGTTAATCGTTTCTTCCTGCACACTTGAATAAAACAATTCTGTGTTAAGTTCTATGTTTGTAGTTTTCCTGATGAAGTATAAGATGAAAGATTCAGTACGTTGTCCAGGTAATTGTGTTCTGTATCTTCTCTTTGCAGAGCATTGCAGCATTGTGAGGAATTAATCCAGAGATACAACCGTGCTGAAGACAGTATCTGTTTACCAGACAATAAGCCTCTGCATCACCAGAATGTAACTAACCACGTGGGTAAAGCAGTGGAAGACTGCATGAGAGCCATCATTGGTGTCTTGCTCAACCTAACAAATGATAACGGTAAAGCAAATAAGTTCAGATTCTGTTACAGCATCAGATAATACATTATTGTAAACCCTTTTCTTATGTATGCATGGTGGGTGCTTGCTTTACAGCAGTAAGTTAGTTATCTTTCAGAATGGGATGAGTAATTGCAAGTATTAAGTGTTAAAAAGATCTCAGCTTTGGCCAGGAGGGCACAGCTCATCTGGAGGGCCAAAAGGTTTTATCCATCAGCTTACAGTAATGAAAAGCAGTATATTCTAAATCGAGCCCTGGAACTCTTTCTATTTACAGAATGGGGTAGTACAAAAACAGGTGAACAAGATGGTCTGATAGGCACGGCTATGAATTGTGTGCTTCATGTTCCGAAGTTCCTACCTCAAGAACAGAGATTTGACATTCGGGTGCTGGTAAGCTCTTGTATTTGTTACATTAGCATAAGATGTTCTGCTGTTTGATTGTGCCTTCAGCTGCTTCAGTTCCAAATTAAGGAGCCGTCTGTACAGTCTCCATTGACTGTACTCTTAGTGAGGTTCTTATAGAAGGTCTCTGTGCAGCCCAGGGAAAAGCTGCTGAAGGATTTGAGCCGATTTTCTATGTGTTTTATAGGAAAAGTAGATGAATTGAGAGACCTAGGTTAATAAGACTGTGTAATATCTCTTTGTCAGATGTCACTTTTAAAAGCACTATGCTTGTTATGTTTTTAGTACAATTTTATCTGATTTACCTCAGTAGGCATAAAGTAGGTCTTTGTGTCCTAAGTAATAACACTAAACATGTGTATGTGAAGGACCTTTTAAAAATAGACGCTGAAGGTTGGACCCCTGTATTTCTTAATCAAGAAATGCAACTGCACCTTTAAGAATGTGTGGAATGATTACAGTTCAGAACTGCAAGATCTGGAACTTGTATGCATGATTCTCATTCTTGGCTCACATTGCTCTAAATCCTGATCCCTCAGTCTATCAAGCTGTTCTATAGAGGTGTGCTAGTAAGTTATGTATACTCAAGAGATAAAGCCTGAAGAAGACATTGATCTGGATGGATATTTTGTTAGGGTTTTTTTCACGTGTGACTGTGCAATTCTTTCAGGGACTGGGTCTGCTGATCAATCTAGTAGAATACAGCGCTCGGAACAGGCACTGTCTTGTCAATATGGAAACATCCTGTTCTTTTGACTCATTCTGTTCGGGAGAAGGAGATGATAGCCTAAAGATAACTGGACAGATTGATGCTGTTCAGGCTTTAGTGCAGGTAAGAAAAGACCCAAAAATGTGCTTTTCTTGTAATTGATGCAGCTTTTTATTATCAGAAATTCAAGGAAGAAGGAAGAACTCAGCAGTGAAGAGTTTTGTCAGAAGTTTCTTCTGTTGTGCATTCTGAGAATGTAAAACATTGTAGAGGGAGGAGGGGAGCTGCTCACAACGTGGGTTTTTCAGTACTGACCTTTACAGAAACAGCTTCCTTGGTAAAAGAAGGTGATGTCTTATACAGACTTTCAGAAGCTGCTCTGTTGAGCTTTCTCACTCCTGTGGGGTTTATTTCTTGTTGCGCTTTTAAACAGCTGTAAGAATTGTAAGTTGTGTTATCTGCTTTGCTTCCATAGATTTTTCTAAGTGCCATTTTTAAGAGAGTTTCAGACCGTTTTTAAAAATCACGCTGCATCAATTTTTCCATAAGAACAGTGAATATGAATCTAACAAACGTGGATGTGGAGCAGCATTCTTTGATGCTATATTGACTTGCTTGTCAAAATATAAATCAACCAGTGTGAATGAGTTCCGATGTGCTAACTAAAACAAAAGGAAAGAAGAATTCTGATTTACCTCCTTTTTACCAAGTGGAGATAAGTTTATGGATGCTTTTAGTAGTTATGCCATTGAATTGTGTGAAATAACTGCCCAGCAGCAGAGGAAAAAGAGCAATAATCAAGATATTAATATTAACTATATTAATGTGCGCAGCTCTGCAAAGTCATAATTAGAATTGATGGTTATATGGTGTGGGAAGTAGTTTGTAAGATGTAAATGCAAAGTATGAGAACACGTTGAGTTACATTCGCCTTAAAATGGCTCCAGTCATTTTAAATGACTTCAGAATTCCGGCTTTTTACCTATCTTGGCAATTTTTAGTCTTCAAGTGGCGTCTCAAAGAAAATGATGAAGCATTTATGGCAGCCAAGAGAAGCCTGGCAATTGGTTCAACGCTGGGGAGGGTGGGAAGTCTCTTCTGCAGAGCACAGCATTAGTGTGATAAATCAGATTATCCTTTGAAGAAGAAAAGGCTTTCGCGAAGAATAGTATTGAAGGCTAACTGTATTAAAGGGGTGAATTGTGAAGGGGAAATAAACTTTCAAGTTAGTTTAATGTGTTTAGGGTTTAATTTATAATAGAAGTTCTTTTGATGTTTTCCCCATCAGCTATTTCTTGAGCGTGAGCGAGCGGCACAGCTGGCTGAGAGCCAGACAGATAAACTGATTAAAGAAGCTCCTACCGCTCAGCATGATAAGAGTGGAGAGTGGCAAGAAACAAGTGGGGAGATACAGTGGGTCTCCACAGAAAAGTCGGATAGTACTGAAGAGAAAGATAAGAAGGAAGAAGATGATGAAGAACTTGATCTTAATAAAGGTATGTTGTATAGTTTTGATGAGCTCAGAAATGGTAGATAAGTCTCTTTTGGCATAAATTCCTAATTTATCTTCTGCCTCCTGTCTGCAGTCCACTGGGTTGAGATTTCAGCATATTCTCTTGTGAAACTATTACGGAGCGTGGGTGGGAGCAGCTCAGAGATGAAGCATGAGAAATAGATGCACCAATGCTACTATCTTATTGGCTTATAGCATTACAGGAAGCATAATTGTATTTTGTTGTGTTGAACATGCAGTTTGTGCATTGCAGTAATAAAAGTACAGTGCAATGACTTGAAAGGGAACAAGCACTGTTTTCCTGTCAGAGAATGTGTGTTGCTAAGTTAGTAAGGAAGGAGTTTGATTCTTGCTGCTGAAATCTCAGACCAAACATTTTGTTTGAGGAAATCGAATTCTGGAAAGTGATGATGAAAGATTTTATTTAAAACAGTAGAAGATATCAGCTGCTTAGAGGATACAATACACTGAGTTGTCTCTTTTTACAGCTCTTCAGCATGCTGGGAAGCACATGGAAGACTGCATTGTGGCCTCGTACACAGCATTGCTTCTAGGCTGTCTCTGCCAAGAGAGTCCAGTAAGGGAATAAGTCAATAACTCACTCTTTAACTCCAGTAGATTTTTTAATGAAGTAATAATTTGCATTACCAAAATGGGTTCATTAAATTAGGGTTCGGCGAGTGCACTTACTCGGCTACAGTGATGTATGTAGTTCTGTGGAAAGTTGCCAGAGGTGTTCCATACAGTACGAGTATTCTGAGTGTTAGTATATTTATCAAAGGAGACTGGATTTGAGTCTTTAATCTTTCTGTGCCTCTCTCTCATTTATTGTTAGTCTTAGACCACAAATGAGCTTACTTTGGGAAGGCAAATTGGCTTGCCTGCAACTTTTTTAACTAAAAGCTTGCTTTGTTTTTTCAGTAATTTCACTGAGCGAGTTAATGTCGTCCTGTTAGTTTATTTCATCCTAGTCTGATTTTTATTTCCAGTGAAGTTGTATGAAATTGTGCAGGTCCACAAAAGCTGAAGGTGATTACCTCAGATTGGAAATGCATAGTAGGAAGTTGAATGTAATACTGAAGTATGGAACTCTGACAACTGCAAACTTCAAACTGTGGCATTAGATAGACATTGAAATGAGAATGAGGCTCAGACCTGCCTTCTGGGTAGTTTCAACTGAAGGGATATATTCTTCTGCATGCTGTTCTGTACATCCTGCTTGCTTCTTGATTACCTTTACATGAATGTAGTGTGTAGGGTCATACTGATGTTAAGTGCTGAGATTTGTTTGGCTTGTTAATTGTAAAGGGATCTTCTCTGTGTGTCAGGAGAATAACCCAGTCATTTTTTTTCAGTTCTTGGTAACCTGGTTAGGCCATGGGGAGATTTGGTGGTAATAATCTTTGATCCAGAAAAGGTTGCAGGAATTGCTGTATCCTAGAAATAAACTCTGTAAACGTAAAGAGCCTTGAATCACAGAGATGATTGCAAAGTGCCATCTTAATTATGCTATAAATACATTTGTCTTGCTGCTTCTCACATGGCTCTCAGTGTTGGGAAAATATTTCCCAATTTAAAATAGTTCTGTTTTTCCTAGATCAACGTGACTACTGTGAGGGAATACTTACCTGAAGGAGATTTCTCAATAATGACTGAAATGCTCAAAAAATTTCTCAGTTTTATGAATCTTACCGTAAGTACTACCTATTTTAGATATATGAAAATAGAGATTACTGTAGTTCTGTCATCTGCTATAAAAGCCCATACGTTTTTAGAAGCTTTTATGATTCTTTCAGTGGGCTTCAGAAGAGCTTGGAGTCATTTTCCGTGTTTGCAATTATTGAAGATCTATTTCTGTGTCTTTTATTTGTCTATTGTATTAATTAGGAGCTACTTTCATTCCGCTTGAATGTTACTCATCAGGAAGATGCTCGAGTCCTCTTTCTGACTGTTTTTACTGCTATCTCTAAGTCCTATAATTCTGAAACAAGCGTAGCCCTAGAATGTTTTCAGGCGGTGCTATATAAATGCTCACTTGGTGCTTTGTCTTCTGTCACATTTTCCAGTGTGCTGTTGGAACAACAGGCCAGAAATCCATCTCTAGGGTGATTGAATACTTGGAACACTGCTAGATACTTAACTTCCGCTGCAAGCACTCTAATGCTGGAGCTACCCTTAGACAAAAGAAGTCATGAAAGAAGTCCTTGAAGGATATACCAAGAGCATTCATCTATGTCATTCGTGTTCGGATTTTTAAGGCTACCTGGTCTCTTAACCATGCATTCAGCATTTTCTAAAAGACAGTTACTACATCAATCTGCAACTATCAAAAATGAGGGGAAAAAGGTTCTGAGGAAAGTAAATAAAGAAACCATGCTGTTTATGATGCAGTGCAGTATTTAAATATTTTTGGCAGGGTTTATCCTCCCTATCTTTTTTCTTGCTTTGTTCGTGACCAGTTTCAAGGGGAAAACTTGCTGCTGATAGTGCAACTGCTGTTTACTGTTGAGCCACTGTTTCATGCCAGCCAGGTGCAAAGGCAGCTTAGCTACTGAGGTATCAAATGTTCTAATAAAGAAGTTCTGGACAGCAGCACCGCTCCTATTTGAGTTTAATTTGCTCTTGCTTTTTTATTACTAGATTATTCCAAAATCGTAAAATATAAATTTTTAAATACTTTTGTGATTTTAACTACTGTCTATATTTAAAATTTGTTGGAATCCAAAGAGGTGAGGATTGGATAGTTTATTTTTTATACTGTTTTGATTGAAATTAGGTCGTTGAACTATTTCTCAGTTCTAAAACCGTCATGGCCCATGTACTGTAACCTAGTAAGACCATAACACTTTGTAATTCCAAGATGCATGCAAACCCATAAATACATAAAGCCATTTGAGAGGGTGTGTTATCCACAAGGGAAATAAAAATTGTGCCCTGTTTAAGGAAAAAAAAAGAAGGGGGGGTGGGACTGGGGTTGGGTGGGGGGAGGGAAGATCTTCTTTCCCAGGGCAGTTTACACTTCTAACAAGCGGAAACTGAAATGCTGTTTAGATTAGTTTCAAGGAAGCGCTCGAGATGTATTTTGTAATGCTTGATACAAAGAATTTGGATGTTGTAGGGGGAAGAATTTTGAAGAGGCTAAAACACCAATGGGGATTAATGTTTCCAGCTGACATAATCTTTCTATTTCATCCTTCTGTAGTATGTCAAAGTTTAAATGCATACAACGCAAAGCCTTAAATTGCTGATATAGCTAAGATTTTGTTCAGTCTGAGGTCTAGTTCACAGCAGAGCATTGTGTTTGAAGACTTAAATGGAACAAGAAATCCCAGAAAATACATTACTTGTGTTTCTTTAATATTTTTTTCTTGCACTCGTTATTCAGACCAACAGAATTGGTAATTATTTTTATTAAGCTGGTCTTGAATACTTGCAGACTGTTCTGAGATCTGCTTCATCACATTTTTAAATACCTGTATAGATAGTTAAATCATGTTATTCCATTGAATTTGTAAAACTTGAAGCCATAAAAATATTAGTTCTATGTATAATGAGGGGGAAGTAACAGGAAATCTAACCTGCTTTTAGATCTTGTTATCTCCGTGTATAAAGTTACGAACTTGTGCTTTTGTATCAGTGCCAGCTGTAAATTTTTTACATACAGTGGCTGCCTTCTATGTCTTCCTATTTTTGATAATGCAGATTGTTGAGAATTCTGTAAGGAAGTAACTGATTAGCGGCACAATTCCTATGTTGGTCATACTTTTTGCGTTTTCTCTCATCACCTTCTAAAATTTAGCGTATCAGTGTAACTCAGAAAAGACTGTGAGGTTGTGTTCCCTTGGCTTTAAAAACAAAACTGAACCTAAACAACTGAGTACCGAGAAGCAAAAGCTGTATGTAAACCATCCGTATTGAGGGGAAGCTCGTGAATATTTTGTCCATCCATCCTTCTGATTTAAGAACTTCTCATTTGAAGTGGGATTTCAAAACGATTATAGAGTTTCCGTGGGGTGAGAGCAACATATGTGGTGAAGGGGAAATCAGGGACAACTGCCTTTCTTTGTTACACTGGTAACCTTTTGGGAATTGATTTACCTCAGTGTTTAACAGGTTTTTTTTTAATGTAACTAATTGTCAAGCACTGACAAATGC
This sequence comes from Coturnix japonica, assembly GCF_054131305.1. Lineage (NCBI taxonomy): Eukaryota > Metazoa > Chordata > Aves > Galliformes > Phasianidae > Coturnix > Coturnix japonica. The sequence continues at coordinate 6,182,705 of NC_140670.1, forward strand.
AGATTTCTTGGTTTTTTTTTTCTCTTTTGAGGGTGGGGGGAGAAATCACCCTGTGAACTGCAGTGCATTTTTGTGTGTTAGACCCTCAAATAACTCTGCGTTAAAGGGTACTTGAGGCCAACTTGCAAATTAAAGTTTTAAAGTAACTTTTTTTCCATTGTAAATATTTGTGTAAATAATCTCAATTGGAAATTAGAACGGTAGAGTACTTTTCTGAATCCAATCCTATTTTTATTTTATACAGTATTTCTCAGCTGTGATCTTTGGAGCAAAAGCCAACGGCAGGAAAAATAGTTTGTACCAGTTTCATGAAGTATGTCTTTGGGTTTTTGTAAATAATTTTAACTCAAATAAAATTGCTACTTTCAATACATATCTTGTCTTTTAACATGTAATAAAGCACTCCCCTGAGTGACTGCAGAAAGAAGGCAAGCAGCAGGTAAATTGTCAAACGCAAAGCATGCAGTAAGTAGAGGAATGCATTGTTTCACGTTGGTGTGATGGGATGTCAGAATTCAGTGCCTGGACCCCCACGCTCTGATTTATCGAACCAGCCGAGCTTGAACTGTTCTGGAGAAGCTGTACTGAATCTTGAGGCGTTTTTGGAGATCTCCACACAAGTTGCTATTGATCTTTCAGCTGAAGGGACGTGGCAGTTCTGAAGAGCTGTAATTAGAGTAACAAAAATGTACAGAGAAATCGAGCAGGTCTTGTTATAGTGATACTTCTTACATTATGAAGGATGTAAATGGCTCTTTTCTTCAGCACAAAAGCAGTTGAATTGAGTTGTTCTGTACATCAATCTGAATGATGCTTTAATTTGTTAAGGATGGAGTTTTTTTTTTCTATGGATTTTAGTAACTGATACGATACAAGAACGAGGTGCAGAAAGTCCTGAGCTGTAGAAAAGATGATTTAGATTTGTGCCATCTCATTGCCGCTGTTAATGAGCATCAACATAATGGAATTGAATTGCTGCGCTGTAAAGGGATCCTGCTGGAGGTTGAGATCTGGAAGAGGATGTTACTAGAATGTGCCACTGTTAATAGTAGATAAAGCTTTACATAGACAAGGGTTTAAAAATAGTAATAATAATAATAATAATAATAATTGTAACCTCTAGTGAAATCAGTATTTCCTCTGGGTTTTGTCACTAGGTGTGAAATGGAGATGTTACATGTGGGTGCTTTGCGAAGACATCCACTGAGGCTTCTATAGATTTGGGAGTAATCTGTTCACATAGATTATTTCGCTTTCAGACTTGTAAAATGCAAGGTTTTTGCATAATGACTCAGGCTGGCATGATCTGTGCAGCACCGATTTATTGTAAGCTTAATGTAAAAGCAGGCTGTAGTGCTGGAGATAATTTCTCAAGCTGCCCTAATGGAGTAGGTTTTGCGCTGGCAGCAGATTGATTCTAAGTAGAAGATTGGACAGTGATCACAAAGGTATAAAAGCTTTGTTCTTGTTCTCAAAGCTGAGCACCTGTGCCAAGTGCACAGCTGGAATACTGCGGTTCTACAGGACTGTCATTGCTATATGGCTGCTTCCATGTGGATAAAACGATGGTGGGACCTCCCATAGGATATCCTAACAGACTTTTTTTTGCCATGGGTGATGTTTGCATTCTCAAATACTTCAATGACTCGATATGGATATTTTTGGTATCAGATCCTCCAGCAAGTACAGTGTCTTCCCTCATTTTCTGTTTTTGGACATCAGCAATTACTTGGAGTAAGGAAGTCAAAACATATTTAGTCAGTGGGACTGTTACCAGGCAAACCCATGTGCCTCTTTCAGCGGACGGTTTGTTGCTTTCCTTATTCAAGCCTTTACCTTATTCAAGGGAAACAAACACGTACTTGAGTTCAAAAGGTAAAGGAAAAAAGTTGCTGCATCAGGGTTTTCCTTGCAAGATAAAACTTCAAAAACTTGTTAACTGCTTCATTTTTAAAGACGATGAAGCTGGAATTTGCCCTGAATCTATTTGCTAAATGTTTTCAAAACCAGGCCAATGTAATTCTTGCTTACTGCTGCTTCACCTTTCTGTGTGATATTTTATTTCACCTTTGGATAAAAGGGTTCTTTTAGCTACACGGGACAGAAGCCATTCACACATTCTATTCTTCCTGTCCTGCAGGTCCCATGTCCAAGGAACTCTGGTTTATTAAGACATTAGCAGCATCAATAGGTGTAGATAGTCTTACTGTAAGTGAGAGTGAAACCTTTATAAATAATGCAACAACTGCTTTAAGTCCTTATCCAAAGGTAGATTGATTTACTAATGCCACAGAGATCTTAATTCCAGCTGTGGAAACTGACCTTGAGTTACTGATGTAGGTTAAGTTTCAGGCTGCCAAGCTTGGTATGACACCTGTCTGTGACAGTGGGCACTACCTGGTGATGCAGAGGATGTTGCAAGGAGTCATTCAGACTTGGTGGGAGCAAAGAACTGTATTAGAGAAAATGCCTTAACTTTGGAAGGAACATACGTTAATATCTTTCAACTCCTGTTGTCCAAGCCGTCTCACTAAGCCTCCAACCCCTGATTAAATGTTGACTGATTAAATGTTGAATTTGTATTTCACCTGCTTGGAAGTAAAGGCCAAAGAATTACTTGAAATGTGCTTTTGAAAGCCAGGTTACTAAGAAATAAAAGAGCTGCTTAGACAACAGAACATATTTCCATTGACACTCACTACATAGTCTTAAAGTTTTAATCTCTGAGGTGATGTGAAGATACTGAGAAGATTCAGTGCTGGATGAACACAAATAGGAAGTTTTGCAGTGTAACAAATAGTGATGCAGCACTGATGGCTTCTTTATTTTTGGAGTAATTGAAAGAACTACTAGGAGTTGTATTTAGATTTGCTGTTCAGTGTAGGAATTATTGATCAATATTCTGCGTTATAAGATTTAGTTGTCTCTGCATTTAATATTTATCCTAAGTGAGGAGGAAGAGCGTTCACCTGGAGCATGGAATGGATTAAGCAATTCCCATTCTAACTGCAAAGCTGACCCTGCGGTTGTGTCCTAACAGCAGTACAGTGCTGATTGGGTGAGTGAGTTCACACATTTGTTCTTGTTCTAGAACTTTCTATCACTTTTAAAGGGATTGAATGTCTTCTTCACACTGAAAATAAGGAATAAAGACTGTGAGAAAGAGGATGCTGTACTAGGAAAAAAGATTTGAGCCAAAGGTGCACCAAAGAGTTTGTGTTTAATTGTGGAGCTACCACTTGAATAAATATCTCAACTTGGATTTTCTTCTTCAACTTCACTAGTGTTCAATCAATCCAATAGAAATCAAAGGTGAAAAGTTACAATGGCTGTAATTTGAAGGGAAAAACCCCACATGCATAAAATGATATACTTTTCTTCCAGCCAGTGATTGGGTTCCTTTCTCACTGCAGCATTGCATTTGGTTAACAGAAAGCCTGCCATGCAGTCTTAAGTAATTTGAATTAGGAGGCTGAGCAAGCCTTGATGCAAAATACATAGGAATGTATGTATGTGTATAGACACACTCACACATCCTTCTTTATATATGTTGCTTTTTTGCTATTACCAGTATCTAGCAGAACTAATGCCTGAAAATCAAATTGAAGGGCATTTCTGAGTGAGAAAGGAATTCACTTTTGTGTCAGATGAGTCTGTTCAAGAGATATATACATGGATTAATTCATCTGGGAATGTTCCCAGAGTTTTAGGACTTCATTTTTGTTTTATGGATGTGTTTTTGGCCTTCTGTCCCACAAGTTTGGCTCTTGGTAACATTTCAGAGGCAAAAGGCTTTTAAAATTTCTAGCCTGAATTGTCTTCTAGTCTGCTGTTTAATTTATAGATTGCATGTGAATGGAATTTAAGTACTAATCATAAAGGAAAACTTGCAGATTATCTTGTGTCACAGATGTATTCTCAGGCATAAATTCAGGTTCAAAAATTCATCTGCAGGTTACTGAGCCTGAAAGCTTAACAAGGTGCTTAGTAAATTAGTATATAAAGCTGTGTAGCATCAAGTGTCATTTTGTTGGCTCAAATATCAAAGTTTGAATTCAACAAGGAATTTTAGGGCACCTTAAGCTAGCTTACCCAATTAGGTAGGCTGCTCTGACAGTAATGTCCCTATTTATTTCCATGGAAAATACAACAGCTACCAAGAGAACAGTAATGCTGTTTGTTATCTCATTTCCAATGCATTGAAGCCAGTACTCAGCTGTGTACACAGTTACCTGGCCATAATATGGCATTTTGTATGGATGAGCTGATTGAAACGCTCCTCCTTTCATGGTGTGATGGGTCTGTTTGGAATGTGCTGTGTACAGTCATATCAGACATCTGATTTTAATCCAGAACTTCCATCTTGCAAAGTCCCTTTTATAATTTGTGATCCCTTAGAATACACTGAGATTTTAATCGAGTATTCTGAAAAGTTAACTTCTAACAATTCTATCCCATATAACAGTAAGAATTTGCCTAGGGTTAGGTTGGTATCTCTCATTGTAGTGCAAAATGTACCACCTACATGCAGTTGCCATGAAGACTGCATACACTACTGCACCACAAACAACTTGGTTCCAGGTCTGAGAATTCACCTAGATACATCTATGTCTATAAGACAGTCTGCCTTAATGTGGTGGTCCAAAGTGTACCTTCATTAATGTAGCAGACTCCAGAACTAGGCTGGGCTTGGTCAACCAAGTGCTTTCCAGGAGACTTTGCTGTCTCACATTGACTGCCATTGGAAATTATGACACAAGGTAAGAAATCTGTTTACGAATCACCCTCTCTACCTTTTCTTTCATCTGTTTGCAATTTAATCACTTAAAGATTTTTACAAGGGGAAAGTTTTGTTTGGCAGAAGTTCCAAGAGCTGTTATTCAGCACCAGGAATTAAGTTTTATTATCTATTCCAGGAGAGATGAAAAAGCAACACCAACAAAATACCCCATCTTGTTTTCATCCTGAAATGAGTCTTCTACAGTGGCTTATGTATCAGGACGCAGATTCTGCCTCCTCATAGCACTTGGTTTGTGGTCCAGATTTCAAGTGCCAGTTACTCAGAAACACTAAGCGTATGTAAGTGATCAATCTTGAAACAAAAGGCAGCCTCTTCCTTTATTCTTTATACCCTGCGTATCCAGGCTTTTGGAACAGGCAAAAGAGGTTCAACAGAACTCAAAGAAATAAATAATCACTGGGAGCCACAATTTCAATTACAATGTGAAAAATCTAAATGGGAAATGACTGTTTCTCCCAGGAGCTCTCTTGCATTCTTACAGGAGGGAGCCCAGGCAGTAGAACTGAAAATAAGCACAAGGAGCGACTTCTTAACAGTGCAGAATAAAGCTGAGGAACTCCCTGCCCTACTGTACTACAGGCTGCTTATTGAGCATTGGCCTTTCTACATAAGGTGGCTAAAAATCACTGAACTGCATGTGGGATTAGCGGTAGCTCCTCCTGTTACCTGCAAGTGTTGGTTTCTCCTTTCAAATTTTGCAGCGATTCCCCCACTCCTTAATGTGCCACTGCTTTGTGGCAGCACATGTGCTGTCCACCATGCACACACAGCAGGGGCAGCTTTATTTGGAGCCTAATTCCTTGGTTACTCAGCAGTGCCCCAGATGCCGCTATGCCTCAGGATTAGCTGGGCTTAAGAGTCACGTCCCTGGGTGACAACCCTACGGTGACAGACTGGGCCAGACCCTGGTGGGGCAGGGAGAGGGTTTCCACCCCCAGCTGCTCAAGCCAACTCCTTCCTAGGGAAGAATTTCCTTGCACGTACTTAAGAAGGTGGCAGATGTCTATTCCCACTTCTTCCACGTCCTTGCTGTTTTTCAGAGCTCACTACATACCCACTATCCCCTTCTTGCCTCTCTTCTACCACTAATTTCACTTGCCTGCTTTCTCCCAGCCCCCTCTGGATAATCTGTATTCTTTTCAAAAGCAGCCCCATCTGTATAATCTGTTGCACTCAAATTTCATTTCCAAAAATACTGAATAAATACCATGTCCAGACAGATACCCCGGTTGATCTCGCTCGCATTTCAACCCTGGGTACGTTTCCAGCTTCTGCTGCTGGCTGGAGATGGATTCGGTTCAGTTGTCACGCATATCCCCTTGAGCTGTTCGGGTCACATGAAACCAGGCTGGTGAGGAACTTCCTTACCCAGCCTTTCTGCTTTCTGCTGCTTGGCACACCACATGCCTTTCAGCAGAGCTCAGCTCTCTCTTTGGTTCTTGCTGCAGCTCGAGGCAGACACAGCAAGGTGGGTGTTCAGCCACAGAGACCCCTGCGGGGCAACAGGAGTTTCAGACATGCAGCTTCATGCCTTGTGAAGTGCTGGGCCTGGGGCAGACTGTGTGCTGAGAGCTGCAGCTTCTGAATACCCAAGAAGTAGCAACGCTAAGGGCCGATCTGTAGCGCACACCACTTGTTCTGGGCCCATGCATGGAAGCAAGAGGGGTTTAGCTCACTTAAGGAACTCTGAACAAGACTTTATGCTTAACTGCATACAGAAGCAACACTAGTTCATCTAGGAGGAACATAGACTGCACTGGCATCGGTCCCGCTCAGCGTTAATTATTAAGGAGTGGTATTTTTAGTCAGCACTTGGAATAGATTCCACATGTCTGTAACCTTCTTCCCATGGAAGTTCATCACAATGTCAAGCATTTCATTAATTACAGCCTTTATTTTAAAGGTGCTACTGCAAACAACTGAGATGTTCTGTTTGAGCAACCCCTTTGATCCCTCTCCACCCCCTCCCTGCTAGGAAGGCTAAACAACTGGGTGAGTTTTAGCTGTATTTTCTAACATCACAGAGTGCCAACTTTGGTCCAGGCTATAAATAGAAACTGGCAGAAAGAGGGAGGGAGAAAAATGTGATGAAGAATATGGGGTATCTTCTAAAGAACTGCATAAATGTCTCGAGTTGATTCCAGCAAAGTAATCTGCTGTTTTACTAATAAGAAATGTATCCTTTTAAAGAAGAGTTATTGAAATAATATTTAATTGCAACACTTGTAAGAAAATTTTCCAACAAAAAAAGATAATCCTGTAGCAGTTGGCAGCTCTTGGTATCATTTGCCTACAAACACAAAGTAACTTACATGTAAGATCAGGTTTCCATGACAATTTTGACATTTTGCTACATTACATACTACAGGGATAAATATATATAAGAGCCACATGCAGCCTGGCCTTGAATGCCTCCAGGGATGGGGCGTCCACAACCTCCTTGGGCAACCTGTTCCAGTGGGTCACCATCCTCTGGGTAAAAAACTTCCTCCTAACATCCAACCTAAACCTCCCGTCTCAGTTTAAGACCATTCCCCCTTGTCCTATCGCTATCCACCCTCATAAACAGCTGTTTCCCCTTGTAAGGGGAACTGTTAATCACAGCCTGAACTTCTGATTAACCACCTGGAGCAAATGACAAGTCAGCTGTGGGAGCACAGGTGAAGGTAATTTAGTTGTGCCCCCAGAAGGGGTGGAGCTTGAGTGCACCTCTCCTAGATCCCATTTAAAGGTTGACCACCACTAAGGTGCCATCTCTTTCTGGAGATAGCTCCTTCATGGAGTTTTTGTGGTGAGCATCCATCTCAACTGGAAGCCTCAGCAATGGTGAGTGTTTTTTTTAGATATTCTCTGACTATTTACTCTGTAATTACAACTATATTTGTATTATTCCAACTATACATCCCTCCTTTTTTATGTACTACCTTCATGTACTGGAAGGCCGCGATGAGGTCTCCCCAAAGCCTTCTCCAAGCTAAACAAGCCTAGTTTCCTCAACCTTTCCTCACAGGAAAGATGCTCCAGTCTTTTGTTCATCTTAATGGTTTTCTCTGGACCTGATCTGAGAGCTCTGGGTCTTTCTTGTGCTGGAGGCCCCAGGCCTGGATGTAACACTGCAGATGGGGCCATACAAGAGCTGAGTAGCTGAGTTCTAATGCAGCCCAGCCCACAGTTGGCCTGCAAGCTCATAATGCTGGCTCATATCCAGCTTCTCATCCACGTGGACCCCCTAAGTCCATCTCTATGGGGCTGCTCTGAAGGGGTTCTTCACCCAGTTTGTATAAATAGCTGGGATTGCCCCAGGCCAAGTGCAACACCTTGCTGATCCTCACTAGGTTCACATAGGCCCGTTTTCCATCCATTTTGTTGCTTTTATTTTTCTCTCCCACCTTTGTTATCACTCTTGAGGCCTTGCAAACTCTATGCAAAGCCTTCACCTTGTTTCTGTGGTGTCTGGAAGGTTGCAAGCACGCAACCTTAGCAGCAGCAGAATGCACTGAGGTGTGCTGTGCAGCCACAGCAGGGCCTGCCCTAATCACGGCATTAGCACCTGGGATCTCATGCAAGGAAGGCGCCCAGCCTGCTGTTAGGAGGGTTGTGTGGGGATGGAAAATAGCTGCTGGCTGAGCTCAGCGTGGGGAAGTGAGAAGAGCAGCTCGTTACAGAAATAGAAGGCAAAATGAGGCAATTCCTCTGCCTGTCACACAGCCGGGGAGGCTCCTCTGACTGCTCCTCCAGAGTTAAAACTCTTGGCAGAGCAGTGTGTGCTTTCACAAGTGCTGAGTGCCAAGCCTCTAAAAATTAATAGCATGTAGAGAGCTGGCGTTTGCTTCTGGTAGCCACCAGGGGGTGGCATGAGGGAATCTCCGCTTCGTAACGGCAGGGCGAAGCTTTTGGATGCTTCTTTTGTTTTAAAGGTCGAGGTTCGGATGAAACACCTCAGGTAATGTGTTCTCAAAGTCTTGCGTGCTCCGGGTGGGAAAGGAGCTGTGAGTTCTGTGTTTCCTAGCACGAAAAGGGGGAAAAGAAGGTGTCTGTCCTCAGCCCCAGATGCAGACTGTGGTCCTCTGTGCTGCCGTGCCCTGCTTGCCCATCCCTTATCTTACCCCCTGTCTGATGCTCTACAACTCCTTGCACTGTGCAGTGCTTTCACCCTCGGTCTGTGCTCCAGCTCCTGACCTGCCTGTGTTGTTTAGTGCCAACATGTGTTTCCACAAAGCAGGAGGTTCTAAATGCGTGTTATAATTGTAAAACAAAAGAAATTAGAATAATAATAATTAAAAAAATAGAAAAACCACCCAAACTCCTGCATAGCACCATATGCTTAATTTGCATTGATGAGTCTGAGTGCACATGGTGGCTAAGTCTTGCTCGTGTTGAGGTATAACCTGTGGAAGGACCAGTGTGTTTGTGGATAAAGGCAGATGTGGAAAGCTGGGAACAAACAGTAATAATTTGCTTCGTAGTGGAAAGGGCAATAATTGATAGGTGTGTAGATTGATGACAAACATCAGATCTTGAGTGACTAATGTTGAAGATGCATATTTCTGTAGAAAATATTACTTGGTCCTGGAAGCTTGGAAGGCTTTGGACTTCTTGAGGAGCTTCACTGCCAGAAGCACTTTCTATTCTCTCTGGTTATTTAACTACTGAGATGGAATGCCGTGTTTTGTTCCTGGTCCTGTCCAGTACACAAAGAATGAAAAGAGCTGGAAACTGTGCCTTATTAAAATCCAGGCATGCAGTTTCTATTTTAAAACTCAAGTGTTTGGGATTTTTTTTTTTATAGTGTGCTACTGCTGACTTGGCTCTAGCTATACATAGTTCTTTGCTCTTTGTCCAAGCAGTTTTTATCTCCACTCTTCTATTTTAAAGGATACTGAAGTGGAGATAAAACATGCTCCTAATTCAGTGGGTTTTTTATATCTTAGAGATGAGATGTAGAATTGTTCTTGAGGGAGTAGTAGATGGACTGGAACTATTTAGTAGCATCATAGCCATAATTCATGCTGGTTACACAGAAGTACAAGTTGTTTTGTTCATGAAATTTTAGTGGCTTTTTTTTCCACCTAAAACAGGGATTCAGCTTCTTTGTTTTGTATGAAGAAGTTGGTGACTTTGTTGACTTTACTATGTGAAATCTTCAAGCAAAACCTGTCTTCTCTAAGGAGAGTGAGGTAAGTGTTAGCTTGATAGCAATAATGAAAGCTGAGGTTTTCTTTCTGCCAGGTCACTTCTTATCTCATATGTTTTTAGGTAATAAACTGCTTGTTACTGGTGTTTAGTACATACTTTGGAGGTATAGTAAGGCTTGTGTGTAGGCTATATTTGAGAAATGCAGTTGCAGCTGAGCCAAGTTCCTAATGATTGTATTTATTTGTTATGCTCGTGGGCCTGTCCAAGTGAATGTGAACTTCAGATAGACCCTGCTCAGCGGCAGAACCTCAGCAGGCTCTTGATGAATTCAATTCAGTTCAGTGGGAGTTTCTCTCCTAGTGAATATAATGAAGGTAGAAAAATAAAACAATCACCTATAGATCCTCCCTACCTGTACAGCTTGCAGCTGCTCATTGTTGCTCCCAGGCTTTGATTTCTTGCCATTGCAACTTGTTACCCATTGACAGCCAACTGAGCAGTCCCTGTGCAACCTCAGCTCTGCTTCAGTAGAGATATGTCAGAACCACTGTGGCCTCAACTAGATGAACAGCTGACTTGCTAACTCTGCCTGCCGTAGCTGAGGTGCTGGGGATGCACTTTTCTCCCTGTTTTTAACTGGCATAATTATACTGTCAAAATGTTGATGTGTAAATGAAGCTGCAGTGTGTTCGCAACACTAGTGCTTACCTTGGCTGGTCTAACACTTCCATTTAAGTACAGTTTGCATATTGTGTTTATTTAAGCTGAAGAGAGTTAATAGAGTGAGAAGAATTGCTTCAGTGCTGTGTCTAGTATAGGAAATACTATTGCCAGCTGGAGCAGGGAGGTGATCATCCCTCTGTACTTAGCCCAGGTGGAGCCGCACCTCCAGTATTGATCTCAGTTTTGGGCCCTGGAGGGCACTGGTGTGTGTCTGAAGGAGAACGAAGCTGTCAGGGCTCTGGAGCACAAGTCTTACAAGCCTTGTACTAAGGGACATGGTTTAGTGGGGTAATGTAATATCGGTGGTAGGTGGACATTTGAACTAGGTGATCTTAGAAGTCTTTTCCAACCTTGGTGGTTGTATAAATCTGTGGTAATTGAAATGCTACCATGTGTATGTATTGTTTAGGAGAGATGTAGCTCAAGTAATTTTTCACTTTGATTCGGACTGATGTTAAGCAACAAGAAATGTTGAAGAGGGAGTTATGGTTTCGATTCCTTTCTGCTTAGTTCCTAAATGTGATAAGGCATTATGTTATTAAGTATATCAAAATTACTAGTGTGATTATTAGTATTTGGTTCCACAGCTGAGTTGCTTTCCCCTTCCTAAGCCCCTCTGAATTTTCAGTCTCTGTTTTCTCTCTAAATCCATGCTCTAGATCTTTATTACAGCAGTATCTTCAAATACTCAAATCCTTTAGTATAAATACAGCATGGCCTACAGCTCAGAGGAACAGAGCAGGGGCAGGTGAGCTGTTTATTTGAAGTAGATGCTGCTAGACTAGTAGACAAAGAAGCATGAAGCAGAACTGGCTAGCAGGGAGCCCCATTATGTCCTCCCTATGGTCGTTTGTATCTAACTTGGGAGGCAACATGGTGACTTGCATATGCGACCTTGACATTAATCCTGTTTGACACTATTCTGCCCCAAAAATGGAGACACATACCGCTTTCTATTTAGGTTACTCCAGTGCAAATCAACTGGAAACACTTCCTCCCATTATGCCTCACATGCTCTTGAATAGAAATTATCACAAGGATAGTAGTTGGTTCTTTCAACTGTTTATGAAATCTAGGTAATGTAGCTGAAGTGTTTCAAAGATGGAATTTCTGTGAATGCGATGTGAATTATGACCAAAAAAAAATGGAAGATTCTGCTTTTTCTGGCTCTTTTTAAGTGGGTAGTAACATGTTCTGAGCAACTTCATGTGTAAATTCAAAGCACCTTTAAATCAACCATGCTAACAACATTTATGTTTTCACTGTCAATCTCAGAGATTTTGGAAATCTTAGTTATTTTTTCCTCCAGTAAATGTATCTGTTTGACGTGGCTGTTGTATAATTAATGTTTTCAATTAAAAAAAAAAAAAGCATAATGAGTGAAAAAAAGCACCTTTGAAACACACTCGTGAGTTGGTGAAAGCGCTGCAACAGAAGATTAAACTGGTAAGTGTAAGGAAAGTGATGGATTTAAGAGAGGATATTTTGCTTTTGTGCTGTTGTACAAGATATTGATGAGGCATGTGGCAGACATATGGAAAGTAGTATGTTCTTAAGGTAGAACTGTAGCAACCTCAAAGACAAAGTCTATGAGGAGAAATGATCACAGGCCCTACTGCAGCTGGGTTTAAACACAACAGGAGGAACTGTAGTGAACAGAAGTTGATTGATGTAGTCTGTGTTTGTGCTTCCTATTGCTCACTGCAGGGTCTCAGAAGTTAAACACCAGATTTAAAATAAGGAAATGCACTGTACTAAATGTTAAATAATGGCAATTTGCACATGCATTAAATCATCTTATATGATTTAGCAGAGGGTTGTTAGTATAGCTGGGTTGCAGTTGGGCTTGATGATCTTGAAGGTCTTTTCCAACCTGAGCAGTGCTATGATTCTAAGGAATAAAGGTGTAAAAATGTTAATGAGCATTATTACCATGAACAGTTTACTCCCTGAAGAAAATCACGAAGGAATGATTTTTCTTTATAGCAACTGAATTTTGAATCAGAGTCCTAATATATAGTAGCAATGATGCTTCACATTGGGGGAGACTCTTTTACTCTGTAGCCAATTGTGAATGAATTTCAAAATATAAAAAGCATTGTGTTTATTTGGGTTTAGCAAAGAGTGGCTTGAGCTTAACAGCTAAAATTTCTACCCACATCAAGGCTTAGATTTTGAAGTTGCTAGTGAGTAATAATTTCAAAACCCAGCTCACTTTGGACTAACATGCTGTGTAACCAAGCCCTGGATCTGTTATAAATCCTGTTTCTCTTATGAAGAGAGAGGTAAAAAAAACGAAAGCATCTTAGAAATATAAACAAATGGGAGAGCTTAAGCAGTTTTCTGAAATGCAGAATGCCTTTTGGCACAGGGTATTTTATTGCTAGGTACAGCCGTAGCATCAGAAAGCATGAAACTGAAAAATCAACACTGAAATAAAATCTAATTCCTACCCAGTGTTTTTATATGTTCTTTTGTGTTTTGGACTTAAACAGTATGTGGTCATTTTTTAAGTGAGGGTTGGTTGGTTGGTGGTTTTCTTGAGATAATGTTTTCCTTTTGCAGTGAATGATGGAATTTGTATGTGCTTGTTTTCTAACATCTCTGAGCAAGTTAGTAATATTCTTGTGTGTGTTTTGACTAAGGCTGCTTCTTGTCATGAAGCCAAAAAGGAATAGCACCTATCAAAATAACCATATCTATCATGTTGCATCATTAAGAGCACAGGCTCATAAAATATGGCATTCTAATACAGGACACTTATGTAGATAAATTGATGTTGACCTTCTAACACTTTCAGTGGCCCATTCTTCTTTTTGGAAAACGAGTAGGTGCAATTTCTCTTTCAAGAAAGATTTATTGTCACATAGACAATAGGCAGGGAAAATGTGAACCCTTCTACTGCTATTTATTCTCTGGTCAGCTTCAATCCTTAGCCCACTCTATATTGGCTTCATTATACCTGTTTCTCTCAGATATTCATCATAGGATTTATTTTTTTTTCATTGCATTCATTCTGAAACTGTAATAAGAAGTTTATTTCACAGCCTTGATATTTTCAGATAGTTCAGATAGCTTAGAAGTTTTGACTGTGTACTATAGGAAAATTTCAGAAGCACAGTTAAGTTTACAGACTTTTTGGAAGGCAGGATCATTGTGTCTCTTTCTTCTCTTTTTGTTTTTTTGTTTGTTTCTTTTTAATATATAAAGCTGTGACACGAATACAGTGTAATTTCTATAACTGTATTGAGAGTGATGATGGCATTTAAATCAAGCTGGCCCGTAATGCTGAAGTTCAAATCTTATGTCAGTGCTGATATCAGGCCTCTTGGCATTACTTTCAGTATCTTAGGGTAAGTTAGGCAGTAGGCTGAGTTTTGATAATGCCCTAATTTAGTCTTTTTTGAACTAGTAGTGCTGGAAATGTCTATAGCTCCCATATCATTATTTCTATGGAATAAGTGGCTCTCCAAGTTCTGTTACATTTTGTTCCTTTTATTGACACTCTAATTACTGAAACTAGCATATAGTGAGAACCACAGTCTGCTGCTGCTCTCATCTGTAGTCAGGAAGATAATAAGGTACCTTTAAATACTTTTCTTTACTTTTCTTACAAGATGAAAGTGGATCAATAGAGAATACAGTGGCAAGCTGAGCTGGTTTTGTAATCATAATGGCTACCAACTGAATCAAGTAAAATTAATTCACAGCAATTGCTTGTATATTGTGCTTATTTTCAAGAATTCTGCTTCACAAAATGTCTCTTCACAGGAACATATTTTATCACAATGCATTTTGGGACATAAATGAGCTTCTTTTGTAATGCAAGTGACAGCTGAATGTCGTATTGAAACAGTCAATGATTACATGCAACTGGAGAACTTTGGTGATCCTACTGAGATCAATTACAAAGCTCTGGTCAGTTGTAGGTAAGCGAGGAAGTAGTTAATCAGACATGTACTGATAATAGGAGACCCCTATAACCAAGGGCATATGGGGGGCTTTGTCCCACTTGAATGTTTCTTCCATTGAAATGACTGTATTAACAATTGTAATTCTCTAAGCCTGTGTTCACTCACATCAATATCCAGTGTGTTTCCCTTCTCTTTTAATAACCTTGAAATTGATCTATTTTTTCTCTTTAATCTTAGATAGCTGACAAGGGGGTGGTCAGTGTTCCATTTTAGTTTCCTGCCTATTGGCTTTAGTTTCTGACAGTTTATTTAGACGCAGATTTCTGTGGATTTGTTTTAACTTTAGAGATCAGAAAATGAGTTGTATGTCAAATCGATACCAGTAATTAGCAGCAAGATTGAAGGGGATGGGAGGAAGATTCAAGCTGTAAGAGGCAAAGTACAGATTGTGATCCTAAAGTAAGAATCAGATGTACTTTTATGAAGCTACTAGCGCAAGTTGTTGAAGCCATTTCAGGCTTTGTTATCTTTGACACAGCCAGACGAATTTATTAACAGACTGCTTAGAGGTGCTGGATTAGCTGTGTACAGGTTATGGCAAATTTAGACTTTAAGAGAAAGCTACAGTCTGATCACCTGTTCATTCACTCCAAGATGTAGGCAATTATGTATGTATTTACTGTGTATTGAGAGTGTTTTCCTTCATAACCATAGGATCCCTAGGCCCACATACTGGAATTTATTTCTTCTTTTTTTTTTTTAATCTGAAACCTTTTGTTATTTTTGTCTTCTTCACCTACGCTGTGTTCAAGTTTCTCTGGCATCGAGCATAAGAGTTCTTGGGGGGAAAGAAAACCTTCTTAATAGTGTTCTCTTGAAGTGGATGTATTTTAAAACTTGCATGCTTTTAAGCTTGTAGTTTTTCTGTTGACTAAAATATTACAGGAGAGAGTCAGTGGGAGTTGTTTGCAGTAGCTGCATAGCTTGCTCAGTCACGGTCTCCTTGGCTTAAGTGACCATTGTGTCAGTGGGTTTGTTTTCTATGATGTTTGTTTTTTTGTTTGTTTTAACCCTGTTAAGTTAATAATTTGGACAATTTATTCTATGTTTTTTTCTAATGGGTGACTATAAAGCAGGCATGTCCAATGCATGGGTTGCATGCAGCCTGGCACAGCTCATATTGTGGTCCATCCCCTGCATCGTCATGGTGGCAGCTCTTCCCTGCTGAGTGGCCTGGCTGGGCCCTGGGCATGCAGCCATCACTCAGCAACAACCAAATGTCATAGTGCTATTAACTGTATCTGGGTTGAAACCAGGGCACAGAGTGCAGCACAGTACTACCTCAAGTAATGGCAAATAAGTTTATGGATTTTGATTAACTGGCTAAACACAGTCCCATGAGCAGCAAACAATGTGCAGCTGGGCTTTTTGTTGTGATAAAGGAATTGTCCGTTTTGTAGCTGCTATTTTGCTCTATCAAATGGTGTTAATGTATTCTTTGTATCTGTTGTAGTTTCTGTGGAAATAATTAGGAGGCATTACTTTCAGAGCAGCCTACATATAAGTGGTCCAAGACAATTTCTTTTCACCCTGTGGCCAGGGCAAGCCAAAAGGTTAGACACCCATGCCTTTAAGTATTCAATAATGTGTTGGCCGTGCTAGAGGAATGCTTCTTGGTTGAATTAGAACACAGCTATGTCTGATGCTGGGAATAAACATTAAGCCTTATAAACCGAGTCATGATCCAGGATGTGCCAATCTCATTCCAGTGACTGTTGGTCAAATTCTATTAATCAATTTGACTTTTAGACATGAAATACAAAGAAATGAAAGGCATGCTGTTTGGGTAATCCCACTTGGAGTCTTTTGGGTTTTAACCCTACTAGCACTGCTTGCCTTTTAGCTTTATGTGGTGAGTCCTTTCAGGTGGGAAGCTGAAAGGTAAATACAGTGATTTTGCTTGTTCTGATCCTTCATGTCACGCCGCACCTACTGCTTCTGTATTACCCTGCTGAAATGGTCAGCATGGATGATGATTGCATTGTGTTCAGTAGGGTCAAGTTGGTCTAAAATGGCACCTGGTGAGTATAAGCAAGTAAACTTAATATGGCTAATATTCTATTCCGAATAGTTCTGTTTCCTTAGGGAAACTAAAACTAAATAGTTTTGAACAGGGTTCTGATAGTACAACGTCATCCCTACACCGAGATAGTTCTGGGCGACCTTTTGATAAGAAAATCCTAAAGCAATCCTGAAACAACAAATCAGGGTATCCACTACTAATGAAGAAAACATGTTCAGGAAATAGACTTCACATGGGGACAGGTAGAGAAACCTGAACATTACAAAGAAGATGCGAAGAAGAAATGCTGACACCTGCAGAAAAAAGAATCCAGAGTATTTCCTAACTGATGGCTAGAGGAAGTGTAACTGCAGTGTATTTAGAGGTTCAGACTTGGCTCCTAGCATTTTAGGGTAATAGATCTGGAGCTTGCTGGAGTCTTACTGGGTATTGTCTCCTTTGTAGCTGCCTTTCATTTAAAGACTATATAATATAATGAGTTAAGTAGAGTCTAATTTGGCTCTCTTTTAGTTTGAGACAGATCTAACTTAAGTTCAAGCATAGCAGAGGGAATCCAGTAGCCCAGTAGAAGCTTAGTCAAATGACAGTTTGCATTATACACTAGGTACATTTCTGAAAATTACTTTATTATTACTTTCTTTTGAGATTAGGTTTCTGCAGTGTTCAGTGCTAAGCAAGTGCTATGCTCCTTCAGGTTTAAATGCTGATAGCAATGTAGGTTTTAATATCCATCCTTTATGTGCTGTAACTGCGGTACTGATAATTAATCCCCTGTTCAAACAGATACACCAATGAAAGTATGTTGTACAGAGACTCATTTCTAAAGGAAAGCATCCATTTTTTGCTGTCTGTATTTTGAGACAGGTCTGAAGAATTTATGAAATTTTAATGTTTCTCAGCATCTTTTTTCCATGTCTTCTGTACTTGAGCAGACTGAGCCATTTGACTGTTATGGATGTACTTCTGTATATGCTCTACAAGTGTTACTCTATTCTTTGAGGTTTTTTATTCCAGGAAAGTTTCTTCAGGACTTGTGTAAGACAGGATGACTAAAGTCTCACTTTCCTACACTGAGACATTTATGAATTTTTAACATTTCATCACAAAAAGATGAAGAGAACTGACTCATTTTAATGTTACACCTGTACCACAGATGGCTATGGCTGAGGAACAAAATTCTGCTTGCCCATAGGGCTACCTAACTTTACGGTAGCATACATATTTACAGTACAGTTTTTCACTGAGGACATGGATGACACTGAATTTGTGAGAGAGAACAGCTCTGAGATGTGTTCTGGTCAAATAATTTGAGTGCAGTGTATTTTGCAATGTGTTGTTTATCTATCTCATGGAGATAGCAGAGGTGTGTTAGTAATACAGGCCAACCTGCTCCAGTCTTCCAGTCTGCTCTTCAGTATTATCTCCAGTATTCTCTTCAGTACTGCTGAAGGAAGTGAGAACCTTCCTGCAGGTGTGAAAGCAGTGAGTCTTCAGCTCACTCCACTGCTGGCAGCTTGTTTGAGACAGCAAGAATGGTGCCAGCTAGTGCTGGTTGCTATTGGAGGAGTCCTGAGAAGCTCTTTAGGTCAGGCACCCTACAACAAAAATTAAGAAGCTGCTTTATTTCCCAGTAATAACTCTCAGTATATTTCCATTCAGGCAGAGGGGATAACATTCTATTAGTTACTCCTAAACAAACAAACAAAAAACAATTCCCTTTTTTTTAATGTAAAGCTCAAAGGGAAGATTATGTGAATGACCATCTGATGATGGAGGCACACACAATTTACGTTAAAGGTACGTGCTTGTGTACGTAAGACCTTTGACTCTAATCCTGCCCAATTGCTGCAGTCAGAATCACAGAGATTATTGTTGTGAGCTATTGCTCAGCAAAAACAAAACAGATCAACTGTAGTTTGTGGAATTAGATCAGCCCTGTCCCGAGGCACTGAGCACAAAATAGAAAGCTTCTGGCAGAAATACAGAGAAATATAGCCAGCTTGTCCTTAAATCTTAGTGAGAAAAGTGCATCTGTTGAGGCCATAAAATAAGTGACTTGTTTTAAAGGACAAAATAGCATCGATACATCGTTTTGGAGCTATGTTTTTTGTTCTACAGATTGCAGCCGTCAGGGATAGAGAGAGACTATTAATTGAGTCTATTCCCCTGCACTTGTAGACATAATCCCCTGATGCAAATACGTGGTTTATTAAGGTTACAATGTACTTGCTATGGGAATCAGACCTTTAATAACATCATCTCCAGAGCTCTGGATGAGTAATGCTTCTCTTTAAGACATGCCCTGTGATTGGATTGCACCAATACTGTAAACTAGTAAAAGGGCAGTGGATGTGAATGAAGAGCAGTAAGAAAGGCCACTCAAGTGAAACCATATGTGTTGAGGTTATCTGAAGGCACTGAGTACTCTTCTGAACAGATCACTGTTTGATGAGAGAACAGATATACTGACTTGAGACATGCTTAAATTCTTATGGCAGATTTTGAGTTTCAGTTTCCATTCCAGAGCACTGGAGCCTAGAGTAGATAAGAGTGCTGAGCTCCACAGCAAGTCTGAGAGGCAGGAAGGCATTGGTTTTTGGTTCAGGCAGAATCTTCCTCTAATACTTGAATAAAAGGCCAAAGGAATAGTTCTAGCACTCTAGACTGGAGCAGGGGCAAGAGATTTGAAAAGCCAAGTAGCTCTATTGTATTGGCTGTGGGACATAATTCAGCACAGGATTTTGCCAGGCTCTCTGTCTCGCTAACTTTGATGTGTGGCTCTTGCTGTACAGATCTAATTCTTGAAGCATTGTTGGAAATAGCCCTATTCTACAGATGTCTGTGACTGTATTCTTCCTCCTCTGCCTACTCCAGTCTTTTGCATCCGCTGAAAATCATACATACTAGAAGATGCAATGGTAGGAGCACTGGGATACATGAAGCAGTGGATTTAAGTCGCTGTATTTGTATGTTGCAGTGCACATTGGAGGCCTGAACACCAAAACTTACGTTTAATACGATAGTGTGTCTAACTTAAGTCACAAGAGTGAGTTTGTGATATGTGCTTCATGATGCTTTTATCAGAGAACCAAGAGATGTGGTTCTTTACAGTAAATTTAATTCATTCTCCCCTTGCCTGCTGCTTTCTCAGAGTTGCTGCGTTTTTTTCCTTTGTAAGAGCTGATGTCTTTGTAAAGGCTCATGACTCACAGCTGAGTCTGTTTACTGCCTGTTGCTTTACAAGCTCTGTGTAGCATAGAACAGTACAGAGAAGAAGCTCTGACACCATGGCTATGGCTCTTATTAGGATTTTAGCTGGAGTTTCTCAAAGTTGTACATCACTCATCGTTTCAGTTTGACTTGTCAGGGTCTATAACGCAGGGAAGGAAGCACTTACCTTCAGAAATCAGCTCTGGGTGAGGGTGTTAAAAGTTGTTCATTCAAAAATCAAGGTACTGAATTGTTCATGGTTTTTTAAAAAGCATTAGTCTTTGCCATAAAACCTCCTGCTAAGTGCTCATCTATGCATGTGTATATATATACACACATAGTGTTAGAAAACTGGGATCTGAAATGGTACCACTTTCAATCTTTGATGTTAACCATTTTGTAAGCTAGTTGCATTCATTTTCCCCTTCCTAAAATGAATGTGAGAGGAAACATCAAATTCATCATGGATATAAAGGCTGCCTGTAGTGAGGTAGCTCATTAAGATTCCTTCTTGCAAGATCTGAGTTTCTTTAAGAATTTTCATCTCTATAGTGTTGTTGTTTTTTTCCTTAGTTGGAGAGTGTGTAGTATTCTGCAACAGTGAAATGCTTACTGGGCTATTTATCATCCTTTGCCTTGAGCAAGTGCATACAATTATTTTTGTGCTAGTGTTAACACTGAAAACTTTTATTGTCCTGGTATCTCTTGGCTTTTAGAACCTGTGCAGTGGAAGATGCACAATTATAGAATTGCCTCTGAAAATCCATCCTTGGAAGTTACATCCCTCTACACAGAGTAAACTGTTTATGTTTCCATCACTGTTCTCTGGATTATAGCACCATCTACAAGATGCTTTCAAGCTGCAGATGCGAGCTGATGATTTTTGCATGGTTTGTGTACCTTTGTCTGTGACAAAGCGCTAATTGTCCTCTCTTCCCATGCTCAGGGAAGCATCGTTGACTTCAACCGTAGGAATCTGCTGCTGTTTAGGAAACTATGGCTCCTATACAGTTTGTAAGACATTTACCATTAAGAATGCACTTTATAGCTATCAGAATAACAGACTGCTCTTGCCACTGCTGTAACACTAGAAAACCAAGCCAAGAAGGGAGCTTGGACAATGCAATTTGCAGTCAGGAAGCCTTGGTGTTGTTCAGTATCAGAAAAGAGATGTTGCCGTCTGTTTTGAAGCAGTGAGTGCTGCTGCAGACCCAAAGACCCTCATCAGACTTCCCATGTGGCCATGGCCTGGTCTCATGGATGCTATTTATATGAGCAGCTGCCAACTGCTTCGCAGCTTAAAGAATTGCTGCCTTGCAGTCAGAAATACCACTTCTTTTACTGAGGTGATGAACTGTGCTGGTTAGTCTCTTCTGACTTGGAGTAGAATGGCATGCACAGGCTGGCTTGTGCTGACCTATTTTTGCTCTGCGCTAAAATGGGCTGGGATTGCTTAAAGAACATTCCCACTATCAATTATTCCTCTATTCATTATAACCAATAGAGAGATCACTTTCTTCCCTTGGAGAGACACAGAGAGAAGCTTATTGGCTGCTTTGATTTGGCAATTGGAGCCAAATATGGCAGGACTAGGTCTCTAGATTTAGTGTTATATTGACCAAGGAAACAGCTCCTTTTCGGATAACTGCTTTAATACTGACCCATGTTTGTTTAGATTGGGGAAAGTTTTTCCACATCCACCCCAGTTCCATGGGACACAACCTTTAAGTTCAGAGTCTTCTCTCTAGTCTTTGTGTTCAAATTATCAAGGAGTGCATTTAATACCCCTGTGCCATCAGCAGTACATCTGCTCAGTTATTCCTAATTTCCATGCTTTAACTCCTGTACCTTGAATGGGTGGCATTGTACTTACGTTGCAAAGTTGCTTTTGTTCACTGGCTAGTAACGCATTTTAACTGTGAAGGAAGGTTGGGTAAGGGCTAAGTAAAACAGCATCATTATGAGAGACTGTGTTTACTTTTGATGCATACTATTGTTTTGTAGCTATCATGAGCCAGGAGTTTCCAGCAGTTAAAATTGCCAGGGTGGAGTGAGCTAATTCATACTCTCAGCTTAGCTCTACTGGTTTGTTTATATTCTACCAGCCTGGGGACTGTGCTGTTCTAGCTTCATAGCGCTGCAAGTTAGTATTCATGATTTCAGAAACCCTACATGCTGAACTTTTCAGCTGTTGTTTTTTAAATGCAGTGGGTTAAACTTTTGCTCTAGGTTTTTAAGGAACCTACAGGGCCTTGGACTTGTTGCTTTAGGAATCGTTAGGCTAGATCAAGTCATAGGAAGGCATTATGCTCATCTGGATAGAGCCAGTTTGCAGGTTTTGCATCTAAAACCACTACAGTTTACAGCAGCTGTGACTCATAGTCCTTACATTGCGCTTGGTAAGCAATAATAGGTAAGAGAGATGTGCTGGCTTTAGATTAATTCAATTTTTTGTACACAACATACTTTTTCTGTTCACATGATACATTACACACATAATTCGTTTTATTTTTCACCTTCTTCCTTATTCACTGCCTCAGTCCCAGCTTTCCGCTATAGGCTGGCTTAAGTGTTAGAAGGGTAGAATAGCCATAACTGGTGGAGTAACTGTTACTTGATTGGAAGAGATGACTTTTGTGGGCCCCAAAGCTCTGGGTTTTGTATGCTCAGTGCAATTGCTGGCTGAAGATGCAAATGAATAAGTTGCTGATAGTGACAGCAGTTACTTGGTAGATCATCCTCTTTCTGCAGCAGTTCCTCCCTGACCTAGTTTCTTAGTCTGTATTCTGTCACCCACCAAAACACACTGGGAGAAAGAGTTGTTTTTTTTAGCCTGTTTCTTAACTACGCAACATGCTTCTCCAGTGGGGTTAGGTGAGGTAATTTTCTAGACTGAAGATTTCTTAGCTGTTTTGGAATTTATTACAAGACTGAAGTTTGTGTTCCTTTTAGTGGTTGTGTGGAAAATAAGTGTGAAAATATACCTAGAAAAGCTTTGGCAAAATTCAAAATATTTATATTTCCTATCAAGAGGACACATGATCTTTCAGCAGAAAAGGATCCATTACATTCCCAAGTTCCCATTCCCTACTATTAGCATTAGGTGCCTGGTCAAAATGAGTTATTTATTAGTTTATTTGCCTACGAGTAGTCCTATTTATCACACAGTTGTGAGTTTTCTGACAGAATTGCTAACTGCTGCTGGTAGAGTTTGAAAAGCACGTTGTCCATCTGCCCTTCTGCTGACTCCTGTTTCTCCTTTGCTCGCCTCATTTTATTTTTTTTTACTTGCCATATGTTTTGCAAGAGGATGGGATTCACTATTTGAAAACTCTTCTTCTCCTGCTGTGTCTTCCCTGACTTAAGTCATAATCAACTCATGGAATCACAGATGGCTTCTTTGGAGGTGTTTATGTCAAGGAATATGATTTCAGGTGGGGACAGTAAGAACTAGGAGGAGAAGAAATGTAATTGTACAGTTCCATACTAGCTACTGTGGTAATAAACCCGAAAAACTACACCTCTTAGTCCTAGCAGAGAGACAGAATTATTTCCAAACTGAGAATAGCTGACAAGTTTTGCCTATTCTATCAGCAGCTCCTCAAGATTTATTTTTTTTTAACAACTGTTTACTAGGCTGATTCCATTCAAGAAGCCAAGCAAGAGGCAGAAAAGAATTCTTGGTTTTAAGTACACGTAAGCAAAAATCCAAACAAACAAAAGAACTAAAACAACAACAAGAAAAAAGCCTTTACACAGCTCGTCTAAGGTCTTTGATTGTTCACTTCCTTGCAGAAAGAAAAGTAGACTGAAAACCAGAGTGTTTCGACTCTGCAGGCCAGATATAGGCAGTGTGGGATATAGGCAAAATCTGAGAATCACTCACACATTTGTAGTTCTTTGTGCACACGAAATCTACCGTCCAATTGGATACCATAATGCCATCAGGTTTTCTCTTATGGTGGCAGCTGACTCAAATGGCTGGTAAATGCTAGCTTTGCAGATGACTTCTTAAACACAGAAATACTGCTCTTTTTGCATGTAATTATCCTCATATGTAGCACGTTTCTTCCTCCCAGGACTCAGTTCAGTCAGAAGTGGTGATAAAACCTGAGGGCTGACAGCGTGAAATAGTAGCATTGTGAAAGGTAAACATGGAGACTTACCACATGGCTGCTGAAGCACATTGCAATAGGGAGATGAGTAAAGGGTAGTGTCGATTCAAGATTAAGCACTGCAACAAAGGGGAAAGGAAAATATCTGTGCTTGATAATGAATCAGTACTTAATAGGTCTGTTTTGCCTAACTTTGAGCGAGCTATCTCTCAATCAAGTTGTTGCATTAAATTTTCAAACTGCTCAAACAATGCAAAAAATAAAGGCAGTTTTGATTATTAGTTTCTTAGATATTTTTATCTAATGAGTGGAAATGCTGTGAATTTCCCGAGGCTGGGGTAGTCAAGGATTCTAATTGATAATGTATAAAGGGCTTATTAAGGTCGTTGTGTTTCTGTCTTCCAGTTGTTTCTTGTGCTTAGTAGGTCCCAGATGTTAAAACTTGAGTATCTGTTTGCAAGCTACCATGCTTCATAGTGAGATTAGCATCTCCTTTGCTTCTTGCTTTTTCCTTTTCTTTTCAGGGCTAGAGAATATGTAATATTGATTATCAGATCTGACACATACTGGCTGTGTTAGCTGTGGTATTAGGTGTTCTTACTGTTTACAAATATATCATGTTTTAACTTGTACGGTCACTAATGCTTGTGCTCTCTACAGAGCTAATTATCTCAAGTGCAAATTCACTCCTTTGCAGCTCTGTTTGTAATTTCACATGTAACCAGTGATACACTTCCTTCAGTCACAAAATCTGTGCTCAGCTGATGTTTTATTCTGGCCCTGCTCATGCTTCGGAGCAATTTGCAGCTTGCAGCCATGCCACACATGAACCACACTAGAATTATCTACTTCTTTTACCTGGTGGCGAACCTGACAGATGTGCCTGAACTCCACTAGATCCTTCCCATTTGCCTGATTTATTTGAGGTATTCTGATCCAATATGAAATGTGGATTAGAAGTATGAAAAGCAAGGCCATCCTCTTGTTTCTGCAGATGAGTGCTATTTTGGCCTTATGGGAGTGAGAAGACAGTGTAATTCTCATTATCTGGCCTGCTGAGTATTTGAATACTTTTATGGGGTGGACTAACAAATGCAAATAAATTAAGCGTGTATGTCAGCCCGTAGCAAAGCAGAGTTGCAGGACACAGCAAATCTGGGTACAACATAAACAAAGGAAGTAGCTTAATGGATGTGAAAAACCTAATTTATTTTTCCAGTACTCCCTGGTGTAAGTTTCAAGTGGTTTGTATTGATGCTCTCCTCCTTTGTGGTCACTGTCATTTTGCAATCTGTGTGTTCCAATCAATACGGAGTTATTTTATGTTTTGAGTATCACTGAATCTACCATTAGTTTTTAACCTGTGAAGGAGAATAAAAGTGAATTGTAAGTGCAAACCAAAAGGAAGAGAAGAGATATGACTGCAAATGAAAACAGAGAGGTAAATAGCTCCTTCCCTATAAACTGAAAGTTCATGATCTAATTCAGTGATTCAGTTTCTTACAGATACTGGGATTAAATATTCTGCCCAGTGACTGGCAACATAGAAAAGAGTGCTGCCACTTCCTCTGGAAATATTGGCTGGTAACTCCATTAATAATGATAGTTCAGACCTGTGCAGTGTCTTCCTAATTTTACATTATGAAGCTGTTTATCATGCAGACCATTTATTTCCTGATGAAGCAAGGATTGGTAGGACAAGTGATTGTACATATGCTGCATATCCAGAGCTTAAAAATATCTCTGTGATGCTGGAAAAAGGCAGGGATGGTGCACGTGAGGAAGGGGAGAGAGTGTTAATTGCATTCACATTCATCACTTCAGGAGCGTGAGTTGCTGATAAAGTGCTGATAGCTGAGATAACAAGCTGCATCCCCATGTAACATCCTGTTCTTACTTGTTGCCTTGTTTCTTGAAGCACTTCCACAGCCTGTCCCTGAAGCAGGGTTTCTTTGTTGATTTGATGCTAGTTTTTGTGAGACAGTGGGTAAATATAGCATTAAACCTAGTTCCTTCATTTTGCTGGGATATCAAGGTTTTGACAAGGGCTGCAGCATCAGTAGCAGGCTCATATCTCTATTGCTTGGAATGGTGTCTGGTTCCAGAATCTCTTTGAACTGCTTATAAGACTTGTTTCAAAGACAAATTACAGTCTTTGGATATCTCTTTGTTAAATATATGGTGTGTGGCTCTTGCTGCTGTTTATTAATTTGGATTGAGCCCTATTGTTTACTTAGTGGAGGCAGCAGTGTGAGGAAGTCTTTCTGCAGGAATGGCTAAGTAATGCACTCTAATGCCATTCTTAGAGTGGGGAGGGACTTCTGACTAGTTCCCCTAAGAGAAGAAATAATACTCTAAGCTTGAAATTATGTTGGCATATTTAGTCCTCGTCTTAAACCTATATTGGCATCTGGCATTTATTGCTCCGGCTCTTCCTTTGAGGAGTGCTTTCAGTTAAAAAGATCCAGCGTAGTGCAAAACTTCAGGCTGGAACTTCAACCTTTTTTGTTTTTCTTCCTTTCTTTTTTTTCAGTAATGCCTGCTACGTTAAGAAGCATTATGTTGTATCAGTCTGAAATGAGCTTTTCACTGCATGGATTACAGGGAGCTAAGGAGTGAACATGTTGTCTAATTCAGCCCTGCTGAATATTCTTTATGGTAGTCTTCAGGTTCTTAATTATGTTACATTAAGGGTATTTTTTGTTGTTGTTATTTAAAATAATTATGCTTTCATGTACAGTGTGGCAATAGAACAGATAATGAAAAAAAGCACAGTCTTTTTCTCATGCTTAGCTCTCTCTTTTATGGTGTATTTGTATGCCTGTCTGTACAAGCTTAATAATGCTTTAACCTAGGGGTTTTTTTTGGGTTTTTTTTTGCATTTGCTGAAGTAAGACTGCTAGAGGCTCATGACTGTAACCTCCATATTAAATCACAGGGAGAGGGGAACACACCTTGAAAATACTGTTGGAGATAGTCAAATACTAGATGATCTGCACATATACAGACCAAGCCTGTTTAGCTCTTTCCAGTGTGTGTGACTATTTTGGCAATAATAAGCCTGCAAAATAATCACTGATTGCTTGAGATATCTGCTCAGATTAGAATAATAGATTAGTGTAATTTTCATAATGCTGTGTTTTCACAGCATAACTGACCTGTAAGCTGAGTGTCGCTGGAGGATGGGGCATGGAATATGAGTTCAATTCTAAGTTCTTTAGTAAGACGTGGGGGTTTTTTTTGTACTTCAGAATCAAGGTCTGGTTCTGAAATTGAGGAATAGGGTGCTGGAGGACTCTGAAGAAAGTAAAAATGTATCACCTTAATATCTGTCAGATCTGCTTTTGTGAGAAATGATCAATGCGTGTGTTTTGAGTTCTGCAGCATGGAACAAGTGTCTTCTGGAGAGCAAGGAGTGTTCTCCTTGGTTCTCAGCATGATCAAGGAGTCTGTAACAGTGAGGCCCATGGCTGGAGGACTGCCTGGAGAACCGTTTGTACTGTAATGAACTGTGGGGAGCCACATCGATTGCAGTGAAGGAGTATAGCTTAATTTTTGAGGTCTGAGTTTGCAGCTAAATAAAAAAGCATTTCCTTGCTTATAAACAAGACAAACCTGATCAGTAGGATGGTGAGACAGTAAATGTGTAATCTCACAGTGTTTTTCTGAGTTCTGATAAGAACACGGCTTTGTCTTCAATTTTAAGATTTATTAATCTTTGAGGGATGCTGCAAAAGTTGAGAGAGTAAGACAATAATAAATGTTACCAAAGCTATCAGATGAGGCAGCTGTACACAAGATTGCATAAACAAGAACAGAATATTACCTCCAACTGTATCAAAGCTATTTTACTTAAGTAGAAGAATTTATTCAAGTACACTCTTGTATAGTTTTGCCAGATCAGTTTTGACACAGAGCTAATGCGACATGCTGTTGAAAAACCGTTGCCAACAGAATGCAGTTCATTCTGCGCTTCGTTTTCCTACCACACAATGGTTGATTTTGTATCCTAGGTGAGTAATAACACACTAAAAACTCTAAAATTAACAAAATAGCTCCTAAGAATACAATACTTCTCCCTCTTATTATTGAAATATACCAAGAAGTTGCTTTTCATGTGAACACATATCCATGTAGCTTTTTGCCTCTATTGCCAAATGCAGACAGTGATGATGAAAACTTGGCTGAAGAGCCCATATGTAGGTTGAATATTTTGCTGATTTAAAGAAGTTTTCCAGTGAGTACCAAGTATACCACATATTTCTTAACTTTCTGTTGATTTCATGGGGCCTTTGTCATGTCAAAGTGTAACTGAAAAGGTATATCTATGAAATAAGAAATTTGGAACGTTTTGGAAGGACAGAGATTTTCAGTAACTGTTGCCTCCCTTTCTCTCATCATCATCAAAGAGCCATAATGTAGAAAAAGCAACTTGGTGCTGCATTTCAATGTACATCAAGCAGCTTCTGGATAATAGCTCTTCAAACTTCAGATGTGCGAGAGATAGCCAGGATACTATCCAGAATGCTTGTACAGATCTAGTTTCTCAGGAGGTTAATTCAATAAGTGCCTTAGAGCTTTGGGTTTGTTTGTTTGTTTTAGTAAGTTCAGGATAATTGCTTATCAGGTTTTCAAATGTCTAATAATGGGAAAACTAGGTAAATTTGCTTTTTTTTCCAATCCCTCTGTCTCATCTTTGGGGAAGGAAATAAATCTTTGTTCCTTCAGTGTTTCTCAAAACACTAAGGCAGGATTTTTACCTGCAGACTCTCTGAGGTACATAGGAACTGTTAAATTTATTTAACAAGATTGTTTGGTGACGGTCATTTTCTCAGCTCCTGGGAAAAGGCTGAAACTAAGAACAGATTGGGCAGATGTTATAAAGTACTTGGTGCAGATATTTGCAATTCTGAGACCCAAAGCACTGACAAAAGTCTTAAAAGAGTTGAGTTGGCCAGAAGCAAGTGTTTTACGTTGCCAAATCCCATGTAAGATGACTAGCGTTCATCACTGTGCAATCGCTTTCTCAGGTAAGGGGACCTTAGATTTCAAAAGTGTTGTCTGTAACTGAGTCCTATTGGATTTGCAGAGCAATGAGAACAGAGAGTTTTTGTTGGTTTTGGTTTTTGTTTTTCTTTCCCTGCTGTCATTTGTTCCTCAACTCTGTCTTTTGTTCCTTAACCTCCTCCCAGTGCAAACAGAGTCAA
This sequence comes from Coturnix japonica, assembly GCF_054131305.1. Taxonomy (NCBI): domain Eukaryota; kingdom Metazoa; phylum Chordata; class Aves; order Galliformes; family Phasianidae; genus Coturnix; species Coturnix japonica. The sequence continues at coordinate 6,211,894 of NC_140670.1, forward strand.
AGAAACCCCTTGTTCTTATGCGGATATGAACAGTAGTGTTGAAATCAATTTAACGTGTGTGTGTGGGACTTCTGTCCCACTTCCATTGCTTTTTGCCCCAAACAAGGATAAAAGAAAGGTCAGAAATTAAACTTTTCTGTTGTGTGCGCTGATGATATAGCTCTTGCACTCACTGAGTAGTTAATTAAGACCTTTGGAAATTACGCTATTCTCACTAATAAACTGTTTAATTTAAGTAATAATATTTTAGAATATGTAATATTCGATATATAGAAAATACTTATAAAACATAATAAAAACCCCAAGTTTGTTGGATGTAAATGCTCTGTGTGGTGATACAGTGTGTTCAATACTTGACATTTTACAGTTTGCTTGGGGAAGTAAGTGGATTAAAATGTTAAGTTGTTACAATGGGTTTCCATGATGAAAAATTCAAAAGGTCTTGTACTCACATTTTCAGGTCAGGAGAGAGCTTGACTTTTACAAGTCAAAATAAAAGGGATTTCTGCATAATGCATGAATGGTGTATAACGTCAATTTTGACTTTCTTGGAACAGTGTTTCAGTCTGTCCTCACCTCACCACTCCTTATTGGAAGGAATGGGAGAGAAGGGAATAGGCACAGTGTGTTGGTTGAAGGATTAGTGAAATAGTGCAGAGGCTTTCACTTCCATAGCAGATCATCAGCTTGAATCCAGCAGTACTCATTGCCATCAACCAATATTAGTGGTCTTCTGCTAATTATTAGTCCTCTTTATCAAGTTCATGACAACACAGCACTGAACTTCAACCTGAGCCTGAGACACAATGAAGAATGGCATTCACTGTTACAAAACCTGTTGATCTGAGGTTCTAGTGGGCTTGTGATATAGTCTGAAGGGAAATGGCTTCTTGGATCATGGAATTCTAGAGGCTATTAAGTTTCAGTGAGTGTATAATACAATCTCTGCAATAAACCAAGGCTCTACTACAGAACAGGTCTTTGCCTCCTCTTATGCTGTTGGAAGTCTGCTTTTGGATTTTGCAATTGCCTTTGTTTTTCCAGAATACCCTGGGTCAATTTTCCCATTATAGGTGTAGGAGCATCCTGAGGGGATTTTTTTTTTTTGAGCATGACAAGTAAGGTTGCAGCATGGCAGACTTGGAATGCATGCACACATGCCCAGCAGTTAGCCATGTTATGTTTGGACAGAGAGTCTGTAGCAAATGCTGTGGTTGGTGATAGATCTTGAACAAGCTATTGGTCTTGCGTACATTGATCTATATGTGGTTTCAAATCCTGTGGTAGCCTTTTGCTTTATGAAAGTGTGTTTTTAACAAAGAAAGATGTAAAATAAAGTCTTGGCAATAGATTTGACTGAATAATTAGTTCTGAGTTGTTTGACCTTTGTTTAAATTTAAACTTAAAATCTGGCTATGTGGCAAAAAAAAAATAAAAAAAAAATCCCAAATCAAGCAAAAGCCCTCTTAAAAAAATAGGGACTAAACAAGAAACCATTTGATGGATCTTTAATTTTATTTTTCTGCTTTAAGGGCTAATGTGTCAATCATCATTCCAACTCTGTTTAAAAGAAATTTGGTTCTAAATAATAGCTGTAAAATAGCTTTTTGTGTTCCAAGGACTGGGGATCATGCATGAAATTTTTCAAATTAATGACAAGATTTGGATTGAGTTTGTACTCTTAGAACAAAACTGCCTTGTTAAAAACCACTGTGTTTAGACAGCTCACAGCAAAAAGAGATTGAATCACTGGATTGGGGTTTTATTTAGCTTGACTGATGAGAAAACTATGCTGCAGTATTCGTTGTTTATCAAATATCTGAGGGAAGGGAGCCTTAATATTGTCTAGTTCAAACCCCCTGCTATAGGCAGTGACACCTCCCACTGGACCAGATTGCTCACAGCCTCATCCAGCCTGGGCTTGAGTGCTTCCAGGGAGCAATCAACGTGTTAGAGTGATAAGTTAGTTTAAAAACAAACAAAAACAACCTTGTAGAAAGGCCACAAAGCTTAGGTACATAATTCAGACACTCTGTCTTCTCCTTCCTACCTATATTGCAAAAGAAATAAAATGCTTTGTTTCAAATTTTACTTTGCTTCTCCCTCTATAGCACAACCAGAATAGAATGCTGCATCAACAAGAGTCTTGAACATGCAAATATCATCTGTATATGCAATGGTTGCACTGATGCTAATCAACAGGAATAAACTAAATTCTACTGTATGTTGTTTTAAAATGAGAAAACTGTCATTTGCTTGGAAAGTAATCAGCGTTGCCTGATAGGTAATAGATGATAATTGCATTCTCACATAACTCACAAACTCTGCGCAGAAATGTTTGCTCCAGGTGGCTGAGATCGCGATGCCGCATTGAGTATTCTCTTGGTATTTTGGCCCACGTGATCAACAACCTATTGTCAATCTCAGTCTTTTGCAGGCTAAGAGAATACTTAAAGTTACTATGAATTTCATATCTTTGGAGAAAGGGTGGAGTCTCACAAGAATGGGTACTTCCTAAATCATGGACCAAAACCTTTTAGTTTAAAGAAAGTCTGTAACCTCAAGTTACTGAAGTGGGGCAGAGTGAAGTGGTTGAACTGAGCTGTGGAGTTAGGATATGTGATTGGCAGGTCTGGTGAAACAGAGGAAATTAAAAGACCTTGTGGAGAGCTGCATCTTGGGAAGTTATGCAGCCTGTGAGCACCCCAGGAAAACTAGATTGGGGTGTGGGAGAACTGCATTTCCTCTATTAAGGCAGACCATGTCAGGGAGCTAGGGTTAAATCTGCCAAAATGGACTCTGTCCCATAAACAGGAAGGACATTGTTTTGGGGATGTGTCTGTTTAGCATATCTGCAGTGTACTAGAGCACAACTCCTTAAAGTGAAAGAAACAAACAGGTTCTTGGAGGGTATATAACACAGAGCTTTATCTTTGTTCTACCAGTACAGAGAGCAAGTGGTTTATGACTGGTTAAGTGGGGCTTTCTATTACCATCTGTTGAATTTTGCAGTGTCTCTTCCCTCCTGCTCTAGTATTTGCAGATTTCAGTAGCAGAATCATTGCTTGAAAACTCAATTATCTTTTTGCATTTACAGTTAGGAAAGGACATTCAATTTTGGTTACTCGATTATTGTGACTAAAACTCCTAAGCGAAGTCAGTGTCTGAAGTGACAGGCTAAATGCTGTAGTTACACTATGTGGTATAAACTTTTTTCATCAGAGCTGGAGTTTTTTGTTGTGAAAATATGTTGTTATCATAATGACAGCATAAATAAGTTGCATGAAAGGGATCCTATTGGGTATGTACTAGTGTTGATGTGCTGTTTCTACTTCCCTCTGTTTCCTGGAGCAGGAGACAACCTTTGAGTGTTCAGGTTGCCATTACCTGATTGTGGGGGAATTTAGTTATTTAGGTTTGTAGTTCTTAATTTTCTGTGTGTTAAGCTTTAGTTTTGCATTGTAGCACAACAGTCTTGTTTTATGTCTTCTGGAGAAGACAAACTTTTAGCAGTAATTTGTGTGTACTGATTTCTGTTGAATCGGTGCTGATATCACACCAATTTCTTGCTTGTTGCTTATTAATGGAGGTGTGCCCAGGGCAGGGTTGGGCTTCTCAAAGACAACCACTTTTCCTCTGTCATATGTTAATTTAAAGAGGTATGTGTAAGTATTAGGTGGAAAGGAGAGTTTCTGAGCTGCTTCCCAACACTCTCAGTCAAAATGATTTCCTATCCTTTTAGAATGCATTCTTTTTCAGGATCATTGTCTCTTATGGATATGTGTTCACAGCTTGGCAAGGAGCTTGGTGGAATGTTTCTCCAGGTTGTTTTCTTTGGGTCTATTCATTTTTGAGGGCTGGGTTTGATTTGGAGAGCAGATAGGGAAACTGATCAATGGACATTGACTTTTTAACTTGTGTACTAATGTACTTTCATGAAGTACAAGGAAGACTGAATGGAGAGCACAGAGACTTTCTTTGTTCATAGTTTATGGAATGATTTGGGAGAAAAATAATAGAGCTGCTGTTGCCAGCAGCAGTTATGCTCAGGAATCTCAGCATGAGAAGGTGGCTGTACAAATACACACACCTTAAGGTGGCTTTTGTTTTGGTTTCCGTCTGAGCTTAAATGCTGACTCCTTAGTTCAGTGCCCTGAAGCCATGGTGAAGAGCTATTCTGCTCTTGGCTTACAGGATTTATCATAGAGCTGAAGACTGAGCTAAATGCCATGTTAAGCTGTATGTGAAGCAATAGATCAATACTTGAAATTCGCACATCTTACGGCAGTTTTGAAACTGATCTGCATGTGAGCATGATTGAGAATTGCACTGGGAGTGGCTTAGGAATGCATCTGTTTAAAATTGAAGGGAAAATGTATTTATACAACACCGTGCTACACTTTAAGGTGGGTGTTACAAATGAATGCTTCAGAAGGTATTTAAGTAGTTTCTTTTATTTTTTATCCCTAAGAGCAATAATAAAATCTCATTTCTATGATGTAGAGCTTTCAGAGTGCTTTCCCTTAGGACTGATAGTGGTGGTAGCCTTTGTGGTTTGGCTAATGCTTGGTTACTTTACCTTCCCATCTTTAGGGAGGATTTTTGAAAACTATTATTTTTATCTCATCTTGAGAAATGTCTATTTAATAGAACAGACAAGTGGGAATCCCATTTTTGTGGTGCAGTATTCATTTAAAGGCTGAGTGTACAGCAGTAAGCATCACCAACAGATTGGTAGTTGTATATCACTCCTTTTGTAAAGCTTAGTGGCTTTGACTTTCTGCTGTGGACCACGTAGGGGTCTGAAAGTATGAAATAATACCAGGGCACTTAATTACCCATTTTATTCCAGTGTTCTTAGAAGCAAAGGCTGTTGGCAGTTCTGAGAAGATGCTTTGCCCATGAACTGGGATTGTAAAGAGTAAAAGGAGAGGAATGTGTGTCTGTTGATAAAAGACTTAAAGGTCCCAAGTCAGGGACAGCACTCAGCTGCAGTCCAGGTTATTTTGTTCAGTCTGTGCTTTGGAGGTTTTCAGCCAAGAGAGCAAGCTCCTTTTCCACTTTCAGGGATTTGGAGATCTTCAGCATTGGACCCTTAGGCTCTTTTAGTGCCATCTGAAGTTATTTATTGTCAGGTAGGAGGCAGCACAATAGTTGTTCCTAAATGTGCCTTTGCTCTTGAAGTTGAGCAGCTAGAAAACATTTGGTAGGAAACTTTTTGTTCTCAAACATTTTACTCAAAGAAAGCTATGGCTTAACTTCTCACTCATTTAGGTTTTAATTTCTGTGATGTAGTGTTTATTGTCTATAGATCTCTTTCCTTCTTTTTTTTTTTTTTTTTTTTTTTTTTTTTTTTTTTTAAATTAGTGGAGTAATGGGCTGAAAATTGGCTTTGGCATAACAAAAAAATGAAGATGACCCATAATTTCCTAAAACAGTGTGGGTGTCTTTAATTCAGAATGGTTTCAGCTGCACCTGTTGTTTGGACCTATTTAACAGTCTGATTTGTTCACGTCTGAGCAGGGAGCTGCGTTGAAACTGGCCTAAATGAAGTTAACTGGAAAGAAGAGGCCTGTTGTCAGCATAAAAGAGGCTGCAGAGGTGAATCAGCAGAACCTTAAAGCAAAACCTTGACTTTTTGAGAAGTGCAAGCAGCAAACTGTGAAGTTCATTAGTGAAATGCTGGTAGTGAGCAGGTGGGAGAGCAAGTTGTGTAGAGTGCTGTTTTCTTTAAGAAAACCCAAACTTGTGAAGTAAGCAGGTTACTTTTTCATCACTTGCTGTGTGGAGGGGAGTGTTGTCTGCTACTCAAATCTGAATTGGCTCATTCTATCTGGTGCACTTAAAAAGAAATAAAAATAAAAGATCCTTGTGTGAACTTCTTGGTAGCCAACACCAGCCATTTTGTTGTTCTCGTTTTGTATGCTGCTAGTCAGTTATTTTGTCTTTTCAGGAGCAAAATCTGTAGCCAGTCATGTGGTTATAGGTATTTTCAAGGAGGAATATAGAGAAACAAGTGTAGCATACTTGTAGAATATTTTACTCATCTTTCTGGCTGGCTTTATCTTAGCATCTTTTGAATCCTAAACACTGCCAGCAAGATTCCTATAGCTTTGAAGGAAATCATATTATTAGAGAAGTGTCTTAATTCATTCTACTCGGTGTGAAAGTAATAATGTAGTCAGACTCTAATGAGTAATGATATGAATTAACCACATAGAATTCATATAGATGTTTCTTTGGAAAGTACTTGTCTTCATTTTACAAAAAGCAATAATGAATATATAACAGGGGTCTGCTGGAGCAGGCTCTGCATTTTACCTCTCATTGCAGAAATGTTTCTCCATTCTGTTTCGGTGGAGTCCTAAAGGATTTATTTTTTTAGTGGCGTCACGTGCATTAACGTGACCACAGAAGATGTCAAAGTTGACTTTATGTTATTGTGGATCCAAGGATTCTTCATGCCTTTCAAATTGGTTGAGGTGGCATTTGTAGGGACTTGAAGTAAAATCAGTTGCTTTGGAAAAAGACAAAGTATCCTAATCAGACAGAGATAAAGATCTGTCATGTGTTTGTCAGCCTGTAGGCTGATTTTTTTATTTTTTTTTTTAAAGCACAACGTGACACAATATTCAACTAAGAAATGCTGTAGTTCTCTGTAGACTCCAGCTATTCTGTTGGCAATAGCTTATGGTTTCTTGGATCCAGGGCATAGCTTGAGCTAGCTAGTGCAAGCTTCTATGTTTTATCATGTACCTTGGGCTTTGTTAGTCAATCTTCTGTATGTTAGAGACAAAATCTGTTTATTTTTAGAGTGTAAGGTGAACAAAGCTTCCTGTAAGTTCTGTCCAAGAGCAGAGGTGCTCAGAAACTTGTCATGAGGAAACCTTTCTCAAGAAATTTGGGTAGAAGGACTGTTTTCCTTCTGCCAGCACAGTCCTGCTATGAGATTATCTCTAAGGCAGAAAGGAAGCTTTCTTGCCCCCATTAATAGGACTTCATAAAAAAAAAACCAAGTTATTTCTCAAGTAAAATGAGCATTTTTAATAGCACCCCCTGGTGACTTCTGTGGAAATATTTCCTCATTTAATTATAATACTAAAAATCTGCCTCTTCAGGATGAGTAGCATAGCTAATTCCTAGTGATTTCCGTTTATCTGTATTTATCTTGCTTGTGTATGAAAGGTCATTGATTATTGTTTATTTGGGTAAGCTGATAATAAATTCTTGCTAGTCTGAAACTTTCCACAAGGTCTCTTGCTGTAGACTTACACAGCAATTAAAATCAGTAGGTAGCTAAATGCAGTTAATTCAAGATAACTACATAATCATTTGGCGAGGAAGAAAGAACATGAACCTACTCACAAAAGACAGAGCTAACTGGTCATCTGTAATTTAAAGCTGGCTACTTCTCTTAAGAGGTGGACTAACTGGTGATTTACTAACTTGAGAGGCTTGGGATTTTTTTAATGCTTTCTCCTTCGACTGCTGTGACTTTACTTGTGGATTAAACTCTACCTGTTAGTTCTAGTTTATAATAACCTGTTCACAACAAAGTGGAAGCTGACTTCCTTAGTGCATGCTCTGATGTTAGATTGCCATCAGATGCTGCTTCTAATATAGGAAGGGTTTGAATGAAGTATTTCAGACTTAGGAAGATAAGAAATGAAGTATTCCAGGCAATGTGTCTGTCATCTTTTATCACATGAGGTGACTCTGTGCCTGACTTCATGAACTTTGAGCTAACGCTTTGAAAATGTAGCACTGAAGCAAGTTGAACCTGGCATTCTAGCTGGTTGTACAGAAGATTATTTTACTACAAGAACCAATAGGCATAAAGAGCAAAGCTGAGATTTCTTCCAGATGTTCTTAGGGCCAGCAAAGATGGAAGAGTGGGTTTATTTTGTACTTTTTCTGGTATGTTTTTGTTTTATTGCTCTAAAGAAACATGAAAAGAGCCTGCTTGACCTGGCTTGGCAGGGATGATGGGACTCCATGTGATCCCAGTTGAGTCCCATCATGGTTTGCCAGGAGGGAGGTCGCTATGAGTGTAAATAAGCCAAGGAGAGGCAGGTCACCAACCTTTTATTTATTCCTTATCAGGCAAGGAAATTACAAGGAGCTGCATAAGAACTGAAACCCACAGTTTTCTTGCAGTAACACTTTCCAAGAGCCTAACTGAAAGAGGCAGCACTAAGAATCCCAGTAATTTAAAAAGTAGTAATTCCCTGCAGTTGTTTAGTGAAAGTGACAATAATAACAGTGGCAGGAAAAAACATGGCAAAACAGACCTGCGGCTGCTTTAAAGGTGGTTTTGAGCTCTTGTGATTGCAATAATCAGGATAAACAAGTTGGAGACCTAAAAGCGTTCAGATGGTAGCCTGTGCTTAGAGGATTAACAGCATGTGAGGTCAGGCTTCTGTCTTTTTTGAAGGAAGGCTTCTTCTGACGGAGGTCTGCCCAATTGAGTTAGAATGATGCTGTAGAAAGAGAAAACTGGAGGAGGGTATGTAAACAGCTCTGGCTGTGTTTCCACTTTACTTGCAATATTTAGGAAATGTGCACTAATGGTGCAATGTACTAAGTCTATACTACCAATTTCACAGCCAACTTTGTGCTTAATTTTGACTTTGTGGTGTTTCTGTCTTATTACTGTGGAAAGAATGAGATTTAGCATCTACAATAGCCAAAAAAGGAGTCCTGCCTATTCCCTTAATACATGAAAGTTCCTCTGAGATTCCTCTAAATTAAAAGTGCTAATGAAGTATGCAGTGAAATCCTTTTGAGATTGCCCTTTGGTTTACTTCTGTCTGCTTCTTAAGTTTTCTTTAGTCCTGTTTTGTCTTTTAATATTGCATTTAATACCCAGTTCCATGCAATATATAATTTCATGTACAATTGTATTACAATTTAGCTGATCTGTTCAAAAGCTGATGCTGAACTAAAATTTTGGGTTTTTTTTGTGTGTGTTGCTGATGTTTTGGATTAATCAACTAATGTTGATCTGTGAGATGTTAAAGCTGCTATGGTACTTTGCACAGACCTTTGGGAATAAATACTCTTTGCTTCCATTACAAACAGGAGTTAGCATGTAAAACAGTAGTACAGAGGAACAAATATTTTTTCAAGCATATTATAGGATTACCTTAGTGCATGTGGGAATCTCTTCATTTCTGCTTACTGCAAAAAGATGCAAATTGCTTCCCTCTCCCAGACTGTGTGCTGGGTAAGATCTTGAAAATTAAGTTTAAATGTAAAATGTGTGAAATCTCAAGCAGTTTATTTTTACATAAGGTTCGTGGTGCTAACTATAAAGGAACTCTTCTGAATTTAGATTGTACAATGCAATTCCCCACCAGTATTACTGAAACGTGGCTCACGTTGCACTTACATTGATGTTTTCAGGTAACCTCCCACCTAGATACAGCTGGCATTGGTGGAGTATTTCAATCCTTGTCTTCTTTTGAGAGGAGAGACGATGATTTTTTCAGGCAGGGGATGGCACTGTTGCACTGTAGCTTTTCAGCCTTCTACCCAAAATGTCTCTATTTATAATAAGGCCTTGATATTTACCAGAAAGGCAAAAGCTGAAGCAGATGCATTATTGCAAGATTTTCTTGAAATAATTCTGCAAAAAATACAAAATCTGGGTTACTGGGAGTTTTATATTTTGATTAAAAGCCCAAAAAGAACGTGATAGCATGCACTTAGGATTACATGTTAGCAGTAAACTTAAAGGCATTCCTGTTTATTTTGGATTTAAAATGAAACACCTATGTGAAACTCTGAGAAATCATTAGCAACGCATTAAATGCTCAGCACCTTGGCAGTAATCATTTTGGTAAGAATTCAATGGGCAAGCACATAGAAAGGTAGAAAGGAGTTTATTCTTCTGGAAAATGTCAGCTTCCTTTCTTCAAAGCCCTCAATATATTGTTGTCTTCTGAAGTTTGGTCAGGATAAGATACCAGTTCTGAAGGGTGCTCCATTTACATGGGCAAGCACTGCAGTTGGTATTGAAGCAGTGTTCAACTTGTGTGTCTTGCCTGGCCACAGTAACTGGAATGTCAAAGATGGGCCAAAATGATTTATCTTGAAAGATGTGTTTTGGCCTGTAAGACAGTGCTAATCAGTGCCTTCAATTTTAGATGGTACTTGAATGCAGTTGGAGGCTGTACTTAAGTGCTGGCACATGGCAGTGCAGTATCTAACTCTAATTCCAACATCTGATGATTCTCAGATGGAGCCTTATCTGGGATGTACTGTTAACAACCTCAGTCTTAGGGTGAAAATTGTAGGTAATGATGAGAAGGTTTGCTTTCAAGACACAGATGGTGGGAAGAGCTGACCAGGCTGTTACTGTAATGTAATGGCTAAAATTAACTCTCTGATTCAGTCCGTGTTCTTGAAGGAGCACGGCTACTTCTGTCTGTTTTCTACCAGTCCACTGTGACTCCCTTAGTTTTACCTGATTGTTGGCTGTTTCCTATTCACCTGCATCTGCATTTCAGCAAGGTGTGCTTGCTAGTCCTGTGAGCTGTGCTGTGCAAGTCAAATGAGGTAAGGCTGTGCAGCTGTCATGAGTCAGTACACAGCATTCACTGGAATTCACGTGTCCCTCTAATGCCCCATGTCACAGAGCGGCCTCTTTCACTGCTGCTGTGAAACCTGTTGTGGAAGAAAAGGCCGTGTCCGTGAGTACCAGCAGAAATGTCTGAAATGAAAATGATGAAACCACTCAGAAGAAGATTAAAGTTCACTTAAGTCTGCCTGTCTTTTAAAATTTCTTCCTGCCCTGAAAATGTGTGACTTAATCAACTGAAAAAAATCTGTTTCTTGATACAGTTCCTGTAAGCTTTTTGGAGGAGCAGAGCTAAGAGATGCAGGTAATTTTTCAGATCATTTCACTTTGTACTTGAATTAAAAAAAATAAAAATAAAAAAAATAGCATGACACTTAAGATAATTAAAAATACTCACCATGCTTAGTTATGTGGGTTTTTTTTGTGTGCTCAACTTGAACTCACCTCTCCTCACTCTCATCCTTCTTGCTGCCTGTGGGAAGAACTGAGAGAAGGAACAGCTTTGCTGGAGTTTGATTTCTCACTTGAAGGACAGGCCCTATTGCTGCCTGCTGAGGTGTGTAGGTGACTTGACTCTGAGGCCTTCCTACTCTAAGGAAGTCAATTTATTTTCTGGACAAGATAAATCAGATTAGAGATAACCTGTATGCTTCTGTGACAGTATCAAAGGCAGCCAATCAAGCTGATAATAGCAGTATTATTACAAGGCATCTGATTCTCATCCATCACTAGAAAGATGTAATTAACTAAGAAAATACATTTGTTTTTTTTCTGAGTCTATACCTTGGTCACGGGGGTCAAGTACATAGAAGGCATCTATGTGTTAAAACTAGTTTTACAGTCTGAGTCAGAAAGAGGATTTGAACTGTTGGTTGGATATTTTATGGCACTCAATGCCTTCTGAAGCATGCTGCTTTCAAAACTATATTCACCTTGTGTTTGAGTTGCTAATGATCATTACTAGCTAGGAGTTGGATACTTGTCCTTAGGATGCCTCTAGAAAAAGATTAAATGGAGTCTAGCAGGAAGGGTACCACGGTAATTTTTTTTCTAGTGCTCCCCAAGTTCCAGGGAGCTAGTAATTAGCTAGAGCATGCTAAAAGCCATCAGACTAGCTGGGAGTTGTCTCAGAATATTCCTCTTCTACCTCTGCCCATTGCAGTACCATTGCAGACAGGTTTGTGAGGAAATCTGGAAATACTGTGAATAGAAATGCACTAAAAATATCCCAACTTTTGTTTAATTTATGGGTTTGCATAGTAAATGTAGCGTTCTTTCAAGTGCTGCTTTGTACCACTACCCTTATCATTTTTCCTTTACTTTTTAACCTGGAATAATATTCTTCCGAAAATGCATTGGAGCTAACTGTATTTTCATGTTTAATATGCACTTGGTCATGCAGTCCCTCTGTACTTTGCACTGGTGAGGCCATGCCTTGAATACTGTCTTCAGTTTTGGGCCTCTCGCTACAAGAAAGACATTAACTCCCTGGAGTGTGCCCAGGGAAGGGCAGTGATGACAGTGAAGGGTCTGAAGCACAGGTCTTAGAAGGAGCAGCCAAGGGAACCAGTATTATTCAGTCTGGAGGAGTCTCAAGGGAGACCATATCACTCTCTACAGCTCTCTGGAAGGAGTTTGTAGTGAGTCAGATGTTGGCCTCTGCTCCAGGGTAACTAGCAATAGGACAAGAGGGAATAGCCTCACACTGTACCAGCAAAAGTTTAGGTTGGATATTAGGAAAAACCTCTTCTCAGAAAGAGTAGCGATGCATTGGAACAGCTGCCTGGTGGATGGTGGGGTCACTGTCTCTGGAGGCATTCAAAAAGGTGTAGGTGTTGCACTGTGACATGGGCTAGAGTGGGCACAGGCATGGGATGATGGTTTGGGTAGATTATCTTGATTCTAGTTCATAGGATCTAAGTGATTGTATGATGTGCATGTTTGTGCAGTAATGTGGTTACTCCTTCCTGGGAATTAGACATGGGAAATGCAAGCCTTTTAATGAAGTCTGAAGCAGAATACTTTTTCAACAGCGCTTCTACTATATGGCTGATCACCAGTTATGATGATTTAAGCTGATAAAGATGAAAATATAGTCTTTAAGAGTTAATGTTGCAAAAATAACACTGCAGTAACGTGAAACGTTATGCAGGACTTAGCAATCTGCACTGAGGTGTCACCATGCCAAAGTATTTTACTGTGGTGTTGCTGTTGCATTCCATTTTTGTTGTTGTTTTCTTTCCCTGACAATACTGAAATGTTTGTGGAACTTCTTACCACAACTCCAAGTGTCGTCAGAGAAGATCTACCTGCCATTCATGATGAATGATGTCTAGGTGAAATAAATCTAAGATATGAAGGTACATAGCACTTACACACTAAGCAGTGCTGAAATTGGGCTGCGAGACAAAATGCTGATGACCTTGCAAACACTGAAACGAGACTGATGATGCAAGAAGTGGTGAAATGTGTATTTCAATGCTTAGTTGATAATGCACAATTTATTTTAAGACTATTGAACTGTGTAGTTATAATAAGGCAGATGCAGAATGTATATCTGCCACAGCTAGAGATGAATCTGAACTCTAATGGCAAATCCTGTTAGGTTCCTGTTGCTCAATACCTAAACCTAAATTTAGTTCTGTATTGCTCTATAGCACAGATACATATGCCATTATGTAGAGACATGAATCTAGTTACAGTTAATATTCCATTATGAAGCATTCTGTTTTGGACTTTATGATGTGAACTCTTGCAAGTCACTGTTTGCATAGGTTTTTGAACCATTGGGCTTCTGAATAATTCTCAGATCTGCTTTGGAAATGGTTTCATGTTGGAGTCTAATGTGGCCACTCTTGTACTGTAAGAGTACTGTAAGGCTACTGAGTGTAGGTCTAAGCGGTATTTAAATGTTTCTTGCTGTTATGTAGGATCTGTTCGACCACTCTGTTATGGGAATTTTGCTTCACAATTTGTACTGGTGCCTAGTGTACCTAACAATACAAAGTACAGAATCACAGAATATCTGTAGTTGGAAGGGACCTGCAAGGATGGTGGAGTTCAAGGCCTGTTCAACTACGCATCAGAAATGAGACATCCAGTTCAGATAACTGGTTGGGTGGTCTGGTTTCCTACTGCCATTGAGTAAGTAGTTATTGTTGAAGGTATCAGCAGAAACAAATGTTTCCCCATAGAGTTGTGTTTTTTAAACTTGTGCAAATACGGTGTTGAGCCATGACCACATTGGTACTTTATTCACAATGGTATTTTTGTACTTTTAAGGAGGGTTCCTTGTAGAACTTGTGCAGACTTGTAACAAAAAAGCACACGCAGAAAAACAGAAGCTGTCTTTAAGGCATTATAGTATGATCACACACTTTCTGAATATAGGATACATTTTTCATTTGTTAGGATTGGAAGTGTTTTAATTATGGTTTCAGTTTAGATCATTCAATCCACAGTTAACATTGCTTACATTAAAAGAAGGAGTTGTTTGTAAGATGTCACGGAGTTATAGAGACTCATAATTAAACTGCCTTTCAGGTGCCAAGCTTTAAGAGCCCTTTGGGCTGCTAGGTCTCTGCATTCTTACTGTTAAGAACAACTGAGAATTTACAGCCCAATTGCGTGCTTTTGTTTTTCGTGATTGTTGTTTTGGTTTTTGTTTGGTTTTTTTTTTCCCCTTAAACCAAGAGGTTGAAGGGATAGCAAGTGTAATATGCAGGGGATGAGGGAAAGGGATGTGTGGGAAAGAATTGTGTTAACCAGGTGGCTTCACCTTGCAGCTTTTGGGAGCCCTTGAAGGGAGTGAAGAAGAGATCAAGGCAGAGGGTCTCTGCCTAATTTCAAGCAAAGGAAGATCTGTGTGTGCTCTTTGCCTCACTGGTTCAACTCAGCAAGATTTTAGAATACCCTTTTTAAATCCAAAACTCCCTTGCACTTTTCATGTTTCCAAGCCCCCTGCAGTTGATTTGTCTGCATGGTATGTAGGTCATTCCAAAAGTAATGCCTCCTGTTTATTTCCATGGAGGTTACAACAGATACAAACAGTACAATAAAACTATTTGATAGAACAGATTTTCAGCTTCAGAACAGTGTTTTTCAATATAGTCACCATAGTGTAAGCTGTGCATTTTTGCCAGCAGTGAACAAGAGCCTGAATGTTGTGCTTACAAAAATCTGCACCAGCAGAGGTGACCCACTGTTTCACAGCTGCTGTGATAGCATTGCTGCTAGGAAAATGTTTCCTATGCAGTCCATCTTTCATTGGCCCAACGTGTTGATGAATTTCAGTGGGTGCTTTTTTTTCCTTCTTGGCAGAATTCAGTTCCACACCTTCGCTTCATGCATTCTTCTGTGCAAGGTTCCATTTTGTTAGACTGCCCTCAACTGCTGTCTGTCACGTGGCAACAAAATTAAGTGAAATACTGACAAGGAGATTCAATCTTCACTGCTGTATCACCAGCGTCTGGCTCTGATGTTGTAGGTTAGCGTTATAAAATAGGAGGCTTTTCTTTCAGAGCAGCATTTGAGGTTCCTCTTTCCTTTTGGACATGTATGAACTCATATTTACCTTTCCTTTCAGATCAATAAAACAAATCCAGCTTTTATTACTCATTCAGTAGAGGGTTCTCACTGATTAGAAGTTTCATGCAAAGGGAGCTCCTCTCCATTTGGCTCACTGAAATCTGTGTGCTCCTTGGTAACCTTTCATTTAATTAAGATGATCTGAAGAACCTCTAGAGACCTGTCTCTAGTGGATAGTATCGCTCTAGGAATCCATTTAGGGAACTGTCTGTCTTTTTAAAAATTAAGCATTTGGGAAGTCTAGGCCACCATCACATAAAACAAATGATAGGGAGGAAAGAGTTGCACAATCTGTAATATTTCTCTGACAAATACACAGTCAGTTACTACTGAGACACTTTGTGGTAGTACATTTAACAGCAGCCTTTAATGTGAAGGAGATATTACCAGCAAGCCTAAACTGAATCATGACTGTATATTCTCCACAGAGATTAAAGTAGCATCTATTTGTGTTTCCGCTTAATGCAGATTTGAACATGAGGGTGTGCTGATTATTTATTTGCTACATCTAGATACAACTGCCATTCATTTAAATGATTTTGAACAAACTAAGTAGTGGCATTTAATTAAAATACAGGCAGTGTTGTGCAGTTTTTGTTTTAGAATTGTTTGTGCCATCTGAAAACAGTTTAGTTCTTCATCTCAACTCTTCTTGCTATTATTTGCTATTCTTCTCGTTACTGCGTCATATTTAATAAGCTAAGTGAAGTTGCTGTGGTTTTCACCGACTTGTTTTATAGAACTGCCCTCATCTCCTGCTAAGCTTTGCTTCTATTTATTATCTTTCAACTCTGGCTCTTATAAAAATACCTCACTAACAGTGAATTTCTAGAAAAATCATGTTTGGCAATATTTGTAGAAACCAATAGGAATTTCTCTATATCCACCCCAAAATCCTCAATCCATTAGCAGTTAGTCTTAATCTTTTGGCCAAATTCAATTTATCACCCACCTACCTTGACTCAAATTACATCTTTGAGAATAAGGAGAATGCCTGTTTTCTTTTGGGGGTACATTGCTCCGAAGATTGATGTTGGAGGTTGATTGCGTGCCCTTGCATGAAAGTTTTATGTTTAGGGGGAGGCTTTGATGTTCTTTCTTATATTGACTGAGGCCAGGCAATATAAGCAGTGCTAGGTGCTCTCTGTATGCGAAAAAAGCAAATGGGAAGTTACTGTCAAGACTTTTCAATTTGCCTGAAATACTTAAATCAACCTATTATATATCAGAAATCATATGTTGATATCCCTGAAATACCAAATATTGCAATTTTGCAAATTGCATTGTCCCTTACAGTGCTCAGATATTTCTCCCTGTATTTCTTTGCTCCATGAACAGCGCAGAATTTATGGCTCTTGTTAGAACCAGTAGTCCTAATTAGACCTTTAGCCAGTGATATTATGTCCTTCAGCTTTATGCTGATATGAATACACAGTGGCCGTTTCAGAAAAATCAATCGCAGTTTCATTAATTGCATTAAAAGCAGCAGTTTATGCTCAAAGGGAAACTAAGCTCTGAATACTGGGCCATTTGTTGACTTAATTAGATATTGGAATCAATGATAGTCAAAATTACTAGACCTGATACACTCCAGTATTAACCTTCATTACGAGTGCTTTATTTTCATGGCAATATACAAGAACAGTGCAGCCTTTAAGTATCGACAAATGTAATGCAGATAGATTCATGTTTTAAGAAATGCCTTTTTGATGTCTATATTTTTATTTTTTATTTTTTTTCAAGAAAAAGAGTAGTTGCTATTTTGCCTGTGGTTGTTTTAGATTTCTGTGAGCTTCTCTCATGAGACACCTTCTCCTACAGAGATCAAAGAACAAAATCACTTCTATCACATTCGTGGATAATTGCAATATATCATTTAGTGTCTGTTATGCTATTTGAATGGCTGATCAAAATCAATTATATGAAAGTGTAAATTGCTTTTAAAATAGATTAATATCAGAAGACAGAAGATACGCTCTCAGGATATCTATCCGGTCTGTTTCTTGATGTTTAATGACTCAAGTTCTCTTAACCAAAGGCTTTAGTATTTCATGTTGTAGCATTATCAGCACCGCTGTGAGCTGCAGTTCCTGAACTGTCAGAAATTCTGTACATTAAGAAAAAACCTACAGATGGCATTTCAGAAATCCCATGTTTCACTGCCCTATGGATAGATACAATCAAATGCATAGTAAGAACCCAGCAAGAATAATATTACTTCTCTGTTAACTACATTTATTAATCATAAGCAAGCACTAATACCTTTTTTTTTTATCTTGTTGATTAACTCTGTAATATTGTTATTGTTGCAAGTCTAAGTTCATCTGAGTTCGTGTTTGAAGCTAGGTGCTAAGAATGCAAATGGTGCCTGCATCATCTTCCTATGATGTTCATATACATGTATTAAATCTGTGTCATAGTGAACAGTAAGGATGCATTTCAAATGGCTGGAAATCAGATTTTCTTGTTGTAGAAGGGAGAGTAGTAACTGGCAATTATGTTTAACGTAAGTCTTAGCTGAAGGGGGGTGAAAGAAATTGCTTTTAAAATAATAATAATGCCAAGTTGATGGAGATTGCTTATGGATGGCGTAACCAGCTGTGCAGGAGAAATGTTAAAAGATGGTTATGGAAGCATTTGGTATGTGGAAAACTCAGTTTGAAAGGAAGTTAGGTTAAAAAAAAACCTTGCATTTTATTATGATGTTGCCTTAAGACTATTATCCTTTTTGCTGTAAAGTTACTCTTCCTTTTCTCGTATAACTCCATTAAGGTTTATTTATTTATTTATTGAAAGGAAAGCAATGAGCTGCTTTTAGTTGTGTAAGAAGCAACCATCCTGTTAGGAGAAAATTGCAAGTGTGCTTTGGAACAGGGAAGGTATTGAAGAGAAAAGTACCCTTATTATTTGGTGCCTCTTGTTCTTTTGGGCAGTCCAAGTTCTGTCAACTCACTTGAGGCCTTGTTGAGGCTCTAACCATATGGACATATTGATTTTTGTATCAGCAATTCTAGTAATTCCTCAGCAAGGATTGGTCTTTCCAAATGAAACAGTGTGTCTGAGGCTGCCTTTAGCTTTAGGAAAGTCTGTGCATATTTGAGTTTATTTGGGCTTGCAGAATTCTGAGATCGATTTGCCCAGTTTTACATATAAAAGTTAAATGCTTTATTACAGGTGTTGCTGTGGTTTATTGCAGAAAATACTTACAAGAAAAATTTCATGCAAATGTACAGAGAGAAGCCTTGTTCTGTTGTGAATTGTATTAACGCTGTTTGTCAGCAGATAACGCCATGGAAGGAGTAGAATTGCCTCTTTGTCTTAACAAGTAATGAGACCAGTAGCTAATAGTAGCGTCATTAATAGCTATTTGTCTATTAGTCAAAATGGATAAAGACTTGCTATAGGATAGGATTTGGACCTGTGGTCATAAAAGGCTATTTGTGGTGGAACTGGAGCTTCCAGTGTAGTTGTTTTGGTTCTAGCCCTCTGCTGCTATAGATTGACCCTAAGAGTTGTGTTGGTTTTTCTAGATCCCTCCTTGGATTGTGCCATGGCTGTGGAGGAAGGCTGCATTTAATCCAGCTCTTATCTAGCCAGAGTGGTTGTGGGAGGAGGAATAGTCCAACACCGGGGCTGTAAGCTGCCTTTGGAAGGTGCAGAAAGATCTCACAAACTCCATACTGTGAAGCTGTTGGATGTCCATAAGCCTGTTGCCCAAGCATATGAATGTTAAATTGTTAACAAGGGATTGTTTTTCATGCTCCTGTTGTTTTAGAGCAGTGAGATACAGGAGGCTGGATTCTCTTCTAACACAGGCATTACTATCAAGGTATTAGATGCAGATGTGATTTCAATTAACTTTTCACTGTTGAGGAAATAAAAAAGAAACAGAGAGGTAAAAAATTGAGCATTTGCATGGAGAAAGACTTCATGCATTTCAGACTGGCCAAAATTTTATATTGTGTTAGTGACCAAGAAATAAGGCATTAGAAAGATGAGCTCTTTATCTCTTGTCTCTAAAGGGAGACCTCTTCATCTTACTTTTCTGCCTAGTTGTATAAAGATCAGGAAGGGCTCAGGTGATTGCAGCATTACATGTGTGTTTCAGTCAGTTTCCTATTTCTTCTTGAAGAATTAAACAACCAAAACCAGAAGTTCCACGGTAATGGACATGCAAGTTGAGAAAAGATGTCAAATTGAATAATCCTGATGAGCAAGACTACACAGTAAGGTTTTTAAAAAGCAGTCTTGCTAGTGCAGTAAATGTGTTACAGAAATACATGCTGCGTTAGTGGATGGGTAGACAGATCACCTCAAAAATTGCCTAAGAGTTATCATAAATGCTTCTCTGAATTAGTAGATTTTGGGAACTAAGTGGCAAAGCTGTAAAGTTCTAAAGGTCATCCTTTGGTGGTTGCCATTGCTGTGGAGTTCAGCAAGCACAGCCTTACCAGTCAGAAAGCAGGGGATTCGACCCTTGATGTTAGGATACTTTTCTTGGCTTGAATCTGAACTCAGGCTACCTGCAGGCCTCTTGTCTTTGCTTCCTCATCTATATTTTATTGTATCTTGAAGTCTAAAGCAGCGTACCAGCGTGCATTATGTACTGTGTAGAGTTTAATGCTGGTTGGAGCCTTGTACAGAAAGGGAGATGGTACTTGCTGAAAATCCTCCTTGTGTAGCCTTCATCCAAAGCAATTCATTCCTTTTCCTGTGAGCCAGAAACCTTTTATTTTTTGTGATCTGATTTGGTTATCTCTGGCTTTATTAATTTAATGATCTGATCGTTTGAATCTATCGATTTAATTGTAACTGTTCACTCAGTTTTATTCATTGCATTATTACATCTTTAATTAGTTTAGTAAAACTGTACAGTGAAGCATCTTAGTACTACTATGTTTCTTTTTCTTGTTCAGCTTTGAAATGAAATCCATATATAGACAGAAGAGATTTATTCCACTACGCTGCAACAAGAGTCATGAGCTCAAGGTTACCAGAACCGATGCATGAGAAATTCATTTGCATCTTGGTTTTGTTTCCTCAAGAGTGCCTTATAGTATCAGATGGTATCCTGAATCTCTTTCCCCTTTGTAAGCAATTGAAAGTTTGATTTTTTGTGTGTGTTTTTTGTGCTAATGGAAAATTGTTTGAGTTGGTATGGTGCCACATTCATCAACAGAGAGGGGTTTTCATCCTGTGTAAGGAAAATCACGATTTGCTTCTAGCTGCAGATAGTGAGAACTTCTGCTCCCGCATTTGCAAGTCTAAATATAGGAAATAATTCATTATATTTTTAAAATGCATCCTCTCAGGCTGTGTTGGCCAACACACATTAAACACACATTATGAAGGCAGCCGCTGATGGAACTGAACAGACAAGCTGCTGCCACTGAACGTGAGAAGCTGGGAATTGGTCCCTGTGTACCTACTTAGCAAGTATTGTGCAGGAACTACACACATACAGCTTGATGTGAAGGTGGGGAATGGGGCTGCTGGTACCTACATCTTTACTGTATTATAGCACATTTCCGGATTCTTAACCCATCTAGTGGCAGCTGACCCTGCAGTTGGCCTTACGGAACCGTACTGATAATGGGAGCTTTTAATCTCGTGAAATTTATTGGCACTGATCTAGATACAGGAAAAAAAAATTACATGCCTCATAGTGATCATCGTAGGGAGTGGTGTGACTTTGAAGGACCTGAGCGATGTTCTTTCTCCTCTCTCAGGTGACTCTGTAGTCAGGCAGTGTTATGATGGGTGGGAGAAAAGGAATGATGTCCCTGATAGAGGGCTTCCTCTTCTAGGGCCAGAAATGCCTCTGCTGAAAACAGTAGCAAGCTAAGGCTGAATTGCAAAGTTATGTTTCCCAGATGATTACACAAAATCCATGCATGTATCTCCACTTTAATTTTGAACAGCAAAGAGGAAAGCTCTCCCTTAGAAACACTTATCTGGGGTAGCCAAAAATTTGTTGAGCTGGGTGTCTTGGGCATTTTTGGATTGAAATGAGAAACAGTTGTGGGAAAACCATCTGCCTGTTGAATCAAGTACTGCAGTTAATAATTGCATATGTTGTCGGGTTTGTTTTTTTTTTTTTTTTTAAATGGATGAGAGAATGTAACTGAATTGATATAACATGGCTTTGCAGGGACATGTTCTGTTATAGCTGTTCTTTAATATAATAGCAGTTGTCTTCGATGTGGAATTCGGGGGGATGTGAGGGTTCATGTATGTATTAAAAGACCTATTTTATGTGCATATTGCAATGGTGTTTGATAGCTAGTTTGTACACAGGACTTCTGAGCTTTCAAAGGAAAGCCAGGTAGGTGGTAACAGAGCAGTGGGAGAAGATCAAGTAGCTGGAGCAAATCTATCCCACTGATCTTCAAAGTGAGCACACAGGGTAATTGTGTTCCTCTGAGTTTTTCAGCTGGTCGGTTGCTCTGACCCACCATGGCAGTGAGATGAGGGACCTGTGGAGAAGTTGCTCATTTGCTCTGTGATAATCTTGATTCAGTTTGATTCGATTCTCCTCTCATTGTGCCCGGGTTTTGATTTGGCCCTGAGTTGATGGAAGGGAGGTTGCTGTTGCGTGGACTCATATTAAATGCACAGGGTTTTTAGGATTTGGGAGGGCTATATCAATTGCTACTGGTCCTCACATGCCCTTCTCTGCAAGCTCTGTCTTACAGTAATTCTGTTGACATAGATGAAAGTAGTAGAGCAGTCACTGGTTTAATTAAGAGTCCACAAGTGCAAGCAGGAAAGCAGTTTGCTTGAAACAGCTGGACTTAATGTTGGCAAATCCTGTTATGCCACCTACGTCTCCTAAATGTATTTTACTTGGTAAAATACAGTAACTAGTGAAATGATTGAATACTATATGCACTGTAAATTAGTGTCTGTACTGGATTGATTTGAAGCCTGATTAAATCATAGAATTACCGAGGCTGGAAAAGGCCTCCGAGATCATCCAGTCCAACTGTCCACCTACCCCTGCTATTTCTCCACTAAACCACATCCCTCACTACAACATCTCAGTGTTTCCTAAACACCTCCATGGACAGCGACTCAACCTCCTCTTGTTCCAGCACCTGACCAATCCTCCCCTTTCAAACTTTCTCCTTGAAAGGGGAACCTGTAGTACTGTATAAACCTCAGTTACATGGCAGGCTCTAAGCTCTCTGAACAAACCACTGCAGCAAGTAAAATACAGTTTGTCTGTAATGAGAAGTCCATCAAAAGCACAAGTAACTAGCAGTAATTTAGAGGTAATGCTCCAAAGACAAGGAGTTAAAGGCTCAGAAAAAGAATCTCCCTTTATTGTAGTGTGTGCTGTAAAGATCACTCCATGTACTCAACGTTTTTGTAGACTTGGTGCTTGTAATACTGAGTGAAACAAAGATTTTGTGATGCGTTCAGACTTCCCAGCAGAAATAATCTAGATTCAGAGAAGTACGGTCTTTGAGCATTACTGCAACAAAACCTGCTTTGCAAACTGAGCTTCAGCTGGCAGAGTAATAAGATAACCCAGAGATTCCCACCAACTTGGGAGCTATTGGATGTATGAGGAAAAAGCACAAGCAGCATTGGAGTTGTGAGGAAATATTTGTAAGCTACTTCTGGAATGTAGTAAGTAGCACCCTGGGTAATCTGGTCAATCAGTGGCTTGCTGTTGATATATCTGGAGGACTGTTTGAGAGTGAAAATTCTATTGTAGTGATTTTATACATCCACTTTTGGTTTT
This sequence comes from Coturnix japonica, assembly GCF_054131305.1. NCBI lineage: Eukaryota > Metazoa > Chordata > Aves > Galliformes > Phasianidae > Coturnix > Coturnix japonica. The sequence continues at coordinate 6,234,813 of NC_140670.1, forward strand.
TGAATTAGAGGTGCAGGCATACACTTGATGTTTGATGTTGAATTTTTTTTTCCTTTTCTCCTGTGTATGATTTATTTAATGTAAAATGTTCTTCCAAGAGTGGTTTGCTTATTTCCTTGTGGAGTCCTGCATGACTCAGAGTGCTATATGAAGAACATGTCTGTGTTTGTGGGGAGTAGAAATCCCTACTTAGGTATGCTCTGTAAGGTGACATTCAATTTAATAGAATATCTTTCAGGGAGAACTAGTTAGGAGGGAAAAAAAAATTGTATTTTAAAATAATAATTCTGAAGCATATTGTGTGTGAAGTGCTCAAAGCTTGTATTACTGAAATCATGCTGGTGTAAATTTGCAATATGTGTTAAAGTCAGCAGTATTACTTGTAGTCCCGTAATATAATCTGTAAAGAAAGGATTGTTGCTGGGGAACGTAATTCGAATTTGGTCTTAAAGTACTTGCCTGAAAGCTGAATCCTAACAGTCTTGAAAACAAGACTCCTGATCAGTGCTGTTGCTTAAAAACCAGTGTTGTGTGTGACGTGGTCATGTGTGATAAATACGGTACTGTAAAGACAGCTATTTAAATTGCAGACATGCATGCAGCTGGATAGTACACAGCTGTAGTAGAATATATTGTTGTGTGGTACAGGACCAGTGAGAACAAAAGATGTAGTGTATTTAATGATATTATGAAAATACAGATGAACTGGGGTGTTTTGGAAGACACTGGCTGTTCACTAGGGAGCCAAGGCAGGGACTGGACTGCAGCTTGTAGTGCTGTATTCTTAAGGTGCCTCCTGATTTTATTGTCCCTGCACTTTGCATAAAACCTTTATCTGTGATTTCTTAGAATATATTCTTTCCGGTCAGAAGGCCAGAAAAAAGTTCTGGGGCTTTTTTATATTAATTATCTCAGAACTGCTGGTGAGTCAGGTGAGAAATGTGTCCAGTAGTAATTTGAAGTTAATTTCTAATAGGAATCAATAACACAAGGCTGTTGGTTCCAGTGCATTTTTACTGAGCTGTAAGGGAGTTTTTAAACTTTTATGTGCATATCTGTATGTGTGAATTTAAAATTGTGTACTGTGGCAGTCGCCCCCTAAAAGGAATGTTAGAAAACTGTGTGGTCTTTGGTTACCTATGTACTTTATATGCACCCATATGCACACAAACCCTACACCGTGGCTGTGTAAATGGGAATTGGCAGGTGATGAAGGAAGAGAGATGTGAAGGAATGATGCACTGTTAAGATGGGCCAGTTATGACTTCAACTATTGGAAATTGTGTGTGTCTGGGTGTGTTTGTGGAAATATCTGCTTTTGAGTGAGTGTCATAGAAAAATCCACAGAAAAGCAATCTGATATAAACTGAAATGATACAGGGAAACTTGACTTTGATTGTAGCTACCCCATTCATGCACACAAGTACTCTGTGCAATCTAGAAGTAGGACAAAAGTGGTATGTTTTGCTCTTCTCTCCTTTTTTTTTTTTTCAGTGGGCTGTACAGACACATTGGAATGCAGGTTTTTTTTAATATCTCAAAATAGGCATATATTCTTTCCCACTCCTTCCCCAGCACCCCATCATCAGGACATCCCTGTCTCAGGTGGGAGACTTAGCTCAGGTGCCTGCTCTAGATGAGTTGAACAAGTGACTTGAATTTCACTGAAAGATGGATGGAACCACCAAACATCTTGTAGTTGTAGGTGGGCTTGTCTGTAGAGTTTTCCCTATCCCTTTCAGTGGAAGTGGGTTTTTGTTTTATTTTTCTTCCCCTCTCATACAGGATGAAAAATTAAACAAAAACAAAAATCATGGAGCAATTGATATCCCGTCATTCAGATCAGCAAAGAAGCCTGGAAATTGGATGTTTGCATCCATACTCAACTACATGGAATGAGCTGGTCCTGAGGACCACATGAAACATTTTTCTAATTGCAAGTATTTTAAATGGGGGATAACTTTGTACTTAATGTATGATTCACCAACTTGGAAATACTTGAAATTCACTGTTTGACCTGCCAAAAATAAACCTACCGTGTCTCCTCTACACCTCCTAGAGAAGTAGGACAGCTGACCAAGGCCAGCAACTAAGGAAAGGAACTTGATGTTCTTGTTCCCCCTTAAACTGAGAACTGAATACAATGTTCATGCAACAGTCCACTCGATTAGTCATGAAATGAAATGGTGACTCTGGTGGGAATGGAGCCCAGGAATTGCCACCCCTTTGCTCCAACTGCAGGATGGAACTGCTTAAAAAAAAAACACAAACAAAAAAAACCCATCTGGGGAAACTGAAAATGTATAAAACATTATTCAGTACCATGACAGATTATCACAGTGGTTGGTTTGAATGCACCCTCACCCAGATTTGCAATAAAGAAAAAGTTTACTACAATAAATCTTGAAGTCAGGCATACAGTGAGAGTCAAATGGATGTTTCTGTTATAAAGTCTTCATTTCATACATTCCTGAATATGTGAGTATGAATTATGAACTCCATGACTGGCAAATTTTTCCTGAAGAGAAGATGCAGATCCCTGTGAAGAATGTATTGTCCCCTGCTCTGTGTGTGTGGCTTCCATTAATGTTAATAGAGTCACTGAAAAAGCAAATATTTACTTGTTTGTACAAATGGCTTCAAAATAGATGTTGCAATAGCAAGCTGGAAGAAAAAATACGCTACATGGTACAACACAACATGTCAAAAAAGAGAACCTACTAGCTGGAAGAAGCGGCCCATTGTGAAACAGTCATTATATTTAATATGTTTCAGATTGGACTGTTGAGAAAGATCAGGTTTTCTTTAATGTAAAATTACTTTCCATTTAGAGTACTTCTCACTGTGAGGCTTTTAAAGGACTCTGCACATAGAAACTGCATCAGTATTTAGTGATAGCGAAAGGCTGAGTTAGTGCAATTGAAAGGTCCTTATTTGGCTGAGATGCAGCAAAGGATAGTTTGCTGGCTTGTAGCAAAATCCTTCTGCTTACATGGCTCCTCTGTAGCTTTGACAATGAAGTAGCAGCAAACAGAAGATCAGTTACCATGACTTGGCTGGAGGGCACAACTTTTCAAATATACTTGTTCAGTCTTTTTTACCTGCCACACCATACAGCAGCACCTGCTTTACTGGTTTTGTTACTGTCTGGATGGGTAAAGTGAGGAGCAGCAAGAATATGACTTTTCCGGTGTCCTAATGAAGTGAACTGCAGGACAACTTCTAGTAATTTCCTTTGGCAGGTGTACCCTCCCCATCATTTGTATCAATCCTAACAAGGGAAGGATATATTCTTAGAGTTAAGCGTTAAGTTTTATAATAGTGGGAGTGTTGGGAAATGTGTTTGTACTGAAGTATCTATACAACACAGGTGCCATTCCTGACCTGTTATGTGAGAAGGTGTGAGATCAGTCAGTACATATTTATGGTGGTTATACAGGTAATGAGATCTGGGGTTTTTCTGGTTTTGGTTTTGTACTTGGACTTGAACCCTTTGGGTTTCTATGAAGACAGAAGGACAACTGCTTTAGCAATGTCTCGGTATCCATGAAAGACAGATTGAGACTGGATGTCCTGCTCACTGCAGATGTTGCAACACAAAGCAACTTGTAATGATTTGGACCATAGACACAGAATTATTTCTGCTTTCCTGTCTGCCCTAATAGAAGCAGGAATTCCTTGGAGATGATTACTTCTCTTTTGCAGATAAATTTGTAGTATTTCTCTCTCTTAGTTGTGTGCCAAGTTCTGAGATTTATTTTGATGTAGCTACTGTTAAATTATGAATAGCTAATGAACATTTTGTCCTTCAGAAGCTTGCATCTTTATGGAATTGTACTGTTACAGACACACCAGTTGTACTTACTTTGTTTCATGTCTTAAATTTTTTAGGAAAAAGCCCAGCTCAGAAAGCCAACTTATGGAACTTAGACTTTTCCAGTCAGCGTCCAGTGGATATAATGACAAGGGCCTTGCTTAGAAATGGAGAAGATATTTTTCCCATGAGTATGAGTTTTACTCGCATCTCCAATGGTCCTGACAAATAATTCTTTGTCCATCAGAGTTTTAGAGCTGTTTCCAAGGTACCTAGTGGTGGTAGTAAGATGTTGTGAATGAGGAGATTGCTTTTGAGTTTATTCTACTTATTCAGTAGAAATGCCAAGACAGGTTACATTTACCAACTCTGATACAGCCTACCAGAGTCTAAAATAACTGTATCAGGAACATGTGGAACGTTGGGAAAGCCTATGAATGCCTTCATATATTGTAAAGAAAGTGCCTGCTAAGGAGAAACAAGGCATGAAAAGCCACAATTGGAAGAGAGGAGTGGGGAAGTAGATATGAGTCTTATCAAGATACGGCAAGTATTGAATAATAGAATTAAGCAAACATAAGTGTGAATTAAAACAAATATAGGCTGTGTGTACTCTACTGAATTAAATCAGGTAAAAATCTGAGACTAATAGTTCTTTGCCTTCTTTATGGTATGTTAAAAGGCACATGAATTCAAATAGTGTTGACTGTAGCAAAGTTTCATATTGTTAGTAGGTACACAACAAATTAAGCTAGAAGGTCAACTGTCCTGCAGTTGTAGTTTAACCCCAGTAGATAACCAAGTACCGTACAGCTGCTTGCTCACCCCAGAGGATGGGGGGAAGAGAGGGCAAGAGATAGGAAATTTATGAGCTCTGGTAGAGACAGTTCACTAAGGAAGGAGCAACAAGCAGCAGCAATAGAAACAAAGGAGCAACAAGTAAAAAAAAATATCCAAACAAAAAACCCTGAACAAAACAGGAACATCCTAAATAAAACAAGTGATACAAAATGCAGTTGCTCACCACCAGCTGACTCCTCTCGGTCTCACTACTGAGCATGATGCTGTGTGGTATTAGATATTCCTCTGGTCAGTTGGGCTCAGCTGTCCTGGCTGTGTCAACTCCCAATTCCTTGCACACCCCCAAACCACCTTGCTGGCAGTGCAGAATGAGAAGCAAAGTCCTTGACTCTGTGTTAGCACTCCTCTGCAACAGCTGAAACGTCAGTGTGTTATGCACACATTGTCATTGCATATCCAAAAACATAGCACCATATGAACTACTACGAAGGAAATTAACTCTATCCCAACCAAACCAGCATACCTGTGAAGAGCTTTATAATTCAGCAACCTCTTCATGCACAGACACACGAGTCCATTACTCTTGGAAGGTTATCATACCGTGCTGTCAACCATGAAAGTAGGGAGGAAAAAAAGAAAGGCTTCTGTAAGCTAAAGGAAATTTCAGTAAACCATTGAAATCTTGGGCTGTCACTGCAAGAGAATGACAGTCAAATGACCGTAAGCACAAAAATCTAAACACTTAGCAAGCAATCACAGATCGGAGGGCTTTTTTTTAATCATTGTTTCCAAAGAGAAGCAGAACTATTCGATTTCTTCCTTTCAAATGCAGTTAATTTGTTGTGCTAACTACTGGCCTTCTTTTGGATATTGGGGAGGAGACTGAGTATTACGATGTTGTGTTAGTCTTTTCAGTTAGCTTTCTTAGTTATTGAGACCTGCAGACTGATTAGCTGACATATGTGTAACTGATACTGAAAAGGAGCTTCTTTGGGAGGGAATAGTAATCATTGCTATGTGCAGTCACATAGATACATATGTATGTTTTAAGAGCTAGCTTTTAACTTAGCTAAGTACAAACGCTTAGGCCTTATGGATTTGTGCTGCAGACGGGGATGGAGAATCTCTCCCACTCCCATTAAGTGTCCTTTCTTTCCCCTGCTGGAGTTAAAAGGTTCTTGAATAAACTGTGGGGGTTATCTTCAGAGAAGGTTATTTCCCCTGACTGGCCTACACACACCCTGAATCTCTTTTGTTTTCCCCCTCATCAGACAACATCCGTAATTACCCTCTAATGCTTCATACCCCATTTTAAGCACTTAACATTGTTCTTTTACATGGGGAAGTCTTAGTTTAGCTATAGCAGATGGATGGTTAGAAAAAGACAGGAGAAATGTTGACGAGGGTGGGGGTGGGTGAGATTGACAAGGACAAAGGGAAATGGTCTTAAGCTGAAGGAGGGAAGACTTAGGTTGGGTATCAGGGGAAGTTCTTTACTTTGAGAGTGGTGAGGTGCTGGAACAGCTGCCCAGAGAGGCTGTGGGTGTCCCGTCCCTGGAGGTGTTCAAGGCCAGGTTGGATGGGGCCCTGGGCAGCCTGATCTAGTACTAAACATGGAGGAGGCTGGTGGCCCTGCCTGTGTTAGGGGGGGTTGGAGATTTGTGATCCTTGATGTCCCTTCCAACCCAGGCTGCTTTGTGTTCTTGTGAATCTTAAAGGCTCTCCATGTGTTCTAAGTATAGGCAACGATCCAGAAAAAGTCTTAAGGTTCTGGTCTCGCTTAGGGAGCAGCTTTGTTCATCCTGTAGTATATGCTCAGCAAACATCAGGGGTTTTTCCCATGCAGGCATTTCCTGCAGCTGTAGTTCTGGAGTTGTCTTTCAGAATATGCAGCGGGGAGAGACAGAGCTAAGTGCCAAGCTCTGAATAGACAAGTTTCATTCCACGTTTGCTCTAACAACAGAAATGAGCACAGTGATATCTTGTGATAGGTTAGCTTAAAATCACCGCAGTGCTTTGCAAAGGTAATATAGCTGTTAGAGATGTGCATAGAATTGCATCTGTTGCCAAGGAGCTGATCTTTGAATAGTGACTGTTGCTTGAGTTGGGTATTTACTTGGTGTTTTTGGAATGAGAGGCCTTTCTTTTGTGGGTGCTGTAAATCCATTGGTACCTTCTGCAGTAATGTGTAATGAGTGATGGAGTATCCATGATGGTGGAAGCCTGCTCCCAGATGCTGGGAATATAACTGACTGGGATCTGGGTGCTTACATAAATAGCAGGGTTCATAGCTGCTGGGATCCCAAAGCGTGTTTCCAGCACAAATAAATTAAGCCTATTTCCCCAGCCTGATGTGGAAACGCTTCCTCTCCACTTCCCATAAGTCCCCCTTGTGAACTTGTTGCTGACATATATATGACTGCGGTCAATACAGGTGTTTAACTTTTTGAAGAGCCTATGTAAGTCACTAAGTGCATATTGATTGGAAGCAAATGTAGATCAGAATTAATTTTGGCTCGCTAACGTAGTCAAATAAGGAACATTTCTATTGATCTTTGTCCCAGAAGCCAATTATCAGGATTAAGTGTTTTTATTACGTGAAATATGGCAAATGCTATTTAATCATTGTGCATCGATCAGTGTGAAATCGCATCTTTAGGACAGGGACTGTAAGTAAGAGCTGTTAACGAGTGATTTATTTGTCAAGCGTTTCTCGTTTTCATTTGCCCGCCGCTTTTCCGTCCTCCGAGGTGCGCAGTAACCGCCTCCAGCCCGGAGGATGCTGGTGGGTGCGGAGCAACAGGGCTCCCTTCCAGCTCCATCCAGACGCGCGTTCCCTCCCCCTCCTGCCTCTCCATTCACCTTAAACCCTGTCTGTGTTTGCTGCTCCTCCGTTCTAAGCGGTTTTGCCGTGTTGTGCTTTCTCTATTCAATAAACACGCTCCCTCTGGCAAGCGACTAATCCGAAGAATCCGGAGTGTTTAGCGGCGTCCGGCCGAGGCGCTGGCAGTAGAAGCGGGCTGCTGCGTTTGCCCAGCCGCCACATCGCTCCCTCCCGGGCAGGTCCTGCCGAGCAGCACGGCGCTACCGAGGCGGCGACCTCCGGGACTCCGCCGTGCGTCGCGTTATCCGAACGCTGACGTTCTCTGTATGTATCGCCCCGGCCCCGCAGCAACTTGATAGCGTTGGTAACATCCTGCTCGCTGCTCCCTCTTCTTGGCAGCGGTTTTGATTACGGTTCGGGCTCCTGAATGAATTTGTTTTCTCGGGATCCTCGGCGTATTGAGACGCTCGTCACGTTTGGGTGCCTGCAATCACTGATGCGTTTGTTTTAGGGGATGAATTAGTCTTCTGAGTCCGCGCACGTCCAATTTATGAATTAGATTTCATTGAAAGCTAGAACAAACCAAGCCGAGCAGCGGTTTTGCCGCACCACTTTTTATCCCACCTCTTGGCTTCCGGCACGGGGGGGTGGTGGGGGAAATCTCCCCATCCCGTCTCTCACCCCGCGCTCTTACCTGCCGGCATCCCCTCGCCCCCCGCTTTCCTTCGTGCTCCTGAATCCCCAGCCCCTCTCAGCCCGGCAGCCGCACGATACGTAACATCATTCCCGGCGTATCCCTCCGTGCATCTCCGCGGCCGGTTCCCCCCGCTTCGCATCTCCCTCCCGCTCCGTGGCGGAGCTGCCAGCTCCCCCTCCGCGTCTCCCGGTCGCCCACCGCCCGCACCCCGCCGCGCCGTGCCCCGGCGGCACCGAGCGCCGAGGCTCCGCAGTGACGTGGCGCGGGGGGCGGGCGGCGGCGGCGGCGGCGGGGGGGGCCGCTCCGCAGTTCGCGGTCTGCCGGCGCCCCGGCACACACCGAGCGCTGGAGGCTCCGTCGCGCCGCCTGCCAAGCCGGGATCTACCGTCGCGCTGTTTCGGCCCCTTCTTTCTTCTCTCCGCATCGTCCGCTTCCCCCCGATCTCGGAGGGGAACCTCTGCGTTCCGTGCCGATTTGGGATTATTTTGCTACGGGGGGTGTCGAGGCATCCCGCCCTCCCGCGCCGCCTGCTCCACCTGCCCTTGCGCCTTTCTTCTTCTTTCCCCCCCCCCCCCCCTTGCCTCTCCACCGAGCCCGGGCTGATGTGCTGCGCGAGAGGCTGGAAATGGAAGTGTTGATGCTCTGGCTTTTCCCCTGGATATTTCAGTGCGTTTCGGTGCGGGCGGACTCCATCATCCACATCGGTAAGAGAGGGAACGCGGGGGGTTGGTCGGATGGGGGGGGGGAGCTTGAGGGGGAACGCGGTAGATAAATAAATTAAGGGATCTTCTCGTTCGACCGCTGTCATCTTTCAGGCAGCGAATGAGCCCAACTCCGCGGAGAGACGGGGGAGAGGGGTGCAGGGAAACGCATCCGGATCCCCCGGATCGCAAAGTTGGGGGCGAAGGGCGAGCTGTGTGGCCGGGCTGCGGGGCGGGGGCCCCCTGGCGCCCCTACGCGGTCTCCCGCGGGGCCGGGAACCGAGCTCGGAGCTGCTCGCGTGGGGAACGCTTCCTTCCTGCCCGCCGCCTAAAACAAACAGCCGCCTCCGGAACCCGGGCACAGAGAGGCATCATCTGAACGTGCTCGGAGGGAAAACTTTCGGGGTGATAATCCCTCGGTCTTCGTCCCCTGCCATAGCAGGTGGCAGACGAGCCGGAATGCGAGGGGGGAACTTGGCTGGGAAAGGGTTAGAGAGGCGAGGTTTGCGGCGGCTCCGCGCGTGTGCGTGTGGCTGTGCGCGCAACTGTTGTGGTTTGAGTAAGATCTCATTAAAACCCCTGGGCAGCGAGGAGGCTGGATCGGCGGGGGGAGGAAGAGGGGCATGAATGAGAAGCAAAGGAAAGGCTGATGTGAACTTTTGTGGCTTCTGGGAGCGAGCACGGCAATGTCCGCGGGAAGCCTGGCGAGCGCAAGCGAGGCTCTGCAGTCACCTCTTGGCTGGTGTCGGAAGGTACCAGCAGGAAAGAAATGAGGATGCTTAGAGGCGGAGAGGATCACTTGTGGAAGATGGTAGGGGAGGAGACGGGAGTATGGCCAGAGAATGAAAGAGCCGTCCTTCCCACCAGCCCCTTTGAGAGTAGTGGTGGTGGGAATAAAAGGAGAAAAAGAAATAAGAAGGAAAGAAAGAAAACCAGGAGGGGGCCGGGCAGGAGCAATCCTGGCTGGGAGAGCTCCGCCGGCCCGGGGAAGGGAAGGGCAGAGTGGGGCCATGCGGGGCGATGGGCAGCGGCTCCGGGCCGCCGCGGGAGGCTCCGCTCGGCGCCGCGCGCCTCCGGAGCCCGGGGACGCAGCCAAGGCAGACAGCATTGCGGAGTCATTAAGGAGACAGGGTCAGCCCTGACCGCAGCTGTAGGGGGGGGGGGGCAGAATGAGGTAGCCCCGCTTCGCCGCTTCCTGGCCCCGCGTCTTCATTGGGGGCGCGGCATCACCGCCGCTTCTCCCCGCCGAAACTTCATCCCGAGCAGCATTTCTCGATCTCTGGAGAACGCTCCGGCGAGCAGCAGGAGAGCGCCGTGAGCGGAGCAATGCGGTGCGGGGGCAGCGCACGGAGCTCTCATGAGGCCCCGGCACGCACCGGGAGAACCGGCAGCGCTTTACCGGGCCCGAGGAGAGCTTTGGCTGCCAGCACGACAGATCCCATCGCTCCTACAGCAGGGCACTAAGAGTAGTGTGTGCACACATGCTCGGCACAGGGCATCTTATGTAACGCACGGCGCCAGATGTTTTCATGTTAAGTGCATAAGCAGGATAGTGAAATGGAAGCGTTCAGGTGACTGGTATGTGTGGGTGTGTGCCCCCAGTCCGGAGCGCTGCCCCAAGGGCCGCAAACGTTGTGCCGTGAGCACAGGTTGGCCCCATTCCCACGTCCACTCCCATCCCGTCTCCGAGGCAGTGGTCGCTCTCCCCTGGCCTGCAGTGCAGCGGGATGCTCTGCTGGCATTGCGAGCCTGGCAGGGGCTGGGTACGGCCAGGGGAGCTCCGGGCACAGCTCTCACCGCCCTCTACCTCCTTGTTCCCCACAGGTGCCATTTTTGAGGGCAATGCTGCCAAGGACGATGAGGTGTTCAAGCAGGCGGTGTCGGATCTGAACCTCAATGACGACATCCTCCAGAGCGAGAAAATCACTTACTCCATCAAGCTCATAGAGGCCAACAACCCCTTCCATGCGGTGCAGGAAGGTGAGCCCCGGGGCAGCACGGCGCCGGCGGGCGGGGAGAAGGGTCCGTCCTGTTAGTGGGGAGGGAGTCGCGGTCCTGCTGCTCGCTTGGAAACTTTTCTTCGGTCGGGGGTTGGCGCTGTCTTACAAGGAAAGGGAAGGGACGGCGCGGTGAGCGGCTGCGGCGCCGTGCCATGCCGTGCCATGCCGTGCCGTGCACCGCCGCGTAGGGGCAGCCCGGCCTGGGCGGGGGGCATCCTCGGCAGAGCCGGCGGGGCCGGGGGTTCCGTGTCACTCCTGAATCTGCAAGCAGCCCTGCTCTCCGTTGCTTCGGCCCGCACTGGAATCCACGTGTGGGCAGGGCAGAAGAACGGGCTCCGCCCGGTGGGGCTCAGCCGGAGCAGAGGGGCCGGAGCGGGTGGGAGGATGGGAGACCGGTGGGGCAAAAGGCAGCGCCTGGCCCGTAGCATCGCTCCCCGCAGCCACTCGGGGAGAGCAAAGGTGCTTCTTGAGAGGGGAGCGAGCCCTTGCCTGGCAGCCGGGCAGGCAGTTGGTCAGATAGCCGGGCACCGGCTGGAGCCTTCCAGAGTTCACAAGGTCTGACAAGCAGCAACGTAGGTAATTCATTGCAATTACGTTTTTGTTTTTCTTTTTCCTTTTCCAAAGGGAAACGTTTAAATTAATCAACTTGCCTTTACAAATAAGACTTGAAAAATATATTGTTTCAGATTTAATGAAGCCAAGGTTAATTATGGCCTGTATTATTTCAGAAGCTGTGTTTTCCAGTAGTAATTATTCTAGAAACAGAGAGCTATTTATATACCCAAACTAGAATATTAAAAAAAATGATTCATCACCAGCCTTGCCCTTAGTTCTGCAGAGCACAGTGTGAATCTTTCTCTGTAGGAACATTTGCATTAATCCATATGTATTTTCATGTAAGTTGTGTACATGCAAATGATGGCTATAAAATTACACCAAACGTTAGTTTTCATGAACTCTAAACTGTTTCTTCTGCTGTCTTTTCTCCCCAGTGTGGGCGCTGGTTAATATGCGCACTCAGGAGAAACAGCAAAGTCTACCTTTCCAAGGGACCTATCTGTCCCATTAATGGGATTCCTCCTACTGCTCTGAAAGCTTAGTGAGAAGGCAGGGAAATAAAAATGGTTGTGAAAAAGAAGGGGATTTTAACACAAAACTCCTTGCACGTGATCAGACACCAGAGTGTTCATTTATTGGCACAGATTAACCCTCAGCAATTGGATCTTATTAACTTGTGCAAAAGCTCAGTGTCCTGTATTGGAGCTTGTTCAAATCAGTGTAAGCTGCAGTGTTTGGCTGGTTGAACAATTGCTTGCGACAGTGTCTCAGAGTAAAACTTCCTGCAGCTGTTCTGATCGCCTTGTTTCGGACTGATGTTCTTGTGGGTGGATTGCTTAGTTGTGTTGAGGGCAGGCAGCGCGATCAACTGCAGGATTCTAATTGATCTCCTAAGGTTTTCTGTTGTTGGTGCTATTGCTCTATTTGTTAATCTTGGAAATCACTGTTGAAAATCCACGCTGAAGCCACAGAAGCGACTCTGGCCAGATTTTTAGTCTATTCGATACAGAAAATTTGTACTGCGTGAACATCTGTAAAGAAAGATGTTCCTTCCTTCCAGGATGCTCATTCAGGGATCGTGCATCCATTGCATTCAGAATGGCTCTTTGATGGTCTGATCTCAGGCTGGAGAATTAAGGAAGTGATCCAAAGAGATATTGTCCTCTGTCTCTAGCTCATTAAGGCAGACCATGGTATTCTTCTGGGAGGACTATGAAGTGGTCCTGAAGCCTTTACTCAATTTTATGTCTTCTGTTGTTGGTTCAGGTCAGGTCTTTTATTGTTATTATTTATCTAAGATTTTATTTTCTACATTTGAAATGATTACACAGCACGCTGACAAAGTGATACGTGGTGCACCCAAGTTGCTGGGCTGTTTTTACTGTGCAGCGTTGCTGTGCTGAGTGTTTCTTGGTGTCACTGTGACTATTCAGAATCTCACCACGTCTCACTGTACGGATGCCCTGCTCATTTTGGTAGAGTATTGCAGATAGTCCTCAAAATAACCCGGAGCAAATCCTCTGCCCAGACTGCTTGCAGAATGTCGCTGCTGCTACATAAAACGCCCTGACATTCACATTATTCTTCTGGAGTCTTTCTAAACAGTGCCATGGAAATCAATGTTGCAAGCATTAGTTTCATAGCGATGGAACTTCTTACAGTAAAAACCAATCTGGAATAAAAACAAACCACCGTGATACTACTGCCAGGACACTGCATACAATCAATCAAATCACTAATATTGTTTTTATTGGAATAGTCTTACATGAATTTTTCTGAAACGACACAGTGAATTATTTTTTAAGGTCTTTTAAAAAAGTGCTGCAAGCTGGGACCTACATTTCAATGATACCTTGATGGTAAGATGATGAAAAATCATCTCTCTGTGTTATGGGATCTGTTACATGGGAGGAAGCCATTAGTTACTGATGGGGATGGTTATTGATGTATTTGACCTGGTGGCTGTTGTCAGGTGGAGAACTTCCTCACAGGTAGGAAGCATGGAAAAGCAGAAGCTCCTGGGCTTTCTCAGTAGATGCAAAGAAAAGCAGAGCAGAAAGGAACGTGTCTTTCCTGAATGGAGTGGTTTTTGGTGCTGAAAGGTGCGGAGAAGCGTTACAGGATTTTGAACATAGGGGCTGCAGGGACTTTGCTTTACAGAGAGGAGGGATCTGTTCTGGTAAGTTGAGGTGACTACAAGAAGTAAATAAAGTCATAGTCCTTTTTCTTCAGAGACTTGGTGGGCATTCATGCTAATGGTTATGTAAGGTGCCAGAGAGTAGAAAGTGACAAGAAGTGTAATTGTGTTCCATCTGCCTTTTATTTTGCCATAAATTGCAGAAACAAAATTCTGTTGTGCTATTTTGGCTCCATCAAGCTCACGTTTTATAACAAAGAGCAGCAAGCGTGTACGTGGAAGGAATTCCAGTGACAAGGGATGTAGCAGTAAAGAACAAAGAGACCCTGGTGTATGCATGAAATAGGACTTTGTCCGTTTGTGCTTGTGAGCAGGCATTGCACTTCGTAGCATATTGCTTTGGTGCATGTGGCAGTTACTGAAGGGATAAATTGTTTTTTCACTGGCTGTCATGGGAGAAAATATACGTGGGCAGTCATTGTTCTTATCATATGATTTTAAGGAAATGGACTGAAATCACTAATGTGGTGTTAAATTATATGTTAGCTTCCAAAGGAGGGCATGCACTCAGTTTCTGTTAAGTGATGGAGAAGGGGAGTAGTGAGCAGTTGTTTGTGTGCGGTGTGTACTTAACCTAGTAACACAGTGGTGGTTTTGTGATTTAAACGTTCAAATAAGTGCAAGGATATGAGAAACATTGTAAAGCTCTCAGTTCAAATTGGGATTTCTGAGCCTGCCATTGGTGTTGAAAAGTGATTCTTCACGTGACATATGGGTGGTGAACAAGTTTCCAGCCAGGCTTGAAAGCATGCGTTTAGACTAAATAACAAACAAGGTTAACGTGTAAGTTTTTAACGTGTCACTTTTGGAGGGGGAATAGTCAGCAGTAGGTCAGAACTGGGGCATAGGAAAAGCTAATATTTACCTTTCTTTGCACTCTTTGGAGAAGAGATCCCAGGGAGATTGCTATTCAGAAACTGTGAAAGTTTAAAGCCCTGTTTCTCAGTGAATGATGCTTACGCATCCATCGAGCTTTCCTGGAGCTGAAACTTGCTGTTCTCTCTGCATAGCAATTTCACATGAATTGTTTCTAATTTGAGCAGCCTTGTATGGATGCTTGTTGATGTTAAAATGCTGTCAGCTCTGGAAATGAGAACAAATTTGGAAAATCAAACCGTGATCTGAGATCAAGAATGGCGTTCCATAAATGGGTTTATTGTCAGTCCCATGGATGCTGCTGTGGTTTTAGAGTGGCTCAGAGTTGTAGATTATTTTATATGTCCGTTTCGTACAATGTTGGGTGAAGCTGATCTCTTATCATAGTGTATAGAACTTGGGGATGTACTTGGTGCAGTTCCTCAGCTGTCTTGGCTCAGCATGTATATTTCAAGTTACTACCATGGTTGCATTCTAACTGTTCTATTTGTTGAGAAGGTGTAAGCTGATGGGATAAGCAGTATGGGGATAAATCGGATGAACTATGGAACTGGAGAAAGGGGCTTATCAGCTCCATTGTTATTCTTGCCTTTATTTGACTGACTAAGATCCCAAATGAAGCTATACTTCTCATGTGCATGTTGCCCAGTAGCAAGGAAATGTGGAGGAGCAGACTAATGGTTTATTGAATCATAAGCATGTATCGTGGGATTTTTGCTCATAGCTTATTTTGCAGGCCTGGCACTTTGTCAGCTTAGTGCAGGTGTCTCTTATTTGAAACCCACAGGTGGGTCAGAATCTATCTTGATTTTAATAGGCTTCAGACTTCTGTTAAAGGGCGGTTCTCCACTGGGAGAGTTTAAACTGGAGTGGCTATTAAATACAGAAGAAAAGACCTAATAGAAGCTGTGAGAAGAAAACCATCAGTGATGGTGGTAACACTCCATTCACCTCCTGGTAAGGCAGATTCTGGACCATTTAAAGCTGTCAGATAAGTGTCTGTGTAAGTGCAGGGCCAGGCATTTTGTTTTGCTGAGCTATAGTTTCACATGCTCCAGAAGTAAAGGTTTTAAGAGTCAGGATATTTTAATACTAGAAGAAAAGAGTAGAGAGAAAGCAAAGTATAACAAACATAAACCAAAAATCTGGTAAAAATTAGTGAAGTATTAGATGTAAAAATAACGTGATTTGTTTTTATTTTGTGTTTGGTCTTAAAATCGTGCTTTACTGATTCAACTGCATTGAACTGAAGTGTTTCCATCTACCTAGAAATAGTTTGGTAGATTTTTAATTTGTTTTTCTCCATATGCTGTCTATTGAATTTTCCCTAATGGTTTCTCTTGAGTCCATCACTGCCATATAATGTGAACTTCATCTTCTGTTCTTCCACAGTGTGCTAGGGTACAGATTTCACAGTATTTCTTACAGGATATGATGTCTTCCTTGGAAGTTCTTGACAGAGCTATGAGCTCTCCAGAAAGAACATATTGTTATGTATAGATTTGCTAGTTTTAATCTGAGCTTTCAACACTTACTGAAAACCAGCCAGAAAGAGTGAACGTAGCGCATCTCTCGCATGGTCAGGGAGGCTTTGCTGTGTAACTACGCGTTTTTTCTACTAGTCTGCCGCAGTTAAAAGCTGTTGCTCAGTAGGGTGAATGTGCTTAACAGTTTTACCTCCTTGTGCCCTTCGAGACCAAACCAAGACTTGTTAAGGACTGCCACAGTGAGGACATCTGTGATGCTGTCATACCATTGTGCCTTTGATTTTATGAGCTGTAGTTGCATGGCTCAGTTTATTATTAACCAGTGTTTCACAGAGCTAAAATCCCAACAAATTTAAATGCTTATCTCTACCAGTTCTCATGTTTTTGTGATGCTGGAAGGAGGAACCTGGTATCTTCAGTAGGAAGGAGAGAAGCCAGCAGCCCATACAGGAGTTAGTTTAGTGCTGAGACTGAAGGCAGACTGCAGGCTGTGGGAGAATATCCAAATACATGTTTGTTTTGCTGTTTCTTTCCACTTGCAGTGCTTTACTCATAGCCACACTTACTCAGGTTCTGAGGTGCAGAATGTTTGTACATGCAGAAGGAGCTGCTGTTGTTTAAAAGCATCCCTGCTATTGCTTTTTTGTTTTTCCCTAGGTGTACATAGGTTAATTCCACTGCGGTTATATTATTATCTGCTTTTGGAGAGGTTCCCATCATTCTGGGCTGGATCTGAGCAGCCCAGGGAGTGAGCTCCAGGAAGTGTTGTATGTAGGAGTGCAGTAGGCAGCCAGGGCTCAGGGAATGAAGGAGAGCTCCTTGCTCAGCAACCCGAGGTAGAAGAGGCCTGTTGTGCAGACCATGGCAGTGTGGATGAAACCTGCTTTAGAGCACAGGAACCTGCCCCAGCTCCGCGATGAGGGGTGCTGTGCTCAGCCTTTCACAGCAGGTGTCATAGACTCTGCTTGCCATGAGATGACAGGAAATTCCCAAGTGGCTTCCTGCTTTCAGTGAGAAGATTTTCATTTTGTTCGAACAAGTTTTTCTTTTTACTAATTCCACCTACATAGCTGTGTAAGCTTATTTCTTCTCTCTCTTCTAATATGCTGACTAGCTAATGCCTTTATTTCCACATCAGGTTGCAATATCTGATGGTCTTCCCCACTGATCCTGCTGCCTATGGTGATCATTTATCAAAAATCTGCAGCTGGGTTTCTTACTCTAGAATTTCATGATGGAGAATATGCTATAACACTCATGTGGATGCTAGAAAGTATCATAAAAAGGATTAATGAATGTTTTCCATGGTTAAGGATTTTTTTGTTTTGTTTTACTTTTTTTCTAGAAGAAAATAATTTTCTGAGGGTTTTTGTTTGTCTTGGGCAGCTTTTCTCAGTTATTACTGTGGAGGAGGATCTGTAAACATGAAATGAGTGTACAAAACTGCCTCCAGTTAAAATAATGGCTAAAGAAGATGGTCATAAATCGTGCTGTATAAACTATATATGTGTGTGTATATATACATATATATATATATATATACACATATACATATATATATATATATATGCATGCACATACACCCCATACAAAGAATTTAATTACTAGACGTAACTGCAATGTGGCCAGCAGGGAGTCTGACTTGAGCTTTTCTGTGTTCAGAGTCTCACAGGCACAGATGAGAGGACTGACTAAGTATTATGTTTGAAACTGCATCTTAATACTTGTAGAATTAGTTAAATTTATTATTTTGATACAATTTGTCATAGAATGATTTAGCCACAGAATGAAAGGAATCAAAAGTACCCGTTCTTTCAGCAGGGGGGATAGTTGAAACAGTTACTTCAGGCTGAACTTGATGATGGGTACTGGATATCACAGTTCATCCTTGTCCACCACCAAAAAGCCTCCTGAAGGACAAATGCATCATAAAAAATAACATGGTTTCCTTGAAGCTGAATAAAAAATCAACAATTCAAGATCTTTGTCTCTGAGAACATTGGGCAAACAAAATTTCTTTCATTTCCGTAACTTTAAGGCAATAAATGTACAAACCACACGGAAAGTGATTCTTTTATGTTTTTCCTAATAGTTTGCATTCAGTTATGATTTGGAGGCCTCATAGTTGTGCTTGAAATTGCATTTAGGTTTTTGAGTTTGAAGTGCGTTTTATAGCTTGGGAGGTTTGCTTTACCAGGAAGAGTCTGTCTATGTGAAGTCCTGCTGATGTTGAGTTCCTTTCTTTTGACCCTGTTGTGGCATCTTGGTGCCTGCACGTTTTTCTTTTTTTGCCCCTTATATGATGATATATTAAGTTATACATATATTAGAATATGCAATAAGAATTAATATTGGAAAGTACCAGCAGGTTGCATTTAAAGGAAAAAAGAACCAAGAGGCATTAATGTCAAACAGTATTTGGCTGTATTAAAACACACAGCAGGGCTTCTGCTGCTTGACCTTACAAGAACTATTCCCTTAGTAACCTTTCATAAAAGGAGTAAAAGGACAGTAAGAAAACATTCTTTTTTTTCTGTATATTCATCAGAATAATATCTAAGCAATGACTTTCTCCTAAAAATTACAAGCTCAAATCAGGAAGCTCCTAGTGGGTCCAAGCTCCCATTGCTTGTCCTGTTTCTCAGTCCAGTTATTTATTCCTCTTCTTTTTAATTTACTAGGGTCTTTCAGATTTTAACTACTAGTAGTGCTGATACATTGCTTCTGATATCCTCAAAATCTTACACGCTGTCTGTCTTGTCCTTGTTTAGAAAGTGAATAAAGGATTTTGTATATAAGCAAATGTTTGTAAAGTTAATGAGAGTTACCTTTGTCAGCAGGTAAATGACTCTATACTACTACTTGATAATTAGAAAATACCAGTTATTTGCTGCTTGGCCATACTTTCAACGTGGAAACTGTGTAATGGCGTGGAGTGGCATTTCCACTCTATGTGTTTTCTTAAGCTTTCTGCTTCTGAATAAAGGTAAAACTTGGAGTGGGGCAGGAGGGAATTTGTTCCTGGGAGACAGAGACTCACTGACATTTTTTGTGTTTGCAAACCCTCAGCTTATTTTTTCCTTTTCTAATAAATTGCTTTACAACTCTAAAGGAAACTTTGTTCTAAAATTACCATTGTTTTGCATGGAATTTTAACTTTACTTTGATTCCAAGGACCAATGTTTTCCCTATTTTCAATCCTGCTTAGGGATATTTCTGGAATGGGAACAGCTATCCAAGAGGCTCAGAAAGAAGGAACTCGTGATGCCAATGGGGGTTAAAGTGCCAAGAGTTAAAGCACTTGGGAGGAACGTCTTGCAGAAGGGCTTTAGATAAAGCAGTATCTTTATCCACAGGTTAGCTCTGCCATTAAATGTGTTATGATGCTTTGGCAGCCGGTGGGGTCTTGCTTTGCCTCTGGATGGGTACTCACAAAATCACTTGTGCAGGCAAGCAGAAGTGCTGTTGTCAAGCATGATTAGAGACAGCCTTCTCAAAGCAGGTGGCTGGAGTCATCTTCCCCTCCCTTCTCTGCCAGTGGCAGTTGCTCTGTTGTGGCAGGGCTGGTTCACAAATGTATTTCTAAAGGCTTAACGCCGTATCATGTGTTGAGGACAGCTTACATGTTTGTGACCGTGTTGTGCCCTCTTTGCATTTACACTGCTGATTAAAAAATAAAACATGTCAGCTAAAGCTCAGAATCATCTGGGCAACGCAGTCAGTAGTGGTACCTTTTTCTTTTTGAGATAAATATGCAACCCTGCTTCTCAGACTTTCATTGCTTGTTCTGCTGTCTTTCATTAGAGTTTCTTTTACACAGTAGCCTAGTATTGTTCTCGGGATCATCCTTCTATTATTCATTTCATTTCTTCTTTGCCTTATTGCCAGCTCTTTGACTGTGTAGTTGTTGCTGGTGTCTTTATGCCTTGGGTTCTTTACCAAAACTCTAGTTTTTCTTTGCTGATGAGACATATACTTTCCTATGCCCCTTCCAGAGCTCCTCCTCATTTGCAGCCACCAGTCCTCTACCCTGTTTCAAATGGATAGAAGCACATTCATCATTTTAGCTCTTAATGAGCTCTGTCAACATAAACTGTTTCTCTGAATTTGGATGTCTTTTCTGTACCTGTCTTCTCTTCTTTGGCAGCATGTTGCTCTCCATGTACTTTTGTCTTTCCTGCCTTTGCTCAATGCAATAGATTTTTATGAACGCGCCTTTTCTTGATTTGTTGGATTATTTTATTTCCATTGTATTTTAATCATTGTGATGAGAACATCTGTGGGCAGCAATATACAGATGTTTGTCAGAGCAGTTTTTAAGGTTCATAAATAGTAGCTGTATCTACATGAAAAAATTAAGGTTTTCTCTTCTCCATTTACACCAAAAGAAGTGGAATTGCATTATGGAAATGAAATGTTTGTCTGGGAGACTTGCTGCTGCCTTTCTGTGTCTGCCAGGGGGATCCTTTAAGTTCCACACAACTTCCTCTATCTTAACCTGCTGAAGTGAGCCCAAGGTCTGTTGTGCAGAATTGAGTCTCTCAGCCTCCATTCAGTAATGGGACGTTTGACTTTCCTCTCTTTTTATTTTTCATTTTAACCCTCAAAAGTATATTTCTCTGACATCATAAGGAAACAGGGAATACACATGAATGAGAAGCCAGAGGTGCTCCTTGAGAACGTCGCGGTAGTTCAAAAGAATGATAAAACATCAAGAAGGTAAAAAAGAAAATTACAGCAGTGGTTGTAATTGTATTTGCTGCAGGGCATTCTGATGGCAGTGCTGACAGCTGACTGCATTCAGATTAAAAGGACAGTTTGGTCAAAAATGCTTCGTAAATGGTCACTGAACTAGCAAGCAGATTATTTTTTATCATAACTTTGTGCCTTTTTGTTTTCCATCTTGTTTTAATTATCTTCAAAGAGGGGCTGTCCTTAAGGCAGCTGAACAGTCAGAAAAGCTGCTGATGAGTATTTAAGAAGTGCAGTTTGTTGCTCAAAGGCAGAAGCTCATGCCCTGTACTCCTTGTGGCGTTGGGGCTCTAAGATGTATTTTGCCAGTCTATCTATCTAGCTATTTATTTATATTGGCCTGCAGGGAGATTATTTGTAAACTGGAGTCTCATCTCTTAAAGGTACTACACAGAGTTGGTGGAGTGGTACATCTTCAAAAGGAAGCTGTATGAGTAAGGCTTGGAACAAGATGCATTGATTGTGATGTTTGGTCTCTTTGAACAAATAAATGAACTGTTACTTAAAGTAGGTAACAGAGAGCTTATTTTGAGTCTCTCTAAAAGAAGAAAATGTGCTATAAAATGTTGATATTCTTTTGAGTTTGCAAAGGAGTAAAGATTACAGTCTGTAACCCGTGTCAGATTTGTAGTGTATAAAGTTGAGTTTATTTATTTACTTATTTATTTTCAGAAACCGCATTGCTAGTTGCCCAAGGGTGCAGTTTACCTTTGCAGAAAACCTATGCACAAAGTGTAAGTTAACTGTAAAATTCATACAGTCTAAAATAGCGTTCATGAGACCAGAGAACTACTATGCAAGGCCCTGGAGAGAAGTGTGTGTCATATGCATGACACTTTAGCTAGACAAACTCAAGTTAAACTTACTTCCACAATGATGAAGGAATAGGCAGAAAAAAAGACTTCAGGCTGCATAGTTCAGATCTTTCCTTGGTAATGGATAGGTAAGTTGGATCTTTTCTAGATTTAATAGGAAATAGGAAGAGATAATTTGAATTTGCAAAGTCTGAAAAGCTCTGTTGGCTCTGGTGCCTTTGGAAAGTGCATTAAGGCAAAATGAAGGTTTGTGTCAATTTGCCATTTAAATAAAGGTGTCTTTTTTTGGAGTTTTTTTTTCCGCAAGGCTTTAGTTGGTGATGTGGAATATGCTTAGAAAATACAAATGAACAGGAGTATGTAGAAAGTTCTGCCTTTTAAAAATATCTCTCCATCTCTTTAAAGTTATTTTAAATGTGTGACTTGCAAATAGCTTGTCAGATTATCAGATACACTGGGAAATAGTCATAAATCTCAGGGCTTGTAGTAAAATGCACTTTGAAACTGAGAATTTTAACTGGGTTATTCAAGGTTTGTGAATTAGTGCAGTGTTATTAAAGTACTTGAAAACTGATATCAGAGCATGGGACACTGTTGATATAATGCAAATAGGCAAAGGAAACATATTTTTTAAAGAGTTTTTGTTGAGACCACGTCAGTGGTTTAAAAAAAGACATGACGCTTTTGGACAGAAAGTCTCCTAACAGATATGACAAAATCATTACCTTCATGAAGGCATGGAGAAACAGGTGCAGTTGTACTTTGGCCTTGCTTTCATAAATCCAACTGTAATAAATCCCCCTTGAATTTTCTTAATGAGAGACTGTGACTATGAAGCGTGTCTGTGTTCTTTCTAGAAGATTACCAGTTACCTTTGTTTCCAGAGTATCTGTGTTTGCAAATAATGGCTCACATGGGAAAAAAGTTGCATCAACGTAATAGGCTGTTCACGGTGCTTAAAAAAAAGTGTGCTTGAAATGCATCCATCTGGAATAATGTTGAGAGTTAAACTGAAGATGGAAAATATTTGCTGACAGGGCTGGCCTCAAGGCATTCTTTTTCCTCCCTAAATGCTGGTAAAACTGCTTGAAATGTACAAACGTGCATTGAAGGTTGTCTCAAGATGGATATATTGGCTTAAAAATCATTATTCTATTCTCCCCACAATTTTATTCTCTCTTCTATGAGCTTTTATAGGAATGTTATTTTGTCTGCTTTTTTTTTTTTTTTTTTTTTTTTTTCCTATGGAAAATTAAACATACAGGAAGTAAAATAATTGAGAGTATTAGTTACCTTGATACAGAGAGATCAGCTGGTCTCCTGGATTGATCTTTACATTGTTGAAGAGGACTCTATCTCTGATTTCTGGTAAAGGAGAATTGCTAGATAAAAAGAAATGGTGCTCCCAGTGCAGTTTCTGATGTGCTTGCTGAGTCCTGTTCTTTTTAACAGGACAAGGAACATAAAACTTTAAGCTCGTGACCTCTGTAGGCATCCTCGGGATAAGAGTTTGGCCTTCCAGTGCTCATGTTGTGCTGCCACGTGCTTCATGCCTCCTTCTGACCTAGATTTGGATGTCTGAAGGAATTTTTGACTCTGTCCAGATGAGTGAGGACCTGCTGTTTATTTCATTTTGCCTCTGTATTGTGTGGATTGCGGTCTATTTCTTAGACTGGTCTGAACTATGTGACAGAACACATTTCTTGATATTATTGGGGCCAGCATGATGAACTCAAGGTTTTGGTTTCGCCTTTTGAGTCATGTAGTGCTTCTGTTTCTTTGGTCCTTTACTGTAGACTTTGGGATGGCTGGAATGCTTTCTTTAGTGAAGTACAGTGTGAAGGAAGAGAACTTGAGGTCTGTGGAGGTATGAATCCAAATCATAGTTAAATTGTTAGCAGCCTAGACACTTCACATTTAGATCCGACTTATGACTAATACAGTATAAATATTGTAAGATGATCCAGGTCTGGTACCAAGGAAAGCTATAGGTACTTCGTAGCCTTTGTTTCCTATACCCTGCCATGCCTATTAGAGCTTGGCATACCCATGAGAATATGCTTTTGGATGCATTTCTTTTTTTTTCCGCTCTGAGTTATCTTGGCTCTTCAGCCTCAGTTAGTGGTCATTCTACACCACAAAGGAATATTTACATATTTATTGAAGTCACTTGAAATGTTTTGCAGGTAATTGTGAAATATGATACTTAGTCCTCTCACAGGCAAATCCTGCTCATGGGAGGAACTCTGACATGGATTTAAATGCAGGATGACTCAAGGCATATGCAACGCAGGCATCTCAAGGGCTGGAAGAGTAGTGTCATCTTTAGCTCTAGTGATGAATGTGACTGCATGGCAAGGCTTAGTGCTATTGCTGCTGCCCCAGTAGGGTTGGGAAGTGAGAATGGCAGTAGGGAAGGAGCACTTGAATTATTTTCCCTTCTTTCACACCCATCATCAGGAAGAATAGGTTTCACCCATCTGAGTACTTGACAAAGACTTGGCCTGTAGTTTGTGCCTGTAGTTTGCGCCTTGAGGCTTGCGCCTCAGCTTAGCAGTCATATCATTTATGCCAAGTTTACAAAATGTTTCCAATATTAAAGTAGTTGCAGGGGTGGGCTGGTGTCCTGAATAGAGATGAGGAAATTGAGTGTTTTTGAAGTTACACTCATTTATCTTGGATGTAGGTGATCATCTCACAGGTGATGGCATTCTCATCTGGCTAAGGAAAGTCAAAGAGGTGTTCCTGGAGTGACTGCATCCAGATAAGGGATCATTTGTAGTGGACTTAGCTGACCAGTAAAGGCCAGGAGTGATGAATTTCTAAGAGAAAGGCTTGCAGTTTGATATAGGCTGTTCAGAATAGACACAAAAATCAAGTCTATAATGGAGAAAGTTTTTGGTTTTTTTTTAAGTATAGGCAATACATGCTCTAGATTGTCTTCATTAATTCCAAAAGTACCTACTGTAAGAATTATTATGGAACACAAAGTAGGTATTAAATCTGAGTGTAAAAATAATAGCTTTAAAAATTAATTGCTTATTTTATTAGCCATTAGCAAATAATTCCTCGAAAGAGGATCTGATCTGAACCAAGGTATTGACAGATCTTGAAGTCTTGGTTTGGGTTTGACAGCTTTTAGCTCTTTCAAGGAGAGCCTCTTTGCAGATTTCCAGTCAGTATCAAAAGTTGTTCTAATCTCAGAGCTGACTGCTGCACAATAGTAAGTAAAACCAGCCAGGCATGCATGATGGGGGAATGAAAACGGGCAGTTCCCTACAACAGGCTTCCAGGCTGTATTGCCAGCTCTACACCTGGAGCTTGATATCTCTTCTTAGGAATATGCTTAAAGCTTAGCAAGAGAAAGGGTCTATGAATTCCAAAATGCACACTGCGTTTCCTAATCTACTGTGGTTTTATGCAGATGATGTGGAAACAGATTTGGTAGATGTAGATGCAGAAACAGAGGGATGGTAGAGCTGTTACTGGATAGTACAAAACATACGGAAGATAAGAGTTCTGAGCCTATAATTATTTTTACACAGAAATGGCAATGTGTAACACAGTGTATTCTGTTTAGAGATTCGTCGTTAGCTTTTAAGCACTCTCAGCACCTAAAGGAGAAAAGAGCTTTGAAAAGGCGAGTAGGCATCTTTGCTCTCTTATCATCCTTTTGAGATGAATGGTAGGGGAAAAGCAGGGAATGCAAATAAAACAAAACTCCTCTTGTAAAAATTCATTCCACGAGATTTGGAACATTGGTTAGAAAAATCCTTTTGGCACCTTTGTTTTTTGAAGGCTGAACAGAGCATAGTTTTTCTTTTGTAGATCTTATATTATTTAAATTAAAAAATAATGTATTTTTTCAGAGTTTTCTACTAGGTGTGTCTCGTCTTATGCTGAGACTGTCCTTTACAAGAAGCCCAGTGAAGTAATTCGTGCAGCTGGGACACAGGCTGAGTGTAGGGTGTTGAGCAATGCCTTCCTGGTCCCTCCTGGCCCAGTTGTGCCAGCTTGTTCTGTGCTACAGGGTGGGCAGGTCCAGCTCCTGCAGCACAGGCTCCTTGCACACATTGATGTAAAACTTGGTGTTTGCACTGGAACTCTTCAGGTGCTTAAATGGCCGCCTCAGTGGCATTATTTCTCACGCAGTAATCAGAACTTGGTTTAATATGGCCTTTCATGAGAAACAGCTCTGCACAAGTTTAACGTTGCCTAGATCCCAGTAAGAATCACTGTTACATAACAACGTGTGCTTCCTATAAAGGTGGTTCCTGTTGATTTGGTGCAACAGAAGGATGGCATATTTCTGTTGAAAATAGCTTTCCTCGTAGAAAAATAGCTTTGGTGCTATTCCAAGCCTAAGCTTTTTGATAGTGAATGTTTCCTATTTAAGAGTAGTTGATGAGATAGAGATTCAGAATAAAATAAGGAGGTGTCGGATGTGGTAGGAATATCAAAAGCAGTTGCTGTATACCTGCATTGTATGTTCAATTAGAGAATGCTTTTTAAAGCTTGGAAAACAGAGAGACTGTCATTCTTATTTCTGATGATGGAGCTTATTTCCTTAGAGATGGAGCTATTAACTGCTCTTGAGATGATGCTGTGGATTTCCCTTCAAAATAGTCTTGAAAGATAATGCTGCTTCACCCAGATCCTTGGTGACATGAAAGGCTCAGGAGTGCATGTCTGATTCACAGCCCTCACCAAGTCTTCTTATCCAGGGGAGTCTTTCCAGAAGTCTCTGTAAAGATATTGGAGAAGAACAGAAGATTGCTGCTTGGATGCAGCTGTACCATCATCTAAAAAACAGAAAGTATTGCAAAATAGTAGATTGTTTTTTCTTCACATGCTCTGTAAAGACTGAAATTTGGTTTTAAAAAACACAAAAAGACGAATTGCCAAGCCTAGGGTCTATTGCATAGCAAAGGAGGCAGACTTGGATTAGACAAATGTTTTAGCTTAACATAAACCTTCGTGCTTTGTATAATAGCTGTGTCAATTCTCTATGAAAGACTCAAAGGGCTTTTTAGAGGGATTTGGATGAACACTGCAAGACAAGATGACACTGACTTGTTTTACGTGTAGTCTTTGTCATTTTAGCAATGTCAAAGTTTCTTACAGTCTCAGTGTTTCAAAGAGGCAGATAGATACATGCAGATGCATTTATTATTCAGGTCTATTATAAGGTTCAGACTTACCAAACAAATTTTAAAAGAATTTAGATTTGAATTGAAGAGGAAAAAAAGGCAGGCACTCTTCCAGGAAATCTGTGTTTTTTTCCACAGGAATATTTTAGCTATTCTAGACCATTTTACTGTCTATCACTGTATAGATACTGTTATGGTTGCCCTGTAATAATCTAATCTTTCTGTTCTACCTACTTGCAAGGAGCATTGTAAGAATTAATTATCAAGTCCTGATAAGAATATTCAGTGTGCCCTTAAGTATTTTATTCAGAGATATCTTCCCTTCACTGCAAGAACTTGAAGTGCTTTTCTTTTCTCTCTTTGCATGAGAATAAAAGGTCAGGAAGCAGAATTGCGCTGTTAGGCCCCAGGGATATGTTTTCAGATGTTGAGGATTGGGTGGGTGGATGTACTAGTCAAGTGAAAAAGTAGATGAAATTGCTATTTTTATTGCCTTTTGATCGGTTTGCGCTGAAAGCCTTCTGATCCTACGCGTCCCTTCCCTGACGGTGTCTGGTTTTGAATCTGAGAAAGAATTTGATGGCATATCTTGTGTGTGACCAAATTAAATACGATGAACAAGGTTCTGTCAAAGCTGCGACCACTAGGCTGTGTAGTAGTAACTGTTTTGAGAATGTTTTATGTGTAGTTGGAGGTTTTAAGCAGAGCACTCAATAGTACTTAATTAGTTGATTAATCACAAAAAAATAGCATGATGCCAATGGATGGGGATCACATTTACTTAAAATAACTCCTGGGTTTCTTGTTAAATATCCCTTTTTTTTCTTTCTTTCTTTTTTCTTTTTTTTTTTTGCATTTATTTAGTTCCTTGTGATCATCTACAATGTTTAGAGTGGCATTTTCCTTTGGTGGAGGCAGGATGTTCCACAGAAGATATTTATATGATATTGATTAAGTACTGTTATTATTCTGTAAATCCTGAGAGTGGTGATATACTGCAGTTTGATAATTAGAAGAAAAATGGCTGCCCAAGTCCACCAAGACTTGAAATTATTCTCCATCACCTTTCACAAAATTCCTGTTGTCCCTTGGTTTTACATTGATCCTTGGCAAGCTATGCCAGAGCATGGTTTGGCCCTTGGTGTCTGCCCAAGATATTCAAAGAGAAAATAAACAAAGACTGCCCTGTTTGTTTTCACCTTTTAGACTGATCTTCGTTTACTCCATACCTTTGATAGCTGCAAGAATTCATTTCCAGCTTCCTCAAAGGTTGAGTTTATCTCCCTTCAGATCTCATTATCTTTTGCAATTCTACTGCTGTGGGAAGCAAATAGTTTCATCACGTTATCGTTTTTCCCTTTAGAGCATCTTCTCTTCTATATGCCTTTTGTGAATGTGAATAACAGATGTTCTTTCGAAATACTTGCTTTGTATTCTATAAATCTGCACCCTAAATAAGTTCCTTTTAAAGGTGTATTGATGGCCTTTTGGTCTCTCTTAGGCTTGCTCCCTCCCTTGTCATTTCACATTCCTGTACCTTGTAGGGTTTTTTTCAGGCTCCTCTGTTTTCTTCCTCCCATTGTTTTTGGTACATTCCTACTACACTTGAATTTGAGATATATATATCTTGATATATCTATATATATATATATATATATTGATATATATTTCCTTATCTGTTCTTTTTTTTATTTTCCTAATCTGCCTTAATTTTGTACTTCTCATTTCTTTTCTTTTTTCCTAGTTGTGCCACCACAGAGTTGTTGAATGTTTGTGACCTAAAATGGCTGGTTCCTTAGGACTTCCAGAAAGTTTATGTGAAAAGAGATAGGAAACAAAATGACACATTTCTAATAGCAAGGGAGGCCATGGTGAAAACTGTTCTTGTGCCAAAAGAAAATCCTTGTGTTCCTCACTCAGGAGAAATCTGAGGATCTCACCAGAGTAGAAACTCTTTTATCACACCTTTTCGTTTTGCCCATATTTTTCTTAGACTGAATGTGTGTAAATGTGGTTGAGTGGGGAGACAGAATATGATTCATTTAAACTGACCCAGACCATCTAGATCTCAAACATGTTGCATGCACATCTTTCCCCCTTCAACTTTCAAATTTTATGTTCTGGAATGCATATTTTCTCACTCTGTCTAAGCTCTATTTCCTATTTACAGTGGAAGAACTGAAAACATCTCATCTTTTAAGTATTTTTCCCCCCTGTGTGCAGTGGCACAGCTGGAACTCTGAAGGATACACTTCAAATGAGCACTGAATTCTTATATTGTTTGCAGCAACAAACCCTAGACTCACGAAAAGACTTCCATTATAGTCTCTGGCTTGGCTCTCATCTCCCACCAGCACCACAGTTTCTCATTTCTATTATTCATCTTTAAGCAGCGTATTTTATCTGCAGACACAGTGGTGAGATGAGCTCTTCAGAAATATTTGTGATAATAATCCATTCTGTGTGCTATTCAGCATGACGTGGCAGGTGCTTTGGAATCTGTCCTTCCATAGGAAAATACTGACTTTTCAAATGAACTTTGCTTTGGAGAATGAAGGCAATGCCCCATTTTCCAATAGAGCAAGGGAAGTACTTGATGCTAACCTGGTTTTGTGGATTTTATAAGTAAGGATGAAATGCTCAGTTAGTCTCATGAATTGAGGTAGCTTAAATTTAGGGTTTGGAACCAGGGAGAAAGCAAACATATGCTTTCATGTGGGGTATGCAATAGTGAGTACCAAACCAGGACACTGCTGAAGATTCAGAAACGGTTAAGTCTTCAGTTTACTCATGAAAATGGCTTGTGAACAGGGCAGAGGTGTGGCTTTTTGGTCTTCCTGAGCTGACTTCCCATACCTAGCATCTGCTTTTCTCACACTATAGAAAGAACATTTTGGGCACAGTGACACTAAGTGATGGGAGGCTTCTGTGTATGTTCTGAGGAAAGCTTTCATTTAACTTGTTCTTCTGTGTATTTGTCTGTATGTATTGGTTATGTAAAATGAATTACCTTAGAAGGGTGATCAGAACAAACGCAAGTTCTCTCTTCTTGCTATCCATTTGGTAGCTGCTTGTTATGAATTTACTTGTTTGTTGCCTGTTTGTGTTCTAACATCAGTCCTCTATAAAACTGGACCTATGCAGAAGGCTGTGGTTCATCTTACTTTAAACAAAGGCTGGAATTTTGGATCTGTATGTGCGTTAGTTTACAGCTTTAGACATTCCAAATGCTTCAAAATAGCTAATCTTGGGTCTCTGCTGGTCAAAGTGCATGTCCAAAGAAGTCAAGCATCTTCAGACTTGTGTTCTGACTTCTGTTGAGGTTCTGGAGTTATGTTTATTGCTGTTAAGTGAGAGAATTGTGTAAAAGGTCTCGAAAACAACAGTCTGGAGCTGTGTTGTCATTGTCATGTAGCTGTATTATAAGAATAGATACTTATATTTTGGTTTTCAGTTTTCTGATTATTTATTCTGTTTCTGCAGGGGAAAGGTTTTAGAGTTTGGTAGATAGAAAAGATGCAGGAAATTACAGTCACTGGGCAGAGTATTTGTTGCCCTGTGCTGTGGTTTAAGTCTCCTTCATTTTCTACCCGAGAGAGAAAAATGTGTCCAGTGTTGCCATCACTACAAAATAATCCCTGCTGCTTTACTGTGCAAGTTTGGTGTGATAGCAGGAGGGTTATGATCTATACTGCACTTCCCTCAGCATGTGTGTGTTTATTTCTGTATTCGTTCTGTCTTTCTGATAAAAGGAACCAATTCTTCTCCTTTTGGCAAAGACAGGAATAAGATGAACCTGATGAAAATTTGTTTTCAAATACCTTTAATAAGCAATTACACCCATCCTTTCCTTTTTTATGCTTTAGCTGAAATCTAAGATTTCTGGATTAATGTTGAGGGTCTTCCATGGCACTAGTAGTAAGAAGGATAATCTATGAGTATCTCCTTTAACCAGTATTGTACTATGGGAGCATCTCCTTTGGGTTTTCATCGGAGGTTTAAATGACTATATATTCACTGGGTTTTTTTGTTGACTTTATAGAAGAACTTGTCTCTTCAAATTAATTTTCCTTCGTTGTTATAATTGGAAATGTGGAAATGCATTAAAAATGTTTGTAGTTTGTGAATACATGGCAATTAAAAAAAACCCCAAAAAACGGCTTGTGCTATTCACATGAACTTTTAATTAGATTCTGATAGGTTTCACACTTGCCAAGAATGCAGTTTTGGAAGAGGAAAGAAGAAAACAGACATATTTATAGAGTTCTCAGAAAATTTGAAGTATAAAGCTATTTTATTTTTGTGTGGTATCTTCAGATAACATGTCTTGACTTTTTGCTCTTGGAAATGATGTAGTCCAGTGATGAACCCTAAGAACTGTTTGCATAAAACTCTGGCTTCTTATTTCTTTGCCAGCTTTCTTATTTCTACAACTTTGACCAACAAATCTATTCCAATTTCAGACCCTAAAATTCTCTTTATTAAAGGAAATATTTTTGAAAGCATATTTATATTATATGTATAAATATATAATTATGTTGTGTGCTAACCTTAAAATAAGCATTCTTTTTTTCCCCCCGTTATTTTGGTCATGTAGCAATTCTTTCCTTTCTTCCCTCTCTCCATCCCTCCCTCACTCCTTCTTAAAAGAAATACCACACAAACAACCACTTTTCTCTAGCAATAATTCTGAAATTTGTAATTGGTAAATAATCATTGGTAAATGAAATATCTCAGCGTATTTCTGTATGTGCAGACAGCCTTGTGTTCTAATATTCCCCTCAGGGCGAGAATATGTTGTGAGAAATCCAGTCTGCAAATTATCTGCAGTAAAAATGTATTATTTCTGGCAAAGCTACAAATGGGGTGCCTGTGTTGATGCATGCTCATGCTGCCATTAACCATGTTCCTTAATAACTATTAATTAGTTTCACTTGAGCTCTGCTTGTCCAGATTAATTGCAGTAGGAGGGCCAAGGGAAACTAAAACGTCCTTTATTTTGCTGCTTCTACAAGTTGACTGCATTTATTGATGGGAGCCCACCTTTCGTCATTGTGTAACTGTTTCAGTGATATTATTTTTCTTGGATCTTTTTACCTGTCATGACCAAAATAACATCTATTAGCAGGATTCAGAATTATGGTTAGGAAGAATATCACTGTCCTCCTCCTCTGCATGCCAATATGCGACTTTCAGAACTGCACAGATAGTGTGAAGGTATTGTTATGGGATTTTTCCTTCCTCCTGTTCTTTTTACATGAAGTAGCCTTTGTTACAAACTTGGCAAACAACGTAAGGGCAGAAAAGTAATGCAGTACTGACCAATGCCCTGATGAATACAAAATATAAACTGTAAGAAGACGAGTTACAAGAATCTCTTCCTTTGTTCTTTGAACAAGTTTATCTTCTCATGAATTACTAGGGAGAGTCCATTGCACATTCAGTTGTTCCAGGACAGCTGTTTTGGTCGAGAATCAAATCATCTTCTTCTTTTTTTTTTTTGTCTTTCCAGTTTTTCAGTAAGTTTTGTGCCTCAGAATCAGCTCTGTAGACCCGACTCAAAGAAGTATGCCGGGTAGATTAACCACAATTAATGTTTATATGGGCTTTTGTCTGGGAAATGTCAGTACTTGCTCAAGTTTCTTCTTCCAGTCACTATCAAGCAGCCTTTCCATACAGGAATTAGCCATATTAAAAATTAAACCATATTTTACAGCAACTGAAAGGAGAGAGAATGAAATGCTCTTCACCAGACTATTTCTCTAGGCACACATTCTTTCATCCATCTCTGGTATGTTTTTTCTCCCACTTTCTTGGAATGCTGTTAAAATCCTTTTAGAAGACTTATCTGTTGTGCAGTTGCTAATGTTGCTGTTTTAATTGATGTAAGCTGTAACTTTCAGGCTTGAAGAATCTCAATAAAAGAGGGGAATACTTGCATGTGACTATTTGTCTACTGTAAATTCAGAACAAACAAACATACATATATTTATATTTCTGCTTTAAGTGATGTTTGAAAACATGGTTTAGGCTCTCTTGATTCTATTCCTTGTGACCGTCTCAAATCCTTGTCTGAACAAGCACTCCCATGCCTTTGGCTCTTCATCAACCTCCTGGCTACTGATATAATTGTGTTTTAAAGTGGCTTTTATTAATTACTGATTTTTTTGGTTAATTTTAGTTTTATTTTTTTCTCTCTCACGCATTAGTATTAATGTGTCAGTAACGCAGTAGTCATATCTTGTTTCTTGAGAAAAGCAATTTTATTTATTCATTTTGCAATGTTTAGGTACTCATACAAGTTCCCTTTCTAACTTTCACGCTGCCATCGATCTCCTGACGATACAGCGTAAATTTTTATGCCCCATGTTCCTTACAAGTTGTTTCTTTAATCATTGTTCATTTGGAAGGAGCAGAACAAAGCTGGTTGAGTCTGGTAATTTGTGTAGTAATATTGCAACTGAGTAACAAGTATTGATTTTAAAACTGTCAGGTATATTGGTTTAAAAAAAAAAAAAAAAGAAAGAAGTTACCATTTAATCTTGGATTACTGCAGTTAAGAGAAAACATTGTCTCATTCAGGTCATTTTCTAATTAGGAAGTGGATCGGTTCAACTTTGAGCAAGTTGTGTGCTTCCAGATTTAGCAAAGAGCTCCAAAGCTTTTAAGCTTGTAATTTGAGTTTGTATCCCACTTAAAGTTCATACGCTTGAAGAATTTTTGAGCTGTTATTATTAATATATGAAATTTGGGGGAATCCAGAGGGAATAAGAACTCTAAAACTACAGCAGTCTGTTTTCAATAGCATTTGCTGGTTGCCTTCAGAGATTGTTGCTGTTTTCTGTGTTGTTCGATCCTCTGCAGAGTTTGTGTATTATTGACTGGTCTTTTCAGAAGCAACCTGCTGGGCAGTGGAAAACTGCTCGCGTTTTTTCTGTATTGACTGAGATCTTTAGAGGTAGTTCAGAGTGGAAGTGGAGAAGAGAAGGGGATGTGGAGCGTGTTAATAAAATCAACTACATTTATATTCTTTCAGACTATATCATCCTTATAAGGAAAGAATTAAAAGATACCAGCTGTCTGTGATGGGGTGATATGTTACTTCATGAAGGCTTATTCTTTGTGTTTTGGTGACTGCTGGTTGCCTGAAGTAGATACATAGTTAGAAAACGATCAACTGCGGTCATCATTAGCATGTTTGAGTCAAACTCAAAACCTCAGTCCTAATTTTTCCATTATTTACAAGGAATTGAGGGAAGGGACATGGCAGATTCTTACTACCAGACTGACTATATTTCTAAGATTATGAACCACTCTAAGTGCACCTTTTAGCTCAGGTATTTTTCAGGTATTATTCTTGTTAGATTTATAATCCTGGAATTGCTTTTACACAGATTGTTTAATGGAACAAAATTATACCTACATTAGATTATACTGTAGATTTTTCTCTTTAACTGAGAAAGTGAATATTACCAAACTTGTATATATATCACTCTGAGCCTTTTAAATTATCAATTAACTCTTGGCTTCAGTAGTATAGAATGGACCTTAAAATATAGTTTCATAATTAATCCTTGAGCTTCTCTCTGTTCTTATGCAGCAGTTTCTAAGTAATGCTGCAGTCCTACTTCTGTGTACAAAAACATTGTAGATTTGTTGTTCAGACTAGACAGTAAAATTCCAATTAGATAATTTTATTTTATTTATTTATTTATTTTTTTTCTGTATGGTAGACATCTGGAATGGTTTTGGTGGTAAGGCAACGGTATTAAATGGTATTAATATTTGCCATCTTATTCTATGAGGAACTCTTGATACTCCAGTTTTCTTCAAGTACTGATAAACACTTGGAAACTGGAGAGGTGAAAGCCGTCTCTGACATGCTAATACAGTTATACAGGATCACAGAATTGCTTGGGTTGGAAGGGACCTTGCAGAGATCATTTAGTTCCAACCTCCCTGCCTGAATGTTTTAGGACAGTTTTGTGCATTTGGATTTGTGTCTCTCAGGTTGCATTTGTACCAGTATGTGTTAGCGCTGTATGTTAGTAGTAGAGAGAGGTGAAAATTTCTTGGTACTGTGCAAATGGACTTATTGTGTGTCTGCCCTGTCTGGTTGTATATGTAAGTCTGTGCAACTATTATGTAGAGACATGCATTATAGTATGATAACATGGATAAGAACTAGACTTATGTCTCAATGGCATGTAAAATATCTAAGATGTTAGTTAATCCACGGAATTCCCAGCCTGTAATTCAGCTGCAGGCATGATCATTAGAAGAAATCTCCTTGCCATACAATGGTAGTACTTGGGGATGAAACTGTTGAAAGAACACCTCACATGTGTATTGCTGTAAGGAAACAAAACAGCTTAATGGAAGGAAAAAAAATCAGAAATATTGTCTATTTGGGTTATGGTTGCATGGAACCGTGTTACTTTGTCACTAGGAGGATGAGTCTCAGTGAGAGAACAGATGAAATTCAGTATGTGCTGACTTTTAACCAGGTTTTAAAACACCATAGCAAATTGTAATTTAAAATATTTATTATACTTAATGTGAAAGGAAAACAGTCTTTGTTGTCTTGCTAGCTCGCATATTTATATCATGTGACTAACAATAACTTCATCTTGTGGAATACTAATGAAGTGCACAGAGATTCTAATGAATGTTTAGCTTGATTCCCACAGCTGTATGTAACCTGACCCTTAAAACTGATGTCAAAGTTATGTTTTTTTTATTGATTGACTTGAAATAGCTTTTCTTATACTAGGAAGTGTGGTTTTCATCTTATGTAGGATATTACTGGGAGATGTGATGCAGATCTGGTAATGAAATTCATTAATAAGTCTCTGTTTACTATTAAGTTTAGAATTGCTGAGATATAAGACAGCTGAAGCAATAATCATGTTTAGTCCCCTTTAATCGTGTTAGGTCCAGAGGCAGCGTTCTGCAAACAGTGCTTCTTTGGCACTGGGACAAAATGGACTATGTTGTTTTTGCTGGATTCAGACTCTGCCTATTTCCATTGAAGATAAGTGGTATACAGTGAAGAGTTTGTCTTTTCTTCATGACTGTATGAGTGTAGTGATTATTAAAGTGAAAAAAGAATAACAATCCTAGGATCTTTCCCATTTCAGAATCTGTTCATTTAAATTATATGACATTTTTCTTGAGTTATTTGCATTGGTGAAGAGCCTGCGTCACTACTGAAGGATGCAGCCAGGTAAGGAGCAGCATTGAGAGCTGCTGGCAGTGTCCTGATTCTTGAAGATCTTTGATTTTACTCCTTTTAGGTTTGTAATAGGCTGAATTGTTTTGTCTGACACTGTTTATGTATGTTCAAATCGCTCTTTAGAGTGCAGTATCTGTAGAATATTTGACCTTTGTTCTTTTATAGCATTCACAGGAGTAAACTTGCTTGAAAATCTCATATGAATGTACTGCAAGAGTTTATGAGCATAGCTCTACTGTGATTACATTTATAAAAGAGAAGTTAAAAGCCTCGAAGTTCTACTGATTTCCCTCGTTAACAGGCCCCATATAGTACAAAGCTTATTATACCTGAGGGAAAGCTAATATAAATGATATTGTAGTACACCATTAACAGGAGGGTGATGGTTTTACTTGCACTATTAGTTTCAGGTTAAAAACCCGGAGAGCAAAATATTTCATGTGTACTTGACTGTAATTAACCCCTTATGCCTTTACCCCATGGTCATTTCGTTTAACATAGGCTCATTTGCAGTGGCTCAGTAACACAGCGTGTGCTCCTACACATGCAAAGGCCACTGCAATGATTCCTTCTGCTGGAGGTTGTTTATACTGCAGGGCAATTTGCAGGATTAATTAGACACTTTCTGAGTTTCATACTGCTGTTGAAAATTTTAGATGCTAAGACAGCAGCCAATTCTGCATTCTCAGAGTCTGTTACTACCTTCTGCTTTGAATTCTGTTTCTATGTAAACACTTATTGCTGGTTTCTTGGTTTGTTTAGTATGCGTGGATACATAAAGGACAGTAAATGCTTTTTCAGGAGAATGCTGGTAAATTTGGATCACAGTTGGCACAGAGTTTATTCACTGTTTGCATCTTATATCCACAGCATTTAGCTGTAGCTTTCAACTGTGTCCTGCAATAGTCTAGCACAGGGAAAAAGTGTGTTCAGTCAGCTTGAGCTTGAGTGCTTCACTCCCCTCCTGCCGGATACTTTGCTGAGTTTTCCCCATGATTTTTTTCTTGGATGCTGTACAACAAAGACCATGACCGAGGCTGATGTGTTTCATTTGTTACCATTAGCCAGGAGAGTCTCAATCTCTTTCTTGAATCTTTTTTTTTATTTTTATTTTTTAAATCTTCCTAGTGGACTGGCAAAGGGACAATGAGGGCTTGTGACTCAGACCCTTGTGGCTTATATTGTCGAAAGTGAAATTGCTTGAATGATCTTTTAACTGTAGATCAATTGCTTTGCTCGGGTGATGACTGCATGCATGGCGACTGCTACACAATTAATGAGCATGTTTTTTAAAATCTCAGTGCACTGTAGAATATTCTAGATACTTTACAAGTAAAAGTCAGTCAATACTAAGAAAGCTGAGATTATTACATGGGAAGAAGGGAATGAAGAGAAAAAACAACTGGATAAAATAGAAAATATATAAGTTTTACTGTACTTCCAAGCTTCAGGAAAGTATGAAGCACGTGATTGTGTTACCATGGCAAAGTGTGTCCCTGCATACTTTGTCTGCATGTTTTCCATGCATTTTGTGGTTCATCCTGTAGCTTAGATATGTGTGCAGCACTGTTTGCTGAATGAGATATGTAGTAGACATTAATTAATCAAACAGCAGGCTGCAAAAATGGTGCTAAAATCACAAGGGTTTTCTGTCCTGGTTTTGGATGAGGTAAAATTTGCTTTCTAGCAGCTGATTTGGTGCTTTGTCTTGCATTTAGGATGAGGATAGTGTCAATAACTTGCAGATGTATTATCTGTTGGTGAGCAGTGCTTACACTGAGTTAAGGTCTTTTTGGTTTCTTGTGCTGTCCTGCCAGCACGTGGGCTGAGGGGGCACAAGGAGTTGAGAGCAGACAGCTCTCTACCATGGAACAGCCGACCCACAGTAGCCAAAGGATGTCCCCCACCAAAAGGTGTTGTGCTGACAGTACAACTGAGGGAAGATGGCATAGGGGGCGGTTGCTGCTCAGGGACTGGCTGGGCATTCCTTAGTGGATGGTGAGCAATTGCACTGTGCATCACTTGTTTTGTGAAAGTATATATACATTGTTATTAATGTCGTTATTGTTATCTCCACCTGAGTTTTACTTTTTCCAGTTCTCCATCATATTGCAAGGCAGTGAGTGATCAGCTGTGCGGTTCTGACCTGCCTTCTGAGTTAAACCAGCATATGTTTTGAGGAATACATTTCTGTATCATTTACAGAATGAAATATAGTGGAGGAATGAACGAAATATAGTAAGAATCATTAAAATTCTTTCTATTTAAATAGTTGCCATATGTTATTTAAGATACTGTGTTCACTTTAAAAATGCATTGAACTTTAATATATTTTTTCCTATTTATTTGAATATTAGTTTGGAGAAAATTCTGCTGAGTTTCATTTTGAGATTAAGGAAAAAGAAAGAAACATTTGCAAATCAGGGATATCGGTGAGGGAGCTGGTAAAGTAAAGCTGTGCCCTGCAGTCTTGTTTTCTTGTTCAGATTCTCGTGGCCAGCAGGATCTAGAAAAAAATCTAACTATTTTCTGACTCTTTTGTCTAGACAAAATGAGGTATTTTCCCTCCCTTCCACAGCAGCAGCAGTAGTATGATAAATATGTGTGGGATATTCCAGGGCTTGTAATCTTTTTCTTCAGTCTAGAAGATTAAATCCTGTGTGGGGAATGGTGCACTTTATTTAAAGAGCACTTTACTACAGCCTCTGCCATCTACTTTAGGCGAAAGGAATAATTGATCCTTTTTCTTCTGGTACGAATCAAGTTATTCAGATTGATATTTTCAGAATTTTCATAATACAAATTTTGAATTGCTTCATTGCTAAGCTTAAAAGGTGATAACTGCACCTTGGCTTGCTCAAAAAGGTCATATGGACTTAGATCACATGCTTCTTTTTATCCCTTTCCCAGTTGCTTTACAAAACTGTCCTGCCCAGCAGAGTACTAAATAAGGTGGCTGCAGCAGGTGTCCTTGCCACAATGAGAGACGTGACCATGATTGAAACTTCAGGTCTTCTGTTATCTCCATCCTGAAAGCTGATTACGTCTCTATAAGATGGAGGACTTGTAAATTTGATGTGTTGATGACATACTCAGGTCTTGTGTGTGAGAAGTGTAGTCTCTTCTTGCTCGTGCAATATTTATCCACAAGAACAGATATACTGCTAGTTGTCTAGTGATATGAATATTTTGTTGTATTTTGCATTTGTGTGCATCAGATTGGTTTTGGTTGCAGTACCCCTTTTCAAATTGTTTCAAATCATCTAAAAAAACATTGAAGAGCTTATTTTAGCTTTTACAGCTATTGAATCACTGCTAGGTACATTGAAGTGACTGAAACAGTTTTCATTTCTGCTGTTCTTCAAATAGTTTTCCATCTGCATTGTCCATTTTCTTATGGCAGTGTGGGGAATCTGCATTTCAAAATACTTAAGCATTCCTATAAAAAGGAGGAGAAGCTTTTGGAGGTAATGTTAGGTGTCATAATAAAAACAAAAATGTCCAGCATTTGATTATTTAGTTACAGTAACAGTTTTCATGCCTGCTGTGGTACAGTTCCAAACCTGGTAGAAGATCTGCTTTGCAAGTGGCTTTTTGATAGACTAAATAAACTCCAGATCTTTACTTTAGTATCCTCGATTCCATTAAATGGAATGTTCAGTTTATTCAAGTCTAACTACTTCTTCCATGCTATGGAGAGTCTAAAAACAAGAAAAAAGATCTAGAAGGGTTTCCCTTGTTTCCTAATGTGGAGGTGGAGGGACTCTCTCTGAAGGAACTTGAATTCTTTGAAATAGCACGTTTTCAGTGATCAAAAATATGTAAGATTAAGCCTGCAAAAGATTGGTTTTATGTAATAGAAAGGTGTCAAGTTAGTTAGCTGGAGCTAAGAGAATTAAATTCATTAAAGGCACTGAATTCAGGTCTCCAGTGAGTACAAGCATCCACTGATCAATATAGCATGCTATAAAGTAAAGGGGAAGGACCTGTTCAGAATGCTAATGCCACATGACTGCTGGAAACAACTGCTAGTTGCAGAGCTACTCCATGCTGTCTTGTGTACAAAAGCAAAGACAGTCACCTTCTTTTACCTGGCCCAAAAGCTGCATGGAGGGAATAACACAACAGTGGTGGTTGTAAGTGAGCAGTTAGTCCTGAGTTCATGTTTGCAGCAAGATCTTTTTACAAGTGGGAAAAGGCCTTTGTGTAAATGAGACTTGGATAATTTTGTCTGTATGGTCTCAGTCATGTAAGGTTCGACTGCCCTGGAGTGGTCAGCTATTGCTGTCATCTCTTAGCTTTGCTGCCTTCTTTTCAGTTGCAGAGTTTGAAGAGATGGATGGAAGATCTTGGGTAGTGGTTTGGGATGGGACAGATCTCTCTGTAGCAGCAGGGCTTGCTTCCAGCCCCCTGCAGCAGCAAGCTGAGCTCTTTAGTCCTGACCTTACTTGATGTGGCACTCAGAAGTTCTGAACTGCTTCTGCAGCCATATTTTGCAAGTCAGCTGTTATAGAGAGCAACGTTAATAGTTACGGAAAACAATTGTTACACATCCTTTTATTGCCTTTCTATGAATAGGCTTAGAGATTTCAGTATCCTCAGAAAGCTTTATGTACCAATTATCCACAGAGTTAAAAACACTTCCTGTAAATTAATAAAATAAGTTGACAGTGGAACTGACAATATGACTGAAAATTCCAGGAGAGATGAGTAACAGCAGAGTTTTTTGTTTGCCATTATTCTTGGGCTGCTTATTGTTTTTGTGCAAGGTGGAAAAGTCTAAGTCTATTAGTCATTGAGCTAAATGTGAAATAAAAATTTATTATCACTCTACTTCTATTGGTTTTGTACAATACTCTTTTACTTTTGGACTACAATAGTCTCTTTTAGCGTAACTGATAAAGAATGATGCATGTCTTAAATTGTTGCAGTTTAGGACCTCTTTAAAGGTGTGTATCTGCTCGCTCTGTTCTCATTTTGTACTTAAATGTACATAATCTTTAATGAACTTGACAGAGCCTTTCAGGAAAAAAAAAAAAAAAAAAAGGTGAAGAATTACTATAAGTATTTAAACGCAGATTTGGGAGACAGAAATTTGTAATATTTAGTCCCGGTACTAAAACTAATCCTTCTGTGACATTTACTTTTCCTAGGATTTTCCTAATGTTATTACTACAAAATTATTTTCATTACCATCTGCCAGATACTGTCTTCAGGCTCTATCAGTTAATCTTTGGGCCTCATTGGACCCACTGTACAGATGGAGGTGCTGCTTTTCTACGTTATGCTGAGAACGTGCAGCAATCATTGTGGCTCAGATTCAGGAACAGCCCTGGAGTCTTTTATCTATTGTGTTTGTGACTTGAACTATACATGTGTGCATAGTAACTTCAGATGCATGTGTGTGTTTTGTGCTGGGTTAGGACTATTAGAGAAGAGGATGGGAGGGGCTAAATCAAACTTATTTCAAATATAATGTCATCCAAATGGTAGTATAACATCAGAGTAGGTAGCAAATAATTGTTCCAAATGTTTTCTAAAATTGTGTGGCTAGATGACCACTTGGTTCAACAGACTTCTTTCCTTTATCTGAGTATTCCTTAGGAATGAACTGTTGAGTTCAGATAAATGCTGTTAATTAAATAAAAATCCTTTTCTTGATTGTGCAGGAGCAGCCCTGCTACTGGTTCCTCTGCTAATCTTGTTACAACCGTCCCCTGGTAGGTCTCATTAGATTGTCTTGTTAGCTGATACAGAGTCTATTTCACCAAGGAACAGACAGAAAAGTTAATTTTAGTCCATTGTGATGCATCTCAACTACTGAAGAGTTCTTTCCTCTTATTTTATTAGTTTTTCTTACTCTCATCATCTAGTTTCTTTTGTTCTGTAGCCCAAAACAATAGATGCATGTGAAACCAGCAATTCATTTGCTTTGATTTTTTTTTTTATTTAATTTGTCATGGTTTACTGAATTTAATTACTTTTAAATTGTTAATTTAAAATGAACAATGTGAGGGGGGGAGAACAGCCCTGAGTGTCTGGTACAGTGAGAAGGGGACGTACCATGAGCTGGTTCCTGATCTGCCATATAAAGGATCTTCTTCAGACATGGAGATCTATTCAGAGATGCCCTTTACTTAGTCAAGAGAATTTCTGCAGATATTATCACCTCTAATTGCATCTGTTTCTTTCTCAGTGACTTTTGCAGAAGGTCAGCTGCAGAGCTGGCATTCAGTCACTCAAGATATCCAGACCATTGACACTGAGAAGAATGACTGCAAGAATAAACACTTGTATAAAGTAATTACAAGTATTTATGGTCATTTGTGATTGTGGTAGTGTGTTCACTGGATGCCCAATGGGCGATGAACTGAAGTAGAGACAGTATATTTTGTGTGGCCATATCTTTAACAGGAGATATTTAAGTTCCTAATCATCTCAAGACCTTCTGATTTATCAGTCTGATTCTTATCAAAACCTTCAGACCCGTTGCTGAAATGTTGGGATTTAGGATTTTAGGAGCACTTGCTTTTTAGTGAGATTACCTTTATAGTAAAGCCATACCATAACGTGGGCTGATTAAGTAGGGATTAGATGGACGATGTACAACAAACTCAGATATTTTAATATTAGCTGGAAGTCTATGAAGTCTTGGGGGGCATAGTGGTAATGAATTTGCAATTGGACTGGGTGGTCTTAGTGGTCTTTCCCAGTTGTTGTGATTCTGTGATTCTATGAAGTCTTATTGGGCTGCATGCATGTGAATTAAGGATGGAGTTGCTTGTCATGTCTTCTAGTTTGTAATGTGAGAAAATAAAATATTCTTAGTAGAGTCTGCATCTGGCAACTGATTTGGGGATATTTTTACAAAAGAGAAAGCACTTTGGAAAATTACATGTACAACAAATTGTGCTATAGAGTATGAAAGCAGTATGAAGTGGTATTTTAAAGCCGTTTCCCCTCATCCTGTTACTACATACCTTTATAAAAGTCCTTCCCCATCTTTCTTATAGGACTCTTCAAGTATGGAAGGCTGCTATAAGGTCTCTTTGGAGCCTGAAAAAGCTGAAAAGCCTCAGCTCTGTCAGCCTGTCCTCACGGGAAGGTGCTCCAGCCCTCTGATCATCTTTGTGGTCCTCCTCTGGATCTGCTCCATGTCCTTCTTGTGCTGTATTAACTTAATGTCATGGTGAAGTGACTGATAAACAGCGTATATTTCAGTTTCTTGTGGCTTTTTGCAGAAAGTTATAAATGTCCACTAAATTACTAATTGGAAATTGAACAGGCTGATTTATATGGTTTTCACAGATTTCCATCATGAAAAAGCAAAGGCTGAGTTGAGATTGACTCTTGAAAGCCCCTTTTGGATCTTCTTGATATTCCTGTGAAATTATGTTATGTTTTAAGTATGTTTTTTCTGTTTCAGGACTCGGTCTTTAGCATGAAGAAAAAATGTGTTTTGTTGCCTACTTTAAAAATAGTTTGTTTCTTTTCCAATTTTCTTGAAGAAAGCTTGGAGGAAAATGCAGCGTAAAAGTTTTCTTAGTGTTTAATAATGGGACAGAGGTTATGATTTGATTTTTTTTTTATTAAGTCATTAATTACTGAAATTGGGGCTGCATTGCAAATGCTTACCTTCTCTTCTCATAAAGAATGTTTGGTGTACCATCTGCTTGCTGTCCCACTGGAGACCAATAGTTTGAGTTTTGACTTCAATTCCATTACCATTTGGTTAAGAATGAGTTCACATTCTCCTGTTTCTCAACAGTCATGGTAGTGAGGGTACCTTCTGCTGCAGAGCCCTTTTTTCTTTAGTAACTCTTTGCTTTTCCTTCTTTCAGTATATCCCATTGTTTTTAAGATATTTTTAGGATTTGCATTCTGGGGAGTTTCTTCTTTCTTCTCAGAGGTCTTTTGAAGTGAATGTATCATAGGAAACTAATGTAAAACAAAACTGGTTTCCAATAAAAGACAGATACTCGTGTGGGGTGTGACATCAGGTGCATAACCCATCTGTACTGGCTTCCAAATCTCTTTCCTCTTCCAAATATATTTTTAGTCTCTTTCCTTTCCTGCTCCATGTTATGTTTATGATAAATCTTGATCTAAATCTGGCTTTTTGGAAAGAAATATATAGTAAAAAAAAAATAAAAAATGATGGCACTCTTTAGGCCATGCTGCATGTTCTCATTATCTATCTTTGCATGGATGCAGTTCTATCCACTTTGGAGCTGCTGCTGTAAGCTTTCTACTACAGCATTTATAAAAACATCCATGATGCAGGTGCACTTTTAAAAGAGGGAAGGCTGAGAGTATCCCTGGAGAACAGTGTTGGGATTTTCTGCCAAGAAGCTGTATGTTTTAAGGAGCAAAAAATGATCGCTTGGCAGATGAAAAGTGGGTGGGCTGATTGAAGTGTGGGTGCTGGCATGAACGAAGAAATAAAACTGAGAATAAGTACAGGAAACAAATGTGCAGGTAGGAGGGACAAGGGAACTGTTTACTCAGCAATAGCCTTTTTAGCTCCAGCATAACAGCATCACAGTGATTTTTGTGATTTTTGCTTAGCTGGTTGACAGCCATGGGATGACTGTCCAAATCTTTTTCAAGTTCAAATGTTTGTAGGTTTGTGGGAACCTGTGCCATATTAAAAATCATGTCTGGCTCCACTAAAGCAAACTGTGGCTTTTAGCATGAGTTACCACATAGAGTTTGATTTGAATTGAGTGTGTTC
This sequence comes from Coturnix japonica, assembly GCF_054131305.1. Taxonomy (NCBI): domain Eukaryota; kingdom Metazoa; phylum Chordata; class Aves; order Galliformes; family Phasianidae; genus Coturnix; species Coturnix japonica. Next base: position 6,279,454 of record NC_140670.1, read on the forward strand.
ATACAAGTTTTCTGTATTACAAAGTTTTTCAGTTTTTTCTGTTAAACCTGAGTTCAAACTGCACCTAAATCTCACCTGGCCTTTGGAAAATGTGCTTAGGTTTTGATCTTCTAACAATTTTGCATTTTTTCTGTAAAAAGCTTTTTTGTTCAGGCTTTGTGCATGGGTAAAAGGAATGATAAGTTCTTCTTCAGGGCAGATAGATTGGTTCTGTTTTCATAGTTTCATACTCAGCAATATATTGGACAGAAGAGCACCTGAGGAGATGCGATTGAACAATAAGCGGAGCTAGTAAAGCTGTTTTTTATTTGTAGCATAATAAGAACAAAAACCATGAGTAATTACTTGTTTTGTTTGTCCTGAAAGACCAGAAGTCTATATGAGTCTTCAGAGATGTCAGAATACATTTTAACAACAGCCATTAGAGGTTCTGCTTTGTGTAATGAGTCCTTGTTTTCTTGGTCAGAGAGCTCTTTGCGTATTCTCACTATATGCATATAATGAATTATGCTATGGAAAATAACAAATGTTTTCCTAAAATCAGCGCTGGATTTTGAACTTGGATCTGCTTCTTTATGAACGACCACCCATACACTGCTACAAAATAACTTGTGTATTTTGGTCTTGGAAGCAGGTGTTTCATATAGGCCTTAACTTCTACCTCAGAGGCCCCAAGGATGGTTATGTCTCCATAATTAATTTTTTTATGGGGTACAGCTTTTGTTTTTTGTACTGCTTGTACAGCAGTGAAGGAAGTAAAAGTATAATGGTTAGGAGAACTATATTAGTTCTTCAGGTATCAGTTATGAATAAATCCAGGGACTTTTACTACCTTAATTAGTAAAAATGCTTCAATATGGGGAAGGAAGAAGATTCATATTCTCAAGTCTTCTAAAAACTTGTAAGTTGTGTGAACTGGTCCTAATCTTGCAAACATGCTCAAAAGTAGAATAAAGCCATGCTAAGTAACATTTCTTGAGGACTTTAGAGGAGTTTCTTAACTTTGTTTCTTCATTTGTTGCATTTATTACCCCATGCATCTGTTTAAATTTTCCATTACTGTGATTTTATTTTTTCTTGGCCATTTTTCTGTAAATTTTAATTTACAGTATTGCACTTATATAATGAGTAAAATTACATTTAATTATATGTCATCTTCCCACTGAAACTTGTAATTACAGAATTATGATGTACAGCGACATCCACGTTAAATTTAGTAGGGAAAAATAAAAAGGAAGACGATGGCAAATGAATTTGAAAAATGAAATTATTAAAGAATGCTACAGAAATAGCAGCAAGATGTGTAGTTGTGTGGCACCTGTGGGTCTTGACAGCAATGCTGGAATATACTTCTTTGTTTCCAAGGCCTGTCTGATTTTGATCTCAGAAAGGTGAAAGGCGGAACTGAGTGACTCTCTGGTATATCTGACTGAAATGAGCATCTCTGAATAGATTCATAGGCTCTCAGACATCCTGTGGGTACTGAAATACTTGTGCAGTAGTACAGGCTGCTGTACAAAACTTTTCACTGGTTGGTCTGTAGAATTCCTACCAAGGAAAGTCTATAACATGATGCCTCTATAACATGATTTCAAATGACTTCAGTAACGAAATTCTGGTAAATACTATACGAAGAGGAGTCACATTGCCTTTTCCAGTTCATCTTGGGCATGCTCTGAATACTTAGGGGCAGTTTCTTCATTACTTTTGTGCCTTATATTTATATTGTTCTAACTGATTTATACTTGGTTTGAGTAAGAAGGGAGGCAGCCTTTTTGTAACAGAAAATATTCAGTGCTGAATTTCCTGAGGTCTTGAGAACAAAATACGGTAAGAGAGAGATGGGAAAATCCTGACTTTTGGCACATAAGGGTGAAAAACCCAAAATGTTCTAACTATCTTCTGTTGGTAGCTAATCCTTTCAGAAAAGAAATGACAGTTGCTTGCAGTCTTCTAAAGGAAGCTGATCTGGCCCAATTCCACCTTCAAACAACTCCTCTTCTATTGCCTCCTGAGAGCCTCTTTTGCCTCATCAGTGCAAGGTCAATGTTTGACCTTGCAGTGAGTTATCTTCTGACAGATAATTCTGTTCACAGTGCATTCTTTCTGCAGTACAGACTTGTCAATAGCCTCCTCTTTGAAAAAATGCTTCCCAGGATTCATTTTGCAATCACCACTCCGTATATAAATGGGCTTTTTCAGGCAGATGAGAGCTGAGCTGAATTCGAGCAGTCAAACCACATCACTTGTAACACGAAAGGGATGTTCCTCGATAGGCTGGATTTCTGGATTTGTTTATTAAAATGGACTTAAATGCTAGACTCCACTCCCCATCTCAGTTTCTTTATGCTCTTCCCCTCTGTTTCAGTCATTCAGCAGCCTCCCTTTACCTAACTTCCAGCAGCATGTATATCTACAAATGAATTGAAACTACAGAGCATAGTTGAACCCTGGATGTGATTAAATTTATTATAAACTACCACAAGTAGGAGGAACATTGCATGAAGGCATCATCTATCACTATGTATGGGGGGGGCGAAGGAATCTGTCAACTCATTCTATGTTAATGCTGTGATAAATTGGTACTTAGTTACACATGTGTATGCATATGGCTGTTCAGTCTAAATTTCATTGTAAATAGATAATAGAAAAGCTAAATGACTGTGACGACCTTTCAAGCTATTGTTATGAAGTTAGCAAATTCTTGCCTGAAAATAGTTTTCTTATCATGAAGTCTGAAACCAATTTCTTTTTGACTGAAATGCCAAAATGGTGAACAAATGAGCAGCATGTTTAATTAAATCTGTGGAATTAAGTAAAACACCCGTCTAGAATATATGCATGGGAGTTGCAATGGAGAGTTCAGTGTCCTACAATAAATTGGATTCCTTATTACTTGTAAATAAAGATCACACAAAATAGTATTTATTGAATATCGGTTCTTTGTCCTTAGCATCTCTCTGAAAACACAATGTTGAAGGAGTTGAAGTGTTTAGGAGACGCTTTCTAAGCAGCTCTTAGCTACTTGTTAGCGGCTCTTAGTTTTCCACCTATAAAGGATTATTGTTTTTAATATCAAACATGTGTTGATATCAATATGTGTTTGTGTGCCATCTACCAAAAATTATTTCAGAAAGGTACAGCAAAATATGAATGCAGGAAACGGAAAAATTGTTCATACTTTACTGTCAGTAATATGTGATCTACTTGAGTAGTACATAGACAAGTAGGGATCAGACACTGAGTACACTTGAACAAAGTTAAAACAACTGCAGGCTTCTGTTCAGGAGTACCCTGTATGTATCTTTTACAGGCGTAGGATCTGGAGTCATTTTCCTTACCTCTGTCTTAAAACATTCAGTGTGAGTTTGATAGAAAAGCCAAAGCAGCAGGACAGAAATTTATTATTTCTGGTGCTTTATCTATGCAGTGACCCATGCAGGAAACCCTGAGCCTAAGGATGCAGAGCAGTTGTCTGCCCATGTTCTTTCAGAAACAAGGGGGTCAGGGGTGAAATATAATCAAAATCTCTGCGAAGGGAAATGGAATAAATGTGTCACTCAGCTGGTTGGTCTCTCCTTGAAAATGACATCTCTTTCCTAGGGGATGTTTGGATTTCTTCTCCTTAGCTGTTTGTTTCTCTACTCCGAGTGACAATATGCTGTTTCAAAAAGCCATACCTATCATGAATTAATTAGCTATTCTAGCTTTTTTTTTTTTTTTTTTTTTGCAGTTGACTTCTGTTTAGTCAGATGTTAGGTGACAATATAAAGCTACCTTGTTTATATTCAGTGAGGAGTGTGTGGGCTGCAGGGTAACTTTTGATATGGGGTTGTTTCAATCTCGGTGAGCTGTTAATTGAGAGACGGTGAGTCAAACACGGTGAAGTTGTAGTCAAAAATGAGATGAAAGTAACTATGGGAATAAGCAGTCACAAAAGCAAACATGGCTGCTTCTGTAAATACCAGGAAGGGAAGGAGGGAAGTCCCTTTGGAAGAGGAGTTAAAAGGATGAGGCTGCACCTGGTTGTGTTCCTTTTTGAATCCGGCTGAATGAAGAACTCAAGCTGCTTGAGAACCACTGAGAAAAAAATCTGGAAAGAATTAATTATTTTCTATTTGGCAGTAAAAGAAAAGCCTTGGGGCAATTGTAAAATCCAGTACTGTGCACTTCCCAAGATCATGCAGTGTGGACTTTCAGCTTCCCTATCTCATCAGGAGTGGGAACTGTGGCCTCAGAAAGTCACTAGGAAGAGTTTGTGTTGACTGAAGGAGTAGAAAGAATGTTTTCTATTCTTTTAATTCCAAACTTGTAGCACATCTGAGGAAGGAGGAAGCAGAAGTCAAAAATACCAAGGCTGATTCCTTTCTTCTTTTTTTTCTTCCTCTCTTTTCCGGTAGCTGCAGCTCCAGAGGGAAAAAATAGTAGAACATGGGCATTTAAATGCCAGAGATCTATTCTGGTTAGTAATGCTCAGGTAAGGAATAGGTATGGACTGGTAAGCTGTTGATGACTGGATATTAGCTACCACTGCCAATGGTCAAATTTAAGCATATTTCCTGCTTTAGTACAGTATGTCTTAGCCATTTTCTGCAAATGGAAAAGAAAAACGTATATATTTTTTAGTCTGAATGATCAGTGCCATTATGAACTACCAAATAGTGTTAGGATTATATAACAATAATGTTAGGATGTTTCCTTTTAAAATAGTTTTTTTTTTTTTTTTTTTTTTTTTTTAATTTTAGTTGATTTTTCTATATAGCACTTTCTAATTTACAATATAAAGGTGTTTTTTTTTTTTTTTTTCTTTTTTTCTGTAGATGAAGTTTTTCTCAGGTGTCTATGAATAACATTTGGTGTGTTACATTGAACATGGTGCTGATACTGTCCAGGAGAAAATCCAAAGTACACTGAAGTGGTGGTGGTGTTTTCAACATGCTCACTGACTGGTTAAGACCCTGGCAAATTCTTTCCCTTTGGCTGACTTTCAGAAATAGATAACTAATGTTACTAATGCAATTGGATGTTACTTTGGAGTGAAATCCAATATGAAATTTGGCAAGAGTAAAATACCATGAATTAATTGCAAAAGATCAGAAACCAATATAAGCAGAATACCCTGTACCCACTTTGTGTGGTTGATCAAAAAGCAATTTCAAAATCTGTGGAAAGACATGGAAAGAAGGATCTGAAAATGTAAGTCACAATGAGAGGAATGGACAGAAAATCAGTGAGTTTTTCTTGTATCTCTCTAAATTTAAATTGGCTATAAATGCCTTTGGAATATAACCTTGCAATTTTTTCACCACTTACACAAAGTATATGCAATTTACATAAGCATCTCAAGTGTTAGGACCACAGAAAGGGAATGTTTTCTCATACTTATCCATCATGTGAACACAGATATCTGTTCTGTTTTTAGTGTTTATTTTGTGCAAGAAGGGGACCTGTTCCCTTTGGGCATTTTGTCCAAGAATAATTATTTATGTGGAAGCAAACTAGGAAATATCTTCAGTTCTTTAATAAAAAGTCACTAAGTACATATCCATTTTAAAAATCTGTTTTATTTCATTTAGTGTTTTTTGTACTCTAGACAGTTTTTGTTGTCACGATGGCTTGGATGACTTAAGGCTAGCAAATCTTTCAAAATGACAGGGTCCACTTGGTGCTCTGAGAATGTAAAATGGGTTCTGTCTATCAGAGTCTTTAGAGAATTATATATACAGTGGAAGTTGTGTCAGAATTTATCTTGGTCAAAGCTAATGTTAAAATCACTGTCAGTTTCCAGGCACTTCTGCTGTATTGGAAACTGTTGTGATTGGTTAACATAGTCATGTTTACTGATGTCAACTTATGATGGATTGTGTGAGTAATGGAGGAAGAAAAATATGTAATATCTATTATAACAGACATCCACGTTTCAGTGAACTATGGAAAAGTACCTACGAGTAAATTGTGGTATCTCTTAAAGCATTACTAGCCACGACAATGTATGTGAAATTTAAATGTTCTTTTTGTATTGTGATACTTGCAATGAATTTCCCTGGTGGAAAAAAATAAGTGTATACTCATGAACCAGAAAATAGTTTTCTTGTTTGATAGATGTGTCAAGTTTCATCCTTAACAAAGATAAGGGTGGATGTGAATAGCAAACTTTCCTGTTCCACGTGTGTTCTGGCATAAATCTGTTGTAGCCACAGCTGTCAGAGCTGTCACCTTGTGTATCACCTCATTTGACCTATGTGGAATGAGGGCTCCTGAATTCAGTTCCAGTACTGACTTGGAAACTGATGAGGGTAAGAATCAGAGAAGGTAGGGAAGAACAGATACTTGAAGGAAGGTTAGAAGATGCCGAATGAGAATCAGAGCTTTGTTTCATTGGCTACCGGAGAGTGGGTCGGACTAGAAAATGAAAACATTTTCATTTGGAAGCTGTCTTGCAGCTAATTAAAGAGAATGAAGGAGTTTCACTTCCCAGTCTGCATGAAAAAGCACTTTGAATATGAGAACGTCATACAAACGCAGAAGTAGCCCATGAGTTGATACGATTATGTATAATACCTGCATTTATTTTCTGCCTTAATATAATTTTTTCTTAGTCAAATGCCTAAAATCTGTTATGTGCTGTCAAGGAAGAAGGTAGGAACTCACTTATATTATCATATATTGTATATAATAGAGTCACGTAATTACAGGGGTTGAAAGGGACCTCGAGATCAAGTCTAGTCTCCCTGCTAAAGTGTGTCCCCTACAATAGGCTGCACAGATAGGTGTCCAAATGGGTCTTGAATATCTCCATAGAAGGATAATCCACAGCCTCTCTGGGCAACTTCTTCTAGTGCTTGTCACCCTTACCATACAGAAGTTCTTCTGCATGTTAGTGTGGAACTTCCTATGTTCAGGTTTCGGGCCATTACTCTTTGTCCTGTGACAGCACACCAAGAAGAGCCTGGCCTCACCCATTTACATCCCATCTTCCTTTACATATTTATAAACATTTATCAGATTTCCTCTCAGTCTTCTCCCAAGGCTGAACAGACCTGGATTACTCAGTCTTTCCTCATAAGGGAGATGCTCCACACACCTAATAATTTTTATGGCATTCTACTGGACTCCTTCTAGCTCTGATTCCTTTCGTTTTTGAACAGGGGAGCCCAGAACTGAACTCAGTAGTCTAAATGTGGCCTCAGAGTGGGAGGATCACCTCCCTCGACCTGCTGGCCATGCTCTTTCTAATGCACCCCAAGGATATCATTGGCATCTTTGTGGAGACAGTTCTCTTTTCTTGTATACTTTAAGGTGAATTAAACTAATATAAAAGCTAGAATCTGTATTTACAGAAGGTACATTCTCATCATCCATCAGCTGTTGTTGGCTTGAAATGTGGCTTCCTGACATTTCTCGTGGCTGTGTTCATGACCTGTCTTTTGCTAAGATGAGGAAGATAAGCTCAAATTTTCACTAAAAGAACCCCAAAACATTCTGAGATTTGGCTTTCTAAGATGTGCATGTAGATTAATTTGCTGATTTGAGATCTTATAGTCTATATTTTTAATAAGGTCTGTCACAGAAAGTAGAATTAAGACTCGAAATATATTGAATTTGGAATAATCTTAAGATTCACATTTTGGTTTGAGGTGACATTTTAATATATCTTTTGGTGCTGCATTTTTGAGTTGTCTGTCTTTAAGTTGTCTTTAGTATTTCAACACTTCTATAGAAATCATCGTAGTCCATTTTGTATAATGAGTTCATTCACAATTGCTGATAATTGTTAATAGTAATAATTTGAAGTCTGATAATTCTCCTGTATAAAGAGAGAGCAGTGTTCCAGCTCTTGCTTAGTTACATCATTCACTTTGTTCATGTTGTTCATCTCAGAAAGCATGGTCCTCCCTTTTATAGAAGTCTCCTCCCTTTTTAATGGGACCTGTTGCAAAGAGATGCATGTTGCAGGAGTGTTGCACTCCAGAGGGAATTCCCTGGTTTTGCCATTGTATAAATGCACGTTCTCAGGTGTTAAAATATTTACTGCCTTGAAGTACTTTGAAGTTATTCTGGTCTTGGAGTGGGTCAGAAGGAAAAAGACAGAAATATAGCATTAATGAATTTGAAAGACTTATTAGGTATCAATAGAATTGTAACTGTTTTATTTCAATTGCATTCACTAACAGAGTAATTATCATTTTAATTGATATGTGTGAACAGGTGCTTACACTGAAAGCAGTTTCAAACTGGGATATGTTATGCTTGAAAAGTAGTCTTTGTGATTGTTCTCATTAGCCAAACAGATGGCTGGACGTTTGCTTGCCATTTTATGGAGAGAGAATTATAATCTGACAATATTTTACATAGTGTGAAGTATTTATAAATCAATAAAAGATGAAATTTATGCACAGCATTAGTGAAGGGTAAACATAGCTTACATGCTAGGGAATGGCAACTCAGTGATGAATATCAAGCTTTTGTTCTAATTAACTCTTTTGGAGAGATTGCTTACAAGTGCAATGAGGCTGGATCATTGTCACGCTCAGGAGTATATAGAAGCAAATGTTGTTTCATATGATGAATATTAGTGTCCATCTATGGTTACCATGCATGCATCTTGTCACTTTCATTCTAATATCTATCTGATTTTTAAAATCTTAAGGCTTCCTAGAAGGAGCCTGGCTCACCAGGCTAATAAATGTTCTCTTGTATACAGCTCTGATTTGATTTTAGATCCAAAAGTCCTTTTCCAATGAGAGAATCCCTGAACCTTGTAAGATCTCCTCAGAAGTCTGGCTTTCAACTAAAACATACAGCACCTGAAACAGCAGTATCCTTGCTTGTAACTTTTTTATCTTTACAATTATGAGGTGCAGCTGGTGTGGTGGTTGCTAAGCACCTGTTATATCTTTCAGGTATCATCCTGCTAAAAAATTCTGCACCAATAAGTATCTTCTTTACTTGGCACGGCAGATACTTTCCAGAATGTATCTGCCGTATCTGAAAGAGAAACAGATGACCAGCTTGAGGGATCAGTAATATCTCTTCACAAACTTGAGCGCTTGGTGTTGATAGCTTTGCTTTGCTTTAATATGTTGTTCCAGCAATGTGTCATAGATGAAGTGGAGCATTTAGGACTAGAGGAAAACAGGACTTTTCTTGGTAACAGCAATAGCCTTTGCTGCTTTAACTTGTTTGGGCTCATGCTGTGCCTGGTTTCCAGGGGCAGTGGAGCATACATTACATTGTAAGGAGCTGCACTGCTGTTGTACCAGGCATTACACTGTTAAATAAGCAGCTCTAAGTGTCAAAAGCTACTGAGCTGAAGACAAAAAACAACAACAACAAAAATGAACAAAAAACCAACCCTCCTGCATTTAGGCTAAGAATTTGAAACTAAGATGCAAAATCTTTCACCTCAGACAGCCTGTAATGCACACTGCATCTAAAATAAGTTGTCTTCTCCTTGGTCCTACGGGGCCAAGACAGAAAGCATTTCATGCTAAGCACTGAAGATATTTTTGGTGCTGTACAGCATTCCTCTTTGTTTGTTAGTGCCAGGGGCTTCAGAACAGTAAATGACATCAACAGATTTTCTCATGTTTTGGCCATATTGTTCTGCAAGGCAGAAGACAAAGCTAAAAAAGAGTTGTTTCAAGTCAAAATATGATGAACAGTACAGTTTTCTAAAACTCAGTTACAAATCATTCTGTCAACAGACTGAAATCACTTGGCCTTCCAAAGAGGATGGTCACCATGGTAACAAAAGAGAACAGATACTTCATTTTCCCCAAACCTTTATTCATGTCGTAAATGGAGTGGGAGCCCATCCTTCTTTTACTGGGGGAACAGGAGAAATATTTTTGCTGGTGCTTGTTATCTGCAGAAAGATCTTCACTGTCTTGCACAGTACTGGAAAATGCTTGATGGGGCAGGTATTTTTGCTCAGTATCTGCATGTAAAGCCCCAACTAGGTAAAGCACCTGAACGGTCCATTGTGACTGAGGGGTCTGCCAGGGGAGGTGAGAGAAGGGAGGGAGAAGTGAATGTTTGATACTACTTGTGTATGAGTGCTGGAAGATAAAAGCTAACTTTCTCCAAAGCTAGTTATCTTTATTTCCCATGGTGAATTTATAATCTATCAAGGGCCCAGAGCTCATAAACACACACCTGGCTTTTGAGTTGCAATTTGCGTATTGAAGCCTCTTATTGTGAGGCTGCTGTACTGGAATAGGCATAGTTGGTTTACTATTATTGTAGATGCAGTCAGTTCTTAATTTAATTTTATAAGCATCTTCATGTATTTTGTCTGCAGCTCTGACAGGCCATCTGGAGCAGTTTTGTTTTCCTTCTCTTGCTTTTATCAGTTTCACATTGAATAGTAGGACTTCACTTCATAACTCAGTTACAAACGTAGGGAACAATAGCAAGTCAGTTCAAACAGAAAATGTATCGGGAGCTGAGGTCCACTCCCAAGGCTGTTCCCAAGAAAAATGAACACATTTGAGCATTTTAGTGTGGTTTTGCTTGACGTACTTCAAAAGTCCCTGTGGAGGGCGCAGAACTGGAGTAAAATTCTTGGAAGATTGCTTGCTACTTCCTTCCACTTCTCTCTTGTTACTCTTCTCTGTTAGTGCTTTAGGAGAGGGCTTCTTTGCTCAAAACTACTTCTTTTGCTTGGCCTCAGCCAGAAACTAGAAATAATCCCTGGCAGAGTTATTTTACTGTTATATATATCATATGTATGACACATACGTGTGTGTATCTTAATATATTTGGGATCACTACATAATGTCAGAAGACTTTGATTAAGAGCATCCAAGTAGTTGACATGCTCACTAGCTATTGCCTTTAAAACTAAGTAAACTAAGAACACCTTTCATATCTTCACTCTTCTTAAACGTGCATCCTGTGTAGATGAAAGTATCTGCATATGGTGAGGACATCTTTTGGGACTATCATCTGCTGTTGAATTTCACTTGACTTTCTGTTGCTAGATAATACTAATCCTGATATAACACCTTGGACTGACTCATTATTTGAGTAATCAAGTAAAGTTCCTGATGCATGTTGTTGTGTTCTTCTATTCTGAAGCATGTGCTCTCATGATAATTTTGATTTAAATACAAGCTTTCTGCTAACGAGATATTTATAGTGGAATTACTTTTTTATATATAAGGAACCAAACAATTTGCTTTCTTCCCCATGTGATTCTAATTACAAATAAATTCTTTCTGGAAAATAAACAATAAAATCTGGGTTAGTTTAAAAAAGTATAGTAGCATCTTTTCTTACATTATATGTATGTTTAATGCATATAATGGTGAGACAGTTATATGCATTACAGCATAGTAACATCTGCACAACACAAAGGTCAGAACCTTAAATTATCATGGTTAGTGATGTCATCGATTTTCCCCTCCATTTATGTTAAAACAGCACTTTAAGAAAACAACAGATTGTGTATCATCTTAGACTGTAAGGTCTGATCAGGTGGAGTAACTTCTCAAGTATGCAGTATGTGGGCATTAGAAATAATTGATGGAAATCTGTCCTAGTTTGCATCAAATAGAATTGGGTTTCTTCTGAAGTTACTGGTCAAATAGACTGGGGGGACTACAGATGTGAATGAATGTGGTACGTTTTATATCAAGCAATTGATTAAAGAGATTTTAATTTAATATATGTTTTTGGGAGCATGTGGAATAAGTACATAATGTGTGCTCATCTGATTATGAGAAGTATTTCAGGTACATATGTTTTGTGGTTTTTTTTTGGGGTATCTTTTGCCTTTTTAAACACAGGTTCATTTAGGCACTGAGAAAGGGCAATGTGGGATCTTCATTGGCTGACAGGCTTAGGAAAATGGATCCAAAGAAAGATCACGTGAGCAAAATACCAGAAACCTGGACATGTGAATAAAGCTGAAAAGTTATTGTCCTGTGACACAGGGAGCAGGACTTTTCATTTTGGTAATTTACAAAAGATGATGAAGTCAGCAATCCGACAAGGTTGTTTTTAATGAATGATGACAAAGAATGCAAGGCTTGGTATACCATGAAGTTAAAGTAAAGCATTACTATGTGGGTTGTAGAAAAAGTGATGGATGCTCAGCAAAGTCTTAGAATTAATCAGGCTCATTAGCTGATGAACATCTTTTATTGATATCTTGTTGATAAGGACAGTGTGAAAAGAGAGAAATTGTTCCAGCATCCTTCGATCTCCTCTAGAAAAATTTGATGCTGAGTAAGTTATGTAGAGGAGATCCACCAGATGGACAGAGTTCATAATTGGTTGCTCCAAATATAATGCCTCCTTTTTTTTTTTTTTTTTTTTTCCTCATCCACATTTCTTTGTATAACAATCCTGGTGAAATCAGCAATTAAAAACAACTTATTGTAGAAAATGAATTCTTAAAGTCAGCTCTTTAATTTTATCTTTTAAAAAAGTTTACTGATATTATGGTGTCAGTGTTAACCCATAATGTGAAATAATGGAAAATGCCTTGAAATAACAAAAAAATGGCTTATTTTTGGAAAAACCCTTTGCACAATGAAATTGTATGTCTTTGGTAGAGTGTCTTACTTGGTATTGGTATGTACACTAGATATATACATAGGTATAGCTTTGATCTTTCCATATTAATCTATTTTTTCTGATTGCTTTTTCTTTTTAGGTTATTTTGCACCTGAATAGCTCTTACTAGCTTAACTTTCACGTGTTGTGTTAACTGTATAAAAATATGATATCGTTAACACATCACAAGAAGAAGCTTTTTATGATCAGAAAGGTGCTACAGTCTTTTCCTCACGTTTTGCCATCCCTTCTTCCCCCTCTGTCACTTTGTCAAGAGCCCTGTTTAGCAGTTCTTGTCTAGTTTCTAATTCCGGCTTACTGAAGCAATCGTATAACCTTGTGGTTTTTTCCTCTGTGCTTACATATCTTGCTGAGAATTGTACACCATTCAGTACAGAACCCATCCCTAAAAAAATCTATAATTGGCTAAGAAACATTGTCTTTTGTATCACTCTTCAGTAATGCTTTTTTGTCCTTCCTCTTCTTTCAAGACTCTGTATGTACCTTTTGATCTATTGGTTGAAATAGTTGACAGCAAGAAAGCAACAAATAAACCTGTGTACGAAGAGGTCACAGAAAGCCTTTTGTTCTGCTTGTGCATTGTGCTTCAGAAAAAAGAACTGTCAGCAGCACTGAGGAGCTTCTTACCTTACTTTTGCTCAATGATACAAGTGAAACAGCCTTTTTAAAATTGTTTTTAATGAAAAAAGAAATTACAAGACAAAACCAATTTAACTTCTTAAAATAGGAGTTAGTTTTCTTTTAACAATGTGAGGAAATCATTGATTTGCAGAATAAAGGGGATCATTGACTCTGAACTAAAGGTTACTGTCTTCAAAAAGTTATCAAGAGTAACACAGCAAGAAATAGGTCTCCAGGTGGGCCTTGCAAAATCTGATGGCAGATGAGAACTTGTTGCAATACAGTACTTCTGACTGCTTTATTATGTGTGTTTTCTTTCTACTCTTTACTTTCCAATGAAAATACAGAGAAGTGAACTTATAAACATAGCAGCTACTTTTCTGTGAAATGAGCGCAGAAGTATCTTATGCTTTTGCTTCATATGTGGATGAGCAAGGACACTAGTGAGTTTTTCATGGAAAAAGTGAATACAACAATTGCAACTGACAGCAAATGTTTGTTGGCTGATGATACAGGTTAGAGTAGGTGTGACATCCCATGTATGCATTCTGTATGCAATGCTCAATTGAAAAACAAAAACAAAGCTCAGCAACAAACTTCATCAAATTTTGTCAGCCTTAGTATCGTTACATCAGCAGCTTTGGATGTTCAGGAAGAAAAATCTTTTAAAGGTTATATATTTCCTTTCATCTTTCTGTCCAATTCAATTTTAATTGCATTATAAACATAGGTAACAGTCAGGCTTGTGCTGCATAGAAAATATTAAGTGATATGGGGATGAATCTTCTCTACAGGATACTTAACCATTGAGACCATGGGAAAATCCCCATAGTCTGTACCTCTTCTTTCACTTTCTTTGTGTTTATTCATGTCTACTCTAGGAAGGGATTGCTGGGCAGAAGAATTTTTCAGAAAGCCTCTTCTCTGCTCTATTTCCTGAGGTCTCATGGTGCCTTGTGTTGTGGAAGCACTGTATGTGTTTGATGGCCAGGTGTTTCTCCTCTTGAGGCCAAAAGAGATGATTTTGTCACAGCGTGGGCAAATGTATTGTCACATGCTGCACATTTGGTCAAGGCAAGTAGGAGGCCCAGGAGACTCTGCAAATGAGGATGTGGATGGCGAGGAAATTCCTTTCCCTTTTGTAAGCAGGAAATAAATAATGAGGATTTTAATCTCAAATATGCTTAAACCCAGCTGAGTCTGCTAGTAACAAGTCCAACCTCTAGAGCCTGGCCTCTAACAGCTTCTGCCAGCTGACGCAGCATGACTGCATTTCAGGCCATGCAAGTCCTGATCACAGATCCTTGGTGGGAAAATGAGGAAACAGCTGTACTGAATAAAACTTGCAATCTTTTTCATATTTTGTTTTGAATGGAAAATTTTGTAAAATCCAAAATTTGTTTCTGCCGGCTTACTATGTTGAACTTCTATATCACATTATTGCATGCTTATTTTTGCACAGAACCCATAATGCCTTTTGTGTGGAGTGGTGTATGTAGAAGGTCAGTATATACCAGCACCTTAAGATACTTCTCTTGTTAGAAAAGAAAGAAATACAGATGTTTTAGACATTATTTTAACTGCTTGTCTCAGTTAACTTTCGAGTAGCGACAGTGCACGCAGTAAAGTTATCTACCATTAAATTAAGCTGCCTAGGGTGCACCAACTAGGTGTTTAATTTGAATTCAGTGTTATAGTTATCACTTGTGAAATAAGTCTCTTAGAAACATGTATTGTATTAACTATTCCTTGAGGAGTAAATATAACTGTTTAATATGTCTAATATTTATATATTGTTAGCACACTCTGATTAACGTACTACTAAATCCTGAAGTTGAATTCGTTAGGCTGCACTGCCTTTCTTCCCTCTCTTTACTGCAGCCCTGCACTGTGACTAGTTGCCATTAATTAGTAACGCTGTAAATGTAACAAGACTTTTTGCTCATATATGTCTAGTATCTCTGCACTGTTTCCCTTTGTGTGGTCTTGTTCTTTGTGCTGTGTAAATGCGGAGGCTGCAAAAGTGGTCTTGCAAGTGCCTGCTAGGTGATATGAGTATGTGCATCTCTTACCTCGTTTGATCACTACGTACATGCACTGCACATCCACAGTCTCTCCAGCAAAGCCTCTCCAGTAAATTGGAGTTCCTAAATTCACAGGCTGGAGCAGGACTGCTAATTGGGATATATCCTTGGAGAGTTAGAAGTTGAAAGTACAGAGGGGAATAAAGAGGAGAAAGAAAGTTGGAGATTATCCAATAAGACTGTATTTCTTAGATCAATAGGATCTCAGAATCTTTTTATGTCCCAAGGGGTAGGGCCTGCTGACAGAAGCTAATTGGCTTTATCTTATTTCAGCAAAAGGTGACCTACTCTGTCCCTGTGGACTCTGGAGCTCAGCAGAGGCTGGGAGCCCAGCATGGCTCTCTCAGGCGTCCCCTTCAGCTGGGAGCACAGCTTTGAGAGCCCTGTGACCCTGCAGAAATGGCAGATACAGCAGATGTGTCTCCTGCGGCTGCAGGTCAGCACGGGGCCTCTGCTCTGCTGTGCTTCTTACTAGTGCCCTGGAAGTGGCAGGTGGTGGGGGCTCCTCTGAGGGCCATGCATTGGGAGCAGGCCACATGCTGTGCTTATGGGCTGCCACTCAGCTGCTTGCAGGTACTGTGTGGCTTACAGGGCTGTGAAAGTGTCAGGGTTAGGTTGTTCTCCCATCAGTGAACGTGCAAACCGTCAAATGTTCTGCTGGGAGCTTTCCCACGTGCTACGTGACTGCTTTGCTCTGAAGACATTTGTTGTCAGAGCCCAGGTTAGCAAGATGTGACAGGGAGGTGACAGGGAAGGTGGGAGGGCAGCAATGCCTGATGCCTAAAGAAATTACCTACTTCCAGATGGCAAGCTGGGAGCAAGCAAAAACCTGGAGATGAAGTCTCCAATCACTGGAAAGGAGATGGGAGTCTGAGGAGGAGGTTGGTGGGTGGCAGTTGTAGCCATGTGTCCCTGGGTGCCCCACAGTGTCTTGCCACTGTGACCCAGGAACAGATTCTGTGACAGGGCATCACGTATCACCCCATATGGGACTCTGCTTAACACCTGTGCTCTAACATGTCGTATACGTGAATGGTGTACGATCTTGTCAGTTCCGTCATCGCCAACCTTGCAGAATTTTGATGTTTGTTTCTCCCATCTCCTCATTACCCTTGAAACATGAATAGTTTTCCCTGTCTAACTGCTGGCAGTGCTGGAAGAGTTACAATTTTATTTCCTCTCTGCCTTTCATTCTGTCATAATCTACCTGCAATAATTCTATATCCTTTCTCTTTATATTCTTTCATGTATTTTTCCACTGCTTATTTTCCTTTTATCCCATTTCCAACAAACACCACTCTTATTCTTCTGTTTTTCTTTCTGTCTTAGGGCCTTCCTTTCCCTAAAAATTTTCCAAAGTGTTTTTCTTAAAGGAGTTGGAACCATTCATTTATTTGTGTCACCAGCACTTATACTTTGTTTCCCAACTTCCTCTGAAATTTTGTCAGCAAATACTTAATAGTTTTTAGACTGGAAGTGATGCTTTTCCATTCTGTTTATCCAAGAACAAGAGTGGTCTTTTCCAGCATGAAAAAGGTACAAAGCAAGAAAAATGGTGTTGGGAAATCTGAATGGATAAAAAAGGATCCTCTGAAATTTAGACATAAAAAGGAAGCACACAAGAAGATGTAGAAGTGGGATCAGGTCACCCAAGAGGAGTGCAGTGACTCTGAGGTTCAAAAGATAAATGGCATCTGGAATTGAATCTGGTGAGACTGCCCAGCCTGGAGAAAAGCAGGATTGGGGGTGTTCTTATCAAGGCACCTAAAGTCCCAGTGGGAGGGAATAAAGGGGACAGAAGCAGATTCTTCTCAGTAATGCCCAGTGGCAGGACAAGAGGCAGTAAGGATGAACTGAAAAACAGGAAATGCATTTGAAAGAAGGAAAATCTTGCTCACCATAAGGATTTCTGACCACTGGAAGTGGTTGCTCAGAGCAGCTTTGGAGTCTCCATCTTTGAAGATGATCAAAAGCCAACTGGACACAGTCCAGGGCAAGCCGCCTTCCAAGCTATTTTCTGAAATACTGAGGGCTCAGATTGCGGTGGTTTGGGGAATTGAGGTGATCAGGAAACAGACCGTGTTTGTGTTAATGCTTATCCTGGGAAAGTAACAGAATAATCAAATTAATTTCTGAAACATTTTATGTTCATCGAAGATTTCATCAGTAGTAAAATCTCTGTTTCTTCACAGTGCTGAATCACTATCACTTGGTTTCTGATTCTTAATTTTAACTTTGGAAGATCCATTTTTGTTTACTTCTTAGTGAAGGAGCAGTTTTGAAAGGAGAGTCAGGAAAATAAATCATAGTAGATCTGCAGAATTATTTTTCAGTCTGTTAGATGTTACTGTATTTGGGATGCTCAGACAATAAAATGGGCTAGGAAGGATGCTCTGTAGCAGTCATACATTTTTTTTCATGTGAGTTGATCACATTTGTTGTATCGCCAAAAGGATTACTTACACATACTTGTGTTTTAGCTTCATTTAGTGCATTAACGGTGAAGAGGAGGGAGAAGATTCATTTCATTCTTTTGTGAAGGGAAGACAGCTTCTGGCCAACTGCTGTGTAAAGTTACCTTGGTTTTTGCCATGTACCTTTATTTTATAAAGCAATCAAAACTAGCCACTGAAGGAGGAAAATTTTTCACTTCTAATAATGCAGTGTAAAGAATGCAATAAGCATTGGACTTCCCATTATCTGTCTGGCAGGTTCTTTTAGTTCAGATTAGGTTGTATTTCCACTCTCTTTTGACTAATGAAAGAAATGTTGATATAATACTGACATATTTAGAAACTGATAAAAACCAGACATGACAATTACACCGTGAAACTTAAGCCTTGAAATTGTAGCTATATCTGAGATACGGTATGGCTAAAGGAAATTTAAGTGCCTGCTTTTTCAGTTTGATTTAATTTAACAACAGAGAGGTTTTATTCTTTTAAATCAGGAAGAACAAGATGCATATACAGGCCGCATGGCTCAGCATGGTCTTGGTTTTGCTCTTCATGTCATTCATTTCTGAATGTAAATTCAGAATTGGCTGCCAATTTGTCTTATTCCATGACAAGTTTTTGATCCATTGGAGTGCATGTTTTCATCATCTTCTAGAATCAGAAACTGGATTATCATTGCTGATAGAATTAACATAGTTACGGTGAGGAGCTTGGTTTTCATTTTTTCTTTGGTGAGGAGGATAGAACTTCAGCACTTCTCACAGTATATTGCAGGTATTATAGTAAAGCAGTAGCAGAAGAACTGCAGCCAGGAATGGCATATGGCAGAATGAACAAAGCTGACTCAAATCTGACTTACCTTCGTGCCAGAATCTGAAGTTTTTCTTATGTAGTAGATAGGTGGGAACATTTTTGACAGAGGCGGAGGAATGGCATCTGTTTTATAGATGCTGGAATAAATATGCCATAGAGGATTAAGACAGCCTTTGCCCAAGGTAATGAAATAATTTAGTCAAACAACTTGGGAGTAAATATATCTACTTCTTATGTGTTAAAATGTGACAAACTGTTCACTATTTCTTTATGTTCATCATTATTAGGCCTTTCTCCTGTCACTTCAAATCCTTTCTCTATCCTTACACAATTTTTTTTCCCTTGGGCTATTTCTCTTATGACAGTTTTATGTCCACTTTATTCCGTACTCATTTTTTATTCTGTGGTTTCTGAACAGGAAGTGTAAAAATAAATACAGATGGGCCAGGATAAAACAACGACAACAGGGAAGAACAATTGCTATCTTGGTGCAATTCTGGGAGTTTAATAAAGTTACTTAAAATTAATTAATTAAAATTCACAATAAATTGTGAAAGGTTTCCAGGACCGATGTTTACTCTCCAGAATTCTTTGATTGTAATCCCATTAAAAGAAATTGTATTCTAAATTAAGTAAAAAAGAAATTAAAAAAATTAACATTTTCATGTAGAAATTAATATTAGAAATTATTGCTCCCATAAAACATTTAGAGGGAAAACCTTCCGAAATTATTACTCCCATAAAACTTATCTCAGATGAATAAAATTCCTGAGAATTGGTTGTAGGTGAATTAGCTTTCTCTTTGCCACTTCCACCAAGATAGACTGGCATGCTAAATGGTAGCAATAGTGCCAAGCCACAAAAGAGTCATGTCCTTCATGAGATTAAAGTTTGCTGATTTTTCTGTTTGAATAAAGCTGAGCAAAATCCATATAAAATTTGGAAATAGCAATCTTTAAAGTTCCATTACAGAACAAGCACACAGACACTTGCAATATAACTTCATTAGTGGCAGGCTCCTGTAAGGTGGGCTGTTGTTCCTGCTCTGTCATTATCCATTTCTTCCCTTCTCTTTTGCTTAAATAAATTACAACTGTCTGAGGGACAAAAAAAATAGCTCCCTTATTTGAAGCTTGTTTTGCACTCTCTTATAAAGTGTTTTGCCATGTCAATTTCTCCCTTGTTATGACGATGGTAAGCATCTGTGGTTCTTTTTCTGTAATCAAACATTTAATTTTTTGTGGTTTTTTTTTTTTTTTTTTTTAATTCATGTTGCTCAGTTATATTCTTGTGGAATAAATCTTTCACAGCTGGCCATTCTAATTAATTGAATGATTATTCTAAAAAACTAAATGAAATAATTTAACTACTGTAGAACTCAAAAGGAAAGCTCACTAATTTGTAGTTCTGACAATATACAAACCACATTTTCATCCCACACAGTTTGTCATGTCTCAGGTGCCAATAGCATCTTCCAAACGAAGCAGTCCTTGTTACATTTTCAACATTGAGAAGGTTTGCTAGTTTGCATTTTGTTATTGTTGTTTTTAATTTGGTTCTACAGAGTCAGATGCGCCTAGAAAAAGATGACAGTTGGGTGTTGTACTTACTTAGTGCATCATTTTCTGTTCTTTGCTCTGCAGTACTTCCAAGTTGATGTAACCATGAGGTTCCATAGGAACTGGCTAGGACTCTTCCAGGGCAAGCACTCAAGGACAAGCTGCAGAAGATGTGGTTTATGTTCTTAAAGAGGTCAAAGCACTGCTGATACATGAAGGAGAGCTCTGCTTACCAGTGCTTCCCTTTGGAGGTTTGCAAGCTGAAAACAACTTAATAGGAAGGAGTGAGTGTTGCCGAAAGGTAGTGATTAGTAGTTAGTCCCTTAAGAAATTGCTACATGATGGCTATATGGATCTAATTTTCTCCTTTGTGCACACACACAAAACTCCCACTTCCATTAATGAGTGCCAAAGGAGGAACAAACTCTGTAAACTGTAGGAATGAGTTTTTGTTTCAAAGTGTTGGTGAGACTCTGCTTTACTAACCTCAGGACTGTGTGGCTTCTCATCACTACACAGCAGTCAAAGGGGCCTTTCTTTCATGGTATTTATTTGACAGTAGATGAGGGAAAATGCAAGGGAGGAAAAAATATTTTGTCTATATTTGCTGATAGATCCAAATGATTAACAGCCTAATGATGCTGATCTCTTATTCACCACTTCTGCGGGTAGCAGTAGTGAGTGGGAGGTGAGCTTTACAGTGATAAAAAATAGCAAAGGTGCTTGTTTGTTGCTTTATTGATAAGAAGGAAAACTCAGTAGTACTGCTGCTGCGTTACAGCTGGGTGAGTTGTATTCTGCTGTGTTTTTTATGGCCAAGTTAGGAGACATATATATACACTTGGATAGTAACTTTATGGTTATGAAGGAAGTAGGGGCTGGCTGGCAGCATATTTTAGAGTCTCTTTTTAATCTGTTTTCAGAGGAAGTTGCTCTTTCCATCCTTTGTTCAGATTCCTTGTAGCTCTGTATGGCGAGAAGCTCTCAAAATTGTACAGGTATTTTGGACCCAAAATGTCAGAAGTGAGAGTACAGTCTTGAATAAATCTGTTTACAGCCACTAATTTGAGAAGCATTTGTATTGAAACACAACTTCTTCCTTTCATCCTGTTCTGCTTGAAATCTTGCTTGGCAGTAATAATCTCCAAAGAGAAAAGCCAACTTAGTTTATAAAATACCTGAGGAGCTAAACAAAACTTAGGAGTGCATGCTTTTTTCCCCTTCCTGCTTGCTTTTCACTGCTTTCTTTTGGCTTACATTACAGGCATTAGTTTAACAGTCTCCATAAAGTTGTGTTTGCAGAGGAAGTAGGAGTCCTGTAAGCCAAATGACTTTGCAGTGCAGTGCACTCCTTCCAGTTTTTATTCTTTATACATCTGCCACGTCAAGGAGCTTTCAGCTTTGAACTGTGGCAGTAGAAATATGTAACTAAGACATCTTGCCCCATAATACCGTATGTATCTTTCCTGTTAACATGAAAGCTCTCCAGGGCATGACATGGAAATTCTTATGTTGGCTGATTGCTTTTTGATGTCTTGTACATTTGCATAACTTAGAATATACCAATATGAGGCTGACAGTTGTGAAGGCTGACAGGACTGCTAATTCTGTGGCTCGTGACTGAGGGAAGCATTACTAGAAGTCAGCGTCGGTATCACTCTATTAAATCTTTCACAACTGCAGAATCACTCATTTTTTTTCTGGAAATTAGTAGTTTTCAGTGAATTGAAAAAATGCTTAGGTAAATGTGAGCATTACTATATTATATTACTATAGAGTTGTTAGCATTCTTTCTGTCTAAGTTGTTAAGCACAGGTTTTGCATGGGGATATTGCACTGATTCAGTTCTGGTTGGGTGAGAAACCTTCGCAGGGACATGGCTGTGTGCTGTGGGATCTGATGGTAATGCACTGTCACTTGTGTCCAGTTCTTTAACTTTTCTCTGGTGGGGCTCTTTCCTAATACTAAAGAAAAACATACTACTGCTATTTAACAGTATTGACAATCTCTAACACAGTGTGAGGATGGTTGTTTACCACTGT
The DNA here is from genome assembly GCF_054131305.1 of Coturnix japonica. Classification (NCBI taxonomy): domain Eukaryota; kingdom Metazoa; phylum Chordata; class Aves; order Galliformes; family Phasianidae; genus Coturnix; species Coturnix japonica. The sequence goes on from NC_140670.1 coordinate 6,301,614, forward strand.
CAGTGGAATTTCTCTATCTGCAGAGATTCTTCATCATCTTTCACCTTCAGCATTATGAGCAAAAAGTTAGAATACAGTTTTTGGATGTAAATTTTAATGATTGTGATAGTTCTCCTCACTTCGTATCCTGAATTGCTGTAATTAAGTAGTTTCTCTGCACCTCACAATTGGGTGTAGAGACTAGTGATGTGATCATCAGCCCTTATGTGGTAGCAGTGTGAAAGTGAAATGAAATTCTGTTGCCCTTGTATTGTTCATGGTTGAGCACAGATGCTGGCTTATGCTTCTGCTACAAAGAATCATTCAACTAAGAGAAAAGAACTTGTTAAATTCTCTGCTGTTTTAATTTCCCTGCTGACCTGAGAGGCAAGAGTTCACAAACGTATTTATCAGTTACTTTGCAGCATGGGTGTATATTTAGCTGGTTGTACTTCAGTGTCACTTTTTGTTAAAAATACTAGGAGAAAAAATAATAGAATAAGTGATCTGTCAGGGCTAATAATCTTCATTAAAATCTTATGCATTTACTGTGTGTTTTTCAGTATTTTTAAAAGGCTGTTAGAAATCTCACTATCAATAGTGTGTTATACAAGTCTTTTATTAATGCTGTCAGTTCGTCTTTTCGTAGAAAACTACATGGTGTTCTGGCTGTTTCCCCATCTATTTTCTTACTAATAGTATTTTTTTTTTAAGTGAAAGCAAATAGTTTGCCTTGAAAGCACTGTTTGAGGTTCATCAGTTTCACTTGTTTGGTCTGATTAATACGATATTTTGTAGGTGAGAATTTCAGAGCTCTTTGTTGCTCTAATTTTGATTTGTTGATTCTGAAAGAAGAGACTATGCAATCAATCTTAAAACAGTATAACATAAGACTACATCTATATTATGTTCATCCTAACCAAACTAATCTTTGGAAGCATTCATCTGATTACTTTTGTCACGCTAACCCCCGCCCCCTCTTGTAGGGACAACTAGAAAGTCCCAGGGAAGATCTCAATAAAGTATCTTAGAAGCAGATGAGGTTTGCAGTGTGAACGTAACTACTGATTCAAGAGATGCTGCAGAACTCAGTTTGCAGTGGCTGAACAATCCCACAGTCTTACACAGTAAACCTTCAACTTAAGTGCCAACAACTGAGTAGTGTCCAGGCCTAAGCCAGTCACAAAAAATATATCACAAGAATGTGAATTGTTAACACACCTGATTTTAAATATGCTGTAAGTACCAAAAAACTTAAAGTCAAGATATTAATGGAAAAAACAATTGCACTTAGATATCTCTGTTATGTAGTTGCTGCTATTGAGATGTATTCACCAGACCTTCAGGGCTTCTGCTCTTCTTTCCATTGTCGTCCTGAAGATAAAGCATGTAGTCTTTGCTGCTTCTCGTTACGGTATCTTTTGCCATAGAGGTTGGTAATTAATGGGAAGATTTAACAGCACAATAATAGTATTTCTTTAAACTGTACTTTTGTTTCAGCTACGCCAGCCACATTTATTTCCAATCCTCCTGGAAGTACATAGATTGTCAGGTTATCTGAGCCTTTAATTTATAAATCCTCATTTCACAGAATTGTTCTGATTCTGGAAATCATCCTAAAGCCAAAATAATGTAAAGGAAGATGCGGGATGCAAGACTTCTCATAGGGATTTTCAGGGAAAATTCCAATTCCATCTTATTGTTTCTTCAAATGGAAGACTGCAGTAAAATTTGTAGAAAGAAGTTTGTATCGAAAGGTAGAAATATGATTTCTTTTATATATACATAAATATATATATATATATATATATGTGTGTGTAGTGCTTGAGTATGAATTACCTCCTTCACATTCAAAAAAAAATTGGATTTCATTCTTTAAAACAAGTTTGGATCATCCAACATTTTTGAACTTGTTTTTCTGTTTTGTCAATACACCGTGAACATACTGTAGTCAAATAGATGCATGTACTCTGCTGAGAGACTCTTACCAGAGTGGCAATTCAAGGCTGTGCAGATGCTTGATTAACATTTAGCATCCTTTCTGTGAAGTGTTTTTTTTCCCAGTAATTGAGGGTTTTAATCACCTTGTCTACAACTCTCTGTTTGTCAGACCCTTCCTAGATCCCTTCTCGGTTTCAGTCCCACTCTCATCCGCACTCTTTCCTGACAAGCTCTTGCAGGCTCATTGTGCCATTGTTCACAGTACTGCTATAGATATTTCCAGTGCTGTGCAGTTTCCTGACATGGCTGTTTTATGTGATTGTACAGTTAAACCCGTGTCACTGTACTCAGTGATAATACAGCATCTTCTCTTAATTATGTTTCATACCCCAGAAGTATGTGGCAAGTTAATATTTGACCTTATCTTAGTGCAGGAATCAGAACTATTAAGTTCATATTCACTGGTTTTGTGGCCACCTGTAAAAGATTTCTGTTCGGTTAGATATAATTAATGTACATTAGACCTGTTAGGGCACCAGGAGCTGCAGAGCTAATTAATTAGGAAATTATTTTTGTGTGTGTACAGGTGCACTCATTTAAATGCCACTGACTTTGTTTAATACCACACTGTGTGTTTGGACATTGGCAGTTGCACAGAGTGGTTTGTTTCTTCTTTAATTTATATGTAAGATTCTTGGAAGCTCAGATGATAAAAAATATAATTCTTTCTTTAAAAAGTTTTATGATTTCTGTTTTTAAATGGTGATTAAGCATTTTATAACAATGAGAGTTGTTTTAAGACATTTAGTTTCAGTGTTTGGAAACGAGAAGAGAAAGATAACTGCATCCTTCTTAGGACCAGTGCTCTACAGAGAAAATGCTTGTTTTTCAGAATATAGAGAATAATGACTTAATAAGTGTTGGTAACTGAATTAACTTCACCTAAAAGCATCTTTATAATTACTCATACAAATTTTCAAGGATTATTTTTTCCTGGTTTTTGAGGGGAAAGATACTCTGCTGAGAAAGTAATATTGTGTTATGTCTTGGTATGTAATATCAAGACAAGTTCACTTGAAGCGAAGAGTTCTCTGCCCTTCATTGTCTATCCCAGCGCAGTTCCCCAGGTCAAGCTTAGTCTGGCAAAGAATGTTAAAAAAATGGTGGCTGGAATGTGTCCCATTGGATGTGCTGCACAGCTCAGGGACTCCTGGGTTGTGGTTTTTTCCTGTCCTGGACAGATCAAGCTTTACTTATTGGAATGGAAGAAAAATGACTTCCTGTTCTGTGTACAGAAAATTAATGTTTTAAAATCTGAAACTGTTCTGAGACAGAATTATAGGACAAAAATACAGCCAGTGTTGTTCGTGTTGGTTTATCAGTGTTGTTGATAGCATTCTTAGAAGTCTGTTTTGGGAGGGTTTGAGGCTTTTAAATTGTTCGGAGGATTAATGCAATGCTCTTAACATCTGAACTAAACACAGTTCAGTTAAGCCATTAATTTGCACCAAAAGATAAAGTGCTTCTCCTTCCAATCAAATTGCACTGAGCAGAATTTCTAGTTCTATTTCTTAGCAGAGGATTTTATTGCCTACAGTCTTCAGCCCAATCTCTATTACACCACGATCTTTGCTGTCTTGGTTTCAGAGCTTACACACTGCATGATGCGTGTTGACACTAAACTCACATGAAGGAACAGTCCTTGACATTATCAGAGAAGGAAAAAAAAAGAGTGCAGAGGGAAGGAAATGTTGCCAAACACCTTTCTCATATGAGCAGAAAGCACAGAAATTTTTCCAAAACCATTTTAGCAATACTTTGCAAGAATCAAAGCTCTTTTTTTCCCTGACTCCTGAAAGGTATTAGAGCGCAAATTTCTACTCTCAAAGTGCGTGACGAGCTCAGGACCCCTTGTTCATAGATTCTCTTTACACAACTAACTATTCAAGTTTTCAACGTGTTCTGCTGTGAGTTGATTCCCTGACTCATCTGACCGTTCCCTCAGTCAGCTGTCATTTTGTGCACTAATCTCATGTCTCTCTCTGATTTTTCTTTGTTTTCCTTCCTCACTCCTGCTTATCACACATTATCACTTACCAATGAATTTCATTAACCTTTTTCTTCATCCGGTCTTATATCACCTGTTAATTGATGAGATCTGAAACAAGATATCTTATTATTCCACATGCTGATTATTCCAGATGCTCACATTTAATTACATTTCTTTAAATGTTTTTCATCAATATTTCTAATGAATTTTGATCCAAATTAGAGAAGTCCCACTCACTAAGGAGGTATTTACATAAAATGGTAACTAATTTCAGGCTTAAAATAATTTCTGAGCCGAGTTCTTTAAAGAAGTAAGAAAAAGCAAACAAACAAAAAACTCTAGGGAAGAATTTATTAGATATTGCAATCAAATTACACATATATTTTGTATTCTGTTCATCTGTTATTTCAAGATACTGTATTTATGATTACAGGTTACTCATTAGCCTCCTTTTCATTATACTCTTTGCTGAAACTTTTCTTCAGTCCCTCTTTGGTTAACTATGATAACTTCTAGCTTTTATTTCATTTTCTGTATGTTAGCTCAGCATTTTTTGTGCATTTCCTTGTTATACAATACATTTTCATTGCTTAGAGTAATAACAGCAGTTACAGGGATGTTGTTTTTTTATTTTCTATAAAACTTGAGCATGTGTATCTCTTAAATTCATAAACACTGAGGTTTTCTTACAACTTTTTATCAGCTCTTTACTGATGGCTGTTTCTAGACTTGTTTTTTTGTATAGTTGAGCTGCCTAGTTTTTTGTTTATATGAGATAATGGAAAGCTATAACATTGTATGTGCAGTTATTTACTGTGAAATCTCACATGATTTACAATGATTGAACTGTGCTGAACCTAAGAAATGAAAAATGAGCTTTTAGAATATTTAAGTGACTTCATTGCCGAGGAGTAACATAATTCAATATTAATAGAGAGGAAAGATAGTGTCCGTGAAACTTTTGCTCTTAATTGAGATCTGTTCAAATGGTTTCTGATTTTCATTAAACTATATTCCCCTAATAAATAAGTATTTTTTTCAAGTGTATGGATAAAAATAACCTATGGAATCACTTAAGAAAATTTAGGGGGAAAAATGGCATTGTGAAAAAGTTTGCTGTGCGTCAACTGAAGTTTGTTTCACATTAACATTTGAAATTATAAACAACGCCATTGGAAGAAAGAATTTAGTAAAAGGAAATGAAAAATAAAATCAATAGCATGTGAATTTTTCATAGTTGATAAGAGCCATTACACTTCTGTTGTTTTAAAATTGGAGAGGGCACAGCTGTCAAGTTGATCATAAGAATTGTCTCACGTTCATTTTATTATACATTGCCTGTTCCAAAACATACTTTCAGTCTGCTGCAGGTTTTACTGCAGCTTTTTGTAAAGATGTGTTTCATTTAAAATGATAAATGCTTAATACATCTAATCGAATAAATATGTCTCTGGTGAGTGGTAGGCAGACTTGATGCTTTACTCTATTGTGTCAGACAGCGGGCAAAGCGCTAATGAAAATGTTGGTGCTCAAATAAGTGATGTTTACTAAAATTAATTCCTTCTAAATTACTCATTAATCTGTCTGCTTTCCTTTGGAATATTGACTAATGTATTAAAGAAATTCAGTTGTTGAGCTCTGGAGAATGTGAGGTTGAATTTTGCCTATACTTCTCATGTGTTACTCAAAGATTTGGAGGATGGCGTGACAGTAGTGATAAAAAAATTCTTCCAGGAAAATGAAGCATGAGTGATGAATGACAGCTGAAAAATCTCTTGATACACTAAAAGGCATACAACCCTATCACAAACATTATCATTCAGTCCTGAATTTTTTTGTAACTCTGTGACAACTCATATCTGCTGTTATCAGGAATCTTCAGATTTCACTCCTTTCAGGATGGCTTTGACATCCCTCTGTATGTTAAAAGTCATTTAAGTTCTCATCTGGTTAGTGGTTTCTTCTGTTGGTGGATCAGTGTCAATTGTCTTCATGGAATATTTAAACCTGTTAGCAGTGCACAATATTCCTGACCATTCAGGAGTATTTCAGTATTTTTTGGTCCTCCACGGTTACTCAGGTTTCTGCTTGAGTAGTTGCAGAAGACTCAGAAGAGTTCTTGAGTATGGTTTTAGGCAGATTTCTTATGCACTGGGAGCTCTATGGCCTCAAGTGTCACAGGAATGTGCTGTCATCCCTTCTGATCGTATCGGTGTTTGAGATCACTGAGGGGGAACAAAGTATTGTGAAGACATGAAAATATTTAACTTAATGATACAGAGTTTTATAGTGATGAAATAAATGTTTCATTATTTATTATTATTATTACTATTTTATTATTTATTATGATTATATATACTTTTTAGAAGTTAGAATGAAACTTTTTCCTGTAGTGATAGTTCTAGGGCAAGAGCTATCGCATTTTGTATTTTGTGTAAAAACTTCTGTCTAGAAGTCAGCTTCATATATAATATTTGAAGGTGCGGCATTTCATGATCAAAATGTTTTCTCTATACATTGTGTTTCTGACATCAGTATCTAAAAGTAAAGATCTTTATATTAAGGACCATTCTTTGACAATGGCCATGCACGACCGGTTACAGTAGAACAGCATTTTTACATTTACTTAGGGAATCTAATACTACAGAAAATTGGGGTGGTTTTTTTTGTTGTTGTTTGCTTGTTTTCACAATGTTAGAACATCTGAATTCCTCCTGGTTCAAATTTGGCAACTTGAGCTACTGGTGATAATAGTAACTGACAGAACACATAGTATTTTTGGTGATGAAGCTATAAATATTTGTTCTCTGATTCCTACAAAGCTCCAGGGTTGTGGTTATAATTCTCCCCTGATGTGATTCTTGTAATGTGTCTTTATGATGATGCATCCCTAAAGGGAAGGTTCTGACCCTCTAACCATTGAGTGGTTTGATAACTGCTTGTTTTTTGTCAGAAGTCCATCAGCATGTTTGTTGCTTAGGGACCAGTTGCTTTGGCTTGGGCCAGCTGCTGTATAGACAACTTTAAGTTCATACACTGTGTAAGCCTCACAAAATGCCAGCTGTACAGCATTAACTATGAATGGTGTCACATCAGGCAATAGTACTGTGAAATGCTGTCCCTTCATTCCATCATTGCAGTGTGTCACTTTGTTCCCCAGCAAGTGTATCTCACTGCAGCAAGTGAGGTGCTAAATGAGTCCATATAATTGTACAGCAAAACTAAACTAGTAGTTTATTGTAAACTTCAGCTCTAATCTACCATTCTTTCTTTTACACTGTATCAAAATAAATTAGAAATGACTTCAAAAGGGTAAATGCTAATAATGAGTCACTTAATTCAATGGCCTCTGCTGCCAGAAAATCACAGAAGTGTATTTGTTCTTTGCATAGGCAGGGTGCTTTCATTGTCAGTCATGAGCTTGTGTCCAAGGGCAAGCACTGTGAACATTAATAGAAAGATTTCACAGGCATTTCATGCCTACTGCAACTCATTTTAATTATCTTGTTTTAAAGAAATAGTTTAGTTTGCACTAAACATTATGCCATGTTTGAATAGTAATGTTCTTTAATTTTTCATCATTTATTTTTTCAAATGTAGCACAGAGTACAGATAAGACACAATAGACTAAGGGCTCTAGTAGGCCAATTTCTCTACTAAAATATTTTCATCTTATTTTCTCTTTTCCCCTTGTCTTTGTCTCCTTATTCTGCCTCAAAAAGAGACAAACCAGTCATAGCCTTTCCTTGTAAGCAGAGAAGTAGGAAAGGAAAGAGATTCTTTTGAAGTTTATGTTATATTGATTTATGCTGTTATTACAATTTTTCTGTATTATGAACAATAACAATGTGGTATTCCTAAAAGCCATATACTGGTCTAAATTCACAATATAATCCACAATAACAGATGTTAAGGTCTTTGAAAGCACCCAGAAGTGGGTAATTTCCTGGTAGCAGGACTGGGAGCATGTCCTGTGAGGATAAGCTGAGGACACTTGGACCATCCAGTGTGGGGAAGAGGAGGCTGAGAGGTGACCTTCATGCTCACTGCAGCTACCAGAACAGAGCGATGTCTTGGGTTCTGCTCTTGGTAACTGGTGGCAGGGTAATAATGAAATGAAGCTGCGCCAGGGAAGGTCAGTTTGGGTATCGGTGAATGTTTATTTATCACAAGAATTTTCAGACAATGGAACAAGCTTTCTACAAAAGTAGTTAATGCCTCATGCCTGTGGGCATTTAAGAGTCATTTGGATAACGCATTTACTTGTGTTTAATCTTGAAGAGGTCATGAGGTTGGACTTGGTGGTGTTTGAAGGTCCCTTCCCACTGAACTTTGCAGTCCCATTCCATTCCACTCGTAGATACAGTTTTAGCATGTAGTAAGTTCGAAAGAGCTGACAGGATTTTCTTATGCATTTGGTTGATTGAAGAGGTTTTTCATGATGTGGTGCACTTTTATTTCATTTATTGAAAAGAAATCCTAACCAGTAATTATTGTAAACTGCCCAGCACGTACCATGTATTTAACAGAGGTTGTGATTCTTCTCTTGCTTTTGCATGATCTGTACTAATGTGATGATGTTCCTCACTCTGGTTGACGTGAAGTTCTGTGAATGGAGATACTTTGTTTTGCCTGTTGAGACACCAAATTGTCTGAGCTGGGACTGTCTGCTGCTATAAACAGTACTTAAAATGAGGTGACTGTAACCTCAGCTGGTGTTTCTGGGTCCTATTGCGCACTAATGCATGTAATATGCAGAGCCAAAAATGAAGGATTTTCTCCTATATAAAGATTCATTTCTATTTCTCTTTCCTCTCTGGTCTTCTGTACATATTCCCAAGCCATTTGTTATTGCACCTCTTTCTTTCATATGATTTTGAAAATTCAGAACTAATATATTCAGTAGTAAAAAGCCCAAGGCACCATAGTTGCATGGGCAATCAAATATTCATGTTCTATTCAAATATTTATTTGTGTGTCGTTAATAAACTAGAAGACAGGAATGTGACCTTTTCCTCCCTGCGAATGAGAGCAGCTATGTGGCATAGCAGCATCTTTGATAGATCTTAAAATTCTGAGTACACAAATCTCACACATATCGGTTACTTTTTTCTCTGGTCATTGTAGTAGAGGGTAGTTAAGACATCCACAAATCAGGGTTTCTTTTCTGTAAGGATTTTGGTAATTTGAGCCTGTAACTTTATGATGATGTACTAGAAGTTATAAAGTGCAGGTACTTCATTTTTACATTCCCAGATATATTTCCATCTTTCCTGTTGTCAAAAGATACTTTTTCATGTGTGGATCTGCATTGTTAAGATGCTCCTGTTGCATACTTGATTTGTGAAGGAATAAATTAGTTGGTCATTTAGGGTTGCTTGTAGGTTTTATGAAAAGAAACCTGGCAACTCCTGGGCTATATAGCATATCACAGAATCACAGAATCACAGAATTACCCAGGTTGGAAGGGACCTCAAGGATCATGTAGTTCCAACCCCCCTGCCTAGCAGGGCCACCAAACATACACATTTACTAGATCAGGTTGCCCAGGGCCCTGTCCAACCTGGTCTTGAACACCTCCAAGGATGGGGCATCCACAACCTCACTGGGCAGCCTGTTCCAGGACCTAACCACCCTTCTAGTAAAGAACTTTCCCCTAACATCCAACCTAAATCTTCCCTCCTTCAACTTAAAACCATTTCCCCTAGTCCTGCTATTATCAGCCCTTTCAAAGAGTTTACTCCCCTCCTGGGAGTAAGTTCCCTTCAGGTATTGAAAGGCTGCAATGAGGTCACCTCGCAACCTTCTCTTCTCCAGGCTGAACAAACCCAACTCCCTCAGCCTGTCCTCATAGGGGAGGTGCTCCAGCCCCCTGATCATCTTTGTGGCCCTCCTCTGGACCCTTTCCAAAATCTCCATATCTTTTTTGTACTGAGGGCTCCACACCTGGACACAGTACTCCAGATGTGGCCTCACAAGAGCAGAGTAGAGAGGGACAATCACCTCCCTATCCCTGCTGACCACCCCTCTCCTGATGGAGCCCAGGATCCCGTTTGCTTTCCGGGCTGCCAGAGCGCACTGCTGGCTCATGTTAAGTTTCTCATCTATCAGGACCCCTAGGTCTTTTTCAGCCGAGCTGCTCTCAAGGACAACTCCTCCCAGCCTGTACAGGTGCCTGGGGTTCTTCCGGCCCAAGTGCAAAACCTTGCACTTTGCCGTGTTGAACCTCATTAGGTTCACCCGAGCCCAGCTTTCCAGCCTGTCAAGGTCCCTCTGAATGGCATCTGTTCCCTCCACCGTATCGACTGCACCACTCAGCTTGGTGTCATCAGCAAACTTGCTGAGGGTGCACTCCATTCCCTCATCGATGTCATTAATAAAGATGTTAAAGAGCACCGGTCCCAAGACAGACCCTTGAGGGACGCCGCTCGTTACCGGCCTCCACCTGGACATAGAGCCATTGACCACCACCCTCTGTCTGCGGCCTTTCAACCAATTGCTTATCCATCTAGTTGTCCACCCATCAAATCCACCTCCCTCCAATTTGGAGATGAGGATGTGATGGGGGACCATGTCAAAGGCCTTGCTCAGGTCCAGGTAAATGACATCGGTCGCAATGGTAAAGAGAATTTTCTTTCAGATCTGTGAAGTAGATAAGACTAGCTTGAACTATTTAAATGATACAGACCTTGGTGGCTTAAACCTCATTCATAAGGGAAATATGAGGTGCTGGGTTAAAATATATTGCGGTCAGAGATGCTTTATAAGTCTATACTTCATGCTTAATATGAAGCACAACTAGGGATATTCTGGCTCTCTATGGAATGCTATCATATGTATTCCATCATAGCTCAAATGCTACTTGTGAACAGATTCAAAGGCAGTTGAACTTGATGGAAAGACAATGTATTTCTAGCTGTTTTTGCCAGAGAACTAAAATAAATTAAAAATACATATGAACAACGTCATAATCAGCAGCTTATTGTAATGGAAAAAAACCAACACCTTATCCCCTGCCAGCTTTTGAATCTATCTTCCTAGCTACCCAAAGATTTTATTATAGAAGCAATTTGTAATACTTGTAAGTTTAATGAAATATGGCCATGGAAATTAGCTGAGATCTGTATTTTTACCCATTCATGTAGTTTGGTTATTTCTTAGGCTTATTATGCTCCGTTCTTTCTTATATTTTTTGTTCTCTTTCAAATAAGAAAAGCAGGAATTTGAAGGTGATTCTCCTAGGAGCTGTGGCTGCACACCTGGATGTTGTCCTCAGGATTCAGTACAAGCTTCAGGATCTTAATTTATTTTCAAATTGGTGTATTTGTATTTCATCAAGAAAAGATAATTTAGTGTTTGACCAGAAAACAAAGCCCTTCGGTGTTTGTGCATTTCAACATAAGTTTCATTTATATGTTCCTTTTGAAAAGAAGTTACCAAGTGCCATGCCTGCTTTTCATAAATAAAAAACAGACTGACTTGGATAAAGGGCTTTGTAGATTCATTACATGACAGTTAATGCCTTCCAAAAATGTCTGTGTCCACTTGAGAAGTTGGTTCTATGTTGATTTCCAAAATTGCTGGGCAGAGATTCAGTTTAATGGGATCTTACTGGACATTCTGGAATCTACAGATTTTCTCAAGAGTGGAACACGTATCCAGTGATCTTTCAGAGCTTTTTAGAAACATAGTATCTTTATACAGCCATAAATGCCACCTGTTCTAACGATGTGTTCCTGATTTAGATGCCTTGCCTAAAAAAGCTGTGTTTGTTCAAAAACTTAGAAAATTGGCATTTTTGTGTGTTGTCTTGAGGAAATTAGATCTTTTAGTCTCTTCTTGAATTTTTTTCCCTGCAAAATTGAAGCAGGCCATACACAGGAAAGTAATGCATACAGTCGCTGTTTCCTCCCTTCTTCCACTTTTCTACTGACTTTTGGCATAGCTTTATCAAGATAAAGAGTACGCTCCTAAGTTATGCAGAGGTGATGTAGATGTATCAGCGCACTGCAGTGCCATTTATGGCAGACTGATCAGCTGTATGGGAAACTGTTGATTGCAGCCTGAACCTCTGATTAACCACCTGAGACAAGCAATGATTTGTCAGCTTGGTTCCACCTCTCCCAGAACTCATTTAAGGGCTGACTACCAGTAAGGCAGGATCTCTTTCTCTGGAGATCATTCCTTTGTGGAGTTTACTGTGAACCTTCAACATTGGTGAGCATTTTCCATTTATCATAGATCATCTCTCTATCATGATAATCTTTCATGTGAAACATCCATTTAATCTCTGTTTACCTATCGACTGTATAATTGCACATCAGCATATTTACATTGAAAGTTTCAGTGGAATTGTTATTTTCTTGTAAAAGATTCTGTCAAAGTTAAATGAGCTTTTTCTTATTAAAACATTCCGAATTCCAGGAAGTTTTATTTTCTCTCTTCATTTGTTTTCTGAGTAGCAGTGTACTAGGCAACTGTGTTTTCAAAACAGCTTTTCACAATTGACTTTTGCATTTCTTTTTCATTTTAATACTCGTTATTATGGCTGAAGTTTCAGTGTTATGTCAAGGCGTATTCAGAAGCGTAGCAATGTTGGTGAGCAAACCCTGGGGCAATGCTGCCAAGTACGGTTTGCAGTGCTGTAAAGTCTGTGTGTTTACAAAGTGTTATTGTTTTGACAGTGTCTTGGAAGTTATGTTTTTGTTGTAAGGCTTATGACCAGGTAGTTCTAGTTTACTTCTGGATGGTCATATGTCTGCCTTCCCTATTAACTTTCATTGACAACTAACTACCTTGTTTCTAATGCTTTCAGTAGAGGATAAAAAGTCTGTGTGATGAAAGCATGTTCTAACTTGTCAAAGTTAGCAGGCTTTTCTCAATAGAAACAATACCCAGATTGGCAGAACTTGAGGCCATTATCTCTCTTCCTTTTGCTCTTACCTGGGAGAAGAGGCTGACCCTAACTGTTGCTACAGGCACCATGTTGGGAGCTGTAGACAGCAATAAGGTCTTCCCTGAGCCTTCTCTACCTCAGACTAAAACAATTCCAGTTCTCTCAGCTGCGGTTCATAAGACTTGTGCTCTAGATCTTTCATAAGCTTTTTTGCCCTTTGATCATGTTCCAGGGCCTTATTGTCTTTATGCGAGTTGTTTGGGAGATAGATGGCTTCAGACAGTAGGTATTTAAGTTCTTCATCTCAATGTTACCACTTCAGGTTCTGCATAAATCAGAATTATTACGAAATCTTGCTACCAGATTGCTGCTTTGTCTGATTCCAGTTTGTTATTTATCTCTCTTACTGACATCTGTCGAATAATAATCTTTCTAGTAATGTCCAGAATAGCCATTTATACAGTCTTAGAAGCCGTTGTAAATACAGAATCTAATTTTTCAAACAGATAGCTCCCTAAGTCGACTGAAGTGCAATTTTGTCATTACTGGAAGTTTAGACTTACTTCTGAGAGGAAAGTGTTCATTGTCCAGAGCTGTTATGTCAGGGTCTTTTATTAGTTTCTTTCTCTAAATAATTCAAGAAATCGTGGCTACATGAAATTTGATGTTTATGTTAACATGTTCCTGTTTTACTCAATTTTAAATCATTTGCCTTTACTCACTGCATTTCTCAGAGCGTTAGACATCCATATTCTACTTCTGCTCATAGCTGAAGAACATGTGAAGTGACCTGCAGGAAAACCTACATAAAAAAACCCTTTTATGGTGCACATGGGCCAACTCTGAATGCTCGTCTTTCCCTGGAGACCATGTTTGGCTTTGTGCATTGAAAAGATTAAAAGAAAGATGTTTCAGAGAGAGAGATGCTTTTTTATGAAAGATGACACTTAAGTTTCTGTTGGGTAACATGTGTTGGGGAGAAGCAGCAAGTCCAGGCTATTGCAGATTTGAAGCTTTACTAATTGGTTAATTCTGCTTTAGTGCCTGGCCACTGGTTGGCACCATGGTGCGGAGGATTTTGCATGGATCCTGCAGGGGTGGTTCTGCTTTTTATCTTGAAACAGAGGAACAGCTTTGGTAGAGTTCAACTTCAGTGAGGTTTTCTTAAATTCGAGTGTGTTTTGAGACCCTCCTCTTAACCCCTGCATCCACGTCGCCTTGTAGAAATCTAAGTTAAAGTTGTGTCTTAGTTTTTTCAAGTCAACTTGAATTGCCTCAAGACAGCGGTCACTGATTCTGAAAGCAAAAACTGCATTTCAGTAAATTTGCTAATAATAGATTTTGCTTTTGGCTTGTCATAACTACTGACCGATCTGTGGACAGGATGGGCATGTTCGCTTGTTATTCAATAACATAAGTACCTTTCTGGACTCAGGGACAAATTTATTCTTGGACCTAATCCATACACTTAGATGCACTTAGAGCCTAAATGAATTTGTTCCTCTTTCTTATTAGGAAAACAATGTTAATCATACTTATAATGATTACCAAGTAGAAAATGTTCTTTTCACTTCTTTGTTTTTTATTTTTCTGAATTACGTTTAAAGACAGTGAGAAGCCCCAAGAGAAATCAACATATACAGTAACATAGTAATTCTAAACACTGCAGAGCCTACAGAGGGAACTGTGGGGGAAAACTGGAGTGTCCTGCAGACACAAACTTGCAGCTTTCAGTTTGTGGCAGAGATGAGACTTAAAAGGAGGTCACTCAAATACTCCTTTCCTTAACTTGGCTGTACCTTTTGAGCTTTTATGCTTTTGTTGCTTAATGGGAATACCCTGGTTTTTCAAATGTATTGTTGGAAATGAGCTGGGACTGGGAACGAACTCTTCTAAAATAAAAACATCCTCTGAGATTAGTGTACCTCTCATCTGCTCAGTATAATTACAATAGGCTCATGAAGTTGTTTGCTATGAATTATTATTCTTCAGTATGTTTTGCTTGAAAATAAAAATCATTCAAGAATTGAAAATGGAGGTGTATAGGAGCATAGGGCAGGTTAGTGATATACATAAGAACTTGGGATTCAGACTGGATGAATCTTTTGTTTCATTGTCGTTTACAACACTACATTCAGTTTTCTCTTTAATTTAGCAGTGACCAAAGAAATACTGCAGATCTATGTCTCTAGAGGGACTTAACACAAGAAGAGATAATCAAGGATTCAAAGTTATGCAGAGAACTTTTAACATGTGTTATGTTGGGGATAATTTTAAAAGGAATAGTGTCAGATATCAAATACTCATAAACTTCTTGTATACTTCAATATTTTTTGTAGTTTGCATTGTGTGTCTTTTCCTCTCAATATGTATGTTTCCTTATTAGAATGTTATTCCACCTACAGTATATTTTTCTGATGGCATTCCCATTCTTGCTTTTTTTAAAAAGTAATTTGGTTTTAGTGGTGGTGGGAGGAAGCAAAGAACCTGCCTTTGTCTGGTGAAATCAATTTAACAATTTAAGTAGCAAATTCGGATCAGAAGTGGGTTACCTGGAAAAAAAATGACTTTTTACTTGGAGATGTATTTGAGTTGGCGTGGGCACATATATGCACACGTTTATGCCTCGTTTATGTTAGGAAGCATAAAAAACGGATACATAAAATATTAAGAGCTACCTTTGGCTTGTTTTACTGGAAATCTCTTAGTGTTCCAAATAATCAAGTTAACCTAGGCAACCATTCATGGTATTGGGGAATGGTTTGGTTGGAGGGGACCTTTAAGATGATCTAGTTCTACTCTCCCCACTGTAGGCAGGGACAACTCCCTATAGATGAGGTTGCTCAAAGCCCCATCCAGCCTGGACTTAAAAGCTTCAAAGGAGAGGGCATCCACAGCCTTGCTGGACAGCTTGTTCTGGTGTCTCATCATCATCACAGTGAAGAACTTCTTCCTAATATCACATCTAAATCTACCCTCTTCCAGTTTAAAACTGTTTCAACTCATCCTGTTGTTACGTGCCCTTTGAAGAGTTCTACCACATCTTTCCTATAGGCCTCTTCAAGTACTGGAAGGCTGCTGTAAGGTCTCTTTGGAGTCTTCTCTTCTCCAGTCTGAAGAGCCACAGCCCTCTCAGCCTGTCATCACAGGAGAGGTGCTCCAGTCCTCTAACCATCTTTGTGGCCCTCCTCTGGACCTGCTTTATATCCCTTCTTATGTTGGCTCCAGGACTGGACGCAGCACTCTAGGTGGGCTCTCATGAAAGCAGAGTAGAGGGGCAGAATCAGCTCCCTAGACTTCCCTGCTGGTCACGCTTGTCTCGAAACAACCCAGGATAGGGTTGACCTTCTGAGCTGCAAGTGCAATTATCTCTACATATTGCTGCCTATTGCTGGATGAGATCTTTATTCATCCTCTGGCATTTGAGATTTCTGTTTGGGAATGTTCCTGCAGAAGCAGGTATTCATGGTAGCGGCTTCATGAACCAAAAATCTCTTTGCAAGTAGGCCATCAACTATATATCAAGATAATACGTCTAATACAAACAGGGTTCTAATCAGCTGTGCAGGAGGTAAACACAGTTAATTTTCCCATACTATCCAGTCTGCCGTTTTGTGTTTATAGTGGATAGTTCTGCTTATGTTATTCAAGAGCATTTAATTTTTGATTAGATTTGTTTTGTAAATTGGTGAAATAGAATGATGTCTTCTGTCTGGGTCATTAGCACTTTGTGAATTAGTGCAAAGAAGTTCCCAAACTCTTATAGAAAAGAGACAGTTGCGATGTTATGGTATGAATATGATAGAAATCAGTAAAACCTTCAGTGACATAAAGAAGGATCAACATCTCACTGTCCTTTCTAAACTAAACATTATGGCTTATTCAGTGAAATGAGGTGGTGGCAAGTTTGAAACAAATGTAAATACATGTTTTTTCTTAGAAGAGATTGCTGTGGAGGTAAAATTCTACATAAATAGAGGGAATAACTTCAGTTCATGGAAATGAAATGTGCTGAAATTAAGTATGTAGAGATAATATTCACGTCAGGAAATCCTAGTCAGAAAATAGTTGGCTCCCTGAGCTGTGAGTATTAAGTTGAAGTTAGGAACAATTTTACATTGTTCGTACTCTCTTTTCTAGGAATCCTTTCAAGAACCTTGCTGTACAGAAAGTGCTGATGAGAGACTAAAAGTGTGGGCAGAAGGGAATATCTCATTTCAGCCTGAAGGAATGACAAGTGTGTGGTCAAACTAGTGATGAAAAGATTTATTGACTCTGCTAGATATGTTAGTTATATTACATTACTGGGAAGATATTTGTAAAGTTTAGGCATTCAAGATTTATAAATGTTTCTGAGATGATAGTGAAATCAAAGGGAAAAATAAAACAAACCACAGAAATCAGATTGTCTATAGCTTGTAACCTGTTTGCCTGTAATGCAGCTCTTGGGTGTAATATACCTGTCTTGCCATTAATTCATTTATCTGAAAAATAATTACAGGATACAAAGCATACTTTTGGTGGTCCATAATCAAATGCATTGCTGTCTAGGTTCTATTTCTGTAGGACAAATGAATGGGAAATAGAATTAGCTGAAAAATAGCACAAAGCACATAGCATTCTAGACTATTTAGGCTAACGTATCGCCAAAATGGGCAAGGATTTTGGTTTAGTGTTGTTTAGTGAACAGTGAGATGCTTTGTGTTTAAAATCCATTTGGATGCAGAACCCAGGAACTGAGCTGTGGGTTGTTAGTTAGGGTAGTATCATTATGTTGTAATTGGATGATCTTTAAGGTCTTTTCCAATCTGAGCAATTCTGTGATTCTATTCTATGATTCTATGGGTTTCAGAGTAAAGCTTTAGAACAGGTTGAGTGTCAGATTATGATTTATACTTTGTATTTGGCTTTTGGATAACACTGAGCCTGCTACACTTTCGAATAGTTCTGCTTATGTTGTTGCTTAATTTACAGGAATATGTTATCCTGTATTTTTTGTATTTGCTCTTCCCATTGTAATTCAAGGAATCTGAGGAGACATCTGGAGGTCTTTTTCCATGCTGGAGAAGGAATGTGGAAGGTCTCTATTGCAAGAAATTAACTGCAGGAAGTAATTGAACACCACAAGGTGCTGCACAGAGCCTGAGGAAGTAGTAAAAAACAAACATGCCCTGAGTAGAAACCTGTCAAAGTGCTTGTTGACTAGGAATGTGAAAGAATTCAAATACCAGAGGGAATAAAGCTTTGAGGGGTAGCTGTTTATCACACATGCTTTTCTTCACTCCTATTTAGAGATGCTTGCAGCTACTTTCTGTTCAAGCCATGCAAGATGCATAAAGAGAAGCAGATTGCTTACAGGCTGGTAGCATAACACTTTTTAAGTACCATGAGCACTGTATTAACTCCCTTTTAATTCTGTGCATGTCAGTACCTTGCCCAGCTAATACTGCCAACATGTTTTCCCTGGAAAGCTTTAAACAATATGAAAAGGCACTTTGGGAAAGCTTGTAAAATTCAGTCAATTTGTCACAGTGCTTTGTAGTTTTATCACCTTCGTCATTGGAGACTGAGTGCTGCATACCCAAAAAACCACACCAAAAACAGCCACCAAAACAGAAAGGCTGGAGCCATTGCTGCTTTTACGTGTTCTGATACGGAAACACCGTGTAAAAGTGCTTTCTAAAATTGACTGTGGTATAAGATGCATCAAGAAGTACAAGGCAGGTAGGACATCTGGTCAGCAAAATATATGTATCATGAAATGACTGTTCTTATTCTTCTCTGATTTTGTTAGAGCTTATTGTTATTGCTTCAGTGAACCTCTTTGGCTTCGCTCAAAGATAAGCTACACAAATCAAGTAAAACAGAAATTGTGATGGGTTCCGTTAAATGTGTGAACAAATAAGATGAGATAATGTGTTAAATCTTAGGAGTAAAATAGATACTATGAAAATTTAGTAGAATTGATACATTTTTGTTTTAATCCTAATTGACAGTCAGGCTCCTGCAGCTGGGAAGGACGATGGAAGTGGAACTGCTGGTTGTTGAGTCTTTTCGGGTTTTTTTAAGGTGACTGGTTTCCATGTATTCATATGAAAGATGTTTATCATAACATAAAGATATAGACACGGTCCAAATGCCGTAGGAATTCTCATCTTGAAGAAAGCGGGGAGGGCTATGTCAGATTTTTTTTTTTTATTTTTATTTTTATTTTTTTTTTCTGGTTCAGAATCCACATTTCTAAGCCCTGTTTGTTTTCATCTGAGTCTCTAATGAGCCGTTCCTCCCCATAGTACAGAGTCCTGAAGGACTCCAGTGGGAAGCAGCTCTGTTTCCCAGTCAGCTGTTCCATAGACACATGCCACCTTCCCTGAATGGAATGAGGTTGTCAGTCAGTAAGTGATTTACTGATTACTGCTTTACAAACGATCATACATTTGCTTTTGTTGTTTTCATTACAGTTTTGTTAGTATCTTTAGCTGTAAGTCAACAAAGCAAACAGTTGAAGTGACATTCAGCCCAGAAAAGAGAAATCCCAAGAGTGAGGAAGGATGAAATAACTACAGACATGTAAATGTATCATGGGGACAGCAGATCAGCTTCTCTTTAGTTGTTGCTTATATTCTATTCTGAATCTGTTGTCTGTGCAGCAGTTTTCATGGAGAGAAGACAGTGATAATGGCTATCTTTTTTTTTTTTTTTTTTAAAGTTTTTTTATCTGATTATAGATTGCAGGCAGATTGTATAGAGATTATAGTATATACAGTTGTTTACAACATCAAAATTAACAGCTCTAAAAAGAAATAATCATTAGCCAGTGTAATGAGATTTTTGTGGGGATCATAGTGTGCAATAAATGTGATGTGAAAGGAGTCTAGAATTGGAGATGAGTGCAGGAAGTAAATGTGATTTACCAAGTTAAATATTCGTTAGCATCGTATCTCAAATGTGAAATAAAAATGCAAGGATACAAAATCAGAACACTTGTTTTAGCATATTTTACATGTAATGATTACTGTAGTTATTTATCATAATGAGTAAAATAGTTGCACCAAGTACTTTATTTATAGCAACATTTGTAATTAGGTACTTGAACATTTGTTATTTCAGACAGGAATGTCCTGTAGAGCTAACCCAGGCGAGAAGAATTCTCCAATTAGTGAATTTACATATTAGACTTGTTTCTATGAAAAAAATAAGAAATCTCCCATTTCCTGGCAATTACTGTTAATACTAATTTTATTTTTAAAGGAACAGTATAAGAAAATTTTCCTCTTGTCATGTTTAGTTCTCAAATGAGACTTAAGTTCAGAGAGTATCTTTGAGAACAAATATCACAGTTGTTTTCTAGTTGGAGCTCCCTAAATGTTATTTCATGGGGATTGCTTCATACAAATCTAGTTATGAAAATACCTTTTATTCTTTTAAACATTCTGCTTTTCCTCCCCTTTTCCTTCCACAAAAACCTGGAGTATTCCTCAAAATGAGTCCTTAATCCTTTAGAATGCTATCAGATCCCTCAGTAAGTTCTCCCTTTCTTTTAGCAACACTAAATTAAGGTAAATTGGCAAATTAGTGGTGATTGTTCCCGGTGCGCAAGGCAGAGTTTGAAGAATACTGTTTAAATGCATGTGAAAGAGTCACCTTGATTTAAGACTGAAGGAAATGCCTTCTCTGCTTTGAGCACTTTGAGTATGATATATAGAATGTGAAATAAGTATTTAGACAGCATAAGATTATGGCCCAGAAGGCCAACTGTGTTCTGGGCTGCGTTAAAAGAGGAATGGCCAGCAGGAAGAGGGAGGTGATTGTACACCTCTACTCAGCGTCTTGCTCCCTACAGGCTGTTGTGACCATTGTTTCTTTGGGTTAAATGGATCATTGCTGGCCTCCTTTCTTCTTTTTTAACTGACCTGAGATACCTTGTTGATTTTTGTTCATATCTGGAGCATCTTTCAGACTCAAAGCTTTGTGATTTGCATTTGGGAGTACTCAAGTTCTTCTTTCCCATGGTGAGGAGCTTGGGTGCTGATCACAGGACTCTGGGTTCCTCTTGGTGGAGGGACAAACTTGGCACTGGGATGGCTGTGTTGCTGGAGGAGAGGTTTTTACTTTAATAGGAAAGCTGGTTTCACCCCAGGTACTGCATTACATCTGATTTAATAGCTGTTTAATGTGGATGATAAATACCTTTCTAATATAAATCTACTTTACTACCTTTAGATTTCTTGAGGGTGACTCTCAAGGAAGGATGCCGCTGTTGCATGGCTTCCTTTCAAGCTCTGGGTCACCTTAAGAGAAATAGAAAAGCTGCGAAGTGTCTGCTTTTCTATGGAGAAAAAGTTAGTGTAGGCAGTTCCACCTAGGCATCCATTCCACATCATTTAGGGAGAAGTAAAGGTGTGAAGACATCCATGTGGGAGATAAGAAATAACTACAATTCTGGGCTCTGCTGGATTCAGTGCAACTTTTGCAGTGTTCTGAATGTTTTTATTATTAACAAAGACAATGCATTTATGTCCTTAATTAGAAGATTTTATGTTATCATTTATGGGAGGGAGTTACCCAAGCAAAATTAGGAAAGGAAAATAGTTGCAAACTGAAATTTTAAATATTTACTGTGAAAATACGTCATCTGCGTCCAGGTCAGAATAAAGTAATTGGGAGATGGGATTTGAATGCTGTGCTCACCAGACTACTGGCTGATTTCTGCGTGTCTTTCTTTATCTTGTACTTCATGAAATCTTTCCTCCCAAATGTACGTATTTCCACAAGAACTTGGTTTCTTATCCTGTGTTATTTGTACAGTGCTAAAGAACTATGGATATTTCTTTATGATAGTCTCACATCTCTCACGTTTGGACCTTTCAGTAACACTCCCAGTGGCAGCATCAGGGGAAGGGGAATGTTGTAAAGCTTTGTGCCTGGCCTATATGTGCTCTTTCTTAAGTTCAAGGTATGGCTGGCAGTTCAGAAGAATTTAATGCTGTTTTTTTACTTTTAACTGAATTTTAAGTGCCTTTTTTAAAGGCTGTGTTTGGAGAAGATATACTGTATCCATCATCTAATGCTTTAGTAGGTGTTTAGAATGCGAACTCTGTGATTGTAGCTTACAGAATGAATAGAAAAGAGTATATTTCAAACTCATCCCCTTTTATTTTCCATGAGCTTTCCAATGTGCCCAAATGGTAATCTAGAACATACATTCTGATTTCTAAGAAAACATATTTTATTAGGAAGTTCTAAGAAGTGTTATCCTCTTAGGATACATCTTATCGCAGAATGATGGTCTTGAAACATTGTAACACAACTCAAGTGTGGTGCCAGGTAACATGGCTAATTCTGCGCAGTGTGATGTGTAATTAATGGAACTCTTCGCAAAGTGATTTCTTTTTATGAGAAATAAAAGTGCAAGTGCAATTTGGAGGTATAATTAACAAGTAAAATAACCTGAAAAGAATGTCATTTAACTGTTAGTCAGTGGAGCAAACAATGGAGTTGATAATGTTCATATCATGTGTTTGTGGACTGTGCAGGTGGAGCTGTGGGCAAAAGTGCCTGGAGAATTAATAGTAAAACTGAAAGAAACTGAAAGGTGATAAATTTCCTCTGCTTGGAGAAATGCAAGCAATAACCAGTTGTTCATAGTAAAAGATAAGATCATCTATTGGAATTTCTTGATTATTTATTGCTATAAATTTCCAGCATGCTGAGCTTTATTTGGAATGTCAGGAAAAAGCAAACCACTTGTTGCTTTTACTCAGTTGTTGGGATTGGGCAGATGGTGCTTAGAATTGTCTGGTAAAAAGCAAAAATACTCAACCTTGAAATCAGAGCTTGATACAGGGAGGGAAAGAAATGAGACTGTGTTCAGAATAGAGTATCTGTGTACAATGTATATCTGTGTTATACATTGTTATGCTCAGATTACTCATAAAGTGGATTATGTCAGTTCTCAATACTAGCAAATTTATTGCCTTAAAAATCCCCAAGTCTTATAAATAAATAAACCCTTTGAATTTTCAGCTTGCCCAAAAATGGAAGTTAGAGAAGCTGAGAAAGAGAGGTGTGAGTGGTGAGGACAGGTTGGGGAAAGGCGTTATGTACAGTTCCTGGAAACGACAGCAATCCTGGTCAGAGTGGATATTCCTTGCACCTTGTCATGCTCAGAGAAAATGTTGTGTATGATGTGAAACATGGATAAGACTTGGTTCTGTTTGCCCATCAAGCAGCTGCAGTCATTTACAAACAAAATTCTCCTCTGCTGCAGGCCAAAAATCAGCAAAGCCCGGAGTCCAGTTGGAATTAGTAAGGCTTAGAGATACAACTAACTGAAACGCTCCCCTGGGTGTTTTGCTATCTATAGTGCATTTTAAACCTTTGTGCCATGCACACACCATATTCCTCTTTTATACTCTGAACTCTGTTATCAGCTTCTTTACTTCATTTCTCTTGATGTAGCTGTGACCATACTAAGAACCTGCTGTGCTCCCTTGCTCATACTGCCCTGCTGCAGGAGAGAATGAAGGACAAGATGAGGGGGACCGTTGTTACAGTTGCCAGAGCAGGTTGTTTTACTCAGCAGTTGGCTGAACTCAGAGGTGTTTTGGGAAGCCAGGGCCGCATGGCCATGTAATGGCACTTGGCTGGACAACCACTACATAAGCAATAACATAAAAGGATTCATAGTCTGAGCATCTTAGAGGCTGTTTGCTCCTGCATTTCAACAGGCATTCTTTTAACCACTCGCACCCAGTGCTTATCAGTTTAGGAAATGCATATTGTTGTTGTCTGCATTTGGTTTTTTGACTAAATTAGCAGTCACAATTACTTCCATGGTTATTCTGGCTCCTACAGTACATGAGCGTGCAGGGTTAGATTTTCTGTGTGAGTGTTTGTTTGTATGTAGTTGGAAGGAAAACAGCTCTAAAGCGAGAGTTATGCTATTTTGGTGAAACATTTGCGTTCTGTGTAAGTGCATATAATGAATATAAACTTACAGAAAATAGACTAACTACCCTCATCTGTGTTTTCATAGGTAGTAAATGATGTAACTTGACTTTTGCTTTATGCCATCTATCCCTCTCGTGTCTCTGAAATTCAAATGCATCTCATTACTTTATAACTTTTTTTCAGTTATTTTCTAGAATGTCTTAATTTAATTCTCACTCATTCTCCCCTGTGGCCTCCAGAGAAAAGGAAATAGGTGGGGCAGATAAATTGAGAAGTAGGAAAATGCTCTGTCAGCTTCTGTGATTGTGTCAGGTGCGATGGAGAACTAAAATTATCTATTTCATTATCTCCTCATCCAAGTGGAATACTAATCAATATCGAGGACTAAAAGAACAACATTTGACAAATGCAAGCTGCTGCTGACAGTTTGCTTGTTAAAGCCATCATTCTTTTACAGGAGCAAGTCTTTTTAAATCTCATTAACATCACATTAACTGTTAACTATTGTTGGGAATGGTTGTCTTAAAGGGCACCTTGTCAGCACTTACAGCCTTGAGAAACAGACAACACTGAATTGTCCTTTCATTTTCTATTCTTCAAAATATAAATATGTTACAATGTCTTCTCAGGGTCAGATAGTTCCAAAAAGCCTTTTCCATGTGACTTCTTCAATTAGAGAATGAGCATAATAATTTGGTTTATTGCAGTAGCTCTTTTTCCTTATGCTGTATTTTTTCTTCCCAGATCAAGTTTTCATGTGCTTGTATATGTTAGTACATGACATATAGAGAATGGACAATTATTAAAGCAAGTTATATGATTGAATCTTGTGCTTATTGCTCCGTGCATTATTGTTATGTAAGTTACTTTACCACATAATGCCCCTTGTTCACAGGCTGAGATCCTTTTGTACAGATTGCCTAAAATTTTATCCTTGTGCATTTTGTTGAGTACAGGATGGAGGTAAAACTCCTCAGGCCTCTTCTAAACTCTCTAAGAGTTCTCTGTGTAAGATTACTCTTGAAGAGACAAGCATGAAATACTCCTTTCTATCTCTGCACTGTAAGAAAAGATGTCTGTCTCCTTTTTCTGAAGATATACTTTACCACAGTGAGTGATGTTTACATTTTCTACTCCAACACCAGCTTCACATCGCTTAATCCTTACTAATGACTTCAGCTTGGCTCTGTGCCACAAATCCCACTATGTCTTCAGCAAAACAAAGTGGGAAGAATATTGGAAATCTAGCAAGAAAAATTCTCTTTAACTTCTTTGGCAGAGTGCTGGGGAAGGAAGGGAGAATGCAGAATCAAAATAAATTACAGGATTCAGAAGTACATTAAATTAGACCTAAGAAATTGTTTTCTCCTGTTATTAGTGACTAGTGATAATTTGAAACATGTCATCCCTGGTCACTTTGTTATTTTAAAAATAAATGGAAATAGAGACATTAGAATAGAAACCTTAAGATACAGAACCAGTCATTATATGTTAAGGGGTTTACATTAATTAGATCGCTTTGGTTAAGAGAACATACCTTACTGAAGAGTTGATTTTAAAAGGAGTAAGACAGAAGGATTTTCTACAGGTCCTCTTGTTCTGTTTGCTCAGAGCACAGCAGGGGAGACAAGGCTGCTCAAGATCTTGTCTGGTTGAATTCTGAGTATTTTCAAGGATCTCGGTTCTGCAACACGTGAGGGAGTATGAGAATGAGATGCACGTTTCCCATCGCAGATAAAGAAGAGACCAGTTTGGTGTCAAAGATCATTCACACTTTTTACATATCCCTTTGTCATAGGTTTTCATGAGAGGAGTGCATTTTAATGTAATTGATTTTTTTGTTTTAATTTTCCAATTTATGTATAATATTGATCTGTCTCCATGGAGACAGGGATTGCTTCCAGATAAGTTTAAATTGCAGATGTGTATTGTTCAAATCAATATTCCTTGACCATTGTTCAGGTGGTCCTTCTATGCTGTTCCTCTTTTCTGAGGATTACGATGTCTGCAGAAGAGGTAATGTAGATTGAGCATTAAGTGAGCACTGGTAGTTGGTGAATCTGAACTGCGCTCAGCCATGCAAATCTGATCAGGTTATTTGGCTGCTATGCTCATCAGTTTCAAAGGTAATTATAATTAGAGGGGTTGAGGTTTGTCTAGCGCAAGCATACAGACAGAGCTGTCACAGTGCTCTTCTGGATGTGAAGGTCTTTCTACTCATCTAGGCTGCGACTTCACTTTTTACAAGTTGACCATATCCATGAAGTAGGAAAAATTCAGAAAGGAGAGTAATCACTGCAATTGTATCCACGGCTCAATAGCAAAACAATACTTTATTAACAAAAAAAAAAGCAACGTTTATGGTATGTACAACACAAGGGGGTTCTCTTTTATTTTCTGTAGGTGAAGATAATATTTTATTTACTGTGCAAATGTATAATCCCAGGGGTAAAGATTTGCTGCAGAAAATCAAGTATTCACCTCAAAACAATACATCAAAGGATCTTCAGTTCTCAGATTCTATACAGTTGTTAATCTTGGATTCATTTATAACTGACAGAATCAACTTCTTCCTCTCTGCGCTTTGCCTGTCAGTAAATGCCAAACAAAGAGAGTTGCTAAATATGCTCCACAAAAGCTTTATAAAGGCAATATTAAAACATCTTTCCCACTGGAACATAGTGAAGTCCAAGGGAAGCAGATTTTAAAAGGACATACCTTGGTTCTTTGCTCTCCTGAGCATCTGAGTTGTTTATTTCATTTGTTTATTTTGTTCTATGCGTATTTCGTTGATTGTGACTGTCAGAGGTTCCTTTTAGCTTTTATTTTGCTCAGTTAATCTCTTTGTCTCCCTTGATGGCTTTGTTGTAATGGAAGGAAGGTGCTGTCTGTTTCCAGGAGTTGTCTGGATCAGCATCCTGCTGTCTTAGAATTTGGAGATATACAGAGTAATGAATACAGTGATGTAGTGGAGGAGTCAGATAAGTGGAGTTATCATTGTTTTGGAGCAGAAAGGAATAGTTTAGACATGTCTGTTAGTACTAGGGGAAAGAAATGGGTCTCCGGAGAGTAATTGAAAGGATGTCATTGGAAAAGAAAGGTGGCACATTCCTCTGTAGTTCACAGGAAGCAAGAGGAGCGTAATTGCTACTCTATCACATCAGAAAAGTAAATTATGAGACCTTAATTCAGGAAGGTCACAGACTGAAGGATCCTGTAGCTGCATTTCAGTGCAACAATGAATTAGAACTACTGCAGTTACAATTGGATAGTTATTCTACTTAATAGCTTTTTTTCCTTCTCTAATGCATTCTATATTTTCTTTTGTTCTGCTTTTTGTGGTTTCTCTTCCATAGAACTATGTTGGCAATTTCTCCTTCTTAGTTTTTGTAACTCTGAAGCATTAGCTATAGCAGTGTAACTTACACATAAGTATCTTGAGAGGGGAAAGGATTTTAGGTTGTATATGTGAAAAATATATCAGAGTATTTGTAAATAGAGATCCAACGTAAGTTTGAACATATTTGCACTCAGGATGCAAGAGATTGAAAGTGGTAAATTTAAGAATTCATTGAGTGAGAGACGGGAAAGAGTCTTTAAATGAATCTAATGGGCAATAAAGATTTCTGGCATAAGAAAATTTACTACTAAGTTTCTTAGGTAGTTCTCTGCTTCCTGTGTTTTTATGATTTATTGATTTTCATTATAGTTTGAACAAACTTCTGAGGCAGGAAAGTGCCATCCTTCTTTTAAAGCTGAGTAACTGAAACACAGGGTGGACTGTAGCTTTCCTAAGGTATGAAAAGATGTCTGAGGTGGGACAGAAGGTGGTAATTTGGTTTCCCATGTCCCAGGCTAGAATCCTATCTCCCAAATATATCTGCAAATATATCTGCAAATTGCATCTGTTGAATGCTTTTCAGTTGTATGCAGCTCGTTGATCCAGCCTATCCAGATCCAACTGCAGAGCCTTCCTACCCTCAAGCAGATCTTTTTATTTTCCCAAATTCCAGAAAAAGCTCTGTGTTCAGCCAGCATCTCCTGGTTCTGCCACAGGTGAATGGAAGTGGAATGTTGGCCAGGGTACTTACTGTGCCTTGATGTTCTGCTTCTGTAAACTGGAAGCTGTGTTTTCTTGTCTCTGGACAGTGCTGTAAGAGTACATTCATGTCTATAAAATGCCAGAAGCTGGGAAAGAACAAGGTCATAAAATTGCACATCTAAGTACTGTAGACCACTGACATTTTGCAGTTTTGTAACAGCCTATTCTGCTTTATAGCTGTAAAGTAGAAAATGAATGTCATGCGGTGTGTACATCCTATCAGAGTGTAGAAATACAAGTCTAGGGGAGAGTACAGAGAATAACAAAAGGATGGTATTTCCCTTTTTTATTGCTCTGAATCAGAACAATAAATCATGGAATATTGCTGTAGATGTAATTGCAGTTACTGACTTGTAGAGTAAGATTGCAGCCTGCTCTATGCCTAGCACAGGTTGGGTAGTGTTGTCAAATACATTTGTGGATGAGTTTATAATATTTTTATCATATCATTATACCTTGCTTTCTAAAATCTTTGTTTCTTTTGCTGTGGTAAAAGCGACCACAAGTTTTGAGTGAGTACAATTCTGTCTTGATATGATCACCTGAACTTAGGGCTGCCAGGAGGCTGTGTATGTGCATGAATTGTCCAGTGAACAGAGATCTAATGGAGGAGTACTCTGAACTCATGAGCCAAGATTGTGTGAAATTGAGTCTCTCTTTGCCTGGAAGAACTTAAAATTACAACAGTTTCTGAAACCTATTCTCAGTATCTCAGGTAGTTACCGGCTACAGGCACTTTGTTGTTCACTCTGTTGTAAAACTAAAAAATCATTTTGGAGAATGGACAGAACTTCTTCCTCTGAACGACAGTTGTGGAGCTGTCTGTGCAAAATCAACCAGTGGACATTCTACAAAATCTAAAACCTTTCTGAAAGGTTTAGGTTATTTTATAGAGCTGTTTAGTATTGCAGATGTTTACTGTGATGCTGGTAGAGCATGTGAGGGGAAGTCTTAAGGCCAGAGTGAGAATTAAGTACTATTATTCTGAAGCCAGAAAGAAACCACTGGTATACTTAAGAAAAACATCTTATAGGATTTCTAATAACAAAGATGTAATAAAAATGCTTGTGAATAGTTAAAAATAGGAGAGGCCTTCTGGTGTTGTTTGTGTTAGTTAGACTGAGTTAGTTCATTCAGGAAACTCTGTAATACTATATCAGCAGTTTAGTGACACTACTGTTGTTAGCAAGTCTGTGTTTTCCATAGCACCACCGAGGAGGATATAACATCTGAAAGCTCATTGTCCTTTGTTACAACTTTTTGTGTGTTATCCTATGTATAGCATTCATTAGCACATAAAGCAAGATGCCAATTAAAGTGATCTGGGAAACTAGCCCATCTCAGAGCACAGAAATAACACATCTCTGTTTTAAAAGTTAGTGGTGGTATAGTCTGCAGGCATAAACTCTCAGAACAGATTACTGAGCTGAGAGTTGTCCTGAATTTCCAAGTAGAATTATCATGACAGTTTCAATCATGGTTTGTTTGCTTTATTGCTATTATTTAATTATGAAGTAAAAATGTCTATACAAATAGATGTGATACGTTTCCCCCTACAGATACTTTTTGAAATTCCTTGCAGTTTGCTTTTTCCAAAGATTTCCTGTCTAGCCAAGGGCACTGTGGTGGTGGAGCTGAGGATGCTTTCTCAGTAATTGACCCTGCAGTGGCTTTTTCTTTCCTCTCAACTGTTAATGCAGAACTGTATTCCTTGAACTTTTACAGAGTGATGAAAACATATTTTGCATCACTACACCTCTTGCCTTGATGTCAATGTCTGAAAGCAAAAAAGGCTCTATTAGCTTAATAGATTTGAGAAGGATAAATGCCCCAAAACAGATATCTGAACTAGAATTGAAAGCTTTCTAATTACTCGGGCAAGAGCAGAATTTATGCTTCATGAATCATTCAAAACAAGTGGGCCTATAATCTTTTCTTGATTATACTTTTCAGTTCATGTACTGCGTACAGCCTCCTTCTTCAGTTGATTTTGATGGTGATGAATTTGTCTGCCAGAACTGGGGCTGAGCTGAGCCTTCCTGCCTGGTTCTGAAAGGTTCATCCTCACTGCTTTGATTCTTTAATCACAGCAAGTCTACAGCTCTGTAATGTAAAGGAAACATGTCATCTTAGATGTTAAGATGATGCACAAATATATCACTATTGATTATCTCTGAGGAAACCCTTTAATTTAGTGTATGAATATTTATATTAAGTGAATTCGAGCTTTTACTGAAGTTAATTTAGTGATGGCCTAATTACACAGTTCAATAGAATCTAATAATCCAGGCTAATATACAGGGCAGTAGAAGATTTTTCTCTGTGATTTAGCTGGCAGCAATCACTGATCTTTGTGTCTGTTAGCAAAAAAGACATCTGAATCTTTTCCTGGCACTGAGTTCTTTGTTTCTGTGTGTGTCAGAGTTTAGTGTATTGTTTCCAGTTGTTCTGTGTTCTTAACATTTGTCTTAATTTCTGTGTTGGTTTCTTATTTTCTTTCCATCTGTGACTCACAGCAATAACTTACTTTGCTCTTAGGATGGTAAACAACATACTGATGTATGCACTGCATCTGATGCAGGACTTTGTTGTTAGATGAGAAGCGGTGACTCAGCTTTCCTCAGCCAGCAAGGGGCCGGCTGCTGAGTCATTTTGGCAAATGTCTGCTTTTTGGTCAATGGTGATGAATGTGACAGTATTCAAGGAACCTCCAGGATAAAGTTAGTGCTCATTTTCAATTCTTTAAAAGCTTATACAGGTACATCTGCAGTGAGGAAAAAATATATTTATAGAGCGACCTTATCCTTTAAAGAGTACATTCTGTGATATAAAAAAAAACTTGTTTGCTATTCCATTATGAGAAAACACAATAAACTGAATTCATTCCTGGCATAGCTGCTGAATAGTGTAATCAGGGATTAAAATGAGCTGCTTTTGCTTTGTTGTTGTACTTCATATATTTATACAAGGATGTTAAGGTGAAATTCCTCACTGGTTTTGCACGCGTGTGTATTTTCACAAGGTCTGATACCCCCCAAATTTCAGTGAGTTTGTTAAGAGGCAAAGAGGCAATCTGCAATTGGGTTGGGTTGCTTTTTCCAGCTTTCTCCCTGTATCCCCCAAATAACGGGGGCTAATTGCTGCAAATAGTATCTTACACCCTCTTCCTCCTTTCCTTGCTTAATGACCAGAAAATCATGATTGCAGTCAACAGTCATCACTAGCATAAACTTGTTGTAGTACCATATTAGATTTCTTTTCTCCTCTCTCTACTGATATGACTTAAATGAAGGCCCTATTAAATATAGATAATAAGGGGCACTGCAGTGATTTCTAGAGACAAGTAGTGTTGACTGATGTCATGTTTCCCTTTCACTTGCTTTCTTAACCAGGAGGATGATAATCTTTCCTTATCAAAACAGAATTTAGCTTCCCTGCCTGCAAGGATTAGTGGTTAGAGTGGGTTTTCTTGTGTAGTGTGGTTGTTTGTTTCAATTCTGCAGAAAGCTATGCTATTATTAAATTAAACTAATTTAGCTACAGTTTGTCTTATTTTACATTAAAGTTAACCTGGTATTTAAATGCAGGAAAGATTGTATTTTCTCTTAAAAAAGAAAATAGTTTTTTTAACAAAAAATTGATGTTTTGCTGGACTTAAGGGTATGAGAACTAGTAGGATGAATTAAGTGAAACAAGCTAAAGTAGCGTCATGCTCCTAATTCTTTTTCTTTATTGAACTAAATATGCCCAAAAGGAAAAATGTAAATATATCCTTGGGTATGTTTCTAAATTTGTCACTAGTTTATTTGGTCTGCTATACAGTGTGTTTAGGATTTGTTTTCTTTGCAGGTTGATACTGAAAATCTGTTGTAGTCTAATATTAATATAATAATAATAATCCAAATATAATATTGAAGGTGCCACAAATAATCTTCACTGATATTTGTTCCTTTTGGAAAAGGAGTCTCATAAAAGTACAGCATTTAAATTCACGTTTTAATGACTCTGACCATGGGTTTTGTTTATTCTTAATCTCTCAGAAATCAGAAGCTTAAAAAAAGATGGTCTGATGGAGAGCTAACCAAAATACATATACTTGGGGGAAGTTAAAGAGCAAGAGCAGGTTGTTCGAAGTAGTTATGTGGAAATTTGCTTATGGTAATTAACTGTTTTCCTTCTACTTTTTGTAGGCTTGTCTCAGGCAGTTGTCTGGTCTCATTTTTTTGTGTCTTTAACTGGCTGGTACAACCCAGTGAATTGTCCTTGTTAGCAACTGTCATTCATCGGGTGTCTGTACAGGGCCTAGAACAAGGAGGACCCAACCTTGTTAAAGTTGCTGGTTGCAGAGAGTGATACTAATAATTAAAAATGGCATGGAGAAATTGGTTTGAGACTGGAGTTTGTATGAAATGTTATAATGAATGTAATAAAAAAGGGTCTTTCACCTATAAATGGGTTTGAGAAGATACAGAGTAATCAAGTTCATCTGCTTTTTTTCTTTTTTTTTTTAGTACTTTCCACTCATGTCTCCCAAGGTGCTTTACAGCACAGTAATCATGATTAACTCTGGATTTAATCAGTGAGCAAGTGTAGCAATCCACAAAGTGGGACAAAGACTTAGAAGAGCATGGCATTGCTGAGGACCCAAGTGGCAGTGTTATAATTCATGAAGAGATGTCAGTGAAAACCAGAACGTCTGGGTGTGACAGACAATAGGAGTAACCTATTCAGTATTTCAGAGGAAAAAGTTGGAACAGATGTCCACAAAGATCTCTTAATGTACTAATTTTGGGATGGGTGGTTTGGGATCTGTGCTTTCTTTTAGGGTGATGCTGACAAGTCGTGAACATGGTTTCAGGTTTACTTCAGTTTTACTTTCATAAACATTTGGAAGTACAAATATCTCTCAAATATGAACTCTGTGCATTGCAAATACTGGTTTCTTGGCAACCATCTCAGCAGTTTGCTGTTTAAAAAGGGCACATTTTTGAATAAACTGGGAATTAAGAGGCTTTGATGATCTGACTGTAATGGAGATTTATGGCTCGTGTTTTAAGTTTAAGTGTTGCATTCTCAGTTGATCATCATGGTGAGTACCAAGCTCATCCATAAAGAACCTGAACACTACAAACTTAGCTAGCTTATCGTCGTTTGGATTCTTGAGGTGTGAACATTCCTTTGAAACATGTTTAATCGCTGGGCAAATTAAATAAGCTGCTGCCTTAAATGGGTAGTTATGTCTTAGGTGTGTAATTGTGGAGGACTTGCTCCTCGTGTTTCTGGCAAGCAATGGTGATGAGGAAGTACGTGGCTTGGCAAGGGGCTAAGAGGTGGATCAGGTGTACAGGGAAGAATCTGGGAAGGATAAAGGGTATTTCATAGAGCAGTATGTCCTAACAAATTTCAAATACAGTTTTTGTTTTCTTTCTGCCTGTACTCTCATCTCACTGCCTCAAATTTAGGATCAGTGTTGGCTGTCCTAGATCTGTGTACAGCTTGTAGAAACTGACTGAGATAGTGGGCAATAATCCAGTTGCTGGAGTCTATAAGTCTGATGTGCAAGCAGTTTAAGTTCAAGTCTTAGATACTTTTTTCGCTGATGTTCTTATGTTTTACTGAAACTGATATTAAAAAGTAATAGTGTGGGTTAGAAAGAATTCCTTTTAAGTCTTTTATTATGTAAGGACTTTATTGCTTCCTGAGCAAATGAAATTTGTGGTTATGAGAATTAGGTGTGATTTGGTTGGATATTGATTCTCCTGCTGTTCTGGTGAAGAGACGTCAGTGAAAGGAGTAAAGAAATACTTTCAGCCTCTTTCTCTGGATGTCATTGCTGGCTCTAGATTACATCTTCTGGATGTGTATTGGATCCATATTTTAGGTTCTATACTCCTAAGATTCTGGATAGTTTTAAAATTATGCCGTAAATGCTTTATACCTGGCTTCAGTTAAATGCTGACTACTACTACCAGAACAGCATTGTAGTCATAACTGCATCAAAGTCTATTACAAAGCCTCTCATTCTGTGACACTGCAATCTGAATGCCCTGCGAACCTAACAAATGTGAATGAACTGATGTTTTTATACCTTTAGAGAACAGCTAAGTTTTCTGAAGGTAAGGAACTCATGGCAGTGTTACTAAAGGAGTTGCCAGGTGTATCGTGGAGTCGTAGCTAGGAACAAGACTTCATTCTTCCTTGCTTTACCAACCTTCCCTCACTCTGTTTTCTATGGCCCTTTCCTTTTTTAGGCACCTGTCAAGGTTGGCTTCCATTCCTGATGGCAACGATTGTCCTTTTGTCATAATACTTTTTCTTTTAAATCTTAATGCATTTGTTTTTTGTTTTTATTCTGTGAGGTGAAGGGGGGAAAAATGCTTGTATAGCCTTCAGAGGATTTGCTAGGATTGGCTGGTTCAAACATGCTGAACTTTTTGAGGCGCAGAGCTGTGACTTTACTCCTATATGTGCTCAGGGAAGAAGAAACTCAGATTAATACTCCTTTTACACTTGGAACTTCTAATGTCTCACTGGAGACAGCTGATGGATACAGACTGTGCATCCTGTCTTTCCCAAGTAAATGCTGCATCAAGTCATGATCTACATATTAGCACAATCAATATTTTATTTATTTACCGAAAAAAGTATTTATTGTTTTACTTGCCATCATTTTCAGACTCTCTTGACAGAATTAGTGCATTATGTATACTTCCGGGTTACGTTAGTTTGTGCCGAGATGAAGATGGTACCACACAGATTTTAATTGTTAAGTAAAATCTAACTACATATAAATAACAACTTAGACAGATGTATTATGTTGTGCTAAGGCAAATGATGTTACATTTTACTACTTCCCCCTGGAAAAAGATAGATGTTTCTGAGATGAAATCCAGCAGTTCAAATGAATTTTTTATAACTTGCATGCGTACGGAATTCATTTTCTTCATCATCTAATGGATCTTCTTATGTAAATGTGACGGTCTTGAGAAACTGAGCTTTCAGATGCAGTGGGGAAACAACTGCCTGAATTTGTTTGGTATCATCAGCTTAACAAGACTTTCATCTTAAAATGGTAGAATCATTAAGGTTGGGAAAGACCACTAAGATCATATAGTCCAACTGTCAGCTTATCACCAGTGTGCCCACTAACCCATGTTCCTCAGAGCCACGTCTACAGGTTTCTTCAACACCTCCAGCGACAGTGACTCCACCGCTACCTGGGCAGCCTGCTCCCTGCTTGACTGCTTTTTCAAAGACATTTTTTCCTAACATCCAGCCAATCTTGTACAGACAATCATAGCTAGAGCTTCCACCGCTTCTTAAAAGTTCTGTAATCTTAACACTAGTATTGAGGAAAAAATGTTATTGAGGAAAGCCAGTAGAGATATTTAACAGAAAATTTAGAGGGCTCCTGAAGGCTAAATGAGTGGTTATTGCCTTCCTCTTCATTGTTTTGATTTGGTAGAGGTGGTGAAAACTTCTACATCTGTTAAAGGTGTGGATACACAGCTATTTGTCCCCAGGAAAGGATTTTTTTTCTTTTGTTGAGGACAGGTTTTGCATTAGCAGCAGTTCTTCCATCTGAACTCTGTGCCAGTGAAAAGGCTGATTCCCCCCATCTCTGTAGGACAAAAACTTGCATCTTTTTTCTGAGTGCTCTCTCTTCTGAAAGCTGTGGAATACAGGAGCCTCCCCTGCTTTAAATCTGATCTTGTTACATTCAAGTCAATGAAGAGAATTATCACCTCCTTCTTGGTGATAGGAGTCAAGCCTAGACTTCAGAATCATTTTCAGCAGGTACCTCGAATCCACTACTATGTTGTTGTATTATTTCTGTTAGTTTTATGCATGCCGTTCACATGCAAGGCAGTTACGAGGCTCACATTCAGACAGCAGATGACTTCAGGTGGAGAGCAGAGTGGTGAGCAGCATATAGCTAAATGAGCAGCAGAAAAGCAGTTGTGGGTAGCCTTTAAAAGGGAATTTCTAACAGGTGTGGTGTAACCTTTCTGAATGCAGGAAGCTGAGGGTACTCTTGAGAAGAGGTGGCTTGCTTCATGCTTTTGAGCACAGCTATCAGGTGGGATTTCAGTGTTTTAGAAGCAGATTATACAACTTTCCTATGCAAGTAACAAATAAGATTTATTTACCAATCTGGTTATTTATAGTCACTTCTGCTTATTATTAGCATATTACTTTTTATTTGTTTGGAAGCTCATTTTATGTTTGTGAGCTTTGTAAGTCATAAATCCTTTCTGGGTCTGCATAGCCAGAGATCCCCTTTGCCACTTAGGTGAGTTCTGTTCTTTCTATGACTCTTGGCCTACTTGTGGATACTTTAATATCACTGAGAACCTGTCAGAAGCAATTTTCTCCTTCATAAGCAGAGCATAATGTATTTCAGTAAATTTGAATATTGTTTATTTTTATGTAGCTTAACTTTTGCATTGGCTCTTAGTTCTTAGAAGGTTATCTTAATAACTAGAATATGAATGTTGTTGTATAAGTTGTATTACAGAGTTCAAGCGGATGAAGTAGAAGGATGTATGCTAGGAGATGTTTTGTGCTTACCTATTTTTTTTATGTGGAGTGGTAAACAACCTTTGCATTATGGGCTGATTCCATCCTGCTACTTGTTTTATGAAAGCTTCATGGGTAGAAAGTAGATGTAGAAGTCTACCAGTCTTATTGATGTTGAGGATATAAGAAAACATACAAGTTGCTAGATAATATGCTGGTATGCGTGGTTCTCTTTGTAGAAATATCCTCTTTAGGAAACCAAAGTAGGGTTATGGCATAGACTAATTGCTAACTGACTTAAGTTGGTTGGTTTTTTGTTTTTTTTTTATTTCCTCTTTTCAAAAGCTGTTGAGTAACTTCTCTGTGGTAGTTTGCTTCTGCTTAAGAGGCCTATTTCACCTTTTGTGGATGTTAATGGTATGTTGTGAATTACAAGGGTTTATTTTAGAGCAACTAAAGCTGAGATATCTATCAGCGGGGAGGAAGTTCAGCATTCTTAAACAACCACCGTGTAAATGAACTCCAAATGGTGTTCAGGGAGCCTTGTGAAGTGCTGTAGTTTGTGTGCTTCCCGCTGTGAAGGATGACTGTTGATTCCACTAGCTCATCCACAGGGAGGTTTTCATTCTAGCTCACATTTGAATGATTGATTCATGTTATAGTGTAATGTACATGCATGAGTGTAATTCATTGGTTATGTTTTCTGCTGTTGAAAGGCACTGCTTACCCATTTCTCTATCAACCATAAACTGTCATCGCTGGAAGCTTTTATCTGGTGTGCTGCTAATAGCAAGAAAGCTTATATCATTGTTAGCCGTCTCTGGTGTGGCTGAGTGAGTTGCTGTACTTCTCAGAAACGCATCTTTGCAGAAGGGTGGGAAGAGTGATGAGATTTATTGGACATGGTTACTGTGGCTGCCAGCCACAAAGTTTTAGATGTGGTGTTTTTTTTATTCTTTAAGCAAATTTTCTGTCTATGAAATCCAGGCCCAGGTAGCTCTGGGAGGAGAGAAGGGGGAAATACTTCCATGAACCAGAAGTGCCCTTGGGAACTCCAGCCAAGGGTTGAACACCTTTACACCTTTAGCTTTCAGTGAACTGAACCCATGTTAGAATCAGACCTGCAGTTCCTGCCCTTTAAGTAGAAATGAATTTATTTAGTGGAAAACCAGTCTTTACAAGGGAGTTCTTCCTACTGCCTCATGAAAGAATGTAGAGAGGATGCATTTATTCAAATGTTGTAAGGCATCTTAGAGACTTCTCATTTATCTTCCCTCTTGAATTCTGTGTTGTAGCAGAAATGCGAAGTCATGGCCTGAAGCACTGATCGAGCACCGGGCAGGAAGGCAGGGCCAACACAGGGGAGCTCAGGTGCACACAGTGCAGCTGAATGACCAGAAGGGCTGGAGCCAGGATGCACGCCTTCCAAACCCTCATTGAAGGGCTGGCCGTGGAGGTGAGGGTATCTCTTGCTGGAGATATCTGCATATCTGAGGCCTTCCCAAGTTAAGCAGCTCTTTTCATTCATTTCTGTGGCTGTTGCATTTGGGCTTGTTCTCATTTGCTGTAGCCAAAGATTTTGCCACCCTGCTATTATTGCTGTACTTTCCATCGTGTTATAGCATTACATACGTCTTATATCTTTATTGGCGGACATATACAGAATTTGAAAGTTAAGCATCAGCTGTCACTGAGACCCAGCACAATCAGAGTAGTGCAGTGTATTGATATGGGTTTATCGGATATACTCCAGCACAAGTGGTTAGAACTTCAAAAGGCTCTGTCCTATTCAGAAGTTGCAGCATGAAACGGTTACATTCTTGTATAAATGGTTTTGTTTCATTTTAAGTTACATGCTGTCTAAAAATCAGATTTAAAAGTTTTTTTTTTTTGTTTTTTTTTTTTTAAAGTCAAGTATTATTTTGAATTTAAAGAGACTCTTTCTTGTGACACCTAATTGAGCTTGTGACTGAATTTATTTGTTCACCAAAGATCTGGATTCCAAACAGACTAACTGAAAGAAATATATGTGGCTTATTTTAACCATGGAGCTGTGATGTCTTGCTTTTCCTGTACCTCTGTTATGCAGGGAGGAAAATAATAAAGAGCTTCCTTTCTGGAAGAGTCAACTGCAAAATGTTGTGTAGAGTAAACTTAATGTTCTTTTAACTTTGTAAGCCATAATGCATTAAAACCTGAGTGTATTTATTAATTTTAGGCTTAGTATTGAACCCTGCAGTTTATTTAACTAACTCAAAAGCTTTAAATGCATTGTTCCCTGCTCAGACT
This sequence comes from Coturnix japonica, assembly GCF_054131305.1. Lineage (NCBI taxonomy): Eukaryota > Metazoa > Chordata > Aves > Galliformes > Phasianidae > Coturnix > Coturnix japonica. Next base: position 6,340,344 of record NC_140670.1, read on the forward strand.
TGCTGATATATTTTTTTCCTTTGAGGTTTTTGAAGCAGAAACCTGCAATGTAGATGCTGATGTTTAAGTGGCAAAAATTGATAGCAATTTACTTGTATAGAAAATTTAAACTTTTTGACTTAATAATTTTCTTTAAATTGATCTTGAAGAGATGTCATGCTTGGGGTGTTGAGGAGCGGGTCGTGCAGTGAAGGGACAGGGTTAGCACCTCTAGGAGCTATAAAACCAGCTCCTAGTGTTTACCTGCTTTTGTACTGGGCTCCAAATCAGGCCCTCATTTACTTCCAACAGAGTGGTGAGAATATTGTTTTCATGTATGGTTGAAGATACAATGGAAAAAAAAAAACCAATCCTGAACATGTGCCTGGTACTTAATTGCGTGTGTGTGTGTGCTGGGGGTCTTCAAGCAGGAACTAATCCTCAGTCAGTCACTGACTTCAGGTTTGTGTCATGAACTGATTTTAAACTTTACAGCTGGGTCTTTGCTGGTAAAATTAAACTGGAAGATGCTCTCCAGGAGGACTCCAAAAGCTTCCAAAGGACATTTAGCCCACAACACAGAATCAATGCTAGTGCTAAGCAAAACCCTCTAACTTTATTCTGAGAACACCTGGTCAATAGCTCCTGCTGATTCACTGCTTGTGGGAGCTGCTCACACTGTTTTGAGTTACTGGCTAATACAGGTAAAGAGTGAGGTTTCCTTTATTATTAATTTTTTTATATGTGTGTCCCACAGAAAGGAGAAGGTCATTGGAGTGTGAAGTTGAGGGATGGAGAAAGAAGCATGATGTATCTATGGAGATGAACTGAGAGCATTAGAATAGAAATGCTTCTCACTTGAAAAGAAAAAAGCCACAAGCAGCACAATGCTATGAAAACTCTGATTTTATTTATTTCCATGAGGGTGAATGAGAACTTCACTCTTCATAGAGGGCAAGGGATGACTGTTTTTACTGAGATATGGGAGAACCATCTCACTCTCACCTCTGAGGTTTTGACACATATTTCAACTTGTGTGTTGTAAATGCCAGCTTTGTAAGTCATTACTGGATGTTTTGTTTTGCTTTTAGCATTGCCTATCGATGTTCCACTTTGCATACAGTACGCATTTACTGCACTAAGTGAGGGAGAAAGAATTGTGACTTTGACAATCAACCCCAGTCCTCGCTGCAATTTTTGGTGCAAAATAGGACAGCTTCAGCACTTTGCATTGTATATGTCAGGATTTCAGTAATGGAGATAAATCTAATGGAGTTTCAGCTTCAGGACTGGGATAATGAAAATATTTAAAGAAAGTAATAGTTTGTATTCTGCAAGATTAAGCAACTGAATAGAGGGGGTTTAGGAAAGGCCTGCTCTAGTAATTTAAGGCCATATGAATGTATTGCTTTAATCATCTACGGCTCCACTTGTCATTTTCATCTTGTTTTATAAGTATTCTTCTCAATCTGCCTCCTGTGTGATATTTTTTTCTCATGAGAGCTTGTTGTGTCACCATGACTGTCAGGAATAGTGTCCTGCTATTTATTCACGTGGAAGAGTTCTGATTTATTTTTGTTGTTTCTTTTTTTTTAGTGTTTGTCCAGCCTTCTTATGGTTTGGAATACCTGGTGTCCTTTCATTGTGATACTGGACTATGCTTTTTGCAGTGTTGAAAACCCATTTTTCCCTATGGGAGGCAAGAATGCAGCATACTGGAAGAGGACTTCTGTGCTTCTACTTTTTAAAATTATTTTTGTAAAACCTTTCATATTTTAGCCAAGTAACAGGAAAACTGTGAAGAGACTGATTGATAGAAGCACTGTCAATCAAAATATAAAACTGATTCGTCAGTGGAAGTTGCATAGTAATGTATTGTCATGAATGTTGTTTTTTCATTCAGGTTTTCTTTTTTGGTCTTATGTAGGATGCTAAAAATTATTATGGAATCAGAATATAGAATGGTGATTCCTAGGCAAAGTAGTTCAGTCTCAGTTCCTTCCTTTAAAAGGTTTCCTTTGGTAATTTTTCTTCTGATTACCATTTATTCTTACATAAGACCTAATCTAAAGACTGGGAAACTGAAAGCGTTCTCAGGCTTGTTTTTGTTTTTCCTCTTAGAGGTGGAGTAATTCTATGTTTTCCAAAGGAGATTTATATCCCCTGTTTTGTCTTCTGTAAATACTGTTATTCAAAGGCAGTTGCACTTATATGAAGCATAAGACACCTTTGAGAACTGTTAGCATACACAACATATTTGTTTTTCTGCTTCGTTAATGTGCTCTCTAACTACAGGCTTTCATATTGCATTGATTGTTTTGTCATGTTGTTCAGAAGAGCTTTGTTTGTGCTTGCATGTGTATTTGCCTTTTACTTGCAGTTTCTTGTTTAATTTTAGCTGACCTTGACAGGAGGTCGACAAGGTTGGGGAAATACTATTGGCATTCCTTGTAGCAACTGGAGGAGAATCTCCCTTATTTTTTTGCATATCAGAATATTTAGTGAGGTGAGTAGTCCTGTATGCTCGGTCACTTCAGGAGCTGTTGCTTTTGTTGAAAGTGATCATGCTTTAGATTGTCAAACAAGTTACTGTTAGGACACAGATTCATCAAATAAAAAGCCCTTGATGTGTTCTTCTGCTTAAAGAGCTTTTTAATTTATTTATTTTTTTAAAGTTGTGTGTTTATTTTGGATTGTGGCTCCCCTTCTCCCTGTTGTGGAACCTGCAGAGAGCCCTGGTGGTATTTGAATAATGTTTGTCACAGAACTGGGCATTGGAAGCTTTTTGTGGTATTGGTGTTGAGTGACATCAGAAACTTCACCAGAAAAGCTTTCTTTGCTAGGGATGTGTGTTTGGGAAGTGCTCTGGCAGTAAAGATGACTTACTAGTGTTTTGTATTGGTTTGGGTGGATCTGAATGATAGTTTTCAGTGTTTGGGAAACCCCTTAAACAATAAGTGTTTCTGTGGTATAGAGAAGAGGATAGCTAACCTTCTCGTAAAGCAATGGGAGCGATATCAAGCTTTTCCCATTGTTATGGAACAATGTGCGAGGAAGGTCACAATTCATTCAGATGGCTCAAGAGGATGCTGAATTGTTGGATTGAAATCCTTATGAGTTTAACAGAACCTTGAATGTAAAGCATCCAGCTGTTGTGCTATGAACTGTCTATTTGAAAGTACCTGCGTGCTTCTTTAGAATTAGCATTTTATTTACAGTGGCTTAAGCATTGGGTACAACATTGGAAGCTGGGATGTGATGTTCCCCTAATGTTCATGGGAAGTGAGTCTTAAGAAATAGATACAGATAGATAAAGGAGAAACCATTCCAAAGTTAGATATTTTGGAATTATAAGTATTTTGAAGTAATAAGTATGAATTTCTTCTGTGTGATAGGAATGATGAGAAATATTTTATGAATCTGAAAATCTTCAAATGTCTTTATAATGTTATAAGTTTTAATTCCTATAATTGTTGTGAAACTCTAATTCTTCAGGAGCTTTGGCTTACTGATTAAAAGAATCTGTCAGATTAAAATGTTCCGAAGTTGCTTTTTATTAGAACTAGATATATTAATAACACAGACTTATGTGTAGTCAGGTGTGAACAAAGGTGTCTTGAATGATCAAGAACAAATGATTACACCACACTGTGACATATTCCCTTTATAATGTACAAGTTTTGTTTTTTCCGTTTCCTTATTTTCCTGTTCCCTTCTGCTTGAGTGGCATCAGCTCCTTAATACCTGAACTTTAAGAGGGGGAAAATGGAATCTCAGTCATCTAGAACAGACTCTTGATGTAGGAGATTACAGATTATATGTCACACCTTCCGGGTACGTTGGCACTTGTTGAGCAGTTCCATTTTCAAACTTTCTGGGTTTTGATGGTGCTGAAGGTGTTAAGAGAAAGTGGTAGAAGACTGGATGTGATCTTTTTAGCTCTGAGATAGTTTTGTTTAGTTTCAAATATAGGGCTGGAACAAGATTAAAATGTTGGGATAAATAACCATAATAAAAATCCTGGTGTAATAAACTATATGGCAGTAATTGCACAAGTGTTGCCTCTATATGCAGGAGTAAGTGATACGTATATTAACAGAAGCTTAAATGTTTAACTTAGCAGTTTTAATACGCTTGTCTTTTGCTTTTGTTTAATAGATGCTCTTTTTCTTACTTGCAACAATAGAATCTTTCTGAGGTTTTCCTTGCGATTATTAGATCTGTTACCTTATTTCCCTTCACTTCAAAGGTGTTGCTTATTACATTTTTTTACTGCTTTAGTTTTTGTTACAATAACTGTTGCTTTCTTTAGAAAGCTCTGATTAACAAAAGGGAAAATAATACCCTGTGAAGCAGATATAGGCTTAATCGCCAAGTTTTGATAATGAGCTGCTTTAGTCCTTGGGGAATCACCACAGTAAGATGTTGCTTGTTCTTTGGAGCCACTTGCTGTTGAGCTTTTCCCTGGAGAACTAAAAATAAAGGCAAGATATAATGAGGGTTCTGTTTTGTGGGTTTATGTTCAGCATGGTTAAGCACGATGCTGTGTTGCCAGGTATGTCAGGGTGGGCTTTAGGATCTCAAATCAAAGGTGTTCTGCTAATGGCCAGAGCTGGATGGTTTAGGCACCTGCAAGATTAAGCATTTCTGTCCCGTTGACTTGGGCAAAATTCCAACTAATGACTGAGAGTGGGATGGAGGTGTGGTTGGGGAATTGAACTTGTATTTAATAGAATCGACACTGCCTTTTAATGCTTGACAATCCTACTGGCACTGCTTGTTTTGTGCTGCAGGCACATCAGTCTCATCCTTGTGTGTGGTGCAGAAAAGGAACAAGTTATGCAAGATGAGTGGCTGTGCTCTGTGGGATGGCATCGCTTCCTCTTGGACTAGGAGGCAAAAGCTTGAGGTGACTAGAGATTATATACAACTAAAACTAGGTAAAATGGGTAGGGCTTCCAGATCTTTCACCAGTAGAAATTATATGCTGATGGAGAATAAATGTTCACTTTGGCATTTCCTTTTTTTCTTCATCTTTTCAAATAGTGCATAAGGTGGTCATAGTCAGAAACATAGCTTCTATTGAGAGAAGTCTTCTGTTGTTTCAGTTGTTACAACCCATTCACTTCTGTTTCCCAGCTACAGTGCAACAGGATTATATCTTCTTGTTAGACTCAGAAAAATGTAGATCTCATCTTTCTGTTACAATTTCAGCTATAGAGACTTCTTGGTTTATGTTACTTCCGAATGATAGTTTTGATCAGATTTCTGCCAAGAATTCCCTTTGGCTTTTGATGATCTAATTATTCCTGCAGTGAATCAGCCTGTGATGATTGATCTAGATGAAAAAAAAATAAATTAATAAAATCAATAAAAATCAGGGGATTGCTTGGATAAAAGCTGTGCTCCCCATTTCCGAGTACTTGGTTACATCATATATAGAACACAGGTTCAAAAATGGCTATTGCAGCACATTTTTCATTGATACACATCTATGGAAGTTGCTGAAGTGTGTCATTAAAAACTCTTCCTGTAATAATGAATTCATCTTGTTGATGGATTTTTTCCTTTTGGAAATAGACTCTCTATTCTCATATCTGTGCTGGTGGTGGTTCAGTACAGAAATATGCTTCATTTTCATCTCGTAGAGAATGCTGAAGAGTAGTGAACTGATGAAAGTGCTGGTACCTGTATCATTTCTTCTTGCATAAATGTGATAAAGCTGTATGTGCAGGGAGACAGATGAGCCAAAAAGGTTAATTATTTCTTTTCTTACCCTCACTTCTTTCCATGCCTGAAGGTGGCCAGTTAATTTTACATACATTTGTTTCTACCAAAAGGATGGTTGTAGTGTGTCTCACTGTTCTTTATATATCGGTACTGAGGAAAAACACAAATGAAATTAGAAAACTGTTTTGTGTTCAGAAACATTCTTGAGAGGCTGTTTAAAGTTTGAACTTGGGAGCTTAGCATTAAAACTTTTCAACCCAGAAGACATTAGGTTGTCCTTGGAGAGGACCGCAGTCTGTTTTTTCAAGGTAGAGTCATTTTATGTCCATGCAATTTGTATTTATGCCTTTCAATAGAATTCCTGCACTAGGAAGCCAAGCCTCTTCCCTCAGTACATCATCTGTACTTCCCATCTTCTTCATTGCTGAATGGTAGACTTGTCATTGCACTCTCTGACTTCTACCTCACTGCAGAAGAGGTGATAGAGTTCTGCCTGCTACAGTGCTACTTATTTTCTTATCTATATGAAAATGGGATAAATCAGTATGAACTTTGTGTTCTTAAACATAAAGCAAGATGCAGCTTTGTGTTTCTCCTTATTGTGTTCCTTTTGAATTTTAGTCATTTCAAAGTATTTTCTTTCATAAGCTGTCTAGCAGTAATTTACCAAGACTTCTATGAGCACTGTTAACCATTGTTTCATGTCTACTACCTTAAAAAATGTTTAAATTAAATTTAAGAAAATGTTTTTTTCTCTAAAAAAATCTTATTTGATTAGGATTACTTATTGTCTTGCAACTGGGTTGTGTTAAGATTGTATCCAGCTTCACAATTTGAAGGTTGTGTCTTGGCTGGCAAGGAGTTTGAAATATATCAGGAAATTTATGTGGAAGGGATGTCAGCATGAGGTCACTATGTAGGAAGTAGAATCAGAGGTCGAATTTGCTTAATTATTAGAACTCATCTTTTACAGGTTATGGGCAAATTACTTCAGAAATGAACCTAAAAATTCATGCAAAGGGATCTTTGTGATTGTTATAAAATAATCAGTCTCCAGAATATTTTAAGAGTTCCTCCTGCTACTGAGCCATGTGTGAAAGGCAAAATTATTACTGTTTTTATTTGTCATGCCGCAGTTCAGGTAGCTATCCTCATATCTGTGGTCTTGCAGACATCACTAGGGCAGCACTGTAAGGTGGTATTCTGTTATGGAGGCAGGAACCAGCCAGTAACATTTCAGTCAGTACATACCCAAATTGTTTCTTCATCTATGTACAGTACATATATATATGTATGTTTTAAAGCTCTGAGTGTTTCCAGTAAAGCCTCGCTGGATGCACGGAGCTAGTCCTAAATCTGTCAGTTGACACTGCCTTGTTTACTTTCTTAGTGGGAAGGAGTGATTTCAGCTAAGGGATTGTTGAATTGCTAACACATAAGCGTTGGGGAAATAAAGTTTAATTTTCCTCAGTGTGAATCAGTTGCAAGGCCACGTTTTCAAATTGACAAATGTAACTCACATCCACCCACCTCAAAGGATGTAGGATATTCTTTGTGGGTTTTTTGCTGTTTAGCCTGGAAGGGGGAAGTGGTGATACTGTGAATGGGAACACATGTGTTTTTTGTTTTGCAGTTCACAGGTAGGCAGTTTCCCTGTAGGTGAGGATCTCTGGAAATGCTTTAGGGAAATATCTGTGTTCTAAGAAAACCTACTTATTTTCAAGCATAATATGGTCTGGGAAGGAGATCAGGTGTTTCCAAATAGAGTTTCTCTAGGCTTTGCTTCTTGCATTGCCAACTCTTTAAGTTATAGTCGAAAGTGAAGAGAGTCTTTCCTCCACTTATTACAATATTCGATCTATTATATATAAATTTCTCTTGTTATTGCGCTCTGTCAGTTTTTATCCTTACATAAATAAATATGGGTTTGTGGTTTTACAGTATTTGAGTAGTAAGAAATACTTAGTGTGGTCCAAGACTATCACGCTATAGAGCTGGATTTGGATGAGGTTAGTTGTAATCAATCTGATGATGAGTGGTGAATGGCTCTTGTGTGCATGGGCAGTAGTGGAGTGAGCATTTGTGTGATACATGGTATAGTCAGCCTTACTGGCTGAATGAAAAGAATGAGAACAGCATAAAATGTTGCAAGTGATGCTTATAAAAAAGAGAGAGGTGATAGTTTAGTAGAGCCTCTGCAAGATGGAAATGTACAGATTTCCATCTGTAAATATAAGCCTATTACAATTGCGCATCAGCATGCGGAAGTGTCAGTACATCATTATCACATAGCAGCTATTCAGCTCCAGTAGTTTTTAAGTTGCTGTTGAACACACAGTAATTACCTTATTCAGTTTTAATTAAATGTGAAGTCATGCATATTGGAAACATGATTTACAAGTTTTTCAGAGTGTAATGATTCCAAAGTGATATTTCTGAGCATCTGAAATCTTACTTATAAAAGTAAGATTAAGTTAAATTGTTTTGCTTTCTATGAGAATTGGTTCTAGTTCATCTCTCTTGACCCAGTGATCTTATGTATACCCTACAAACACATCAGGATTTGTAAGTCTCAAGAACTAAGATTGAATTATCAAGCTCTTCTGCTTTGAAACCCTGCCAACTCTTACTCGGTAATCCCAGAAGAATTAAGAAAAAGGGGGCTGGACTGTGCCACATTTATTCACATCAACTTGGCTTGTCGTCGGGTCACAGGCTAAAGAGAACAATTGCATAACTGCCAAGGCAGAGACACAGGCACTGTCATTAAGGATCTACGAATCAAGCAGGCTGCTCGAGTATGTGTACGTGTGGCCCTTGGGAGAATACTAAATCACTAAGAGATCTGTATGCTGGCGGTCTTACATTGTGAATCTCTGTACAATTAAATCACCATGATGCATGGTTAGTTTTTTGGTTTTTTTTCCCAAATCCTTCTTCAATGGAGTTAGAAATCTTTTAAGTACAGAAGTTGATGTGGAATATGTCAGCAGCACTGTATATGTTGAAAATGTGTTCTTTAGTGAGGAAGCATGTGCCATTCTACTTAGAGAGCCTCTTACTGTCTCTCCGAAGCACAATCTCAGCACTACGTTTGCTCACCTGCTTAACTACTGCAATTTCATTTCTCCAAGACCTCACCCTGCATCCTCCCCTGGAAAACCACAGCTTGTCTCTGGGTGCTGGGGAAGGGGAACTTGCTCCTGCATCTTATGATGTTCTGCATACCCTCTGACCACACTAATGCACAGACCAGAGGCCATTCCAGTACATATGCTCCAGGATCAAAAGTTACCTTTGAGCCTCTGGCTGCTTGTTGCCCAGTTTGCCCTTGCTCATTGGGTTCATTTCACACTTTTCAGGTGTCTAAGTGAGTTTAGAGGAAATCAAACTGTGGCAACCCACTGGAAAGAGAAAGGAAAGAGGTTTTCATTAGAGCTCTTAGCTCTTAAGTGTTTGTATCTCTACTACTAAACCTGAAGAAGGCAGGCTGCTCTTTTTCTTTCCAGTGCAGTGCATGTTTTGGGCAATTTTCCTGAGGAGTAATAAAGCATATTTGAATCCATGTTCCATCTTAGTATTCTAAAAATACCTTGTAAGCAAGACTCTTGTCTGGTGGGGAGAGGCTATGAATTATGAGTAAGCTGGGTTAGGAGTCTATGTGCCAGATTAATTTAGTTGCATTCTGGAGGGCCAACAGACTTTAGTGTGCAGACTGTTCTGCATTTGAATGATCTTCTGACGTCATGTACTTTCTTCCTGTAAGTCATCAAGAATGAAAACAGGCTTTATCATGCATTGAGCACAATAAATTCTTACTCCTTCTGATGTACTGATGGAACTCGGCCTTAACATATGTACATGCAAGTGCTCATTGTAAATATTTTCTTTTATGAGTCCAAGAAATATTATATACACCAGCGTTCTTATTTATAAATGTTCAGACTCTTGCAAAATTTGCTTACCAATGTTAAATGTGGAACAAATCCCCTACTTCTAAGACTTTAGTTTTGATTCCTTTAAGATTCCTTTTCCCCTCATCTTTCTTTCTTTTCTTTCTTTCTTTTTTTTTTTTCTTTTCCCCACAGTGTTTTAAGGTTTCCATATGCTACTTTTGCTTATTTCCCTGTGTGAGGATATATTCTACCCTTCAGCCTTTTGGTGAAATTGTAGTTACTCATGATCCTAGAAAAATCAAACTTGTTTTTTTATAGGTGGGAAAGGAACCATGAGAATATGAATTATTCAGTAACAAATAACTCATTTTGTAATTAAAAAAAGAAACAGAAAAATACATACAATATTGCTGGATCTTTTCAGCGGGGTTATTTCCATCAGTTACTTTTTGGTTTATGTTCTTAAATGAGCAGGCTTGTTGAGAACCCAAACATTCTTAAATGTACTCTTCTGTCTGCATACGGTAGCTACAGTGGTACTTGCTTTGATATTTGATAACTTATTTCATGTCTGTATTTTCCTTTCCCGGAGTTGCTCTACTGTTTTCCAAGGGCTTAGTTAGAGAACAGTATGTTTGTTTCATAATAGTACTTGAGGAATAGGATTCACCTTTTTGAGAGAGAGGATTTCCAGCCCATGCAGTGCTTAGGCAATGGAATTACAAAACTGGAATTATTGTCTGACTAGTGAAGGGATAAGTCCAATTTAAAATAGGGGATTTATGCTCCTCCAGCTGTGTATCTAGTTTAGGACTACCAGTTACTCTGTCAAGTAGCAGTCAGCTTAGTGATTTGAGAGAAGTTTTTGTGGTTGGAAATGTGCTCTATCAGTCCTGTTTTCCAGTACATGAAAACAATTTAACTCTTGTATCTTGCTTTTCACAGTGCTGGGTACTTCCATTTAAAACAAAATCCCACCCACTGTTTCTCAAGTGAAAGCTTTTGTCATGAAGGTGGAAAACCTTTTCTTGGTGTGAAAATGACTGTGGTGTCCTTAAAATCGTAGAATGCCTCAGGCTGGAAGGGATCTCAAAGATCATCTATTTCCAACCTCCTTGCCTTGGCAGAGTTGCCAACTGCCAGATCAAGTACTAGGTAAGGTTGCCCACAGCCCCCATCCAGCCCCAGCTTGGCCTTGAACACCTCCAGGGATGGGACATTTACACTCCCTCTGGGCAGCCTGTTCCAGTGCTTCACCACCTTCTTAGTACAGAAATTTCCCCCTGACATCTAATCAATGTTGCTCTTCCTTTAGTTTAAAACCGTTCTGTCTTGTTCTATCACTATCTGTGTAAAGACTTGATTTCTCTCCTGTTTCTAATCTCCCTTTAAATATTGGAGGGTTGCAGTGAGGTCTCCTCAAAGCTTTGTCTTCCCCAGACTGAACAATTCAAGTTCCTTCAGCCTGTCTTTGTACTAAATGACTGTAAAAACCCTTGCTTTCATTCCCTGTCCCCTTGAGCTTCAAAAGACATACGCTAACTGGCCCCAGTAGGGTATGATCACCTCTTGGGTGATGGAACTTTTTGGAACAAACACTAAGTGCCAATATGTTGCTTGAAACATATGTGCTCTTAAGTAGGAATCTATAAGTAGGAGCCTGGAGTTAAGTTCCATTTTCACCTATGACCAAATAGAAATTCTAGGTAGTGCTCTTGTTTCCCGTGCTTGAAAGGAAGAAAGAAAGCAGCAGGTGACAGAATGAAACATCCTCATTACTGTTGATACAGACATGTTTTCCCAGTAGGGGTATCTAGTGAAATCCTTGTACATAGGGCACAGTAAGCACACACAGATCTGTCTTTTCTGACTATCTGCTGAGAAATATAGGTGGAATTAAGAAATAAGACCAAGTGCTGCTCTGTCTTGTCTTCCTGTATTGCTCAGGGATGCTGAGCAGCTGTCAGGTCTTACTGTACCATTGGGAAAAGGGGAACATTATCACAGTTCAGTCTTTCAGTTAGTGGATCAGCCTCTGCTGTGTTGAATCTGTGGTTTTATATAATCAGTATGCCCATGTTTGTCCTGTGGTTCTGACATCTCATAGGGAAGGGCTAGCCAAGTTCCACCTCAGGAAGTTGAAACTGTTTTGTACCTGCTGCTTCAGCCATTGAAATAGACTAGAAGGGAAGAGGTAAAGATCTTGCTGCCTGTTCTCAATTTACTGCCCGTTACATTCTATCTCATTATCTTCTTTTCTCACATTTTCCCCTGGAGGCAAATGAACTGGCTTCATACCAACTTGGACTGAATGAAATGAAGACCCTCAAAAGTTTACAAATCAATTAGTGAAGCTTGGCTGGCACTCCGGTCTTTGTGTAATTTATATTGGGACCCTTGGGATTTGGTTAGTTGGCTTAATGCTTCATTTACTGCGTGCTTTCTTTTCTTCTGGGTTTTGTGACTCTACTGAATATTAACCTAAAGGAAATCTAACAGTTATGTGAATTGTGTGCATTTTTCAGAGTTACTAGTGAAATGGGAAGCAAATGATTAGAAGTAACATCTGCCATCAGAAAGTTTATTATTTCCTTTATGCACTTTGCAGGGAGGTGAAAGACTCTTGTTCAGCCTTACTGGATCTATTGTAGTGGATGAACATGTTGAGTGCCTGAAGCTGTGATATTATTTCCTTCAGTCCTAGCTAGATGTAGCAACAGTTCACATCCTTGTTGATAGTGTCAGGAGTAGCAAAGGCTTATTCCTCAGTGGTAAAAGCAGTATGCTGCAAAAATAGTTTTTATTCTTACATTTGAGCTGCTAATATTGGGTGACAGTTTTTTCTCTTTGTGACTTAGCACTAGTCTGCGTGCTATTCCATTGAAGGAAGGTAAGAGTTAATGCATTTGTGACAATTACCAGGAATGATTAATTCTTATGGTTTTCAATTCATGGCTTATGTAGACCAGGCTTTTCCAGACTTAAGAACCAAGCCAGCTTCAGGTACGCTTCAGTGTTTCTCTTTTATGGACTCTTTCTGCTGCCGGTGAAGCACCCACCACTCACGTGGCATTGCAAGCAGAACAGGTATGGTACAGAAAGCACTGTGTAAATTAAGCGATATGCTTTAATGAGGAAGAATTTAAGATAGATACAAAGAAGAAATTCTCCTTACTTGATCTGTATGCCACCCTAAGTGAAATTATGAATATAAATAAGCATTCCAGAGTAACTGCAAGATGAAATGCATGAAAACTTTGTATATGTGTAGTGCTGTTCTTTATTGGATCCAAGTACCAGCAATTTTTCAGTAAGCTTGCTACTTTTGCTGTCATTTGAATGGAACTCTTCAGTTAATTCTTAAGTTTTACTTGTAGCCTATTGAACGAATCTGCTTGAAGTTTGCCTGTGACTGTCATTTGTCATCCATTTTATTTTGGCTGTGCTGGTTAATGGTTTTGCTTACTTACCTATAAGGTAGTTTTAAGGAAAGGCCAAAGATTTTTATCTAAATGTGCACAATTCAGTAATTATTAAAATTGTTTCCTTCCTGCTTCATCTGTTTGTTACTGTAACTCACTTTTAATTATCTGAGAGGTTGACAGCTGTTGGCAAGAAGTCCGTGTATACACGTGTTGATTCCCTGGTTTATTATCAGTGCTGTGAATTGCAGTAGTTGTTACTGCCTCCTCTGTCACGGATTTATAATCCAAGTTAAAAATTAATACTTAGTTTTAGAGAGAGATATTCAAGAAAATGGTGAATTGATACCAGCTGGCATAGGATAAATGTTAGTAGTAGGATATCAACCATCTGACTTGATGATGCTGCAAGAATTACATAACAGTATGGCAAGAGAAACTGTTGGAGTACTCATCCAGGTCATTACAAATTGTTTTGCACAAACAGGGGTGGATTCGATTGTCTCATTTATTGTTTGAATCTGCAGCTTCTGGTTTCATTCTCCATGGTATAGAGAGAATGTATTGACTCAAACCTCTTGAACAAAATACACAGTCATATAATCCCAAACTGAAGCTTTCTGGAGGAGCTTAGTGTGGAAGAGAGTTGTTGGGTTTTTGGTTTTGTATTTTTGGTTTGTTTCTCTGGGAGGCAACTGCTGGAATAGCTGTGCTGAATGCATAGATCACAGTGTGGGCAGACTGTGTCTCCCTTTAAAATAGAGTAGCCTTCTAAAATCCGTACATGTAGATCCTGTGGTACTTTGCCATGACTATTGCTGCTCTCGATCATACCTGCTGTCAAGCAGCAGAAGCAGATCTAGTGGGAGTGTCTTGCCCATCTAAATAGAAGCAATTGTCCTGTGTGAAATAAATAACCCAAACCAACCTCCCTTTTTTCTCTGTAGCCTGAACCCCAAGTCAGCTCCACTGAGTTTTAACTAGAAAGGAATTTAACTCCGTCTATGGAGGTCAATTGAAACAATCTCACTTTTGGATCAGGTCGAATTATTTAATTTAGCAGCTGTACCTTTAAGACATTTGAAAAGAAGATCAAATACAAATGCAGCACCATGGCTGTTATCCAGTGTTGTAATTGGTATAACAAATCTTTCAAAAACTGCATTTTCAACCCAACATCTCCTGTTGCAGTAATCAAATAGGAAGCTTTTATAAAGTGCTGAGAAGTCAATATTTGGATATCCTGTCTTATGGGTTTAGGACAGTAACAGTCCTGGTAGCTTTATGGCCTTAAAACAGACTGTACCTCTCTGATAGGGAAGATAGGTATATTGTACTAACCAGGTTTTGTGAGCAAGAAAGTAGTTGAGACCATTCAGGTTGATTTGAAATGAAAATCCAGATGTTGCAAGTGTGCATGATACCCTCAGTCCTTCTAATTGTGGCATGCAAGCAATTTAAGCATATTCCTATGGAATCTTTTGTTTAAGATTAGGTTTTGCTCAAGTTAAGTAAACTTAGAACCTAACATGATATATAGCATAAATGAAAGGATCATACGAGGCAACTCAACATGCAAGTTTAAGTAGAAATTGTAGCAAAAATTAATAGGGGACATCTGTAGCTTATCCCTTCTTTCTCATAGTATAAAGTAATGCAGGACAGTGTTGTTAATGAGTGTATTTGATGGTGTGCTGCATTAAAGAGCTCAAGAACACCCTTGATGTTACTCTTAGCAGAGAGAGATGTCTGAGCCAGTTACATCTGGGGGGAGCATCTGCAAAATGATTCAAAACTTCTGTATCCGAAAGAAATCTGGAGAGTTAGGAGCAGAACTAAGATCTGTCCTTTCCAAATTCTCAAACAATTGTTTAGTTGAAGATTGTAGGTTCATAGAGCAGTGTTCAGATTAATTGTTTTTTCTGTGCTTCCTTATAGAAACCCTTGGGCTTCTGGAGTTTGCTCTTGAGTACTGGGCTGCTCGAGGGATGATGTCAAGGCTCCTTTATTTCTGTTTTGGGAAATCATGTCTTACAAATGATAGAGGGAAGAGCACTCATGTCTGTTCAGTCTGTTCTGGCATTTGCAGCTTTAAGTCAGAAATTATATATAAAAGATAAATGAACATCACAACTCTAAAGGTATTGCTATGCCTGTGCATACATTTACATTTGTTTATGATACTGGCAGCTTGTAAATGCTACCTGCTGCTGTTTAAATTTCTGCTAGCATTTCAGTTGTTCTCTGAAAGCTAGCTAGAGGTTGGAGAGAAGAAAAGTGTGTATCCCATTAATTAGCAGCACAAGAATAATACTCAACATTTCTTCATGGCCTGAACCTCAGGGTTGTTTATGATAGGTATGTAATTAGTCAGAACTCAGCACGATGCTTCCCCTAGGACTGTCTTGAAATACAGCTTGGGGTTAGGTGCTCAGATCACCATGACAGCTGACATTTGATTGTATGCTGTTTTTGGAAGGTAGGCAGGGATATGGCGATGCGTAGTTTGAACTTTTGTCTAAATATTGCAAAATAAAGCTTTTCTAAAATTTCGCATTTCTAAAACAGGACTGTAAAACTGCTTTTTCAGCATCTATTTTAAAATCCTTTATTTTTATTTTTAAATTTTTTTTTTGGTTGTTTTTTAAAAACAAGAGTGAAAGCAGCTTGGTTACCATAGCAATGAGCACATCAGACTGCAGTTTGTTCCTTATCCTGAGACATGGGCAACTAATGACTGGAGTGGTAGAGCAAGCTCTCACAAAGCAAGATTCCCTTCCTTCTTGGCCCTGCAGAGCGTAACGCCAATCGAGAAGTTTGGAGAAAGAGCTTTGCTTTTTTTCCCTTGACTCCCTCTCTCACTCATCTTGCTTTGTGTTATTCCTTAGCATCTGGGATCTCCTAGCTCAGGCTGAAGAAATAGCAGAAGTGTGACTGATATGCAGAGAAATACAAATATACAGAAGGGACTAATAATGTAGTGTCACAGTGTGAGTGATTGCAGTATGGAGGCTTGTTTGGCTTTTGTAAACAAGATGCATGAGGTAAGGGTGGAGTGATCACAATAGAAGCAGATGTCGTAGCACCATCTTTTGTTTTCCCCCTTTGTCATGCTATTTAGCAACAAGTATGATGCCAGTGCCTTAACTAATGGCAATTTCAAGCTCAGGGAAATATCTGTTTACATGAAGAGAACTGTGTGCATTGCTTGTTTGGTGTAGAGAACAGTCTTTTGAATGTAGACCTGGAACTGCTTTAGGACCGTGACTATCTGAGAACATTCTTAACTGCTTTTTGTGGGTCCAGAATGTGAGAATGTTTTCCATGAAATCCATAATGAGGTGAAGCTCGTGTCTGAGTTTTCATGCTCAGAAGTTAAACCAAAGTCCTGTGAAGTTTCAAGCTGGTGATCTGAGGGATGTAAGCTTTTCCACTGATAGAGTCTTCCATAGGATGGTGTGTGAGGGTTTGCCTTGAGTCTACATTAACTCTGTCGTTTTTTTTGTTTTGCTTTTTAAACGTGTCTGGTTTACACAATTAAAACAAAACTAAAACACCCCCACCAGGGCCACAGAGATGGTCTGTTTGTCTCATGCTGAACAGTGCACTAAAATAAAAACACAAAAAAATGAAGTTTCAAGTTCTGGTGTTGATTTTTGGGTGCTGAAAAGTACATCAAGGAAAAACTTCAGCAAAATTTGGCATGGTAAAACAGCTGTTTGCCTGGAAAGCTTCTAGGATGATAAGAGATCTACGCTATTGTGTAATAGACCAGTTACAAGCCACTGGTGTTTGTTCCGAAGAGGATTCACTGAAGAGATAACATTTATTTATTTATTTATTTCTGTGATGGCTTATTTTAATTGCCTTTCTGTAGCTCATGCTAATTTCAGGTTAATTGTATACAATTTGATGACAATGTGCTGCGTCTACGAAATGCAAATTCTCCCAAGTCCTCAAGTAGCGTTTCATCTTAATGAAAATGCCACTTGGAAGGGAGAAACGTGGTTTAAAAGCAAGAGGTCAATTTTGGCAGCTAATGACTTGGTGTAAATTATCTTGCTGAGGAGTTTTTTGTTTTAATAGTGAAATGTGTTTTTTATTTCTGTCTCAGTTATTGCTATCAGGTGCTTAGTAAGGTATCATCTTTTTCTCATGATGGTATGGTTTTTGTGAAAGTGCTTTTTGCAAGGCTTGGTGAAATTGGCCCCTTCCTAGTGTAGATTAAAAGCACCTCTTCTTTTCTAGCTGAGCTCATTACTGGCTGGAGATTGAATGTAGGGGTGGGACAGTTGAAGCAGTTCAGTAAGCAAAGTGGAAGTTCACGAGTGTTCCCAATATTCCTTCCAGATTGGAACATTATGTATGACTTCTAATGAGACATAAGTGATTCTCTAGCTAATACAGTTTTTCTGAAGCAAAAAGAAAATGTGTACAGCAGACTAAAAGTGTAACATCAAACTGTAGTCCTTGCTCTAGCTTTGTACTAAAAGGTCTAGTGCCAAGCGGAGGACATCTAAATCTGAAGTCTTTGTGCGTTAAGGAAAAATACCATACACTTGAAAGGGCAGTAAGGGCACTTTATCAATGCCAAATAATCTTGCTGCATGCTTTCCCCTCTGAAAAGACAAAAATTCTTTTTATTCTATGGAGTTCTTCATGTTGTGCTTCTGATGTGGCATTGGCTAGATAGCAGTTTAAATTTGAATGTTTACTCAGCCTGGGCACAGGGATGATGAGATTTCAGTCACCCAAAGAGAGGGAGAAAGTCTACATCCCATTAGCAATCCTCCAAGACTAGAGTACTTTAAGGTGTAATCCCTTAACAATGTGTGTCTGTAGTATTAAGCGCGTTTGAATGGATGCCAAAGAATGCCTTGTAAAATGTAACTCATTACTAAAGTCTTGGGGCATATCTAATCAGTGATATTGTGAATTTCAGAAGAAAACATCAACTAGAAACCAATGAAAATGGATTTATATGGTCTTTTCTCCTCTCAGATGAAAAGTAATTCCCTCTTTTGAAGGAAATCTTGTGCCACAGACAATGTATTTGGTGTATATCAGTGATTTTTAATTAGTGAGCCTGTGCAGAGACTTTTTCCTGTGGAAAGATTAAACCAAATGTTCTTACAAAATAATGTCCTTCTTTCTAGCTGAAAACACAGGGTCTGTTAACAGGAACGCTAGCATCACAATTCTGATTTTTCCAAGAGAGCCACTGGCAAATGACAGAGCTCTGACAACATGGATGTTTTTCTAATGCAGCATCAACTGCTGTTTGTTCCTTTGTTAACCTTACTTATATGTTTCTAAAGCAATTGGCTTCTGCCTGTGTTTCTTTATCTCCTTCTGCGAGGCATGTGTGAGGAGGGATGCATTGTAGGGGGGTTTGGGCTGTTCATCATCTGTGTGCTGGCAGCTAGATGAATGTGACAGCACATGGAATGTGGGTTGCAGACCTGCAGAGGGGAGAGTGGCAGGATTCACCTTCTGCTGACCTTACCGTGCTACCAGCCAAAATGAGTTACTCAGATATGTCATAACCAAGTAGCAGCTGGATTTGGTGGGTGCACTGCAGTCTATGCGCGGAGTGCCAAGGCATGGCAGCTCGGCGTGTCATCTCAGATGCTGTCCTGCCCCAGTGTCTGCAAGCTTCTCACAAAAAGGTTTCCTAAAGGACAGTGAGTTTAGACGTGGGGATGTCAGTGCAGCTGTTTGATGGTTTCTAGAACCTTCTGAGCTGAAGCTTCAAAAAGATGCGTAAAACTTTTTTACTGCTTTTGTTGTGGAACCTCAGAATGATTCTAAGCAAACTGCACCAAACTAAACTTCCCACAGGTTTCTAATTGTACCTGGGTTGTTATGATGTCTTAGTGTTTGTTGCACAAAATTGCTGAGTGATGTCAGGTGTTGGAAATATGCCTGGGAACTGAGCTAGGCCGTATGATAGGAGGGGGGAATAGGATCATATAATAAGAGATTGTATAACAAAATGATAAGGCTGAATTGATTTTTGTTTACATAACCTGTGCTGTGTAACTAACTTCTTATTGTATGAGTATTTGTGGAGGTGTGTGTAGTTTATTGCAAAGTAAATAATATTGAGTAGTTCACTAAACAGTAATTTAAGATATGCAGTGTGTTCCGATATTGCTTAATAGCTGGGAAGTGGTGTTGCATATTTTTTTCCTAAGGTTGCTCTGTGGCACAAGGTCTGTCAGCACATGGGGGACATCCCTTCCTTCTTGAGCCAGAGCCATAACTGTGAGACAGTAATTCTAAATACTAAATTTGTGAGAAGTAACCAAATAGTCCTCTCTTATTTTGAGGGAGGAACACCTCATCAGCTTTCCCTTTACTTTCTAGGTAGTGGATTTTTAAGGGAGATATTTATTTTTTCTTAAGCAACACCAATTCACGTCTTTTCTGGATATTTAGAAGACAGAACTTTGTAGAAGTCTCTCCTTTACAAAGAAAAACAAACCCAAAAAACCAAACTGGATGTAAATCGTGTGATTGTTGCACTGTTATTACTTCAGCAATTCTGAAAATGGGTGAGGAAATTGCTTTGGATTGACAAAACACAGAAAATGTGTTAAATGATGTGAAATAGTGGAAAAAAGTGTTTGGGGTTGAGCGGAGCAGTTTATTTTGACCCTAAAGATAGTTTCATTAAACTCACATATAAAGTAAGTTGGCAGATGTAATGCATTGTAAATGGGGATTTTCTTGCTTTAAGGTTGGCGTGGTGTTTCAAATAGAGGCTATGAAATGCAATTGCTTTGTTGGAAAAAGTCAGCAGAACCTTGTCAAAATGGTCTGTGAGTTGAAAGCCCCTTGATAGCCACCTAAGTGAGCTCACCAGCCTTTAAAAGCTTGTATTCGGTTTTACTGTTTAGAAATGGAAGTGTTCTCGGTTTACTCCTAACTCCACATCAGTTCCATCCACTGCATGGCTCGCTTCCTTAGTTTCAGTGAGGCTGAGAGTGGGATAGCAGAAGGATAAGCAGGTCAGGGCTCTCTGCAGCACATGAAGAGCTCTGTGGGAAAGCCAACTTTGAGATTGTCCAGGAGCTTGGTGGGGAGCACCCAGAAACTTTTAAACTCACTTGTATCCTTCAGACCAGCAAAAAAATAGTTACTAGTTAGGCTAGTACTATAGGAAATCAGTTATGTAGCATGCCTTAGAAATAACCAGCTCACAGAGTATTCCATATACTTGAAGACAGTGATAATCAGAGCAGGGAGAATGTTTGTATTGCATGCTACAATAGCTGTAATGTAGGAAAAGTAAAACGTGTTAGATCTGTAGTGTTCCTCTTCAGTGTGCAAAAGAGACTTTCAGTGCCCTTGTCAAAAGGGCTTGCTTGGTGGCTGATGTGTTGGAATGGCTGGATGTCAGCTCCCACAGAAGTAGTATAAATACTGTCAGAATGAAACTTGCTTTCGTAAGATCTAGGGCAGGAAGCTCCTGCTGTGCAAAAGCAGCAATGAAGAGAAATCTGTTCTAGTGATGAGAAAGCTGAACAGGAACCTACTTTACTCAAAGAAATCAGTGCTCTGCTGAACTAGATCCAGATCAAAATGTTTGTACCTATAAACTACTTGGAAGTTCTGAAATTTCTAATGGAGAGAACTCCTTTGCTTTGGGGGCTTGTTTTGTGTGTAGGATGCGTTGCTCTGGGGAGTTTCAGACCACTCCTGCAGCATCAACGTAACTCCCTCTGATAACTTGTGGAATTAAAAACCTTTCTGGTTCTACCATTATCTTCTGTTCCCTCTAGTAACCTTTGCATCCATAATGAGTGCAACAAAGTACACACAGCTTGCAGAGGGCGTTCTGAGCCTCCAATGATCGGCAGATGAGCTTCATTTTCTAAACACTGGTTGGTTAGTGTTTTGCAGGAGCAAGATGTCAAATGGCATTCAGGTGGCAGAGTCATTTTGTCCCGGGTGCTCTGCATTCAGCCCCAACTCTGCTGCCAGGCTTTTTGTGCCAACCCAGCCAGCTGCATGCTGTGCTGCTGGTGGGTTATTGGCTTAGGGCTGGGAGAGACTCTGTGGCAGGCATCTGGATATCCCCACCCTGATCTGAGCTCTGTAATATCATATTAACAGATAAATGATTCCCAACCTATTTATTTTCAGAACAATCGGGGAAGTGCTGTGCGTTGCATGATGTACAAATCTAAGATTTAGAGGATTACTGGAGAACATTAAATTGTCGTGGCTGGATTGTATTCAGTCTAAGAAACTAAGATCTTTTGTGTAAAATTGATATATGTGTAATTTTAGTCATTATAGCCTTCCTGGTTTTTGGTATTCGGATACTCTGCAGAAACTGGTAAACTGATGACAATTTGTCAGCTTAAAAATCACTAAAGATCCAAGGGGTTTAATTCCTTCCAAAGACAGATGTTTGTTGTGTGTTGGTTGAATGCTATCATATCCTGTACCATTTGGCAGAAGAGAGGTGAATGGGAATTGCTCTGTACTGTCCTTGGCTTTTGCCAGCGTACTCTCCACAGCCTGCCGGGAAGCAGGCAGGTACGCATTAGGTTATTGTGAGCAACAGCTGGAGGCTTGGTTATGCTGAGACTTTAACTCTGAGTAACTACTGAGCTTAATCGTGTTAGTGTTATAAACATTTCCCCGACATAGATGGCATCTGTGTCTTTAAAGTGAATAAGGTTTAAAGCTGAGTGGATAACAAAGCTATCCAAATAATGCCTCCCTTTCTAGGTCACTGCCTTCCTTTAAAGTGCGTTTCTGCTCTGGAAGGCAAGTGTTAGGTTTTCACTTACTGTATATTTTACAATGTTATTTATGGCTTTATATTGATAAAAGCTGTGGTATGACAGTCATCGGGATTCACATAAAAACTGTGCTCTTTCCTCAGGAGGCGTCACTCTAATTTTAGACATTTGAAAACAGAATGTAACAAGTAAAGATGAGAAGATGTTAACTGGATGTATTACATCAGTAAACACTGAATTTACTCAGAAGTGGAACATGTAGAAAGTTGCATAATGGAAAGAGTGACCCTTGTTAGCCCATCCTCATAGCTGTCAACGTAAAAGAAGATTTGAAGGAGATATGAGTAAGGAACGTGAAGCAGATGGGTATGTGGAGGGTGTGCTGCAGGCAGAGAACAGGACTGGAAGGTCTGCAAAAGGGTTTGTCATAAGTGAAATAGCTGCTCAGGGTGTGCGGTCTGATGTTACTGCAATGTTACTGGTGCCAAATCTGAAGTTCCTAAGTTTGACATTAATAACACTGAACTGTGGATCTGGATGAAAGGGAAGACTTTCTTTAGAACATCCAGAGTAGCCAGAAAGGTGAAGGCTATGAAGCTTTATTCCATGTGGAGAAAAGTGGATTAGTAGAGGGCCTTAAACTTGTAATAGAATTGTGTCAACAAAAAACTCTTAGCAGCTGTATTTTGTTGGGAGCGTGTCCTTGTGTCTTGGATACACAAGAAGAGAAGGATTTTCTAGTTGAATCTGTGTGGTGAGGGCCGGAATGGGAGTTCTAGCTGTCAGAGCTGAAAGAACAGGGCACATCCTAGACACTGTGGGCTTTGTCCTTTTGAGTTTTGCTCCTAGGGAAAGCTCTAAATGAGGTAGTGAAAGATGAATATGTGGCCCTTGAAGGGTTTGCAGTGGAGAACACACTGTATTAAATTGAAATATGCATAAAAACTAAATTAGGCTGGCTTATAAAGTGAAGTTGAAGCCAATTATGGAAATTAGGCATGATGTAATAGTTAATGAAATCAATGTAGCAAACAGTGAAGCTATGCTGATTGCCAAGAACATCTTGCTTTTACAGTACTTACATAACAGGGAAGGCCTCCGAGTATTTTTAATAAGAATAAGCCATTGAAATAATATTTTCTGTCCTTCTCCCTCTTTTCCAGTGTCCCTTCTTTCTGCAGGTGGGAGAAACTTTTTATACTGTTGTAATTTTTCGAGTGTTCGAGGCTACATGTACTTTATTGCTGTTGTGGCTTTCTATGGGTTGTATGCATTTACTTCAATAACAAGGGAAATCTGGGCTCCCAAGTGCTTGCATTGCCCTTCAAGCTGGATGGATTTTCTGCCTTGACTGGATTCTGTTTTCAGCAGTCAAAGTTTAATTGCAGTAGTATGGAAGAAGTACCCAGCCAAACATAAAGTGATGTAAGCGTTGGCTCTTTGAGAGTAGCTATTCTCTGCACTCGTTTTCTTTAGGATATACAAGTAATAAGTGCTTGTGTATATATTACTGAATTTGGTTTACGACTTGCTAGAATTTCTGAGCCTTGTTCCTTCAATGGAAAGCTTGATGAATCCTATTATGAATTAAGCCAAATTAAAATATGGCTTATCAGCAGCAATGTATAGTTTAAAATACATTTCCAGTATAGGCTGATAATAGAAGTTTGCCTGCTGTGGGTTGCTTTTTGTGAGCACTAGAGGGTTTTACGCTTGTTCTATGTGTACTAAAAGCTGAGCTTATGACTGGATTGAAAGCTAAGTGATTATCTCTTCATGAGCATATCATGTTTATTATAAGGTAATGTGGAAAATAGAGATTAGGAAGTGTTCTAAGATGGGTTCTTAATTGTGAAAGCCAACTACTTGTAGAAGTACAAGCATTTGACAATTTGATCTGGAAGAAGGAACTGTAAGGTAGGACACACATTTGGGTATGAGACTCTAAGGTACTGGGCTCCACTCTTCCTAAACCTGAGCTTAGAAGTTACTACTGGCATTAGAAGGGCTCTTTGCTATGGCTTTCAATCATAATGGCATGATAGTGCAAGCATTTATTTTTCTAAGTAAGTGGGTTAAGTTAAAAGCTCGTGTTTAAGCTACTTCTGTTTTCTAGCAAGATGTTATTTCTTAGTTAGAGAATGACCTGACGTGTTAAGCAACAACAGCCTGTAAAGAGGTGGGTATCTTGACACCCATTCTCTTGGGTGTACTTGCTCATGCCCGTTTTACTCCATGCTGTAGAAGCGAATGTTTAAAGAGGGTTGTTAAGAATTTTGCATTGTTAAATCAGGCATAATCTAAACTTGTGTTTATATCTTGCAATAAATATAAACTCTTACTAAGAACTGTTCATATTTAAGTTATGCGTGTGGCAGCAAGATGCTCTGCAAAACTAGTCTTGTAATCAAACTAAGGGAAATATTATAGGAACTGAAACCTACTTTTGCATTATTAGTGTTTACACAATGGAAACAGGAAGTTGCTAGGTAAGGCTACACTTCAGAGGTTTCAATGTCTTAAAATTGAAGACCTGCTCAGTTAAGATTTCTACCAGTGCTGGATTGTCCTGTAATTACGTGGCAAGATTTTTATGATGATATTACTGTGTTTGTAATCCCGAGCTAGCTTTAATTTTTGTAGATGAAATACATAACTTTTTTTCCTCCCTCTGCTTGGGGAGTTGGCAAAGCTAATATGAGTTATCTCCCAAATAACTTCTGAGCTTTAGAGTGCTAACTTTGTTAGGCAATGAAATATTGAAAACGATGCAGCAAATCTTTGTGTTATAATTGCTTCTTCCTTGAAATCACTTCTATCTCATGAATCAGAAATCTCATACCAAGAATAAAAAGAATGAGGCAAGATGAACAAGAGCAGGAAAAAAAGGAGAAGCAGATATGCATTTTTCTTTCAGAAAAAGTGGACACAAATATGATACAGATTTTTATAAAACAATATCCCTTTCTATCATAGTTGTATTGTATGTTATCAGTATTCCACATTCCACATCATATCATCATGTAGTGCTCTAGGGGTTAAAGAGTTAATGCTCCAGTTTGGTGTGTTGTCAGTATTTCTGGGTACCTGGTTCTCAGAAGAGAACAACTACGCATCCAAGAAGACTGCACTGTTCTGTTTGCCAATTAGAGGAGAAGGTAAAACTGCACAGGAGCCATGACATTGTCCCTTCTTTTACTGTTGTCTTGACAGCTCCCTAGCTGTCTCACCTTCAGCATTAGAGTAAGGGCTTCAGTTTTGGACACTCTCTCTTTCATTTATTTGATTTATTAGCTTCACACAATTACATTATTGGCTCAATGCAATTACATTGTATTATATTTTGTTATCATGCCTTCTGCTATCATACTTAGTAAATTAGTTTTTTCCTTCAGCTCTGTGCTGTTGTTCAGTTTTTTAGACCCTTCTCCCTACCTTTGTTTTCCCCCCTTCCTCCTCTGTCAGGGTGCAAGTATTTGGGTCCTCCTGTCATGGAACTGGGCGGAACCAGGCCATTAACCATTAACACTTTCCAATACTGATCACACACAGAAGTCTTCAGTTTTGACACAGAACCATCACATACCAAGAGTCTGACGTTATTTATTTCTGTAGCCAGAATAACTGTAATTACCGGAGACTATTGTATGCAGTTTCCATTGTAACTTCACATAGATAATGAAAATTTTTTCCCCCCTCCTGTCTGGGCAAATTGCTCATTTTTAATTCAACACAAGTAATACGATTTTCCATCTTAGTGGCATGTCTTGTTAAATAAAAGACCTCTACAGAGCATAGCTATTACATATATTACTACATATATATATGTATATATAGCTTATTACAAATATGACTGTTACTTTCCGGTTGTAAGATAAAGTACTGTGAGCCCACAAAAGCGTATTTTTTCCATTTTTGCTGTTTGCTACATACCACTGCAAATGCAGCATGAAATCACTGCAGAGATAATTTATACTGTTCTCCGGTATCTTGTATTAAACTAGAGGTACCTTGGAGGTTAAAACATTGTCTCTGGAAATACACGCTATGTAAATACAGGCTTGTGACACAGGGTTATGATAGACTGTGTAATTTTCTTAACAGAAAAAAAAGAAAGTGGGTTAAAATATAATAATTGTTTTTCCTTTGTCCATGAGAACCAGTGTTTCAGCTAACTGAATTCTAATTACTCTTCGGTAGGAAGGAGCCTTGCTTTTTAGGCAGGTTTTTGATGAAAAACAGTGAATTCAGTGAAACACATTTGAAGCTGGACAAACTGAATTTGTGGAATTTAAAGGACTTTAAGGGACACACATATGAGAGTTGTTTGTTGAAGCTGTGAAGGATGCAGCAGGGAGGAAAAAATGAATGCGAGTCTCTTAGAAATGTGGAAAGTGGCCTGGATTGTTGAGTAATCTCAGTTGTTTACTCAGTAGTGTTCCTAGACTGAATTCAGGGAACTAACTCTTCTCATTTATTCATGACTAGATGTAGATGTCAACAGGTAAGAGACTTTCAGAGCAATGGGTAGACTAAGATTTCAGTTGACTTGTCTGAAACATTATTAACCTGTTTAGGTAAAAGGAATGTCCCTGAACTTTTTTTTTTCTCTTACACAGTACAACAAAGTGAATTTGAAAACGGTTGATAAATCATTGAAACAACACTGCTAGTCCTTTGGAAGTTTTCTGGGTACTGAAAACAGGGATGATTACATCTGCACAGGCTGCTGTCTTGTTACTCCAGAATGAAGAACCAGCTAATATTTGGTATCTTGTGGTTGTGAAATAAACCTCTAAATTGTAGTATTTTGTAGATACAAACTTTGTGTAGATATATGTGCATTTGGAGATGTTTATATATTTAATATACATACATGAAATGAAAATATGTTTTTTCAATAGATTTACCCTGGTTGACTATCTCAAACGAGCTTACTAGTCCTGATTATAAGCAAGTCAGTTATCAGACTTCATGTTAAGAATAGAAGAATCTACAAGGATACAACTTGATTATAATTAAATTTAACTTCAGTGCTGTTTTAGTATCACTTGATGGCTACTTGCCTTTTTGTGCTGCACATCTTATTTGGCAGGTTTGAATAGACTGTAGAATGTAGTATTAGCTAAAAAAAACAACACAAAAAGCATACACATAAGTGAGTGATAAATAATTAAATGGCCTGACCATGGCCACATTCTACATCTTGTTGTGGCCAACAGCTGAAAAGCTGGAAAATGGATATTAAAGGAGAGCTGCACAACTGGTACCTGATGGCAGTTTCTCCAGGCTCTTGGGATGGGGCTGTGAGTGAAAGTGGCTTAGCTGTTCCCTGGCATCTTGCTTTTTTTCAGTAGCTGACAGCTGGCAGACACAAAAACTGCTATGCCAGGAAGTTCTGACACTAATTCTGTGTTTTGCTCTAGTGAGTAAGAGCGAGCTCTTGGCCATCCGTTGCCTTGCTTGGTAAGGAAAAACAAGGACATTGTAGGGTTGGAGGTATTACGCAGGCAGGGGTTGCTTACATTGTCATCTGGAGATTTTGGGCTTCAAAAGGCATAGAATGAAGATGACAGATTGTTAAAACCTTTTCTTACACATTAGCACCCATCATAAAAATAGAAAACGAAGGAGGAGGTTTGGACTTCTTCCAGGCAGGATCCCAGCTCCCTCCATTTGGTACATGGGTGGTGTTTCCTCTTCTGGCACTCAGGGATTTGATTGTTTACACAGGCTTGCTTAGCGAGTGCACAATTTAAAAAATGATTTGACAGGAAAACAGACTTGCCTGTATGTGTGCATGAACACATGGAAAGTAATGTATTCTATACGAATGTGTGGGGAGGGACAGAAAGAAGTGTGGTTGTTTCGGCAGTCCATCAAATAGGTGAGATGGAAGCATTGTAGTGACTTGCCCCTAACGCTCAGCATTTCTCTGGCAGCCCTTGATTTTTTGGCACCATTCTGGCCAGCTGGTGTTTGCTTCTGGGTTCAGCAGCTGACATGGTGGTTTGGGAAGGAGCACCCAAGAGCCAGAAGGGAAGGATGAAATTATTCCTCAGGACTGGCAGTTATTGCTTCTTAGTATTATTGCTTCTTAGTAAGTGCTTGGTGTCTGGAAGACTGACAGTCTATACGGGGTCAATAAATGTAACACAAAGAGGAAGGGAACAAGATGAGCTTGTTCTGGGTAACAAGAGTCTCTTGCTGTGGCTCACTGAAGGGTCTGTGGAATGAATTTTACATGTGTGCAAAAGCAATGATTGGTGTACATGCACCGTCGCTGCTGTGCATGATGCAGGAGCTGCAGTAGTGGGGTTTTATTGCTGGTTGCCATGCAGATAGATTAGGAAAAAAAAATCTCTCAGAAATTTAGCACAATGAGCTAAAAATATTTGGGTATTGATTGTATGTGGAGAAAACTTTTTACAAGCTATTTTATTTAAAAGCTGTTCATCAGGAAGGAAAACGGGTATGGTATTAAGATAGTTGAGTCAAGACTTGGTAAAGCTCTCATAATGCCTTATGCAGTCTACATAGCACATTGTACAAGTTCGGGGTGTCATCTGCGCTGTTCTAAACCTTAGCTAGTTTTCTTGCAGTTATCTTCTTCTGTTACATGGATTCTAGACTAAGTGAAAGTATTACAATATTTCCTGACAGCTTCAGGGATTTTAGATGAATTGGATTATCATATTCAGTTGTCTTTTTCTCAACTCATATTATTCCTTGACATCACTTAATAAAGAAGAGTATAAAGGATAATTTGAAGGAAGCTATGACAATTGTACAAACACTTAATTTTTATTCACAGTCTGGTGAGTGCCAATATTATGCTCATATTATTGTGTGTTACAAGATATATGGAAACCAGACTAGTAGAAATATTGGAGGTCTTAACAGCAATTGGGAAGAAGAGAATAACCCTCTAAGCTTTCCAACGTCATCCTCTGTGCAGGGATGAACAGGTCAGCCTTTAGTTTGAATTATTTTTCAGCAGAACTAGACAGGACATATTTACTTAAACTTATTTTCTCTACGTTTCCCATTTTTCTTTTGTTACTCCCTACACTGGTCATGCAAAGTGTGTCTTTTCACATACTTCTCACCTTCCTGTTTTATTGCCTTTCTTTCACCCACTTACTGCCACTAATTAATACTCTGCTTCAGGCTATATTGATAGAGAAGATCCCCAAAACTCATCTGTTCTGAGTAGCAAACAAACAATGACACAGCCAAGGCTATTAGGAAACCCCAGTGTCAGCAGTGTCAGCGTTTCATGATGTTTTTTTTATCAGCCATAGGATTGGCCTGTCACAGGAGCAGATCTGCCTCTCCAGCTTTTCAGAACGTGAAAATACTATGCAACATGGGACACCTTGTTTTTATTTTTAATTTAATCCAGTAGAACTGATCAGAGCAATACAGTATATTTAGACCTCAGGTTCATGGTGTGGTTTAGCTTCTGGAAAGTGTCAAATGACAAACAACCTTTACAATAATGCTGTTTGACTCAAATGAAAAAGGAGCAAGTCTTGGACAAACCCATCCTGTCCAATCTCTTTCAAACTTCCAAGACTGGCAAAAAGGCTGTGTTTGTTGTTTGTTTGTAAGTGTCATATTTGAGTTGTAGGATGTCAAATGACAACCAGTGATAAGGGAATTCTTTTGTAGAGTTCTTAGGTGTTTAATAAGCAAGAGAAGTAGTTTAGAAAATGCCTCTATATTCAGAACATAGTTTTAGAAGGGATGACAGCATTTATTGTGACCAATTACCTGTCTGCTGTTGAAAATCAATTTGAAATGCAAAATATAGGAAAGATCAAATAAACTGGTTATAGCAACTGGAGGGAGGAAGGGGGGGGGGGGGGGGATCTTAAGAGGGAGGGAAGTGTGGCTTTTTTACACTAGCTGTGTAAAATGATAGAAGAAAAATTATATCTTGATACCAAATGAACTTATGCATTTCCTTGACTGAAACGAGGGTTGGTCTTTGTTGTGGAAGCAGCTTGGTCTAGCTGAGTAATATCGGCTTCCAAACCCTAGCCATTTCCTGAGTTGGCCGCTCAATAATGCTTCCACCAAGCTGTGCTCCCTGTTATTGCTGGCCCTTCTCCTGGGAGCTGCACTTTCCCTGCCTAATTAGATGAGAAAAAGGATGAGCTGTCCTTCTATTCATTTCTTCAGGCACATGTCTGGAGGATCCTTGTTTCAGTGCTCAGTAGCACAGCTCACTGACCTGGCTGTTCTTCTGATTGTCTACCTTCAGTCAAAGGACCTACTTTCTTTTCTAAAATCGAGAATTCATTCCAAGTGAAATGGCTCCTGTGTTGATATCAAATCCAGTGTGGCTGCAGTTTAGGGGAGAGAGCAAGTGGGGAGTTTGCGATACCTTTTCCTTTTTGGGTGGCTTCATAGCTTTGAGTTTAAAATAATAAAGTAACATTTAAAATTCTTCCTTTCTTGATGTGAATTTTCAATCTACTAAAGAAAATAAAGAACATATATTGTGCAATTAATGGTGAAATGAATTCCCACCAACGGAGTCTTGAAATTATCGAGCACCCAGAAATGGTTCAGTTATTTCAAATTGAGCGACATGGTGCTTTGTGTGAAAAAGCTGTTTCTAATGGGAGCTAAGCTGGATCGCCTGAGTTCGTGGCTTCTCTGAAATGGTGTGAGAAGGTTACTAATTACTACAATCTCAGCAGGCCTGGATTGGAGTTTTCGGTATAAAACCAGTAATGGTGCTAGGTAATAACCTTTGCACTGGTCTTGTCAATGAAGATAAAAACTCAGAGGCAGGGAAGATATTAAGTGGTTCAGCTGCATTTGGTGCCTCACATGTCTGGGTAACAGGGAGAGAAAGCAAAAAGGTGGAATTGCTGCCATTGCGTCTAATTGAGGTGCAACCTTTTGTGTCTGCCGAAAGTGTTTGCCCTGTCATAAGAATGAATCTCTTGGGGTTACAAGCATTTTAACTTAAGGAGGGTTGCTGAAAGAAAAGTTATAGGGCTTGAAGCTACCTGGTTTGCTGTTTTGCCCTGTTGCTCTGAGTGATCCTGAGTGCTTGTGTCATGGTCACCTCCTTCCCTACTGGGGTGTGATATGGGAGCCTTGAGGATGCTCTTTTTCGACACACTCCCATCCTCCTTTTCTGCTAACTCACTGCTGCTGCTTGTCTAAATCTGCTTTTGACTTATTACAATATTGCAGAATCATCTCAAATAAGAGAAGGTATTAACGTGAGCATACAAGCAATTAATAGCAGATTATTACTCATCATGGTTTAGAAAAATACATGTGTAAGAACCACTTTGCTAAGGAAGAAGGAGTGATTAGATTATCTCAAGCAGTGAGAACAGGACTGTGGCTTTCTATGGATTGCTTAGGAGTTCAGCAATGAGTTGGAGAGGGTGCGAGAGGATCAACTTCATTCATTGCAGAATTTGAAACCTTTGACTGTGGTTATAATCAGTCCTCTGGAAAGTCATTGCTAGAGGACTCAGACTCAAAGTTCAGTCATTTTGGTATCAGAGAAGTCAGATGCTCGTATTCAGAAAAATTATTCACCTCAGATGCCAAATGTAGATTATCTGAAAATAGCCATATGCCAGTTTGTTGTGGTGATGTGCACATGCTTGAGCTAGTACATTGCTTTCAATGCCAAATGTCTCTCAATGAGATGAGTAAAAGCAGAGTGTAGATGCAGTGAGTATAATCCCATCTAATATTAGAAGCTGGATCCGGAGAGCTGTTCTGCCTTGGCAGCCCAATGCTTGCAGCTGCAGTGAGGCTGCTCAGGACCTTGATGCTTCATGTGAGGAGCATTCACTGTTTTAATCTAATTTCTCATGTTCTAAGAAATGTGAGTGAAGGACAACTAATCCTTCCTAAAACACGGACAGAGAGTAAAATATGATTGAGCAGAAGTGGGGAAAGTGCTGTGTTTTAACTTCTTTTATTTATTGTGTTTAACGATGGACGTTTCTGGACTATTGGACAACCTTCTTCACTGTCATACTACCAAGAAATGGAGTTTGCAAGTACTGCTACTTAATGTAAATAGATAGCAATCCAACCAAACAGAGAAACTTATGGCCCATTCTGAGTTTGAAGGCAAAGATCAAGAACTTCTGAAAGAGGTGTCTGTTGAGCATGATGAGAATAGAAGTTAGTGGGTAGGTAGGTGACAAGTGCTGCATCTCAGACTTGTTTTGTTTTTCTGGAGGTTTCCAGAAGCACAAATGGCAGGTTCGTGTCTGTATCCCACTCAATCCCTTGAGAAGAGCCCAGCCTCAGAGCACTGCACTGACTTTCAGGCAGAAGACCAGTTAAGGCTGGTAGGAAGTGACTGTTCAGAGCTGGCTGCTGCCCCCTTTAGGCTAGCTGAAAGTCATCTTTGCACAGGGCTGCAGATGCCCTCTGTACTACCTGATGGAATTGAACTGAAGCTCTGAGCTAATCCAGCAATTATGTCCTCTCTCCCTGCTGGCCACATCTCTTTTGGTGCAGCCCTGGCCTTCCAGTTTGTGAGCACACAGAACTTTTTGCTTTTCATTTCCCCCCATCAAATCTGTTTGAAAGCTGTTGTTATTTTTGCCTGTTTTAAAAGCATTAGAGGGGAATGAAGATAATTCTGTAGTTCATTACAAGAGGACAGTTCTGAATGTAATTGAAAAATAAAGATATGTTGCCAAAATGCGTGTTGCTGTCTCTGACTGAGGCACTTGGAGGAAACCCATCACCATAGTAACTAAATCCCTGCTAAATAATTACCACCAGATTTGTTCTTTTATTCTCTTCCTGTACTTTGTATATTACGTGTAGCTTGACTATAGTTTCAAATATAAAAATTGTGTCTACATACATATGTGGATGCTGTGTTTGGAAGATAAGTAGGATTTACTGTCCTTCAGGCTACGGTCTGTGTGAGAAATGAGCAGAGAAGCCAGTTGCAAATAATAGGATTCACCACAATAGGCTTCATCACCTTAGTTCACTTTTCAGTTACTAATGACCATTTACCTGAACTCTTCCTGCAGTATTACATCCACCTTTTGCTTACATGATTGTTATGGAAAATGCTGGAGTAATTAAAGAAATCTGTGACTTCTGATGGGGAAGTCATCTGCCTTGGTTTCAGTTTCCAGGAATTCTGTCTTGAGGGAATTTTCTGTTTGTAACCCTATTTTCGTTGGAACAATCTGTTACCCTTTCATTTTACTCTTAGCAGTGATGTAAATGACTTTGCAGGATTTCCTATACTTAATGTGTTATTCGTTCTTAAAAGGTGTTCAGCACTATCAGTTTGAACAGATCTAGAAAAGCAGCCATACCTCCAACCAGTCTTGCATGCCACAGCATTTGGTTAAGTAATGACATGGTGGCTCTTTGTGCTTCTTGCTGACTTCGGTTTAATCTTTCTGGGTAACCAAATGCATTCATTTGCTCTAGCAGATCATACGACTCGGTGCTTCAAAGTTGGCAAGTGAGTCATCTGTGATTTCCAGGTTTTCCTCTATCAGATAGCTGCTTCTCATTGAACTTCTGAAGTCTGTAAATATTATCATGTGTTCACAATAGTTAGTCAAGGTGAGGCACACAGAAACCTAAGTTTGTAGAATTTTTTGGTCAGCTTCAATTATTTGCATTAAAACTCATCTCTTTTTCTCTTAGTGAGGGATAGCCTACAGATAATTGATTAAAATAACCCATTCACTTCATCTTTGTGGTGGGGAGCAGTGCCAGAGATCAGTCTGATTTTTGTTTGTTTGTTTGTTTTTTTCATGTTAAATTCTCAGAGCTCATAAGAATGTTGTTGTAGAGGTTTGGTGTTGTTCCTAATGCTACTGAGTGAGGCAAAGCTAATCCATAGCACATAAGATATTCATCTGTTTGAGGTGCAGGCAGGAGGTCTCTTAAGACGCTAGCTTCTCTGTATGGTCTCAAGCTGAACGTGGGTTACCCTAGAAACAGTAATAGCTAGACCAGCGGCACAGAGGACTGTGTATTTTGAAGTTACTGTCAGTAACAGCAGTAACTTCAGAGCTGCACTTACACACACCTTCCACCACTTGAAAACCCATTTGTTGCAGAAAAACATGACTTTTTAAGGCTGTATTTTTTTGAAGTGCGCTTTTTGTTATATTTGTATGGATGTTTGAAATACATCTACGGAATAGGTTAGGAAACTAAGAAGGTAGTTCAGAGCACTTTTTGTGAATATTATATAAAACAATTGACAGGCCTGCAATTTAAAAAGTAAATGGAATCATTGAGGTGGATCAAATGAAACTCAAATTGATTTATAATCAAGGTTAGACTAGACTATGATAACATAGCCTTGTAAGTACAACAGGAAAGTGTCTAATTTTAAGCTACAAGAAAATACACTCTTATTCACTGTACCTATCCCATTTAAGCTGTATCAGACGAGTCATGGATAGAACACCTGAACCATTGTTGTTCTTAACAGGCAATTGCTTTTTTACTGACTTGTGTCCTCTGAGAAACGCTTTGTTGCTCTTTAAGCTGCTTCTAAAGTGTTAAATAGCCACACTTCCCATGTGAAGTATGTGGCCCTTCAGTTGTAGCATGCATTTATGCAATTGGTTTTATCGGTATCTCCTATTAATTTTCTTTAGCATGTCCTGGTTAGTTCCTTTTAATCTTCATCACTGATTCCCAAAATTGAGATTGGATTTAATGTTTATAATTTATTACTGATTCTGATTTCTGTGGGGATGTGATTATGAGAACGAGCTAATTTGCTGTTACTTACTGATACAATCAGGGCTGTATTTCCAAGCGCTGAATCTTACTCAACATTAGTTCCACTGGTAAGCGGTCACTCTCTACCTACAAGTAGTTCAACAGAACTCTTTTTATTTTTACTTTTTTCCCAGTTTCATTTACATGGTTTATTTAGTGCAGAAAAAGTCACTCTTTTTACTCACTGTCGCACCATTTGGATGCTTGGAACTTGCATATAATAGTAACAGGATTATATCTAATAATGTGATAACTGCACTGAGATTTTACATGTCTAAACGCATCCCATGCTTTTAGATTTCAACATTTCCCATCTGTGTTCCAGCAAAAGAGATAAAATGAGTACAGAATCCAGATGTCTTTCCACTTAGTTTGGATTAGCAGTGTCTGCAGTGTGGAACACTGAGGTACGTGTGGGAACTGACTAGTTTTATACATACAAGTTCCTACACCATTTATGCCAAATCATAGCTTGTATTGGGAAGCAACGTTGATTGTGAAAAGCTAATCTATCTTGATAAATTGCATAACAGTCAGTGTAACTTAAAGCTGCATATATTTATGTGGCTGTTTAAATAAAAAAGCTAGTAGTTACTACTGCATAGTAACTAACAAGGGAAGACTAAGAATTTAGTGAGAATGAAATTAGCGGCATAAAACTGAATTCTCTCTGAAGAATTCATAGAATTAAATCAAGTGATTGTTCTTGTTTCATAAATTGAGGTACTTCATCCTCCTTATCTTTGGGAGAGATTTTCATGGCAGTAGCTGAGTTCTGTGGAGAAGCTGTATTCCATTGGCCTGGGGTAACCCGCTGCCACTGAGCCTGCTTTGAGATGAGGTTGGCATCAGTGATCAACCTCGCGCTCTCAGCCATTCTGTCTCTATGAGAATTTAAAATGATTTGATCTTAAGGAGTCACATGTTGGGACTGGATTTTTCTCGTAACTTATTTCTACAGTTCAGAGAGGTAATTTCAGCTGCCTTCTGTTCATGGTGGTGGTGGAAATTTCGTGGAGTCAAATTTACCCTTTGTTTAATGGGGTAAATTGAACAGCTTCTGTGCTTTGAATTAGAATTATGGCAGACCGTGCTCCTTATGAGGAGATAGCAGGAAACACTGAATTGAATGCCATAACTTCTAATGCTTCTTTAATACCAGTTTTCCTTGTGCTTAGGAAATAAAAGTACACCTGAAAAGCAAAATTAATGTAGTTGCCAGCTGAATTCAATAATCCATTTGTGAGCTTAAGGTTTGTGATGGTGAGATCCAACTCTGCCCAACATTAAGATTTCCAGTAGGTTTTTGAAGAGAGTGTTATGGTGGAGTAGCCAGGAAAAAAACTTGTAGGAAGGGTTTTTTTCCCCTTAATTATGATTTTATTTGCATTTTAGAAATTGAGATGCTTTTGTCATTGAACAATCAATGCCACATGGGACCTTTAATTGTTATTTTCAGATAGTTTAACAACTCTTTATTGTCTTATCACAAAGGCACATTAAAAACAAACGAGAAACAACCCTTGTTTATTATATAACCCTTGCTGTTGATTTTAAATTTCATGAAGAAATAATATTATTCATTATCTCCTGCAATTTATTGTCTCCTAATGACAATACTAGCCTCTTGATCAGGGTGATCTATGTGCTCGATCCTTACCAGCTCTTCAGTGCAGAGCTGCTCCAGTGTATCTTGGTTTAAATTATAAGAGAGGTAAATGTCATGGCAGAGCACAGCATGCTGCCTTTGTTGCTGCTTGAAGCTGGTTGTAAATCCAAGTTGCTGACTTAGTTTACATGCTTATTAAAGCCATAAATTTGAGTAATTTATCTAAACCTTTTGTTCAGTGCTCAGTCATTCCTCCCCCCCACCTTCTTTGTATAAGTTTTTTGTGCACCACAATCTTTCCTGTGTCCATAGCGTTGTTGTTTTAAAGAGATACAGGATAAATGTTATCTTTTCTTGTTTGAAATAGATAACAAGAAGAATAAGAAGTCACAAACTGGTGCCATGGGGGTTTCCAAGGACATAGCAGTGCTAATGTAACCAAGAACGAATAATAAAACCCACTGCAATGGGATATCAAGTCTATAAAACAAATAACTTGTGCGAATATGATAAAAAACTAATTCAGTACGGAGTGATTTGTATTGGTGCAGTGGCAAGTATTCCTTAAAAATGTAGCTGAATATTGATGTGAGTGTTTTGACAATCTGAAAGCATCTACTTCAACTTTCTTTATCCAAGAATTGCAAGAAAGCTGTACTTGTAGAGATAAGTCAGAATTAAAGACTGTAGAAGAGGCTTTAAAGCAGAGTATAAACACCTGAGAGGTAGAAAGGGAATTAAGTGATACTTAAAATTTTTATTTTGAGAGTTCAAACTTGATGCAAGGTATGATATGTGATATATGATATGCCTTCCATTAAGGGCTAGTCTTGAACCTTGTGTAATTTTTATATTAGTAAAGGCAGATGTAAAGCAGAATCATTCTGAATCAGAAACTATTACTGCACTGTTGCATGTATCAAATAAAGAAGCAGTCTGCAGGACTGTGTAAGGCTGGAGATTCAAGACGGCTTTGTGTGTGCCTGGAGGAAAATGTGCTGATGTTTGACCATATTCTCCCTTCCCAACGTGTGTCTGTGTATGTAGGCAGCATCCTGCTAATAGTGTGGGATGTTCTTGCAACAAGGCCTTGTAGCATCTTGTAGCCAGGGCCTGCAGTAGCAGTGACCTCAATCTGTGGTGAAACATGGCAGCACAGAGCTATTGCAGTAACAGTGTATGTTTATGTATGCATGTGTGGCTTCTTATTGATTGCTTAGGGGTACTTGATAGAATCGCAGAATCCTTAGGGTTGGAAGGGACTGTTAAAGGTCATCTTGTCCAGCTCCTCTGCAATGACTAGGAACACGTGCAGCTTGATTAGGCTGCCCAGGGCTTGATCCAGCCTTGCCTTGCAAGTCCCCAGGGACAGGGCATCAACCACATATCTGGGCAACCTGTTTTAGTGCCTCATCACCCTTACTATAAAGAACTTCCTTATATGCGATTTAAGTCTCCTCTTTTTGAGCTTGAGGCTGTTTCTCCTTGTTATATCACCAAAGATCCTGCTTAAGAATCTGTCCCCTTCTTTCCTTCAGATATTGATAGGCTACTATCAGGTCTCCCCAGACCCTTCACTTCTCCAAGCTGATGAAAAGTCCCAGCTCATTCATCCTGTTGTTGTAGGAGAGGTGTTCCATCCCTTGGATCATTTTTGTGGTGCTCCAGCAGGTCCATGCATCTGTGATCTGTCTCCTAAGGGTTGGAATCGAGTGCCTCTGCCTATGTAAACTAGAACAGATTTTGGCCTTTCAGGCTATGTGGGTATCTGGAGAGTTGTCTGCTTTTTCTGTATGTGCATTCAGCTAAGGCATGTGATCTGTATATGTATTATATTAAATTTATAAAGTGAGATTTAGGCCTGGTTAAAACAAACACAAAATAATTAAATTTGTTTTTCAGCATTGAATTCAATCCATAACAGAACAAATCAAACAAAAACAAGGGAGAAAAATTAATAAGAATAACCTTCCAAGGGGAAAAAACAATAAAAGCTTTGAAGTCATTCCTGTTAGAACACAAATACTTAAAACAAAGAAAGTAATTATCCTTCATTTTTAATTCATTTTACACCTTGAAAACAAGCTTCTATTGTAAAGATCTGGACTTAAGTTTTTTTTGCATTTCTTATAACTATAGGATATCAGGGTAGTTGCTTTCTGCAGTTCTTAATCAGTAAAATACAATATGATATTACTCTGTGTATCTTGCATAATAAATATTAGACTTATCTAATAGAACTGCTGCAGGCTTGACCTTGTTTGTTTTTCAGGTACAGCTGTTTTGTGGGTAATTCAAACATTTGAGGTTGAGTCCTTAAAATTCAAGAATAGCCCATTATGAAACTCAGCTACTTCAGCAAGAATATTCTTATAAAATGTAGGTTGTTCTGAAAGTAGTGCCTCTTATTTCTATAGAAGCTACAGTAGATACAAAAATCACAGTAATGCTATTTAACAGAGCAAATTCTAAGCTACAGAATACTTTTTTAGCATAATCACCACCATTTGCCATGCATTTTGCCAGTGATGAACAAAAGCTTTCGTACTGCACTCATAAAAATCAGCACCAGTGGAAGCGGCCCATTGTTTCACAGCTGCTTTGATGATGGCCTTGCTAGGAAAATGCTGCCCATGTGGTCTATCTTTCATTGGCCTTAACAGATGAAAGTAAGATGGTGCCAAAGGACGATATAGCGGCTGTTGTAGGACACTTCAGCCAAGACTGGCACTGTGCTCTGTGGTCTTCTAACTGGCCTGGGACTTGATATAATTGTGTTGCACGAGAACGGCTGTCGACTTCTCTGGCCTGACTCAGGAAGTTTGAGCCTTTAGGTTAGTCAGTGTTGCTGTCAGCAGTTTATCTCGGTTCCAGCAAATTCAGAAGGATCACCTCTTTCCTGTTCTAAAAGACAGCGCACACTGCTTTACCTGCTAAGGACTGCATCTTGACCTTGTTCTTCTATGGGGAATTCTGGCTTATAGTGGTGACGCCACATTTTGTCATTATTAAAACATACAATTCAGGTACTGTCACCTTCATTGTTGTCTTGGTTCAATGGTTCCTGGAAAACTCGCACCTGGTGTTCATTCTCTTCCTGTGTGAGCATTTGTAGGATCTTCATGATGCAAACTTTGTGATACTGCGATGTTGTTATTGTTTCCAATGCACTGAAGGTGATATTTATCTCCATGCAGTTTCCTGGTTATAATCCGGTGATTCATATGGGTGAGCTGGTTGAAATGTTCTTAATTTCAAGGTATGACAACTGTGAGTGGCCATCAGGAACATGACTTGTTTTTCACATTGCTTTTGCCACTGCTGAAACGTACCACCCACTGCCTCACTGTGTTCACATCCTCTGCTTGGTCTCTGTAAGTGATGGAGATTCAACATTCAGCAAGCATCAGTGAATGTCAATGACTGCAGTTTTTTTCTGCATGGAGGAATTACATTCTACACCTTTGCTTTATACACTCTTCCACATTAAACACTGTTTTATCAGACTGCTTCTCCGCTGCCATCTGACACATGGCAACAAAATTCAATGGAATATTGGCGGGGAAGGTTCAGCTTCCACTGCTGTACCGCTAGCATCCACCTCTGGTGCTGCAGGTCAACATAATAAAATAGGAAGATTTCATTTTGGAGAAGGCCTCACGTGCAGCAATTCAGCAATAGAGTTAGCACCTAATTCCCACCTCAAAGAATAAAAAGGCTGACATAAGGAATCTTTGTGCTGAATTTAAATGCCATCTTCTAGCTTTGCATAAATTGAAACTGGTAGGTAGAAGATTATTTTAATAGAATCTTGGCTCCTGTTCTCTTGTATCTGACAGAATGTGAGTACAGATCATAGTATCTGTTGAATGTAATTTAACTGTACGGAACCAGGAAGGAAAAAAGCAACTTGCAAAAAGCTCAAACTTTTGAGGGTTTAGATCAGCTTTACAGGTCACCATTATGAGTAAAATTGAATGTTAAAGTTAACTGAGAAGGTCGAGTACAGCAACGGTTCAGAGTTCAGAATTATTTTAATGATTAATGTAAGTTAGCTGGAAGCTGCCTTCATTTTATAAGTGCTGTGTGTGTGTTTGGTTTGACTTTTCCACTTTCTGTGCAGATTTAAGCAGCTTTTGGATTTTTTTAAGAGAAAAAAGTCTGACAGCATCCAAATGAGTGCTTTATTGACTTCGTATTGCTGCATCTCTATGGGTGTGTTTTTGTAGTAGTTGTGCTTCTGATGCCAAGTATTTGGGGATCTTCTTGGTAAAGAGCAGCATGGGGGAGAGAACAGGAGTCGCAAATTTAGAAGATAGGTTTGTGGAATTGGTTGTGACCCCAATCCTATGCTTGAGGTTAATGAAGTAAACACAGTCTGCCTAACCTGACCTAAGCATAGAACAAAAGTGCAGGGTAAATCGTGTGTCTGTGGTTGCAACTGCTGCAACACAGAGGCTTAAAAATCGAAACCTCCCTTGGCCCTTTGAAGAGTTGTAGATTGCTGCAGCCCATTGACAAAATCTCTGAGCAGGCAGGGAGCGTGGGCTGCTAGTGAAGGCAGAAGGCGCTGCAGCTGCATCTAAGCAAGCCTAATGGAGCAGCTGCAGAGAGCTTGGAGATGCTGCTTGCTGATAACATAAATACCAAGGAAGCCCAGTTCTCCTAGGGTAGTTTTGCAGTATGGAGCTGGATAGGAATGATGAGCAGTGGGAGCATCTCTTCTCTGTAAGAAAACTGAAGGAGGAACCAGATTTTTTTTGTCAATTACCGTCAGTTCTGATACCTAAAGGGTGAGGGAAACGTAAGTTTTGTTAGATGTTTGTAGTGACAAGTGAAAAAGATTGAGAAAGCTTATTTTCCAAGTTATTATAGCATTAATCCCTGAAGTCAGCCTTCACAGATGTGATCATCTGTTATGCCTGGTGCTAAGGGGTCAAGTGCCATGCTATTAATTTTGTTTGTTTTAATTACAGGTATTGAGATTTCTCTTGGGTGGGTTACTTACTCAGTCCAG
The DNA here is from genome assembly GCF_054131305.1 of Coturnix japonica. NCBI lineage: Eukaryota > Metazoa > Chordata > Aves > Galliformes > Phasianidae > Coturnix > Coturnix japonica. The sequence continues at coordinate 6,381,530 of NC_140670.1, forward strand.
ATCTAGCATGGTCTGGGGACACAGGATAGTATGTGTCACAGATGTGCTAATTGTACATTAGCTTCCTGGGACTTGCTCAGAAGGACTCTGAAAATGGGAGCTCCCAAATAGTAATAGCAATGCACTTGGTCATAGGAAACCCCAGCAGCTATGAGACAGTTAGCAATGTTTAAAGTTATAGCTAGCAGTATAATTTTATTGAGAGAGGCTGTTGAGCTGTATGTACAGATTAATATCCTCTAGGCATGGATTCCTTAATTGATCTTTGAAAGTCTCTAGAGATAAGCAAAGGAGACTTTGTTTCAAGCATTTATGTGACCCAGAACTTGTCAGCACAGAAACTGTGCAGCTTCCCCATTCTGCATAGTGAACCAGCAGGAGTACCTGTAAGTGCAGATTTTGTGAGGATTTCTATTTTTTATGCTCTGATGGCTCAACCAGGCTGCTGACACCTGAGCTGATGTTGTTGATGAAGAGCTTAGTAAGTTCCTGGCTCCAAGTATGCATAAATGCAACGTGGCTTGAAAGATGGTCTTTCTTTGTAGTATATGTTATGTGTTTGCTGTGGTGCCTTGTTTGTTTTTTGAGTACTGCTACTTACAAGTTGAATTTAGAGTTCATTCTGCCAATTGGGAGCTCTAGTGTATGATACTGAAAGGATTTTCAGACTGCATCAGCAGCAACACAACTGCTAAAGTTTTGATGGAAGGGCGGGGACAGCATAGTGGGATTTTAAGCCCTTTTGGTTTTGTTCTAAGAAAGCTTAATACAGAGATGCTGTGTGCTTGGAATACTATAAGCATAGCACTTGCTGAATGGGCAGGTTGTAGTTTGGAGGCAGGTGGAACCTAATGGTGAATATGTGCATACTTGTTTGGGCTTTGTTTTATGCTGTTAAGAAGGTTGTGATGTTGGAGGGAGAGGGTGGAGACACTTAAGTGGTTAAGATGCATTCCTTTTAGTCCTGGTATCTTGTTTTCTATTACAGATACTTTGTTAGGAACTTTACAAGGGCCTGGAAATGGCTGGGTAACTTTCAAAAGCAGGGATTGAAAAACAAGCGAGCAGCAAACAATTGGGCAGTGTTTTGAATGACACATCATTAAGAAACTACTGTGGTTTGACATTTATTAATGCCTACTGTTTTCATAGACAATTCAAAGTGGATGAATTGTCACTGTTAACTCTTCCTAATGTGTCATTAAATTTCCAAAAGCAAGTTAAATGGGCAGTGCTTGAAGAAAATGGCTATTATTATTACTGATTACTTTTTTTAACGGTTTGTGTATGTTTCCTTGAGTAGATTATTTGCAGTTTAGAGAGGCCGTTGAACCTCGGTATACAGATGTAAAAGAATTGGTCTTTGGACAGCAGTAGGTGTTGGAGCCTGAATTCACGTTGAAATACTGGAAGTCAAATGTATCATTGCAAGGTGGTTTTAAGCTAAGTATTGAAGGCTTATGTTCTGAAAATGTCTTAGTGTTCTGAAGCTTTATTTTTGTCTGAGTTAATAAATAGTAAGGAATTATGCATAGGTGTCCTTTGATTTTACAAAAAAAACCACATCTTTCTGTGAAAATCATCCTAGTAACAGCTATAAATTTACTGCTAAGCTCTGTCTGCAACAGAGAATTTACAATCCAGTAGCAGTAACAACACAGCTCCTTTGCCTGAATAAGAAAATGGGGTCTCTAACCTACTAATGCTGTCTACCCTGCTGATTGGGTACTTGTTGTCTCAGTGATGAATGGAATTTATGGTAAAGATCAACTTTATCTTTATTGTGAGCTCTGCTGTGTGCTTTGCTGTTATTCAAAAGATACCCTGTGCAGTGTGCTTGGCAGATGGTCTTTCAGTGGGCTTGAGAGAGTCACTTACAATGCAGTCTGAACAGGTAACGGTTTGTAAAGTGAGCAGCCTGAGTTTTCAGCAGGATTTGGGGAACCATCTTCTGACTGTAATTACAGTCCCTAAGACAGGGAAACGTGCTAACTCAAGTGCAGAAGAAAAGCTAGCAAGTCACCCCTTAGAAGTCTGAAAACATGAATGTTGTGCCTTGAGAAAAGAAGGAATGTGATGGGTTATCCAGGCCAGGACAATTTTGAGCCTAACAGCGCGGGTCAGACTACAAGCTTTATGTAATTATTACTTGCAAAGAAGAGGAGAAATTATATGCGTACAAATGCTTCTTAACATGATGTGAAGAAAGTAGTTTCATTTTACTTGTTGATTTTAATGTGATGTTACACTTGCTTTGTCACTGCTCATATACTTTTATTAGCCAGTGGCTGTTTGAGCCCAGTCAGTAAAGAAAGGGAGGAGTCAGGAGGACATTGACCCACACATTTTGTTATATTGATGATGAAGGCACGGAATTAATATTTTACTGAGTTCTAGTGGGTGTAAAAGACAACACCTTAGCACCTGATTCTCTACTCCATTTCTTTCCAAGGACCATTTGGTAGGAGGGGGAATGTAAGGAGCCTGGCTTTGGATTTGCAGGAAAAATTAAAAGATGGCTTCTGAAATTAGGATGTTACTTGTGACTTAAGAGATGAAGTAACATGAGCTCTCTGGAGCCAGGGGAGTTGTGCCGCAGTGTTCTCAACTTGTTGCTGTAGTTCTGAGAACACAGCGGTGTAACAAGGTGATTTTAAAGGTAATTTCAGTAGTGGAGACAAAAAGTGACTGAAGCCCAGGTAAGGTTCTAGCTAAAGCAAGGTAGAGATGAATTCTGGCAGCTTTTCCACTGCTTCTCTTACAGTGCTAATGGTTACTTATGCTCAGCACTTCTCATTGCTGGGACAAACAATTGCTCTGCATCTGCTGTGTCTGACAGATCTGGGCAGCTGGCAGGAAAATACCTCTTCATGGACTGAATGACCCTGTCCCCTTGGAGACTGAAAGTGGATGCTGCATCTGCTGACCAAGGGAACAAGGGGTGTTCTGTGCTTTTGCTCCCCAGCTCGCCTTACTTCTGGCTGCAGCAGCGGGAAGGCTCCTCACACCATTACATGCTGCTGCTTTGCCAAGAGTGGAAAAACCTTTCCTTGATGTCTGCTGAGCTTGGGGTGTTGCAGAATGGAGGAATATAGGTAGTAAAAGGTCAAGTCCCTGTACTTTGACTGTACTTATATCAAAGGATGCTTTTAAAGTTGTTGATAATCTGTGAGATAGCATGATGAGATGCAGAGCAAACCAGAAACTCTTTGATTTCTTCACTGGTAAGGTTTTCTGTATGCATGCCAGTCTTGTTTTCCTGTTCTTAGACCTTAGGCTTTATACAGCTATTGATTTTTCTTTTCTGGTTGATACAACATTAATGGTTATTCAGGTAAAGATATCTGTTATTTTCCCAACACAGCCTCACAATTCATTAAGAATGTGATGGGTTCCCTTGTGCTAGTAATGGCTGCTTTAATTCTAGCAAACAGGATCCCTGACAAGCAGCAGGTTAGATATTCACAGCTAGTTCCATGCTCCATTACAGCAATTCCTTTTCTTCTTTGCTACAGCTAGCATTAGTATTCAGAAGCTGGAAGCATGCTGGTGGAAAGCTACCTAAATATTTATGGAATATTGCTGGGGTCATAGTAACAAGGGCAGCAAATGAAATTAAAGATTTACATCTCATGGTGCCATGAGACAAACTAACTTATCAATCGCTCTTGGCCAAGTTGCTCATGCTGTTTAAAGAAGAGATTTTCTAAGAAAAAAACTTTCTTGTAAATTTCAGCATGAAATTTTAATATGCAACTTTGCCTCAATATCAGTTTTGTGTCTTCCAACAAGAGGAGTGGGTGGAGAAGGCTTTTTAACACAACTGACAAAGCTGATTGCACATAACTTGATTTCTTAACAACAGTACTCTGTATCTTTCATCTTAGTGCATCAAAGTGTTTTCTGAACTTTAGGGTCATAAATACCCTGTGTGAGGAAAATAATGAAAAGGAAAAAACAGGTGCAGCAACCTCAGAAAATGTATGTAGCTTGCTCTGAAAATAATGCCTCCTATTTATTTCCTTGGTAACTTCAACAGCTACAAAGAGCGCAATAACACTGAGAGCAAATTCTCATCTACGAAGGACTTTTTTTTACCCACTATTATCTATTCATTTTTTGCCAGCAATGAACAAGAGCCTGAATGTCATGCTCATAATAATCTATACCAGCAGAGGTGACCCACTGTTGTGTGATGCACCACTGCTTCACTCTGCTAATAAGGAATCATAGAATCTTTAAGGTTTGAAAAGAAAAAGTCACTTAGTCCCACCATCAACCCATCACCTCCATGCTCCCTAACCCATGCCACATCTAGCCTTTTCTTGAGCACCTCCAGGGACGGGAACTCCACCACCTTCCTGGGCAGCCTGTGCTAATGCATCAGCACTCTGAGAAGTATTTTTTTTTAACACCCATTGTTTGGTCTGCATAAGTATTTATTAAATATCAATGAATTTCCATGTTAGATGCTATTTTGTCAAACTGCCCCACTGCTGCCATCTGTCACACTGTGGTAAAATGTAAGGGAGTGTTGGTGGGAAGGTTCAGGCCCAACTGCCATACCACCAATATCCACCTCTGATACTGTGGGCCAACATAAGAGGTGTTACGCTTTTGGAGCAGCTCTTGTATGTGCCAGGTTAAAATTAGGAATGGAAACCAGGGGCTGAGCAGTCTTTGCATTTAAACTTTGCAGTCAGGTCTCAGGCTTGGCAAGGAATCTCACTGTGCTGAGCGTTGAGCAAGCTGAGGCTCTTTTACTGTTTTATGGTTTTCTGAAAGGATGCAAGAGCCTGGATAACTCGGCGTCTGTATTAAATGAGAAATGACATTCTTCTGTTTTGTGGAAGCACGACAGAACATACATTTTGAATGGAAATTGCCTTGCTTATTGAAATGAAAACCTCTGAGCACAGAAGCTCTGTCTTCATTATTTAGATAAGAAGCTAAATAGTTGGAAATACTATGCAGGTAGGAAAAAAAACTGTTGGGGAATAAAAAGCTTTTTTATCTTCCAGCTATGGCTTTTTGTTACTTTGGGGCATGCATAAAAACCAAAGTAAAGCATTTTTCTGTTGTTCTCAGATAAATTTAAGTTATTCTCTATAGAGGCCTCCATAAATTGACAGCATGATTTGAATAAGTACATCATATAGGTAAAATAATGTGAACTCTAAGTGATTTTAATTAGCAGCATGCAAGCTTTAATTTTTGGATTCTAGCTAGGGATTGCATAAAAAGAATCCCCAGAAACTGACCTAAGTTTGACACTTTTGTCTGGTTCTCTTACAGCATAGTGCTGAGCATTTAGACAGAATTAAGTGGGACGTTGCAGTAGAATGGTGATTAATGAAAAACAGACTGAAGACATTTGTACAAAAACTGCACGTGTGAAACCCTTCAGTTTGGTTAGGAGAACTCTTAAGGCAGGATCTGTAAGAAGGAGGAAATAATCTTGCAGTTAGATACTGAAGTAGTAATTAACTGCCCTAATTAGTGCAGCATTTTCAGTGTCAGTACAGCCGTGTTATTTGGAATTAACATTTGAGTTTTGCAAATGAAGCAGGTCCCTCCTGATGACTAGGTAGTGCAGGACCGTGTTGATTATGACCCAGAAGGGATTTGGGGTATGCTTGGTGATGATCCTTGCTTGTTTCCACTATCTAAGTACTTGAACGTTATTGTTAGCAAATATTTTTGTTTGCAGATAATTTACAGTTCTTTTGCTGTCAAGGGAAACAACACCTCGAACAAGGAAGGTGAAGAAGAATCTGTAAGAGGGACAGAGATGTTCATTATTATTACATGAGGCCAAAGGATTCAGAGGGAGGATGTGCAATTTATTCTCTCTGACAACGATGCTGCTGTGTGGTGTTGTTTGTGTGTTTTTCTTTTATCTTAACCAGTCTTCCTTCCACCCGCTGCCCTAAGAGCTGGGTATCTGCAGTTGTCTTAAAATCTGTAACGGCTTTACTTTCAAGGTTGCCCAAAATCCCATCAGTGATGAGGGCTGCAATTTAGTGAGGTAATTATGCTCATTTTCCACTATTGTTAAATACACTCAAATTTAAGAAGTAATATTTTGCTTTAAATTGAGGCCTGCCTAAATCATTCCCACCAAATCAATTAGCCAGGCTTAGAATGGAGCCATGAAACAAACAAACAAAAACATTTCTTTAGAGATTCAATTTTTTGCTGATTTTTGGCTTGGAAAGGAATGTGACCTAAAGTGTAGTTCTATTGCCTGGTACTTAAAGAAAGCTGTGATAGTTGAGCCTGCCCATCTTGTTGTTCTGCCTCATTAATATTGGGCTGATGTTCTGTATGCTGTATGGCCAGCCTGTATATTCCGAGGATTTCACCAGCTTCAGAGCAGCCCCCTTATTTAGCATTCACGGAGGTGCCTGAGTAAACATAGAGTCTTTCTTCTGTATTTTTCTTTAACTGTATATTTTTCCTCAGTGAGAAGGAAGGCGCACGCAGCCACAGATGCCCAAGTGCAGTTTTGCTCTTGATGCACTTTGAACAGAAATTTGATGAGTCCCCATTATTTTAGATGAAGACATTTATCACTAAGAATCATTAATTATATCCATTTATGACTTTTGTACTAAAGGCTAAACTTACTGTGTGTGATTTCTTCAACTTTTGGGCCCTATGCAATATCTAATTGGAATTTCCATTGTGTCTTCTACACAAGTTGAAAGATGTGTAACATTTGTGAGCATTTGCTTTGGTTAAAGGAATCAGTTTCCCCTGTGAAGCAGGTACTTCCTATTGAGCTTTCTTTCTCTCACTCCTCGTTTAACACCTGCAGTACCACCTATCTCTCTTAGCCAAGGATCTAAGAGCTGGCAGCATCAGATAAACATTTCACTGGAAGAAGGAGTAGTGCAGAGGTCTTAACTGGGTCTGATGAATGCTTGCAGGGAGTCAGACCCTGAATTACCTTGTGGTGCTGACCCCCTGAAAGATGTAAACGAATGTCGAGCAGAGGGAAAAGACATGAGGCTTCATGCATTGATACACTTCAGGCAGCGCCCAGAGCTTGGTTGAAAGGGACTTTGGAAGAAAAAAATCCCTGGTAATGACAGGGGAATTCGATATGCCGGTAGCTTGCAGCATAAAATACTGCTTCTGAGTAGCAGTCTGTCTAGACATGAACGTGTCTGTGATGTGGATTTTCCTTGCTTCATTTTTCAATACCAAGTGTAGATGCACGTTAGAATACAGTGCTTCAAGTATTTAAAAATGTATGTGTGCCCTCTGTTAGCTTATCCATTTTCCATGGGTGCAGGCTGTAGGATGAGCTGTACCTTTCATGCTTCTGCCAGCCTTCTTTCCTAGGAAAGACTCCTGAGGACTACTTCTGTTGTACAATGTTCTCAGGCCTCAGAAATTGCTTGTGAAGGCAGAAGAGGCTGCAGCACTGAATTCCCAGTACTGTAGGTTGTGTATTGTGCATTTACACCGTGATATTTGAACTGGCTGTTGTCAGACAAGACATATTCCTAAGATGTGCAAATCTTCACTATTTGGTAGCTGTTGTTTTTATTTTGTTTTAAGCAGCCTTGGAGGAATTTTGGTTGGCTTCATGTACAATAAACTTAATGTGCTTAATACAGCAGTAGTGTTTGCAGCTTGGAGTCTAGGAATGCTTATTGAAAATGAGCGTTTTTGGTTTTTAATGAATGAATTTGGTTTTGCATCATATTTGGAATTTAAGGGGACACAATTGAAACTTGAGAAATATTAAAGTGTTGATATTAACCCCTGGTTTTGGTTTCATTCTCATCCTTGTATATCATTTATTGTGAAAATGTCATAATGTCCGTGAACTCATAGATTTGAGATGAGATAGACTAGGAGAATAAATTGAATATCTTGACATTATACTTTTCAAGCACTATGTTTTTCTCTACCAGTGTGATTTTTGCTTTCTTACTGTGCCTGTATTGTTTTCCTGTATTTTTCTTAGCTTTGCAGTGCAAAAGTGGTTGGTCACTGGACAAAATGGTTTTACACAGAAATGTCATTGATTATGTGGTGTCATCCACTAAGGGTAGTTGAAAACAGCAGAGTGAATAGCTCTCTGCTATATGCACTATGTAGGTTAGCTGCTATAGTTTCCTGAACTTGGTGGGGCTGTCCCACAGAGAACTGATAATCAAGTAAGGGTTTTTATTCTTTTTTTGTTCTTTGCTTTTCTCCTGGAGTTGGAGGCAATTGCATGTGTGTTAACAGTCTCATGCTTGCCATCAAATGCAGCCTACTGATCCAGAAGACACTGGCAGAGAGGGATGGCTTCCTGCTTGCCATTAGGGAGCTGAGCTTGAAGTGACTGCAGGAACTCTTTAGGAGTGGACTGCTGTGGTGGCTGGGAAGCTCAGCCTCATAACCTCACAGCTGCCCTGGTCTCTCTGCAGTTCTCTGATGGTTTGTTCTATGCTGGGTTATCGAAAGAGGGGCATCATCTCCCAGGGAAGAAGAGATTTGTGTTTTGTGTTTAGTTTAAGTGCGATGACTTTTGCCAGACGATGTCAAAATGTGACGTGGTATGCCCTTTACCAAATACTGGGATTGGAAACTTGGAAACTCATTAATTACTGGATTTTATTCATGATAGGCCTGTTTTGCAGGGCCTATTGACTTTGGCCTTGTTTTCTTTTGAGTTTCTCCCCCACTGAGTTATTTCAGCCTTGCATAACATTGATGGAAATACTCTGCTTGGTGACAAAACTATTTGAGGAACAGGACGCTAAGCAAACTGTTTGTTGGCTAACGAGTTGCTGCAGGAGACTGCTAATGAGACAGGGAACCTTGCTTTGAATTTGATCACATCAGTCTAATTGTAATACGATAAACTGTTTGTTGGCCTATAAAAATGCAGTAGGTGTTTATACTGCTTGTTAGTTTTTTACAGGACGGCTGAACAAACCTTGCCACTCTGACAACTTTATTAGTAGTTTCAGAAGAGAAGTCAAGTATTAAATAGGAACAATCATGTGGATAACCGTGCATTAAGTCTTTGTGCACTGGGTCAACAACTCGTAACAAGCCATAAATTTCTTCCTTTGCTTTGTGAGTTGATTCTCAAGCTTAGCGCTTTCACGTCAACTGTTAGCAAGTGAATTCACTCAGCTTCTGTCGGTATTGATTAAAGACAAAAATATGTTATTTTTACATGTTTAAAATGTCAGACCACCTGAATGACTTGGCTTTTTTGTTGTTGTTTTTGTCCAAGGATTTAGCAGGGTCTGAAAGAACTGACTCTTCTCTTAATTTTGAAGTCATCAAGATTGCCCTTATTCCTTGTTGTGCTGTAAGAACCAGCTAACCAGACTTACACAGTGTGCTGCAGAGCTTCTCTTTGCAGGCAGACATGGTTGGTTAGCCAGTGATGTACGTAAGTTATTAATGTGTAGGTTCAGAGTGGTTAGAATTATTCACAATCCTCTTTCATCAAAAATTGAGCCATGGTAAGAAGTGACTTTTTTTACGTGAATGAGTTGAACATCTTTAAAAGTCCTTTTCAGATGTTGTCAGATAATCTGCACAAACTCAGAGCAGGCAACAAAGATTGTTCTGAGGGTGAGGAAAGATGACAAAAGAGGTGGAGATTGGAAAGCTGTTAGTGGAGTGGCTGTGAGATAGACATTGCTCATGGTTATCCACTGCATAATCCAAAAACTTGCAAGATTTGGAAGGATTTTTCTCTTTTTTACATTGCAGATAACCTTGGGTTATATGTATAATTATGCTAATGCTGTTTTCTACTTCCTAACTAATGATGCTGAAGAGTTTACAGTGGAACCAGAGAATGGGAATAAGTCCCTTTTTTGCAGATGGTTTCAATTCCGATATTCCAATTCAATTTCCAATACTTATGGTATAGTCCTAGGCAACACATGAAATGCTGGAAGCTTGAGCAGTTTGGGCTGTATTAAGTTCTTCTTAGCTTTTGGAGAATTTGTAGTGACTTCCATTGTGAGACTGATGGTTCAGTTGTTGCTGAATGGAGTTTGATAATTTAACAATCCTGGATATGTCCTACAGTCTTGCTATAGTTTGTATGTGTTTACAGCTTTCTGTTTTTCTCTGCTTAATGTCAAATTGTACATATTTGAAGCTTGTTTTGCTGTAGGATGATTTGCATCCTGAAGATGCCCCTCTGGGTGACATTTGCCTGGAGCACTGAGAGCTGTTAAATTGTACCTGCTTAAGGAATGATGGGGAAGGCTGCTGGTGTTAACTTATTTTGCTTGTACTTATTCCATTGCTGTTTGTACAGAAGAGTTCAGTAAGTAGATGCATTCTGCATGGATGTTTTCAGTTCTGACACATCCATTCAAGGTGAAGTACCTGTGTTGTTGGTTTCCATCTTCCTCTGGAGGAGGACAGTGGTTTTGTACTGCATGAGGAATTGTAGCTCTGGGCTTCAATAACTTTCTTCTACCTGTGTAGTTCCTGTTTGGATATTGATTTCAGAAGGCTTTGAGAAATAATAGATGCAGGACAGGGCCAGGTTTTTCCTTGTTATCACTCTCTGTAGCTAGCATGTGCTCATCCTTTGCATTCAGTCTCTTACTGAGGCTCAGGAGATCACTGCTGTGCAGCCCTTACTCTGCACTCCCCCAACTGTGCCACTGCCCAGCACTGCCTGCTCTGTTGGATGCAAGTGGGGACTGCAGTCACTGAGTACTCACCTGGTCTTCTCTTGCATCGTGTCCTCTCTGAAACTGAATTCCCTTTGGCATGGAAAGAGGTGCGTGGGCATCTCTGTAAAGAAGCTGCTGCTTTTTGGAGAGGTGGGCTTGCTGCTGTTCAGCCCAAAGGTAGGGAGATTTTGTAGAGCAGTGGGATCTGCCCATGGGAGGGTTTTTCTACTAGAGGAGCAATGGACTCTTTGCATCCCAAGTTGCTTTTACTTATCCTTGTGAAAATAAGCTATTAAAAAGATCATGGGGGATTAAATGAGAATTCTGGTGGGGGACTGAGCAGAAGTACCTGTGATCTAATAGAAATATGACTGAAAGAACTGAGCAGCACTGATGTATTTCTGTGCAACTGCAAATGGTCAGAAAAGCAGGCGGATTTAACAGCATTCACAGCTGCACTGCTTGAATTTGTCAACGATGGAGCAAAATTGCAAATGAGATATTTGGAAAATTGTTGTATGGGCTTTTTAATAGACAATACTCTGTATGTATTCAAACAAATTTGAATACAGAAAATAAAATGAGAATTTAGTATTTTTCTGAAGTTATAATTTGAAACCATAGCTTCTGTCTATAGCTCCATTTTCAGAATCAGTGGAATGTATACAGTTGTCTGAGCTATTCTAAACATCTTTTTTAAATCACTGTAGCCTTATGCTTCTGCTCTGTCATTTAAAAACAATGTGCTGTTTTTATTTATATCATTAGACACATATGTGCACAGTACTTCTCATTGAAGCGGTTCTGGGTTCGGATCCTTTTGATGCCTCCTGCTAGTCTATGTATTCTCTGTCTCCGCTGAATACACATTACTGCCTTAATACAGATTGATTGGAATCAGTTTTGATCTGGCCAAGGACTGCTGGCCATCCCAGAAGATTGGTGTTTGTGGTTATAGGATAAATAACTGCTTTTTCAGGCCATTTAGTGACTGTAGTTCAGTGTGAATTAATACTGAGCAGACAGCACTATGTAGCAATTGTATTACTGGATGATACTTGTGTGTCTTGTGGGTTGGCCACTACTGAGATGTTTAGATTGTTGGAAGGAAATCAGGAGGCTTCAGTGAGTTATGAGCCAGCTTGTGTTTCTTGGTACTGTTTTCTGATTATAACTCGGGGTCGTTGGTTGTCCACAATGTGAACTTCTTTGTTTGTCTGTATATATTGCATTGGAGTACATGGGAAAAGTACCTGCATATGTCAGAATGTTTGGGGAACTTCTAGGATGGCATAGCTGGCTGCTCAATCATTGGAAGTAGGGAAATTAGTTCTGGTGGGTCTCTGACTCAAATACATACAATACAGCCGTGAATTAATAACGTTTATAAAGAGAACCTTAAATACTACTGATTTTCTCACAAATGCAGAATTTGATGTAGGTAATAAGTATTGTAAAACTTGATCTGTGCAGTGAAGGAATGAAATTCCAGAATTTTCCCATATAGTTCATGTCTGAGATGTAGTTTATTTTGGTTTCAGTAGTAGAGAGAGTTGTGCCCACAAATTTCCTGCACAGCATGTTGTTTAAATTGGCAGCCAGAAAATATAGGAGACAAGCAAGAAGTTGTAGATGACAAGTTGTTCTTGCTACGGACTATTTGTAAGTACTGTGCTCAGTGCTCTGAATGGGTGCACACTGGAAACAGCAGCCGGTGTTTGTACGTGCAAATCTCTTTTGGTTTAAGGGGCTCTGAGGATGATGCCAAGGTTGGATTTGGTCAAGCTGAGTGACACTCATCTTAAATACATGGAAGCTCTCAAGTGTTGTGTGTGGATTATAGTACCCTCAAATCTGGGTATTGCCTTGAGGTTTTTCTAAGCTGTACAGTGCCTCTCTGCCTGAAAAACAATGGTGGGAAGCTGTATGCTGTTTTGTTGAACATCTGTTGTGGGGATGTTTGTATTTGGAGGAGAAAAGATTTCATTTTCATCCTAAGAATATCTATTTTATTGATTATTCAAATGTGATTTGGTTTATTTTCATTACAACACACTTCTTTTTAAACTTAGTTAATATTTCATGCCTGAGGTTTTGATTTACTATTTTACACTACCATTCTGTAGCAATAAGAAATGAAAATGATGTAGTAGTCTTAGAGTCGTACTCTTCTCATTTACAAAAAGCCATCAGGAATGTCAGAATTTCCTATAGAACAATCTGTTTTAAGCCTTGTTATTTCTAGTTTGCTTGTTACTGCAAAACAGGGAGTGATCTTTTTGCATAACGTGGAACAGAATTCCCATTGAAGACTGCTGGATTTCTCTCAAAGGTTTAATTTTATCTCTTACTGAAGTCCTGGGCCAGTTGCTGGAGCTGTAGTTTGGTGGATGGGGACGAGTGCTTGGTTTTTAACTACCTTACCAGGTAGGTATGTTGGCATCAGCCCCTTTGTGCGCGGCTGGTCCTGAGCTAGCTCTTAGTGGATAGACCTCTCCATACCCTGTACCAGCTCATAGGAAAAGCCCCCAGTCAGCTGTGGTGAGCGTGTCATGTGGAACTGTTGGAGTGCTCTGAGAGCACAAGGGCTGATCTGGGAGCTGCTGTGTGGGGTGCTTGTAGGGTGATGGGGCTGGAGGAGTCCATGGTTATGCCATGGAAGATCTCTGTTGTGGGAAACCAGGCATATTAATTCAGGAACTGAACAAGACCTGTAGTGTTGCAGTCAGTACAAAGGATAACACTGAGAGAACTGCTTGTGTCACTGCTTTTGGACTAGAGACCAGCCAGCTTGTTAATTTCTTACTGTTTATGGTCTCATTAATTTTAGTCTTAAGGCTGTACAGTTTTTTATTTCCTGCTTTTTTCTGTACATGCAATGAACACATACTGGAGCTTTGTATTAAAGTATTCTCACTTTGGGCATTCCAGAACAAACTTCTCAATGCAGATTTGCCATAAAATGCAGTTTGTGAGATAATTATATTACAGAGAACTGCACTTTGCAAAATGGTTTGAAAGCTGGAGTATAATTAATTATAAAGCAACCTCTTAAAAGAGTGGATTTATTTCCTTAGCATGATTTAATTTGCTGATAGATATTTTGGATTGCCATCAAAACAGAATTGAATCTGTCAGCGTCAGTGTTGCCGTACCCATGTCCAACACTATTTGCCAGCTTTGTTGTGAAGATAACTCTTCTGTGGGAGAAGGGGCTGGTTAGAGGCCACAGCTTTGCAGTTCATGACTTCCTTTCCAAGTGTTACAGTAATGCTGATAACTATCGATGTGTCTATTATAAATTACTAGAAGCTGTAATGAGATCAACAGCTCTATTCACAGGAGTGGCTGAGTGCCAGGAAGGAGGCGTCAGCTGGTTCAGTCCGACTCATATCAAACTCAGATCAGGATGGAGAAGAAGGAAGTTTGTACTTTGTAACTGCTCTGTTGGGGGTCATAGCATTGATCCCAACCCCATTATCTTTGCCTTATTAACTTTCTGTGTTACATCTCTGCAGGAAATGTAAATCTTTGAGTGGCTAGTTCACTTTATTATGTTTTCTTAGTTTTTGTATATAAGCTAGCTAGAAGACTGCTAGTTTTGGAAATGTCCTCAGTTTTTCTCCTGGTGATTTTGGCTTAAGCTACATTCAGCTCATCCCCTGTTAAGTACCAAAACTCTCTAAAGTGCTGGGTAATAGCCAGCTGGTGTGAATTGCTGTCTGCTATTGCAATGCTGATTACACATATCAAGATCAGAATTAGAAGCTATGGGACTGAGCAGATCTCTTTCTGATTCATGGGTCTTAGGGATGAGCATACTGGGCAAAAAGAAAACGTGAAGGAATATCTCCTTGGAATTGAACCTCTTCGGGTATGTACAAAGCAACTGTAGTTTAGAAGGAACTTTATTTCACCTGAAGCAAAAGGTGTGTTGTAAGACAGAAGGCCAACTTTATAAAAACTTCATATTTTTAGTAGTTTTAGGGTTAGCTTAAAGCTACTGAGAGGCTGAGAGAGACAATGTTCATGTTGTTTGCATCTCTCTGAGAAGGGAAAGCAGAGGGAGGTGCTGGGCTCTGCTCATAGTGTCTAATAGCAGGAAGGGAATGACACAAAGCTGAGCCAGAAAAGGGTCATACTGAGCATTGGGAGCAATTTCTTTACCATGGAAATAGTCAGACACTGGAATAGGCTTTTTGGAGGCGTAGATGATGCCCCAAGTCTGCCAGTGATCAAAAGGCATTTGGATAATGCCCTTATTAATATGCTTTCAATTTTCGTTAGCCCTAAACTTATCAGGCAGTTGGGCTCAGTGACCTTTGAAGGTCCCTTTCTAGTGACTGTTGCAGAAGGCTGAAGAGTAAGACACAAGAATTAAAAGAATAAACCCATCTAAAAGTTGGCTGAGTTTGAGATTCTGTGAGAATGCGTCCTTGAGAAGAAAATGGATTGTGGTTTATATGTGTGACAAAATGATATCAACTATGGAAAACAAAGGGTTATGGTTGGTAGTATGCTAAAACCAAGCTGACCAAAGGAAGCTGCCCAATTTATAATGAGGGACAAGCAGGGCGTTGATCCCAGAGACAGAAAAGAAAATTGTAAATACTTAAAGTGAAAAAGCAGTTAGAGCTGTGAAAGTCAGGTCAAGTGTCAGCTTGACATTTGGAGAAAGAGGAAAAAATTGCAGTGTATAACATGAATTTGCAAGGAGCAATAAATATGTCCAGATGAAAAGGTGGTGAGCTCTAAAGTACTGCTTGTAGAAGGAAAGCATGAAAGGACACAATAGAAAATGAGAGGAACATTTATGAGGAAATTGGACTTCTAGGACTTTAGGGTAAGCATATCAGTGCAGTACCAGGAAAAACAGTGTTATCTAACACATAAAAGCATATGGGTGAAAATGAGGCTTAATAGCAGCCATTTTGTCCTCACTGTAGGAATACCTATGGAAAGGCAGTAGTGATTTTCTTCCTGTATTGTGGGGAAGCTGGTGAAGGAACTGGAGCCCAGGTCTTAGGATCCTTTCCCATGAGATGCAGGTTTCATTCATTAGACCACTTCTAATTGGATTAAAATCCTTTTTTTTTTTTTTTTGCAATGAATGGAATTATGGATATTTTAGTGCTCATTTTCTTTAGTTGAACAGGACAAAAGAAAGTAGACGCTGTAGAAAATGGGGCTTCTCAGATGAATGCATGTAGAGCTGATCATAGAGCTACAGTAATTAAACTGAGGTCACCCTCTACTGATTTGTTCAGTAAAATGAAAACAAAAATATCTTGCTTCCCACACAATGACAACTAATGACAGAGATGCTGCGTCTTACACGTCTAAGGAGACTGACAGGGAAAGGAGAAAGACACTTCAATATCAGTTAGAATCACAAGTGCTGTTATTACTTAAGAAAATGACTTGCATTTTTCTAAGAATAGAAAGGAGGGTTGGAAACTGCCAAATTGTCATAAGGCAGAACTCTGTGGCCATATGTCATTTCTGTTTTGGACAGGGATGTGAGGTTACCCCACGTGGAGCACTGCTTAAAGCAAATTGAAACACAACAGCAAAACCACCCCTAATTGAAACAATTCCCGCACCTTGCATTTGTCTGCATCCATCTTATTCTACAGACTGCTCTAACTTCTTGCTTTTGTCATCTGCAGGGAATTATTTCCTTTAGTGCTATTGGCTTTGCTTGTAGCAGTAACTGTGGCACCACACAAGTGCCAATAAGGATGTACTGGTGGGAGAGCATGCACAGAAGGAAACTGAATCGATCTACTGAGCCCTGGCACAGTGGTGGCCTCCTTCTCATTTTGTGTTTTGGTCAGGATAGGAGGATTCTGCTTCTTACCATCAGCAATGCGCGTGTTTTGTTTTCTCTTCCTCTTCATGTTTGTATAACTACTTCAGTTCCCATGCACAGCATTATTGGTATAATCTGTGATGCTGAAGTCTGAGCTGAGATGACAGAGCAAAATATATGTGATTTTGTTTGCAGTGCAGTGAATGGCTATGTACCTCCAACCAGTTGCACAGGGTGAAGATCCAGTAGTTAATGGGCCATATAAAGCTGTGGAGCTGCTAGAACTAAGGGGAAGATTTTCCTGTAGTCTGTCTTAAAAAGACTTTGGCACCAATGAAACTGGTGGGAGAGTTGGTGTGGATTGTTCTTTTCCCTTCAGAAGTTCTGTAGCTTTAAGCATTTGGGAGTGGATTTACCCCATAGAAGTTACTTGTTTGAAGTGTAGGCTAATGGGGAGAGTGTCAGTGTTACTGAATTGCTGAGTGTCTGAAATCTTTTCAATTCCAGTATCTGGCACTGTAGCAGAGTGAGACAAGCAGAAATAAGGGCAGTAAAGGGGTTCCATGTAAGACCCTGCTGGCAGCAAGAGCTTGGGGGCCCCCTAGCAGGTATCTCTGGAGTGCTGAAGTGCCAAACCAAGCTATAGCTGACACTGGCACGTTGCTGTCCTTCAGCTTCTGTGTACATAAAATAAATGCCTCAGCAGAGAGCTAATACACAAACCAAGCAGTTGCTCTTGAACCATGCAAAGTCGCTAATCTGTATTTACCATCTAGTCTGACTCTGGCAGGTTGCTTTATTCCCATGCTGATCCTGCTTGCTACATCTTGTGCTCTTTGCATGAACAACAGATGTAAAACATGAAATGCTTTTTTTTCTGTAGTTCATTCTCTGAGGATTAAAGGAGGTACTTCAACAAAAACGAGAATAAAAAAAAGACTTCTTTCTGGCAGTTGAAAGCTAAAGCCTTTTAAAAATAATTACTTAATAGGAATCCTCATTTTGATTTATCAGTGTTCAATATAAGCAAGCTGTAATATTACTAATGTTGCTGCATACAGCTGGCATATCACTGGGAAGTGTTTTTCCTTGACAAGCAGTATGTTGACTAAGATTTTCTGCTCCTAGATTTACCTCTGCCAAGCATGTGAAATCTCTTTTGTTGTGAGCTTTTTATTCTTAATCATTTGTACTTAGACCATTTAAAGGCATCATCAATGCGTATTTTAACAGCAGGAGAAATAGAATTGCAACCTTGAGACCGATTGGCACGTTTCTGTTTTGGAAAGTGCTTGTGTGTTTGTTTTGGATCAGTCAGTTAAAGCCCCTTTTAAATATCAGGAACAAGCTGCCCTGTGCTTTACTGTGGCTTGTGAGCAGTACTGAGAGCAACACGTTCTTTGTGGGCACTGTCAGAGGAAATCCCGAGCAGTGATGTCAAACATCCTCAGCTAGGAGCTGAGAAGTCTAGCATTGCGATTTGGACCTGTGCTCGTGTGGAAGGCTATCTCACTGCATGAACACTTGTGCCAATTCTAAGTGTCCTGACTAGAAAGAAGTAATCAGAAAAAGGAAGAGCAGTGATGCTCGCAGCATGAGACGGTCACCATGCAGTGCTGTGTCCCTGGCTGTGCTAGCAGTGTGTGCGGCTGCACAGGGCTGTCCCCTTCCTCTGTCCATCTGGAGCTACTGGTATGATGTGCTCTTCAAAGAGGGCGAGTCCTACCTTGCAGCATTACAGGAAAAATACTCAAGAATTCGCAGCAGTATTAGTGAAAGAAAATGATATAGAAAGTTTTTATCTGAGTGTGAGCATGTTGTGGTTGAGCAAGGTTTGTTTTCAAGGGCTTGGAAGGAATCTTTATTAAACTAAAGGCCAATGAGCTTTTTAGTGCTTTTGTAGTTGTTTTCCTATACTATACACAGTGCTGTGCTATACTTCATTCCTACTGATTTTACTGCAAGGAGCAGCTGGTGCATAATGATGGGCTTTGCACATCTTAGCCTGTATTTTTCATTCTTGCAAGTGACGTGTGTCCCATGAGGGGGCCTGAGTGATCCTCCTGGCAGGGATGCTGAATGATGCGATGGTTAAAAGAGTAGCCAGAGTGCTTCAGAGGGAGCTGTACTCTGTCATCACATAGCTCATTTATTTTTATTTAAAACAACATTAGGAAAACAGTAGTAATCTATACGTAGTAATCTGCTTGTCCATTATGGCTAAAAATCTGTCTCATTTAATGAGACTTTTAGGCCCAGTTTATTCCACTTAAGCGGAAAGTTGGTTGCTTTTTAGAAGCTATTAGTGTTAGCCTGTATTTTCTTGGAAAGCTATACTTAGTACTTTGTAAGTAGGATGCTCTATGCTGATGTGATTGACCGGTGGCATTTGTATGGAACAAAGCCCTTCATGGCAGCTGCCAGTCTATTCCTTTGTCCAGTGATTGTAGCCTGCCATTTTTACAGTGCAGAATACATGCTGAATAATGTGTGTATCTAATATATCTGAAATTTGAATCAAAGAAGGAGCCTCCAGGTGCACACTGAGTGAGGGTGATTCCCAAGCCATCATAACATGCATTTCAGAGCCAAGAATGAGAGATGCCAGCAGATGAGAACAACCATCCATGATTAGTCTTGCTCACAATGCTTTCACAGCCTGACCTCAAAAGCAGCCGTGTTATCTGGCTTTGGGAGAAAAAAATGGGTGAGTATGTTCATTAAAACACCCAGTTGCTGTGTAGAATCAAGAGGGATCCAGAGCCAAGTGAATATCGAAGTTGATTGCTCTCAGCTCTGCATTTTGGATTGTGGAGCTACATAATGTTGTTTAAATTGTATCAAAGGCAGCTTAATCACTCTGTATTTATTTGTGTATGTGCTGGATCACAATGAGAGGTCAGTTCTCTTATGTGAGAGATGAGATTTAAATGAGTTTGCTCTACCTCTGGGACCAAAAACTATTTCTCTTCAGCTCTGCATGTAGTACAGTGATTCTGCATTTTAAAAGTAGAGAGAGATGAATATGTTTTGGCCAGAAAAGGTGAGAGTTATGAATACGGCATGTAAAGCATATCAAACCTGATTACCTTTCTGATAGAACTGCAGATTTGGTGAGTGAAAGGAATGCAGTGAATGTCATATATTTGGATTTTAATAAAGCATTTGTTATTGTTTCAAGAAATCGTACTTGAGAAATTGATTCAAATTGATTGTGATGGAGATGCTGCCGTATGATCTAAGGGCTGGCAGAGCAACTGTAAACAAAGAATAATGCTAAATGGATGTGGCTGGAGCTCGGAGAAATTTCTAACCAGGGGATAGTGCTGTTTGTGTTCTAGTCTTTAATATCTTTGTTAATAACATAGAAAATAAAGGGTATAAACTGAAAACTGGAGGTTACTGGACCGTGATAGTTCCAATGCAGAGAAAAATAGCTAAATAACACAAAGGGCTGCTGAAAATTAATGGAAATACAGGTGAAAATAGGAATAGAAGATGAATGTTGAAAAGCGTTATCTGAATTCTGGCCAGGAAGAATAATATTACATTACAGAAAATTCAGATGCTTACAGTAAAGTGTAAGAAATAGATTTTTCTTCTTCTAATTAACCTAAATTAATTAAAATTAGAAAAGACTTTCTTAGGGGCTTTAGTATGTTAGGTCTAAAGGCAGTCAGTTATCTTCCAAAACAACAAAACCAAAAAAACCTTCAAATAACATCCCGTACACCCCACAAACAAATACAAATGTATCCACAGAACAAAACCAAAAGGACCCCACAAATTAAGAATACCGCCAAGACATACTAACCAAAAAAGAGCTCCTACATTGACTGGTAAGAAAAGAAAAAAGATGTGGTCGCATGGAGATGTAGTCGTAGCAAATCGAGAATTGCTAAATGGAGAAGCTGATAGTTACATGGAAGTCGAGGAAAACATTACTCTTGTGACCAGTCCTGAAAAATAACGCCGACTTAGAAAGCGAATCCTTGCTTTGTGTTTGACTCTTACTTCATTGCATGCCACGTGCTCTTCTGGTGGTGAAATGCCTAAAATCAAACAAAAAATGCTTTAAGGAAATGAAATCCCTACCTCCCTAATGCTGGTGCTACCTTGTGCTATTACTGATATAGTATATACACAAAGCATAACCTCTAAGTATTTTATTTTCTTCAAGAAATTGCAGAAAGGTCTTGATGTTTTTCTTGGGAAAATAGAGATCTTTTCAGAAACATCCATTTTCTATTGTTATTCATCCAGCTCAGTAGCTGCTGATATTTCAGCATGAGAGATGCAGCACTTAAGCATGTTATGCATTCCAGTACAGCAACTGCTATCCATGTAGACCTTTTCATGGAGTATGTTCCCATTGTCAACTGTATTCCCTGATGTGAGAGAAGCACTGGTTGGCACTGCCGGCACGCAGCTCCTGGGAGAGGTGTGCTTGCACTCTCCAAAGGCTTTGCCTGACAGCTCTTACAAGCTTTATCACTTAGCAGATTATGGCTTGTAAGAGCCTGAGGAATGAATGGGTGATTTTGAAGACAGAATTCTATCTTTAAAGCTTGCTTATTTTTGAAATCTCCTAAACTAACTCAGTTGTCACTGCAAAGCTTATCAGTGATGAAGAAGTGTGGATGCTGGTGAACTATATACAAAAGAATACCTCAAGTCATCCACATGAAAAACCCCCCAAAATCACAAAGAAACATATTATTTTTTTAGATTCATTGTTATTATGTGTTTTGGTATCTTCATTTCTTTCCTTTTCACATAGGATCTCTGAACTGAATGTGTTTAAAAACCATTTGGATGTGGTTGTTCAGGGACATGATTTAGTGGAGGGTCGTTAGAGTTAGGGGTAGTATGATTAGGTTGTGGTTGGACTCGATGATTGTTAAGATCTTTTCCAGCCTGAGCAATACTATGATTCTATAGATGGTTCACCTGTAAATCAGTATCTGGCCATGGCAGAGGCAGGTGGTAAAATGTTTCCTATCTGACCATGTTTTGGGATGTCCTGCTCTTGTCTGGGAGAGTCATATAGCAGTTTTGTCATGAGCTGAAATCATGGTTGACACCACGGGCTCAGTTATATTTTGGTTGAACAGTGCTGAGGGATATATTGAGTAGGAAACAAAACCAAACCAAAACAAAAAAGGAAAGAAAGCTCACCATACAAATCAGTACTTGTTTTTTTCTCTGAATAAATGCATCCTGAGATACATGTTTTGTTTTTGTTTTTTTTTTTCATCCAGAGATGTTTTATAAATATGAATAAAATGTAGTATATTAAGTCTTCCTCTGGCAGTGTACTTGTAATCAAATCAAAGAAAATGGCAAGGTCAGCATGTATTAATTCTCTTTGTAGTTTCTCAAGTTGACCTTTTCCTGTGCTGCATCCTAATTAGTATATACAGACCAGCAAAGTTGAGACTTTGTGTTCTAGAAACATATAAGTTTTTCTCTCATGTTTTGGATGTCTTTGATCATCCTATAGACTAGAATTTCTTTTCACATTAATTATGGACAAAGTATATTTGGTGTTTTTCTCACCTATGTAATTTTTCTCTGACTAATAGATTCAGATGTTACCTAAAGACAAAACTAATCCGTATTTGAAGTTCAAATATGTATAAATCCCAAGGAGCAGTGAGAGAATGCCAGCTTTCACTGTTGAGATGGTTACCTGTGCATTACACATCTTCTCCATATTTCATGGAACATGAATAATCCTTAATATTACAGAAAATAATACAGAAAATAAGAGGAAGAATCATTAAGAAATAAACTATAACCAACTGTTTAAAAATATGAGTTAGCTATAGCCTTGTGATCTCTGCTCACCTCAAAGGAGTTCCATCTTTGATATCTATGGGAATATTTGTGGGCCTGGTGGCAAGTTCTGCATCACTCAGCATAGATGGTATTAACAAGATAAAAGAAAGAAACTGGATTTGATGAAAGGAATATACAGAAATTAATTTTTCTTAGAATTAGTTTTCTTCTAACTATACAGTTCTTAACATTATATATAATAGCTGAAATTTCATCATCTATGAGGAAGTTATTTTCAAGTAAATGATGAGTAGAATTTCTGTAAATATTATAATGAAGGGTTTAGAACTTGAGGTGGCATTTGGCCATACCTTACTGATGTTGCAAAAGGCATTTCAGTTCAGCAATTATATTAAGTGATGTGAGCTCGAGCTTCTAGATACATAGGATATTAATTTTACTTGCATAATGAAGTTGTTCCACAGCTGTACCTGTCCCTTTCCATAATTTCTTTCAACTAGAAAGATGACTGTTCACAAGCTTTTGTGGGCCCTGCTGAGCCTTCTAGGAAGGATGGCTGCATGAATCAAACCGATACTTACTTTATTACAGTGTGAGGAATCTTCAGTATCCCAAACCTCCATTTCAAAACATCATTATTAATGGTGCACCACACAGCTGCAAATGACTGCCATTTTATTGCACAGCATAGACCCCGTGCTCTTGGTGGGGGGGTTCAGTGTTCAGCTGTTGCCGTGTAGGAATCATCCTTCAGCCTGTCTGGCTCTGGGCCCTCCAAGCAGTGCATAGGCTGTATGTGCAGCACATCACCTATGGACAGATGAACCATGCTGCTCAGAGATGTAATTTGACTTTCCTGGGCCTTGAGTGTAGAGCGTTTCCTGGTTCTGAAACAAGTGAAGTATATCAGAAAGTATTTTGAGCTCCTGGAAACACGAACAGTAAACAGCACTGAAAGGTTGGCTGGAGATGATGTTTAGTATCTGCCAGGCCTTCAGCTATGTTTGTTAGAGATATAATTTTTGCTCTGCTTGAAAGGTGCACAAGATGTACAAAATGGGTGTAGGAAGGTGCAACAAGTTAACCTTATGGAACGAGCCTGAAATGTTGTGTTCTTGAATCTAAAACATTTTTCCTCCACAAGCTGTTCACAGCACAAGACTTTCTGATGGTATCAGCTCTGAGGATTATTTCAACTTCCTGACATGTTTTGAATTAGAGAGTGTGTAATGGCCATTAAATAGGGGTACTTCAGTTGATAAACAGAAGTTGAAAATAACCAGATTGCATGCAGCCCGTTCTTTAGATCCTGTTAGTATTGTGCAGCTTGCTGATATTTAAAATGAGCTCTGTAGTTTCCTACTGCAGCAGTATTTTTTATTCGTTTCAAGTAACGTGGAACATCCCACTTTATTCTCTTCTCTCATTTAAATTAACTGTGAAGAATGAGAGATTTATGCTGTAAGTACAGCTTATAAAATATGTTAAGGAAACATTTTGCTGAAATGGTTAGGACTGTGGTAAGCTTTCTTGGTCTCCTGTGGCTTGTAAAATGAGTATTACTTTTGTCAGTGTGCGGATCTCCATGAGCACTCAAGTTCATTAGTTTCTATTTGCTGCTGTGTTGCGGCCTTCTGGTGTTTGCCCCAGCGGTGCCAAGAGTGTTGTTGGAGCACGTCTGCTACAGAGGGGAGAGCTGATGTAAAGAGAAATCACTCTCCATTTGTGCAAATAATTTGCGGTGGCAAGTTTGTAAAATTGAATAAAGTAGCAAAACAGGATGATAGATGCTCAGAGATGGAATCACCGACTGGAAAACAAAAAAGATATTGCAGCAGATGAGCAGGTCAGTACAAAGGAACTGGTGATGTAGCAGTGCTCAATTGGGTGCAAATGAAAAAACACCCAGACAATCAGACAACAGAAATAGGAAAAACCTGGCAAGGAAATAAGTTTCAGTGCCTCATAATATGCTGTTTGATTTCACTGAGACAGGTAAAGGTATTCAGCATGTTCTCTGAAGGAGATGAATTTGAATGCGGCTCCGATTTTTATTCTTTTTTTTTTTAGAGGAGCACATTTGTATTTATCTGTAGTTATTTGGGTTTAAAAGAATTTTCACAGTCTTGCACTTCTCCAGAATACACTTTGTCTTCCCACGTACCTTAGAAATACATTCATCCTGCTCTCTCTGCTGTATCGTTGGTTGTTTTATCAGGCATAGTTATGCTCACTGTTGTGCACATTCTTGTTGCCCTCCTGGGTTCAGAGGTGTTTGTTCAAGATACATGTGAAGGTAGCAGAAAATATTTCTGCTGCCTGGATGCAGGAGCCTCCTGTCAGCATGGGAATGTGCTGTTTACCTGCCCTGTGCTGGCCGAGAGGAGATTTATCTGACTGATAAGCTTCACCCAGCTTTTTTTTATGATGCCCTGAAAGTGCCTGAAGCTCAAAATCTTGCACTACATGCGGAGACTTCCAGTGATTTCGTGGTACTCTGGTTCAGGCTGGAAATTGGCCCTGCAATACCTACACACCGTAGGCTTCATATATCTGTCAGAACAGTTTATTTACCTCTTTGAGCTCGGGTGCAGTTTCTGTTGAGCTGAGTTGTCTGGCTATGTGACCAACCACCTGCAACACCTCCGCTGTGTGTTGGGGAGGGCATTTCTTGGTGACTTGCCTGTTAACTGCTTTTTGAACAATGTCCAAATTTGCACATGCGCATCCTTCTGATTTTAGGCTGTTAACAAACAGGAGTTCCCTGCATGTACTTTTACAAATAATCATTGTTTTGGGAAACTGGACGTGGGGTTGGATAGATGCAAACACTTGAGTTGCTATTTTGATGTGGGATGACAGATGATTCTTTTCTGGGCATTCTATTTTCTTAGCATTGTGAGGCTGTCAAACAGCATTTCCTGCTGTGATATACTGTGTGTGTTTCTGCACAGAATATATATGCATCTACGTACAGAAATAAATTCCAGAACTGCTATTACCACTCGGGAAGGAGAGCTTGGATCTATTGTGGGTATTTCTCTGAAAACACCGGTTGAATACTTAGTGGCATAAGAAATGGCAAATAAATCTTTGGGATTCTGAGGAAAGGGATGCGGAACAAGACAAAAATCCTCATTTTTCAAATGTGTGTCTGCATCTCCAATTCTGTGTGCAGGTTTGATGACCTCGTCTCACAGAGGTCTCAGTAAGATGGATAGAATTGCAGAGGTTAAGAAGAATGGGTAAAGTTGTGGAACAGCCTGTAAGGGAGGAGAAACACAGATTAGGTTCACTGTATGAAAAGATATGATAATAGTATACTAAATCATAAATTGGATAGAAATATGAGGAGGGAAAGAGAAATACCTGTTGTGGTTGGTTTGTTTGTTTTAGTGTAGGAGCTAAAAGGTGTCCAAGAGCAACCGGAAAAGATTTTAAATGAACAAAAGCAGTTTTATATGGAAAGCACTTTTAAATTGCAGAGCTCATTACCACAAAATACATGTTGGAAAAGAAGATAGCTCAGACTCTGCACTTTTTGATGTCACCAAGCTGAGCGGTGTGGTTGCTATAGCACAAGGAAGGAATGCCTTCCAGAGGGACCTTTATAAGCTCAAAAGATGGGCCCATGTGGACCAAATGAGTTACAACTAAGCAAAGCACAAGGCTTTGCACTTGGGTTGGGGTAATCTCAGGTATGTATACCAGCTGGGAGAAGAACTCCTTGAGAGTAGCCCTGCTGAGAAGGACTTTGGGATCCTAGTTAAAGGAAAAACTTAAAATGAGCCAGCAGTGTGCACTTGCAGCCTGAATGGCCAATGATGTCCTGAGTACCATCAATAGAGGGGGATGGCCAGCAGGGAGAGGAAGGTGATCATCCGTCTCTACACAGCTCTCTCAGGACCCCATCTGGAGTACTTTGTCCAGGCCTGGGGCCCCCAACACAGAAATGATGTGGAGCTTTTGGAGAGGGTCCAGAGGAGGGCCACTAAGATGATCCAGGGGCTGCAGCAACTCTTATGAAGACAGGCTGAAGGAACTGGGCTTGTTCAGCCTGGAAAAGACTGTGGGAAGACCTCACTCCAGCCTTCTAGTATTTAAAGGGAGATTATAAATGGGAGGGAAAGCAACTTTTTTCATAGATAGATGGTGATAAAACAAGAGGGAATGGCTTTAACATAAATGAAGGGAGATCTAGATTGGATGTCAGGAATTATTTTTTTTTAAAGAGAGAGAGGGGAGGTGCTGGAACTGCACAGGGCAGTTGTGGATGCCCTGTTTCTGGTCCTTGGGAAGTCTGATCTAGTACTTGATCTATCAGCTGGCAGCCCTGCCTATGGCAAAAGGGTTGGAACTTGATGCTTTAGGTCCCTTCCAACCCAGACTGTTCTGTAATTCAAAATGCATATGCAAACACATATTTCTGAGTATATATTCATATAATATTTATGTATTGTATGGATGAAAAATAGATATCTGCTATATATAGGGAGAAGTATAAAATAAAATGTCCTGATTTTCTTCCAGTCTAATGTTTCTTATTATAATTCTGACTGGTAGGTCTGTCTATAGCTGCTCTAAGATAAAATTAAGTTTGAATTATTATTGTGTTCTTAGTCTCTGAAACGGAAAGGGTATTATGACAGTCCGGTAATGATGATGCAAACAGAAAAGTGTTTTGTCAGGGGTAAATGAATACTTTTGTCAAAGATATAATTCATGGATCAAGCAACAAAATCAGCAGTGCAAACTCTGAGGTGCTCATCTTCAAGGGCAGGAACGTGATGATGTGGCAGGACTCAGTTTCCACTATTTGCCAGTGTTTTGTTTAACGGTATATGTAAATGCAGTGATAATGTTTGATATGGATGCTGAGGCAGTAAAAGGAGAGCTCTGAATAATGAAGACCATGATTTTGTTCCTTGGTTCAAAAATATTCTTCATTAATATTTTGGAATAAAACACTGAGGTATGCGGTGCACACATCTCTGTACGCTTTGCTAAACTACAACAATTACTCCAAAAAGAAAGTTCAGTAGAGTCACGATCCAATTGAAACATAAAACCTCCTCTAAAACAAGTAATAGCACTGTAAAAGTTCATGATGTTTTAATAAATCATGTGCCACGAAAAGGGATATTTGCGTGTCCTGAAAGTGCATTTCCATTTGAAGTGTCTTATTGAGGGTATAAGAAATGAGTCATGAGGCTTCTGATTGCAACAGCAAGCAGTACACAGCGTGCTCTTGCTTCAGCTATGAGAAAGGACCCTAATTTCCAGCTTCAAGTATTAAATCCTACTTTGAAGTGCTTAAAGGGGGAGACTTGTATCGCCAGGGGAAATAACCTCCCCTTCTATCTTAGCTGAATAATAGGGTTGAAAACCTTGCTGAAAAGTTCTGTGCAGAATTCTGTATTGAAGTATGACATATCCCTAGGGCATTTTTAACCCATGCTGTCAGCCCATGAATTCCACAGCCGAAGAAATAGCAAGCTGGATCTACTTCAAGACTGAATCATTCGTTTTTTTCATGATACAGTTTTCCTAGGGCACGAGAGAGATTTGTCAGATGATTTCTGTGGCTCTGCTGAATCTTGAATTCCATCACATTTTGCAAGATTTGTGTATAAAGAGAGGAACTGATGCAGGCATAAGTACTGTATTGGCTCTGTGTCAGAAACACGTGAGACTTAACCGGGATGTCAGACCTCCTGCCCTACTTTGCAGATGTGAAATGTGTGCCGCTTGTGAGCTTGCCTGCGCTGCTTAGTGCACTGTAGTACAGCAAAACCCAAGTGACTTCAGAATGACCTGGCTTGCATTCCAGAAGCTGATGCGGCTCTAAGCTGCTCAGTATGGATAAACGGCAAAGTCTTTATATGGATTTATATTGCGGTTTTATATTGGTTCTGCCTTTCTCCTCTTTTGAAGGCGGTGTGATTTGGCACTACTAAATGTTTAAAGAGGCAGAAGTATCTTTATAACTGTCTCATTATTCTTTTGTTTGTTACCTTTTCCAGGAACTGCTGTGAGGTATTTTGCTGCAATACTGAGAATGAGATTCCATTAAAGTAGGAGTGCTGCAGTGCCTCTTAAGTATCACTAGAAAGCTTGTGGCTTCTGCTGATGCCAAAATACAATTTTCCAATGCAATACCCAATTAAACAGATGATTTTGCAATGTTAACTTCAAAGGGAAGAAACATTGGTTCTAAGATAGAGGTATCTTTCTCATTCTTCAGACAGTACAGTACTGGTGTAGGTAAATGAGTGGTACTATAATAGCAGGTGAAAGGCAGTGCTGAGGCTCATGTGCTTGTGCCTTTGGAGAAGTAATGAATTATACAGCTGTAGTGCAGTTCATGAAAAGAGAGCCAAGTGTCACTGGAGAAAGATCAGTACGAACTTGTTAGGACTACTTACTTTTTCCCCTTTACTTTTTGGTGTCTGTAGTTTGTGAAGATATATGGGAAACAGATTGAGATGTTCAGAGAGAAACAACTGCTGATTAATGATGTAGAGAAGGGTAGAACCTTGGAACTATTGTGCAAAAAGGATTCATAATTGGAAGATGGGTAATGAGAAAGCAAGTGAGATTTTATTACTGTGTCTTCAGAGGATGCAGAGTCAAGGCTTAAAACCAGCAAGAATTTGTTTAATTCCCCAAATTAACATGGTGAAAGCTCAGGAGCATTAGTTGTAGTTGTTGTTTTTTACATTTTTAAGGATTAGACTCCTGTACGGATAATTGGAAAATCCACAGCGATATTTGATAGGATTAAGAAATTATAAAGAATTAAAGTTCTCATATTTCAGTACAAAAGCTATGGTGATACTTTGAAGAATATTCTCTCATGGGAATTTGGATTTTGTCTATGTCTGCTTAGGATTTTCATAAGCTTTACTGAGACTCAAGTTGTAATGGTGACTGAGACTCAAATTGTAATGGTGACTGATACGGAAGAGACACTGACCTAAACAAACCTAGGCAGCGTTTACAGAGAACATTCAGTTGCCAGAAATTTTTCAGCTTCAGACCCTTGAGAAAAGCAACTGTCTTTGGGCTGATATACCACATGACCTTTGTGAAGCATTGGATGTGGGGACTGGCTATTTAACTGAGACACTCATGGGATCTTCTGGCTGCTCTGAGGCTCAGAGTGTTGTTGAGTGTAGGTCAGGAACCACAGGGCTAAACCTGAGTCCTGCTCAGGTCACAAAGTGGGGAGATGGAAAAAGCTTGGTGGTGACAAGAACGTGACCAAAAGTCATCTGGTCTGGTGAACTCGCCTGGCAACTTGGAAAGTATTGTTGGAGCATATGATGGCCTCAGCTGATGCTCCAAGCACCTGCAGCCCTGTCGGAGGCACCCTGGAAAGGCAGTAAACCTGAACATCTGCTCCCAAGGAATGCAGAGTGCTCTGTCTCTTTTGGGATTTACAGTGGAGTTTAGTCTACTGCATAGGCATGTTAAAAACTGGCACGCAGGGAATGTACCTTTTCCTGCATCAACAGATGCTATATGCATATGTTAGATAGAAAACAGTCTGTGTGCACTTGTGAGTTCATGTGCTGTCCCAAATATATGTATGAGAAAGCAGAAGCTTGTAGGTGAGAGCTAGAGAGGTATTTAGCAAGACTGATATGCTTAAGAAAGATGGGAAGCGCGCTGGAGATGTTTCTGTATGCAGGCATCACTGCAAATCAACATGACGCTTGCATGAACTGTTTTCCTTAGGGGTTTCAGAGAGAACAAGTGCCACTGAACCACTGTTACTGATTTTGTTTTTACTGCTTGGAGGTGATCCACAGGTGTGGACTGCTGGGACGGGAGGTACAGAAGAGATCAGCTGAGAGTGCAAGCACCAGTTAGCATGCTACACTTCAGCAACCCCCCCCCCCCCCCCAGGCTTTCAGTTTCAGAGACAAAATTGTACATTTGTCTTTCTCTTTGCAAGTATTTAGACTTCAAAAGTTGTGCATTAGCATCATGAGACCCAAGCAGATGTTTGGCTGCTTCTCCCATACAGGGTTGTGGAGGCACTTGTGCCTGGAGCTGCTTGGAGTCTATGCTGATGGTTCAGCTCATGGGGCATGGTGAGGTTTGACAAATATGGCTATGGAGGTTGGTTGTGATTTGATGCACGTTGTGTGCAATGAAATTGGGAATGGCAAATTAATAGCTAGGTAGGCTTTCTGCTTAGAATATCCAAATTCAGGTGACCGTCTTATGTGGTAGAGATCATCAATGAAAGACTCATAGATATACCTCATGTACATGAATATCTCATCCCTCAAATTATCATTCTAAGGTAAAGGAAGTGATTTTATGTATCACAGGTGACCCAGCTGGTCAGATTTAAACCTTCAGACTCCTTGGACACAAGCCTTTTTGAGTTGCTTCCTATTCCCTGCCACTTTGCCAATCCAAGCATAAATGAATGTTTGAGAAGCACACAGATGTTGAGAAGTGTTTTGCTTCAAATCTTAGGTACTCGTCATACTCGAGGGAGAACTAATCAAATATTATACTTCCACACTTTCTTTTATCTCATTTGTATAATCTTTGGAATCTTTATTTTGCAATCTTTCTGACTGTTTAGCTGATATATTTGGTCACTGTTCACAAAAACCTCATCTAATTTTGATGTTCAGGGAAGTTCAGCTCCTCCTGTAGTTAATGTGGAAAAAAGGATGAGGCTTAATACATCAGTGTCCAATTGTCTGTATTCATAGAAGTGCAACAGGCTGAGAGAATCTTAAGGGGAAAAAAAAGAAATGAGATTTCATTACATTGCACAGTCACATCTCTTAAGCTGTAATGGGCTTGTAGTGGAAGAGAGGGAAAAATAGTTGCCTACCTGGTTTCACCATCAAAATGGGCTTAAATATGCCAGAAGATGGCATTTTGTCATAGCCACTAAGCTGAATAAAAGAGGCAGCAATGTGAGCTTACAGTAGGATCCCTACTGTATCCTTGGTCATCTGACTGTTTGGGCTGTGTCTGGCCAGTCTAGATGTAAGAGTAAAGCATGCAAGAGGGGGATGGATTTCTTCCAAACTTTAAGCTTGCTTTAAGCTGTAACTGCCTTATTAACACCCTCCATTGATGCCATGGTTGTGAAAAATATATTATGCCTTGGGCTGTACAGCTAAGATACCCTGTTATCACAGGAGAAAAGATCACTTTTCTCCTGTAAAACAGAGAAATATGCATCGGTCTAAATATATGTGTAAAATAGGACTTATCCCCGTGGAATTTTAGAGTGTAATAAAATGTACAAGGTCACTGCCAGACAGGCAATCTCAGGATACAGATTTGAACTATATCAAAATATGCTTATCACGTAAAAACGAAGAGCCACTCCGGCAAAAGGCCTCTCTGAAAAACCAGCTGACATGGCTTATCCAGGAGGTAGTTTTTCTTGGTTGCATAGAATAGTTTAAGCACAGTGAGGGAATAAATACCATTTGATTTCAAAAGAGTCACTTATTCAGATGAGTCAGCTCCTAAATATTAGTGGTTTATAGCACTGTATGCATGAGGACTGCTCCAAAAGTAGTGCTTCCTGTTTTATTATGTTGACCCACAAAATTAGAGACAGACAATGGTGGCATGGCAGTAGGAGAGGACGGACCTTCCCACCAGTATTTCATTACATCTTGCTGCTGTGTGATAGATGGCAGGACAGTCTGACAAAATGGCATCTAGTATGGAACTGTGTTTGAGTCTGAGATGTGGGACTGAATTCCGCCATGCAGAGAAAATGGCCCCCATTGACATTCATTGCTGCTTATTGGATGTTCATGGACACCACCGCCGGGTGGTGCACTTCAGCAGTGGTGACAGTGATAGTGGGTCACCTCCACTGGTGCGGATGTTCATGAGCACAATATAAAGGCTCTTGTTCATTGCTGGGGAAAATGCACAACCAATGGGGATAGCTTTGTTGAGAAGTAAGCTGTGACAATAATAAGGCTTTTAGTAAATAATATTAGTAAGTAAAACTCCTTTCTTTTTCTTTTTTATTTCTGTGATTGTATAAAGGAGGTAATGCAAAGATCCTCAGAGCTTGTGTCAGTGTGGAAGGCTCTTGGAGGAAGGGCTGGTTATTGTTTAGGAAAAAAAACCCATTTAATAAAGATTGAACTGAAACTAAGGCAGGAAGTGGTGTTTATAGTGACGTCTGCTGATTAGACGTCACTAAATTAGACATCAGCTGATTAGCTGATGACCAAAGGGTTCTTCACAAAGCTGACTATTAATTATAAAAGCAGTGTCTCTCAGCACTCATTTTAAGGAAGGAGGGAGGAGAGGTTTACCTGTGGGAGGAGGCTCTACGGTTCAGGCAGTGAACAGAGAAAAGAGGAAAAGACAATTGCTAATCTGAGAGAACCACTGAGATGAAGGTGATGTGTTGAAGAGACTGAATGCTGGGGAACTTGTTACTGCTTTTATAAGATTTCTTATACTAGCTGAAGGGCTGTGTCAGGAACTGCTTCAAAAGTGATGGCACAGATTTAGCTGTCAACTTCCTTGAATGAAAAATTATGGCCTGGTCTGGATTTTGGATCCTGAAGAAAAAGTTATCAAAGTGAATTGGAGAGCTTGGGTATCTTATAGTAGCCACTGGGCCTGCAGAACTGGGCTATGTCTGAGATTGCAGAAAGTACACTTTGATGGCTTGTCTGGCGATCTAACCTCAGAAAGGCAATTGCTCACTTCTGGAGGGCCTCAGGAAAATGTAGAAGCCCACAGCACAAGTTGTTGAGGTTATTAGAAATCAGATACATGAGATCCTAGAGGAGAAAGTGCCACCAAGCCTGGGTACTGATAAATGTTTTTCACTCTTGCAGTCAACTTATTGTATGATAAGCAACACAATAGTTGTTAGAAAATAAGAAAGGAAGAAAGAAACAGCAGTGTAACTAGTTTATATAGCCTGAGCTTTTTAACTAATTCTGAAAGGGGTGGTGGTTTTATGAAGATCACGTACAATAAATAATTAAAAAAAAAAAAAAAAAAAGAATAAAAACCAAAACAAGCATAGCAGTCTTGCAGCAGTAACTGAACGAAAAGCAAACAAAAACAAACCTTGCCCTATAGGGAAGATTAACATAGTAGCTGATGGTTTTTGTCTGTGGCATCTCTCTCTAACTTGATTTGTGGTAGTCTGAGAACGGAGGTTCTTCTCTCACAGCAGACATCTCTAAACCATCAGACAGTTTGGGAATTGCAGGAAGACTGCAGCTGTTGCAGCTTTGTAACATTTGGCTTCTGAACCTTTTTCTCTTGGCCTATGACTCAAGCACGTGGCTATAATGTATGGTCTCAAAATCTGTGTGACCCAACAATTAATGCACGTTTAGAGATGTGATTAAAGCCTTGAGTGAGAAGCTGGTGACACATGAATAAATTCAACTTCTCAGTTGTAATGGTATCTCTATGTACAACTTTTCTAATAAGTCATTCATTATGTTTTAACTGTTAAGGAGAGAACTGATATTTAAAAGCAGGACCGTTCTCTGACTCTGTCTACTTGTGTATTTGAAGTGCATCTTCTCTTAAACTGATCTCTTTGCATGTCCAGGGAGGGAGCTGTTATTTGGCACCGACTTCTTTGGTTTAAGACCTACTGTGCAAGTTTAAGTATTTTCATTTTATCTATGTTTAAGAATAGAGTTCTTCATGTAAGTAATATCTAATGATGTTATAACACCCTGAAGAAACAGACTGAAGAAAGTGTGATATTGAAATTCCATACTGATCATTAATTGTCCCATCATGTGGTAACGTCTCAGGAGCTGCGTTCACTTCTTACCATCTGTTCCTCTCACTGCAGAGCACTGGAAGGAAGCTCCCTTTGTGTTGCATACCGTTTATCCTAACCATGCAACAGGAGAAGAGGGGCAAAGTTGTTTTAGGTGTGACTAAAAGGAGGTTTTTTTCGTTCGGCTTAATGAATGCAAAGCTAACAGACAGTTAAGATTTATTGGTAACATACCCTGAGCAGTGCCTAATTAGAAGTGTAGTTGCGTTTATGCGTGGATGCCATGGGTCTCAGTTATCCTCTATTATCCAATTTAATAATTATGTGTTACGAAGTTACCAAAATCAGATGAAGTTGAAGGAGCTTGGAAATGAAACAGCCTCTTTTGGTGGAAGCTAAGGCCTTTTAATAGCAGATCCTTTGTACGTGATTCCTTCTGGATTAGTCAGTTTAGGCTTGAATATATTTTCACTTTCTGGATCTTTCTTCCACTTGCAGAGCCTGTAGTCCTTTTATTGTTTATTTAAATGATCGGTTTCATATACATGACATATCTTCTTTGTCTCAATTTAATGACAGATGTAAGCTTTGTTATTAATTGTACGTATTTGAAAGTTCTCATACTTGAGAACAATAGGGTCATCAATTGTCTTATTAATATAACATTTTAATTGTTAGCATGGTACTTTAACCATAGCAACCTGATTAATCTGTGCGTAAGATTGCCTTCTCTATTTCTTCCTTCTTCAACTTTGTTCTAAGAAAGCTTGAAGTGAAGGTCAGGTGGAGGGAATGGTGAGGCACCCCATTTGGGGAAGGATAGGAAACTGCTAAAATACGATATTAATGAGTATTTATTTCTGTTCAGTGAAATTCTCTGTGAAGCTGGTTATTTTTTCAATATGAATTTAATATGCCTGTTTTCTATTTCTGGCCCACTTTAGCAGGTAATTGTAAGGTTTATGCATTAAAAAAGATCATCTCTCTGCATAGCTCACAGAAACTTGAATTACATTAACAGACTCCTTCGCAGTTGTGATTTGAGTGCTTGGAATATATTTCTGTGAGTTTCTAGAACCCAGTCAGAAGGTGAACAATGAAGAAGTAAAGCTTCTTAAAAGCATGCAGTCATTACAGTGATTCAGTCCTTCAGGAACTGTTTACTCCGGAGAAGAGCAAGACCCTATTGCTTTCTATGGAGGTTGTTTTGAGGTGGGGATTGGTCTCTTCATCCAGGTAACAGTGATAGGATGAGAGACAGTGCCCTCAGGTTGTGCCAGGGGAGGTCCAGGTTGGGTATGAAGACCCCTTTGAAAGAGTGGCAGTGTTTTGGAACTGTCTACCCACGTAGGAGGCACAATTACTGTCCCTGGAGGAGTTCAGAAAACATGCAGATGTGGCACCGAGGGACATGATGGGTAGGAATGGTGGGAATGGTTTGGGGTCGGACTAGATAATCTTGGAGGTCTTTTCCAACCTTAATGATTCTGTGATTCTTCTAGTAGAGAATGTGGCTTGACCACTTCTAGATGACTTCTTGATTTGCCTTTCAGGGTGGTTTTCTTTGAGCTGTATTCTGTGCTGGAAAGGCACTCACCTCTACCAAACCTGTGCATCTTTGGGACAACTTACTAGTTTTAAAATGGTGTCTTCCTTAAAGTGATTCTCATGGCTAGAAAAAAAAAAAAAAAAATAGGTGCAAGATACTACTTGGAAAATTTTACTACACATTTGAAAAATATGATATTAAGGAAGTACTGTACTTCTGTGCTGATGTGTGTTGGTCCACAGCATCATATAAATCTGCTTAGATAGAGAGATGGAGATATTTTCTATTTTCTTGTTTTCAAAAAAAAATAAGAGCACACAGACAAAAATTAGAGAGGTCAGATAACATTTAAGTCAGCTTTTGCTACAGAACTCATCAGGTGTTAAAATATGTTTGAACAACTGGCTCATTTCATGTATTTAGATGAGATCTCTTGAAACTGTGTAGGTTTTGATGCTTTCCCCTGATTTGGTTCATGCTGAGCTGAGGGGAAGAGAAAAATTCACGCTGCTGCTCAAATAATTTAACATAGTTCTGTTAGATGTCTTAAAGTCATGTGTGGCATCTGCAGTTGCTCTTGGGCAACTGCTAAAAGGCAGGCAGGAATGCCACCCGTTTTGTACTTCTGGATGGCCATGGGGATTTGAAAATGGCAACATGGTTTTTATTCAGTTTGGTTTTGATTTGTTTTCTCCATGTAGGAAATACTGGTGCTGAGTGAGGAGTGGATCTTTGTCTGAGTATTGAGCAAAAATGATTTTGGCATTCGTTATGTGTTTCATGGGTAATGAAAGAAAAAAGTGTTCCTTTTGAAAGTTGACTTTATAAACTGAAATAGTAGCATTAGACTGTTGCTAGGCTTGGAAAATTTGCATAATCCTTGGATGCAATTGTAAGGATGTGGTACAGTGCAGAGATTGTTTCAATAAATCAACCACTAAATTCTGTCAATAAATATATGCTATAAATACGTACTGACTCACAGCTAGACCTGTAAACACTACGAGTCTTTCAGCAGATGGCACAAATAAATACATGTTGTTTGCTGCAGTTGGCTCCCTCACTATGAGCACACTTGCCCAGCTACACAAATTGCTTCCTGCTGTCTCTGTGGCTTACGCAATGGCCCTGTCCATTTTGCTGGTAGACAACACCCGTCTAGGGGAAAAGCCATCAGAAACAGGATGATAAGGATATGTTTTCAGAGCATGTATTCCTTAGGCTGCACTGTGGTTTAAGGAACCTGCTGGCTGCGTGTGGAAGTGACTGTAGCTCTTCTGAACTTCCTGACTTGTGACAGTTTCTCTCGTACCACAGTAGCTCTGTTAGTATCGTACATGCCTAGATGCTTAATCCTAAGTCTCCTGCTTAAAGTTTAGGTCAGAGGAAGTGAAATGTTGCCTCGTGATGTTTGCAGCAGTTTGTCATTTTCAAGTAGGCGTTTTCCTGTAGCACGATGCCAAATGGGTCATGGAGAAGGGATCACACGTCAGTGTTTTGGTTTGCTTAGAACTGTTTCGGGGAGTAGGAGTGTGCAGTGAGCAGCACGTGCAATGTGTGCCGGGGAAACAAGGGGATGGAGAAATCTCTTGCAGTTTGTTTGGTAGTAACGTTGCTATGCTCAGACTGGTGCCTCCTCCTCCCCCCCCCCCCCCCCCCCCTGGTTTTCAGCATAGGGCAGGATACAAAAAAACAATTTAATGGGAGGGAGAGTGCAACAAGAGGAAAATAATCAAAGTTTCTCTTGGCACTTTTTGTGCATATGTATCATTTGCTGCTAATTAGACGGGCAAGCAACGTGTTTTGTTGCTTGTCAATACTGCTCAGAATCCAAATGAGTTTCTCGCTACCAGGAACTCGGAGGTTTTATCAGCTTGTCTGAAACCACCACGTTTGACTGCTTTTTGTAAATGGCAATAGAGTGTTTTCCTTTTGTGCATGCCGGAACTCAGCCTGAGCCACACTGACGTTAAAATAATACTCAGCGTGTACATGCAAAACAGCCCCTAAGGAGGCAGCAGAGCTGGGCATCCCTGCTGAATGCTAATGAAGGTGGGGAAAATATACTTGTATAGCATTATGATCTGTGATGAGAAGCAGGTGAAAGAAGCAGAGGGTGAGAAAATGGAGTTTAGTCTGTGCTGAAGGGCAAAAGAAAGCAGTTATTGAAGAACTTGCTGTGGGAGTGGAAGTTAAATGCGCCGCTATTCAGGAAAAAACACAGTTGTATGCCCCTCAAATAACTGAGATGGTTTGCAGTTAATGCTACCTTGAACTGATGTAGAAGGACAGAAAAAAAAGGAGTCAAAGCTGTCTGGTTCGACCTGGTGATTTAGGGTAGTATTGATGCCATTGTGACTAACGTGCAGCTCTGTAAAACCATGCTTCGTTTAAAATTCCCAGAAATGCTTATTCTGTTTCAAACTTCATGTTAAGCTGTAATTCTGGCAGGAAAACATTACTAATGGAATTACGCGTTGTTGAGAAGAGCGCAGTTATTTTGGAGACTTCCTGCCAGGTACCACTCAGTTGAGGTTTTTTATTGTTATTTTTTAGTAAAATGTAATAAAATCTACAAGAAGTTGAAATGGTTGGATAATTCATGTCTTGACTGATACTTGTAAATCGCTGTCAAAAAAACCCCCACATCCTTTTTTCCTCCTTTAATACCCAATGCAGTCTTTACTGGCTCAGTCTTCCATATCCACTCAAGTGCAAAGGCAAGCAAAATTCAGCTATAAAGTAGATTATTGGCTATAAAGCTGCTTTACTCTCAGATTCTTACCTTCTTTGGAGGAGCCAGAGAGCAGTATCAGATCTCTTTTGTAAAACAAAGCCATCAATTATCTTTCAATGTGTACTCTCAGTGGACTTTGAGCAGTGACATATGCCCTGCTCTGATTTCATGCTGGCAGCTTTTCTGCACAGAAAGTAGTGTTTTCAATGAAGATTAAACAAAAAAATATATGTATTTGGAAAACAACTGGCATATTTGTTCACCACTTGGTGGCGTCACTCAATTGTATGGAAGCTGAACTGCTTTGACCATAGAGCAGCTTTACTTGGTCTGAGGGGACTTTCATGTTTTATTTTAGATTATTAAAGACTGAAGAGAGCTATTAACATGCTCCTGTAAGCTAAATGAAAGCTAGTTCTGATAACTGTATTTCTTCTTTATGGCGTATTGTTCACCACTTCGAATCTTACTTTTAACTACATAAAAGCCAACAGAAGGCTGGTCTAGATATCTCTTCTCTCCGTCCGCCCTTGTTATCTTCTCGTGGATGGCAGCTAGTGTTTTATCAGGCTGATAGTGACACAAAACATGGTGTTGTGTGTTGAAATTGGTTTGCTTTTCCAGGGAAATTACTTTAAGCCTCAATATGCTGTAGTCAGTGTGCATTCTAGGGAAAGGAATTATGCAATTTGGTGAGTAAACACTTCCTATAAAACAAAAGCATTTCTTCAGCCGTCATGCCAAAAGTGGGTGATCTTTCCATGTGTGTAACAAGCTGTTACAATAACTGTTTACTGAAAATGCTGAAACATGGAGATAAAGAGGAAACAAGGCATGACTGCTATTTAGAGGTAAAGGACAGTCCAGGTATTGTCAGGGAGCTCAGACAGCTTATATATGCTGAGAACATTGCCTGGTTAATGCAGAGTAGCTGGTCGTTAATGCTAGAGCCATGCATCCTAGGGATCTTTTCCAAAGAATTCAGATTCAAACAATCAACATGCATTGATAGCAAATAGGACAAGGGGGAATGGTTTTAAACTGAGACAGGGCAGGTTTAGGTTGGATATTAGGAGGAAGTTTTTCACCCGGAGGGTGGTGACACACTGGAACAGGTTGTCCAAGGAGGCTGTGGATGCGCCTTCCTTGGAGGCATTCAAGGCCAGGCTGGATGTGGCTCTGAGCAGCCTGGTCTGGTGACCCTGCTCATAGCAGGGGGTTGAAACTGGATGAGCATTGTGGTCCTTTTCAATCCAGGCCATTCTGTGGTTCTAAGAAAGCCCACAATGTATCAGTAAGGCATACAGTTGTAGGCAAGCTTTTTCAAAATATTGCTTCCCCTATTGGTAAAGCAGCACAAGAAAGGTTGTACTGCCAGTGTGCCTTTTGGTCCTGTGAGGAACAAACAGCAAGCAGTTCTTGCTTTGGGGGAGTGAGGTGGCATGGTGTTGGAGAAGGAATATATATATAAAATTTCATTTTTCTTCCCCTCACCCTTTCTTTAGTTTACACTGCTGAATGCTTGAATTTCAGTAAACATGAGCAGCTGTCAAATAATATTATTTCTGAAATTTTTGTGTAAACATGTCTAAATCTCTTGCTTTCCTTTACTGATGAGATGCATTTTTTATATGTTTCTTTATCAGAGATATTTTGACATACACTACACATACACTTAACATGCTCACTAATATATATGTATACTGTTTTCCTTCAGTCTTTTCCTTACAGCTGCTGGCCTTCTGAAATAATTATCTTAGAGAATATAAGCAGTGATGCATATCTATTTTTTTGGATCACTTAGTGATGTGAGCTGGCCTACTAAGAATGTTTCCTAAAGTAGAAACCTAAATGTTCAGCTATAGGGCTGAATATAATATATATATATATATATTGTATATATATAACATATATATATAATATATATATATATATTGTGTGTGTGTGTGTATATATATATATATACACAAAATATAATATAATATATATATTATATTATATGTACATGTATATATTCTTCAACAGACTTACCATTCTTGTTGCTAAGATTCGGTTGCTAAGAAAAACACCTAACTTCCTTCAAGATGGAAACCTTGAAGGAAGAAATAACCAGAAACAGGTTACGTGGTAATTATTCCTTTTAGTTGGTAGTTGTTAGGAGAGTAAGTAGCAAAAAATACCCCATGGAGGTCTCACAATGAAAATTTCAGTGCTGGACGATAACTATTTCCTCTGTAGTTTCACTGAAGGCAATGATATGAGCTTACAAGGCTTTAGCAATGTTCTTTTCTCATTCACATGGAGGTTAGAGGCAGCCTGTACCTCTCTGTTGGTGTCTTGTCTGGGATGCTCTGGTAATGTGACGTGTCAGGTTTTGGTGCTGTTGTTGGGATTACAGTCTGTCGGAA
Source organism: Coturnix japonica (assembly GCF_054131305.1). Classification (NCBI taxonomy): domain Eukaryota; kingdom Metazoa; phylum Chordata; class Aves; order Galliformes; family Phasianidae; genus Coturnix; species Coturnix japonica. Next base: position 6,422,272 of record NC_140670.1, read on the forward strand.
GAAAGTGTGCTTGGCTGCTTGGAAATGGAGAGAACCTTGTAATGAATTCCTGTAGACTCTTCTTAACGCAGCTTTAAGAAAGGAATGCTGAAAGGAATGTTTGCTTGATGTTGGGCTCTGAGAGCATGGATTTGGAAGGGGCAAACATAAAAGTTTGCTCTGCTTCTCTGCTGAGTATACAGTTCATTTATTTTCAGTATCTGCATTGAGTTTTTGTGAAGTCTAGCAAGCTTATCCATCTGACTAGCATGATTTACATCAGGAACATGATTTACATCAGCATCTGTGGTGAGGCTATGTTAGACTTTTCTGGAGCTTCCAATGTAATTATATCAAGAATGCCCGGATACTGGTCTAAAGTACTGAACAGCTTCTTAAATGAAAGAGAGGAAATATATATTGTTCTTAAAGCACTATATCCAGAAACCCACAGTCTAATTAGGGCTAATGAGGAGTTTTGGTTGCTTTTGGTTAAACCATGACTAATTTTAAATTTGCATTCTCGTTTTAAGGTGTCTTATGTTTGGATTGAAGGTCTGTGTGGTAGGGTGAGAAATGTTCAACTTCAGTGCATGTAAAGCAATACAGCAATAAAAGTGCTACATAAAATATTTTTACTTTTGACATTTGTTATATTGTTCTCTCTTTTAACAGTTATTCTGTTGTGACAAGTAACTATAGCTTCATGTGGGCTTTTAGAATAAAATCTTAGTTACTTGAAAAGGGGGAGGTATAATATAAATGTAGAACATACGGAGAAGCAGAAGCCCTTAAAAATGAGGGAAAGAAAAAGATTCTTACTGTTGAATATCTGAAGAAAGAGGAGCTGCATAAAATGACAGTCATTAGGTACTAATAATGTAAATTTTTTATAAATTGCCTTTCTCAATTAATGAAAGAAGCTGAAGAGTAACCAAACACCATCAAACATGAATTAAGGAAGAACACATTCCTTTGGAAACTCAATTTAGTGAGTCATCAGGTTGAATGCTTACATAGCTGATTTTGATATTGTCCTCAATTCATCAGTAGTAGGAGTTAATCTTTTTTTGTAGATCAACACATTTAATAGAAGCATCTTTAGTGGTATTAATAAGATTATTCTCTAATTTTGTGTGCCCAATAGAGTGAATTTGCACAAAGGCATTTAAATCTTAAATACCTGTCACGGCCTGAAGAGAATTAAAATGTAGATAGTTAATAGTCTTGCCTCTTTCTTGCAGGACTGCATTTGCTGTATATTTTAGCTCTTGGCTGTAGAAGTTTCTCACGTACTACTTCAGAAACATTTTTTTTTGTTTTGTTTTGTTTATATATGCATGAAAATGCTTCCCTGCTTAGTGTTGTTTGCTATTTTTTCTTTGTGATGAAACTGTCATCATCCATCTTGTTTTAAACACCTGCTGGGAGGGCTGCAGTCTTTTTCCTCCTACTGTCATCTTTTTCATCTCATCTCAGTGCTCCAGACACATCTCCCAGAAAGACCTTTTCCATTTAAGTTAAAAAATACCTCCATGAATGAGTTTCCTGAGCACTTAATGTCTTGATTAAAGATACAGCTTACCGCCTTCCTGACCCGATGTATTTTTATCTCCCAATTCTTCCCTATAAGAATGTTTTACTCAAAACTTTTTATGTGCATCTTTTTGTTTATAAATTGACTAATGAATCAAATGGATGATTAGATTTTGTATGCACGAATAATACAATAACTAATTGTGTATAACACACAGTATTTTGATAGCTCGGCTACTTGGTTTGACTTGCAGCAGTTTAAATCACATAAATTGATAATAATCCCATGAAATACAAGGATTTAGTATGCCAAAATATACTTTTCCCACAATTTCATATGTTCCCTTGAATTTGATGTTTTTAATAAAAAAATTATTTTTATTCCTTCTGGTTTGCTAAGATAAACTACAAGAAAAATGACTTTTAGCCAGGATGACAGCAATGATAGTACTAAGACAAATGTAGAGTACTTCATCTCAGCAGGATAGTAGCTTTGAAACTTAATTAAAAACACTTAAGTGCCAACTTTGTTAATCATTTCATTGCAGAGTACTGCACCAAAAATACCAGGTGTGTTCAGTGTGTACTGTATTTCCATTCCTTTGCTGAGTCTGATTGATGTTCTCATCCTTCATTTGAGGGTCTTCCTAAGAAGAAAAAAGAAAAGGCAGATTTTCAAACAGTGAAATTGTTTAAAAACTCAAGTTGTTTGATTAGGATGATACTCCATTTGCTGTGCGGTAATGAGCTCTTAAGGGCTAGTCAAACTGGAAAAGAAGAAAATAATTCAAGCAAAAAAGAAAATAAGGGAGGATTTATGTAATGGTGACCAAAGTGGGTAGGACCAGCTGTAGTGATACACAGAAGTGAGAGATGTCAGGGCTTAGATGTTGGAAGAGGCAGTGTGAATACCAGTAGGAGGATGTCTTGTTAGATCAGAAATCAGTGGCAGCTGGACTGTTGATAAATGTATAAACAAAAGAAAAGGGGACTGAAAGATAACAATACTGTCATGTTACCAGGAGCAGGTCAGCAGTGTCTCATGGAGTATTTTGGTTCCATGCAGAGAGATTCAATTACAGTGAGATTTGAGCAAAAGCCCTTAATGCAGTTATCCTTATGAAGTTGGTGCCAAAGTTTACAGTGTTCATATGTCTTCAAAGATAGGATGGCAATACAGGAATCAATGATAGGACAGTATAATCTTAAATGTACTTGTAGCAAGGCAGAATTATGGCATTCTCTCATACACCATGAAGAGTTCCACATGTTGAAAGTGGCAGTGAGGATAAGATGCAATATGAAAAAAATCAGCTGCTCTTCCAGTCTCATTTGTGATCTTAATGGAATTTGTTTAGAGCTAGAGATGAACTGAACAAATGAGGAAAGAAAATTAGTATATATCACTATGATACTAGAATCAAATTAGAGAAATGGATGTAAGAAGGCTCCCCCAAAGTACCAACATGTTACTTCTGCTAATATTGTGAAAAGATAGCACCTTTATTCAAGATTTTATCAGATGTTGACTACAGAGAAGGTAGATGTTCAGAAATGAACAACAATGCAATGGATAAAGAATTCATCTATTCCTCTGTAATAGAAATAGCACTTTAAGAAGAAAAAAAGGTCAAGCGTGTGGGAAAAAGGTTGTTCTGAAAGTGGGCTTCCAAAGAACAGGTTAGGAGAGATATTTCACTGAGATGATTAGAAACTGGATTAATTGATAATTTAGGAAACAAATCAAATATAAGCTTGAGATCATCTAATCTATTGTTAGAACTTGGACCAATAGCACCATTAACTAGTTTAATCTACTTACATGGTTTGAATGCAGATTTATTGTTTTAAGTGTAGTGATCCTGTTTTTACCAGGTCACCATGAACATTTCTTACAGTATGGTTTGTGGCATGGTGGTATCCTCTTAAGATGTGTCCTGACAGTGATGAAGATATTCAATACAGGAAACTAATAACTATTGCTAATCATATAGCAGTGTGATCTGGAGTTTACCACAACACTGTCTCTTTTATCAGTAGAACTCAAATTAAAAATCATTATTTTTTTATTTCTTGAAACTAGAGAATATTATCTTCAGGGTAAATAAATATGAAAGAATCTTAGCTAGATGAAAGTGTGGTACATCTCTAGTAATTAAAAAGATAATCACTAAAAATCAGTGCATTTGGATTCATCTCTCCCTTACACTAAGAAACTTGTAGGAGCCACAGTGTTTCAAACTTCTGTTTCATTTATAAAAAAATAAAGAGTGGATTTGTGCAACTTGTCTGCAAGAAGTTGAAGTCCTATTTGAGGTGCATATGAAATGATAGCTGAGGTACATAATTAAGGATCTACTCAGTCACGTGCTGAGTTGAGTAGTTGCTCAGAATCCATAGTATCATCCAAAATCCAGGGAAAGAACCCTCTAACTCCAATGTGCTGTTAGAAAGCAGCATTCTTTTATTCCTTGCAATACATACCAGCATTTGACAAGCAAGTGCACCCTCTCAGATTTAACAACCTACATTTGAGTAGTTAAGGCATACATATGCAGTACATTGGCATACATATTCATTCCTTTTCAAGGACTCATCAATACATGCTAATATCCTTTCAGTGGTATCTAGGGTGGTCAAGTGCCTACCTACTTCTTCCCCATTTTTCACTATCAGCTTCATCACTGAGGCCTTTGACTCACTTTCATCCACTTTGGAGAATTTCCATTGCTTGTTAGGCCATAGTGTGCAGCTTTCAAAAACAGTACATGTGGAACACAAGGAAAATGTCCTTTCACCTTTGGAGGCAAAAGATAAAAGTCCTCTATTGTGACACCAGTTCTTCTCGTGAGGCAAAATCTTTGAAGCTAAAGATGAAAGTGTTCTATTATGTCTGCAGCACCAAATTATTGAGGAAAACACCACTGTTCACCCACTAAAGTTGAAGTGGAAAGTTTTAGAACTATCACGTATGGATTCATCTTGCTAATATAATATATTGGTTCTTAATCTAATGTAGTAATCTCTATTGCTAAGCAAACCCACCTATATCAATAGCTAGCGTGAGGTAAGGCAAAATTACCCATCTTTTCTTGTGCCACAGAGTGTAAGTAGGGAAATCCTAAAAAAGGAAGTCAGCAGTTTTCCTCTGAGATTGTGTATCTCTTGAACATTCTCTTGCTAGGCGATTTCAAGATGTGTTGAGAGTTGATGAGTTAATGAACTAGAGTCTGTTATACTTCTGTAGTTGTTCCCTGCTGTGCTACTCATGTAGAAAGCAGTTTTCTTCTAAATGTGCTGAAAGCTTATTCTTAGCCTTCAGTGAGGACTGTGGAGGTTAAACGTCTTGGAATCCATTGTATTTTTATATATTGCAAGTCTTCTATTGAAATTATGACACGTTTGGTTTCACATTCTGTAATTTGACTGAAGAAAGTGATTCAGAAAATACAAAACCTCTTTTCCTTAGTCATTCCAGTTTTTATTGCTTGCTGTACTATGTGAAAACAGAAAGGCAAGAGGAAAAAAGAGTTGCTGTGTAGCATATGCTTTCAGGCAGAACACAATCAGTTGACAAAATATCAGAATGTAGAAGCTGATTGGCTAATTCTTCATTTCAAACCATTGGCATAAACTGCAAAACACTGAAAATCCCTCAACCAAAGCAGTCTTTGCTGAAATATTTCAGCTGCAGTCTGTGCCAAGAAAAATGGGGGACCGTTTGCTGTGGTCTGTTGTACCACTGATCTTTTTGCTGCTGGTAAGAGAGCAGCTTTTGATTACTGTCACCTTCGGAATGAAGATCTCTCTTGTAATGAAACTGATGATAGGTTCTGTGTTCCGTGAATAAGTGACTCTCTGAATGCAGTCTTCTGTAAGAAAGGGCTTTATTTCTTCTGTCCTTCTGTCTTGTTTGTGCAAGCAAACTCTTCCTTCTGTGGGTCTGCGGAGCTTTGCTTTTCTCACCCTTGGTGCAGCAAAGCTCAGTGGCTGGTGCTCTCTGCGGGGGTCTGCAGCTCTGCTCTGCCATTCTCTCCCTCTGTTCCCACTTCTCCATTTCCTGTTCCCTCCCCTGCTGTGACTAAATAAATTACCTGTATGACATGTTCAGTTTTCTCTGGCAAGGAGCCTGGGAAATCAAGTCTGTTCCCAAACCTGGATCTCCCATTTGGCAAATGTAATGCCTTCATGTTGCTAAATCAGGTCAGCTCTCAGGAAGAACAAAGTACGATTTCATATAACTATAATTAATGCAGAGTAAAAAATTTAGATAATGGAGCTGACATGTGTTTATTGTAAAGATCATCAAGAAAATAATTTGGGAAGCACTTTGTGTTTCTGTGTTGCATTAGGATACATGTTGAATGCTCTGTAGAGAAGATTAAATGGTTTTGGTTTTTTTTTTCAGTTAACTCCTATCAACGTGAAATAAATTTGTTTTCTGTCTGCTCTAAGAGGATATTTGGTGAAATGATTCACTGGTTGAATTAGGCACAGTTGTATGCATTCAGTTGCCACGACTTTATAAAAATCTATATTAATCGATAATTAACAGCTAATTATTATTAATTATTCATAAACTCTCCTTCTTCTTTGGCTTTTTGATCTGTGAATGTGGAGATGCATATGAAAGCATTGGTAAAAGGAGGACAAAGGAACCCTTCCTGAACCCTGTGTTCATTTTCCTGTTTCTGCTGGGTCTGTTTCCCCCAGAGAGCTGAACCCTGAGCAGACCCCCAGCCCTCCTCGAGGGAGGAGATCAGTGAGAAGCCCTGGGCTCCTATCTGAAGGCTTGTGGCTGTTGAGAGCTCCTGGGATATGCTGTGCATATCCCCAGCATTGACAGAGTAGCTGCTGAGGTAAAGCTTTAGGGGCTGTAGTGAAAACCTTCTGTAACTCCAGCTGAAGTCAGGCTCACCCTGAGGAGAAGCAAGCCTGGTAGGCCCAGGCTGCAGGCCTCTGCTGCTGGCATTGCCCATCCTGTCAGGCTGTGCTTCAAGCTTGGTTTTGCTTCATTCTTGGAAACAAACAGTCTCAAATATCTATATCTATTTTTCATTGCTTCATGCTTTCCCTGATCTTCTAAAGGGAACTACAGTGTTACTAATAATTGTTTAGTCATTCATGAATTGCCTTTCTTCTAATGAGCGCTTTTGTTGTTGCTCTGAGAGGCACTCAGTGAGTGTTTCTTCATCAACTTAAAAATCTTTCAAAACTCTGTTGTTTAAAATAAATCCTTGAAACAAAAATTGCTCTTTGTTATCCAAAGCCCACATAGGGAGCATGCAGCAGAGAGGGGAAAGCAGTGAAGTGAGTTGTAAAGATCTGGAGTTTGGTTCCTGCCTCTGCCTTGCACTGAGGGCTGGAGTCTCCATTTAGATTGGCTTTGGTATGAAGAAATGGCAGCAGTAATGTCTTATGTCCCCAGATTAATCTTATCTGTACAGAGTGAAGATACTGTTGCTTACCATAAAGATACACTGTGATCTTTAAAAGGCTTCAGCTGAACTGTAACAAATCTCTTCCACTCTGCCTTAATGACAAGGGCAAAGCCTGTCATGTCCCCTTTCTGGTGCGCAAGTCAGTCAAAGGAATTTGTGAACCTGTTCTAACCCACCTTTATTTCTTGTCTTCTGCAGCCTGCGACCTGATGACCTTGGGGATCTTAGCCTTGGTGACCTCCACAGGTTGTGCCTCAGCCAACGCCCTGCAGTCCCTGACAGATGCCATGCACATCCCACATCTCTTTGTGCAGCGCAACACGGGAGGCTCCCCACGCACGGCCTGCCACCTGAACCCCAGCCTGGAGGAGGAGGAGTACACGCTGGCTGCCCGGCCACCGGTCCGCCTCAATGATGTTATGCTGAAATTGGTCACGGAGCTGCGGTGGCAGAAATTCATTGTCTTTTATGACAGCGATTATGGTGAGTAAAGCAGAGAATTTCAGACGTTGTTAAATTTAACTAGGGAAAGGGAAACACAAGCATTGGGAGGGATAGAACTTGCTGGGCCTCTCTCTGGCAAAGGGGATAGTGTTTTAAGTGACACAGGTCTTTGGTTTGAAGGAAAGATTGCAGTGAGAACTAATTCTCAGACAAGCAGCGAAGTTGCTTAGCAACACCTACAGAGAAAAGCCAAAGTTTGAATTATCTCACACTTCTGAAGTAAAATATTAATAAAGCATTTTCATTGATTGGCAAGGGTCATATAGCTGTGCAGGGAAGTTCAACATGGCATCTACCCATTCCCGGAATACACTTTCTATCAGAGCTGAGTACTATTCCCTCTAAGGATTAATTTTCAAAGTAACTGTTACCATATTTTTTTTCACACATTTTTGCCTCCTCTTACTATTCTGCTTTTGGAGTAATTTTCACAGCGTTATGTTTCCTGGAATTAAACCAAAAGTTACAGTTTTCACTACGTCTGCTGCACCTTCTTCAGCAAAATTTGTACTTTGTGCAGAAGCATAGCAAAAAGAAGCCTCTGCACATGGGAATGTAATACCTTTTGAAGGGTGTAAAGAAGCAATAAGAAGAAATATAAAACTCAGTTTGTGTCAAGCTCTGAGCGAAGTATCTGCCTACTTTTTTATTTTCATTTTACCCCGCTCAACTGGTAGGAACATTGTTCCATATGATTAACTTAGAGTATTTTCAGTACTTTCATCTTAGGATATGGATTCTGTAATGGGGATGATAAATTTTCTATTGCATGTTTTAAAACCCTGCAAATACTTTGTGTTTACAGTGTGATGTGTATGAATTTTGGTCTGGTGACTTGGTATGAAAAGAATATAAAAAAAAGGAAATTGAGGTTAGATTGCAGTTGGAAAGATCATCTTACGTGCATCTCTGCATATAGTTTAGATCTTATACACAGTCTTCAGCAATTGCCGTGTAGCTCCATGTTTGTATTATTGCTATGTAATGGAGGTTTTTCATGGATGAATCAGTGAGATATTTGTTTTACTAATTTGGGCTACTTGTAGCTTAAAAACAACAAGAAAAGAAAGCTGTACAAGAGGTTGACTTCTGTCATTAGCTGTTTCTTCAACAGCCAAATGGAAGTCGATGGTGATGATTTTAAGTGGGAAATCAATCGAGGCTCTTACATACTTTTAATTACACTTATTTTAAGCATGAGAAGGTTGCCGTGATACTTGTACAGAGGTAATCAGTTGACTCAAAAATGTAAGAACCCAGCAAATAGACTGTTGTTGACTTACTGTCCTATGTAATCTTAGAACAGTAAACACTGGAAACAAAGCCAGCACTGTAAGTACATCTCAGTAGTGCTGACCATGTTGCTATTTAGCAGAGAGTTGAGCTTAAAATTAAAATTATTCTAGCAGTAATTTTCCAGAATAACAGAGGGTTTTAAAAGGATGCCTTACAAACATCATTTTTATACATGCTTTTCTTTCGCACTTTCTAATCTGTAGCTTTTATTTTGCAAGCCTGAAAGAAATTAGGCTGCTTTACTTAGAAATCTTCAAAGGGGAAGGCAGTTTAATCCCCAGAGAATCCTGGCCTTGGTAAAACTGCAGATGTCCTGTGTCAGGGAAAATAGGTGACACTGCTGTCACCTATTTTCCCTGGTAGCAAACCTGGTTACTGAACTAAACTACCTCTTTTTCCAGTAATACATCTGTTTCTTTGCTCTTGGCAAAGACTTGAGATTTCAGCACCAAATCCTGAAGTCTTTAATTCTCATAATCTGTAAATTCGGATATCAAATTCACCTTCTCCACTTATCACAGATAGACTTGTCACCCATAAAAGAAACAGTAAAGGGGAATGAAAGGCTACCACAGGTGGTGTCTTCCTTCCAGTGTAGAGTGTTGTGTAGCTGTCCATGTATTATTTCCTTAGCTATTTGTCATGGATGGGATGTCTACTTTATACTAATTTCATCAGAAGGACTTTTTCATAAGATGGAGTTTCAATAAAGAAGCATTTGGTAATTGAAGCTTGCCAGCTCTGGGCAGACACTGGTGAGTAGTGGATGAATAACGTAGTTCCCAGGAAATTGCATGCTGAGCTCAAGAACAGCACCTGGCTTTCAAGGCATGCCCAATGCCCTCATTAGTTTGCTTCAGCAGAGCTGTGCTTGAGCATCTTCAGCTCAACATGCGGGAATTGACTGCTGGCCCTGAAGAGGGAGGTCACTTGAACAACATGTTTGTAATTGTGGAGAGTTTTCAGCATTGGGTTTCTGTTGTTTAACAAATAGACCTTCTCTATCTGCTATGTGGAAAAAAAAAAAAAATCAAAAAAAAAAAAATCTACTTTTTCGAGTAATGTTTTAAGTTTGTCCGTCTGCTGATCTCTAAAAAACAGTCAGTCTCTTGGTGTCCTCCTGGAAACTGTCAGAGTTTCTGAAGATGAAATAACACTGCACAACTTAAAGAAATCTCATTTTTTAGTAATGCCGTGCTATACGGGAGCTGAAAAATGTTTACCTCATGAATTACTCATCCCTTATCAGACATGTATTTTGTAGTATAATTTTTGCAGTGGTAAGTAAAGGAAAAAGAGCAGTCTTAATGATCAGAATGCAGAGTAGTCACTGTATCACTGAACGAATTTATTAATATGTTTATACTTATGATAAAATATGCCTTATTTGTCACTGGAGCAACAGATAGAAGTCTGTACTCATAACTTCAATTTAAGTAGCATCAGCCTGTAATGGTGATTTGGAACCTATAACAAAAGATGGAAAGATTTCACAGGGAAGATGCAGAAATTTTAAAGAACCGGGTGCCTAAATGGAGAAGGTAGAAGCAGGGTTCAAACTGTGTAACTTCCCCTTGTGCGAAACCAGCTTTAGATTTTGTCACTTTTTTTGGTGAAGAAATGGGTAAAAACTTGCTTCTGGAATAGTGACCTTTCAGAGACTTCAGATTTGAAAGCTGTAGCGTTCCAACTCTTCTCAGTGGCACACTGATCTGTTAAGTGGGAGAAAGGCAGTTTATACATAGCACATGGTTCTCCTATATTTATATAATGAAAAATAAGGGTTCACAGAATAGCAGAGAGGTTTCACATAGGTGGTGGATCTTTGTGATTCAGTCTGTGTTTTATTATTTTTCTCATATAAGGCTTGTGTGTAATTTCAGAAGAGGCAAGAAATCTACTTTCTGTTGATCACAGTGGGAGATTTCTGCTGATGAGATTGCTGCTTATGAAAATGATGGTGAGGACCTATAGTAACTCACATAAGCCATAGATAAGGCAAGTCTCCTTTCTTGCTGATGTGCTGTGCGGCTGTTGAAGCTGGAATGAGAGACTGAATCTCTTTTCTGCCACATCTTCTCTTTGTTGTGTTGTCTTGAGAAAGCTCTGAAATGTGAAATGGGAAGGAAAACCTTCCCAATGTGACTGAGGCTGTGTTTGGAATTTCTTTAGAAATTTTTTAGGCAATGAAATTAGATGACACGTTCTGAAGGGAAGCAGATCCAGTAAGAACTCAAAGGACTAGGTCTTATTAAATGCACTGTTAGTTAAAGGTTTGTATGAAAATACCATGCTAATTCATAGTATCAGATCTCAGTTTTCTGGGGAAAAAATGATTTAACTTTGCCAATGGCTGTTCATACAGTGCTATGTGGAACTGTATCTATCTACCTGTTAAAGACCTTGCAATAGCAGTCAGCTGTGTTGTATTGTCCTAAGTTTCAGCTGTGCTTGTGGCTTGAATTGCTTTTTGGTCTACAGAAGTATCTTTTGTGGTTTTGCATATATATAATATCAGTGTGTAAAGGCCTGCTGAGAAGTGTAATGTTTTATTTTGCTGACCTCCTGGAATTAGAAACATCAATAATCACATTTTCTGACACAAAAATTGGTAGTCTGGCAACTTTAATTAAGAATCTAACCAGGATCTAAAATGAGGATAGGTTAAAAGCAGTGGGTGCTTCCCACAGTAAGATGAAATTGAGTAATAATGAGTTGAAAGTGTGCTTCCAGGGTAAGAGAAGAGGTGTAGATTCAAAGGAAGGATTTGAGAAGGATCATGAGAACTAGATACAAAAATGAAGGCAGTGAGGAATAGAAAGTCGTATTTTTGAAGAGAATGTGAGTAATAGCTTTGCTTTTGCTGGAATAATCGTAGTGTTGGAAACACTTTGTCTCTGTTATGAGGACTCTCTGCTTTCCTACATAAATGTATTACACAATGTAAAACAACCCAGTTAATTTTTTATGGCTCCATTTCATTAATGAAATGCTATTAGACCTGTGAAAGGTCAGTGTTCACTTCTTGGTCTCAAGGAGTAACAGTGTTATCTGGTTAAGGGTAGTATTGTGCAGAAGTTCTACAGAAGAAACATTTGAAGAACCTTAGACTGTCAGTGAATTTCTATTCCTACAGGGAAAGAAAACAAGCCAAAACCCAACCAACCAACCCCCCAGAAGCCCTTAAACCTAATCTTATTTTCAGTTTCTAAACTATTATTTTAAGACTGAAGGCATTTTTCTCTTTATGCTCATGAATGCCACGTTAACTTGAAAGCTTCGTGATTAATTATGGTACACAGAAAGAACTTGGTTTTCAGTGTAGTGACTTTCACAGAAGTTTTTCTTTCCTACAGCAGTTACGTGGTAGGTTTATTTCTGAGTCATACCTGTCAAGGGCATTTGATTGGAAGTTACAGGAATTATGCTATCAATAGCTTTACAGCTGGCTATTGATCCTGAGATGGTCTACTGTGAACATACTTATTTTTGCAGGCCAGTACTATTGCAGTACTTAATCTGCAATGGAAAATAGCAATGAAAATTGAGAAATGAGTATTTTACACAGTCCCTATCTGTAATGCTGCAAATCAGTTGTGATGTGAAGCACTGGCTTCATTAATGCAAATACAGGGAAAATGGCACTGAAGTTCTGGACCAGCTGCACCTGGTATGTGCCAGTTGGGCACATCTGATGCTAATGGAAAGTAGTATTGGCTTTTTCTTCATGAGCTCTGTGGTTGAGTTCGCATATGTTGTTAAAAACACCTCTTTTTTTGGCTGGTTGGGGCATGCCAGCTGGAACCATTGCAGAGAAGCCTGAATTGGCAGTGTTGTATTTGAAGAGTAAAAAAGAACAGAATTTAAGCAGCCAGCCATGGAGGAACATAACATCATTATAATGAGCAACGATGTAGGATGGGAGTCCTCGGACACCTCTGTCATTGGCGTACAGTGATGGAGAGAGGAACAGGCTGGACCGAAGCTCCTTTTCCTACAAGGAATAAGGTTTTCTGAGCATTTATTACAAACAAGCTCTGTACCACCTAGTTATTCACTTTGAGCAGGGCTGCCGGATGTCTAGATTCCAGGCAAACATGAAATCTTCAACTTCTACCTGGATAAAATGAAAGCTTTCCTTGGAAAAGGAGTGTGTCTGGTGACATTATGTATAATTGCCATTATTGCTGCAGAGAATGATAGGAAAGAAAGTATTCAGCCAATCTCCAATTCCAGTGGGAAGTTTGTCATGCCATGGGGTAAAGAGGGGAAAAAAAAATAAAATAATGTGACCTTTTGGCTTTTGCATTGAATTTGATCTGGAAGCTATTGAAGAAATGACATTGTGTGTTTCCATATTAATCCTTGAATCACTTTTCTGACTGTAACAGCACTTAAAGTAATTGGCCTTCTTAAATTAAGCATGGATTTTTGTCATTTCTGATGGTATTTTTTTTATTTAGTAATGCATCACAGTATATAACACTGAATGTAATTAAAGAAAGTCAATTTCACTTCAAATTATTACTTATAAATTAATTTTAGTACTTTGATTTTTAAAGCATGTGAGTAGTGTTCTAACAGAGGCAAGTAGCAAAAGTAAGCCCCCAGCCCTCGCCTCCCTTGTATTTCCTAGCAGGGTACGTGAGCAGAAGGGCAGAGGTTGTTTCCCATAAAAGTAATTCACTAAATACTTTCAGGGCAGTGCTTGATGTTAAATACAAATGAGCTTAAAATTATGGTATAGCCTTTACTTTTCAAATTAAAGGCAAAGGCATTGTATCATAGCCTGCCTGCAGCTGTTCATATCTTTGGACAGTTTAAACAGTTTCAGGTAAATTGTGTTACTTCAATTCAAGGCAAGTTAAGGAAATGATTTTAATCTTTCAAATACTTTCAATACATGCTTTGCAAAGCAAAGACAGGAGTTCTTTTGAAAGAAATCAAGAAGCATGTGTGGATTAATACCTTCAAAACAGGAAGGCTTGCCTTCTTAATTCAAAATAGTTACATTTTAAAATCAGTTTTTACCTTAGAAGACTTCAAAAGTGTGTATGTGGGGGAAAGCTCATGGAAAAATTAAATGAAAGGCTTTATTAGAAGTGTTTTTCTGCTGGTTTTTCAGCACTGTGGTCTGATCAGAGGTAATTATTAGTTTACTCCTGGAGGCTTCACTGTGCATTCTGTACTCTTTTTTCAGCCACTTGTAACATCTTAACTACTAATCTCAAGGCACAGAGTTGCCAAAACCAGTGAGAATTGGTGATCCTGTTTTCTTTCTTTATACTGTGAAAGATGTTTCATAACGCAGCACTCACTCTTAAGAAAACACCCTTAAAATGAAGGGTTCAAATGCATTAATTTTCAACAGAGAGATCTTTGAAAATTGCAGGTGTCATTTGTAGAGGATTCTTGGGGATTCTTTCTCTGCCTGACAGTTGTTTGAATCTCTTGACTTTTCAAACCATGGCATAAGGCTAAACTGTTCGTTCAGGTGTGTGTAAGTGACAAGGAGAAACGTAAGGATGGTTTGCTGGGAATCTGAGCAACTAATTCCAGTAGGGAGTCTGTTAAGTTCACGTTCGTTAGACAGTAGATGTTTTTACATCTGCTTAGAAAGTGTTCAATAGATGCAAAGGAGAAATGGAACATTAGAGGGATGGAGTCTGTCCTGGAGGATTTTTGCAGCCCTTCAGGCAATATCACTATTATTCTGAGAAAATACAGTCACATGACATAAATCTACAGTGAACTTCAGTGGGCAAATTCCCACCGTTGGTCAACTTTCGTGGAAATTGTGACCGTGTCTGCACGCATACTAACATATTCAGGTAGGTGTATGGATCTCATGGAAAGTGATAAAGGGTTGTGTATGTGTAAATTGGTATGCAGGAGTTCATATATGGAATCAAGGAACCCCTTTCTCAGCTTCCTTCCTGTCTTTGCCAGTTTTTCATAATAAGCTTTGCTGATGCCTCTCAGGGCACAAATTTGTGGCTTTCCTCCTGATTAGACAAGATTTCTTCTTTGTTTTACCCAATTAGGAGTTGGCATGACTTGCTCTTACTACTCCATGCTGTCTTTATTGAGACAGAAATTCCACTCCTTCTTCTCATAATTTACTGTATTTAGATACGGAGTTTTGTTTGTTTTTCTTGTGGTGGCACCATTTGTTGGTTTCTTCAGCACTCTCTTGATAGACCAGGATTAGCAGTTTAACAAGAGCTAATCCTTTTCTCTTCTGGTCAATGATAAGTCAAATGAATGTACTCTGAAGGGTTCTTTATTTCTCCTCTGCTAGTGAAGCTTGGTGACTGAGTACGTCAGAGAGCAGATAATGTTGTTAGTCATTGCCTTCACAGAAGTAATTATTCTTGGTGACTATAATACATATAAAGCTCCTGAAATCCTTGAAGAGGACAAGTATGGGACAGGAGGTAATTTTGACAGAGCCCTGAGGGTCAAAGTGTTTTTCTGCTTAGTTAGCCTACTGAAAAATATGTGCAGTTACCATGCCTACATAGTATTCATATGCTTGTGATATATTCATATACCTTTAAAATAGACGACAGCATCTGTGTGTGTGTCTATGTGTGCTGCCTGTGTGTGGTAGCAGAATTATTAATGCCAGCCTTTTGTTCAGAGTTCAAGAACTGGAAAGGTCCATGCAATCCAAGACTGAGTTTAAAACCAAAGCCACAATATATCTATTTTTTCCTGAAAAGATAAGTTAGAACTGTAAGTAGTCTGCCCTGTAGTAATCTTTATGGAATATGAAATAACTCATAACAATCCTATGAATTTAAACCAACTTGAGGGCCATTTCCGTAGTCCACATAGAAGTGCAAGATTGTCTTATACTTTGTAGCTGGAAGCAGGAAAGGAAGATTATTTTCCATACCTAGAAAAAAACAAACCAGAAAGGGTCAGTGATGAAAAGTAAGTAAATTTTGATTGCTTTTCAGGTGCAGATGAATATAAACACAGACGAGCTTCCGTGTCTATTTAGGAATTTACTAAATCAAAAACTGCTGGGGAAAAAAAGAATGTATCCTGGTCAGTGAAACATTCTCTGAATTCAAACTGTGCAAGTTTCCATTCTGATGAACCCTCTCTTCAGGAAACTGTCTATGAGCCTGGGCAGATGCTTTCAGCTGTGGGGATCTCCAAGGATGTGGAATTACCTGGACTCGGAGCAGAGCACCAAGTTGTGCCCTCAGACAGTTCTGGAGTCATCACTGTTATAGGCTACATTTGTGACTTTACATTAAGCTATCCATTTAGTAAGATGCTTTTATCATGTTCAGCATTTGAGGTACTGATAGTTTAATGCAACTCCAGTAGAACAAGAGAACTGTGCTTATTTAGCTGTACAAAAAGTTGCAGTGACACAAGGAATGCTAGACACGTGAGATCTTTGTGACAGTAATGAAGGCACTTTACTTCCCTCTAACTCAGTGAAGCTTTTTTTTCAATGTCCTCATCAGTTCAAGGTTTTCTTCTTGCCCAGAGCAGTGCAAAAATGGCATAGGCTTGCTGTTCCCTCAGTTGTTCTGGGCAAGCCTTTTGCACAGTCTTCATTTATGTTCTGGTGTATTTAATGCTTAGATCTGTTGCTCTGAGAGTTATTTTAAGAGTTATTTCAATCATTTTAGAAGCAAATGCATCATTAGACTGTGAAGAATTAAATAAAATGTGGAGGAAAAATGGTTTCACAATTTGGATTATTCGAGAGAGTCAGAGCCCATTAGGAAAGTAATCTGGATCTGTAAGTTCCATTGGAGGGTGATTTAATATTCATCACGTTATTATAGCTTTTGTTTAAATGGAAATAATGCATTATTTTTTTTGTGTACAAATTGAGTGAAATAGGATTAGTCTCATTACTGAAGAACATTGAGTCCTACAGAGATCCTTTTAATACTGAATGTTTTGTTTTTCTCTCTCTCTCTTTGGTAATCAACAGTCAAATTATATGTTTATAACAAAAACAGATGGAAGAATCACAGAGGGCTTTAAGAAAGCGAAGGAAGTTGAATGAGAATATCCTAAATCTCACTGATCCGTTCCTTGTAACAAGAGAGCCTGAATGGAAACACAGCTATTGAAACACTGCTTGGAGCCTGTAGATTAGTTCATCTGTTTGGAAGACATAGGGAGTCAGGAACTATTGATGGTACTCAAATTCTAGGTGCTGATCTCATCTGTTGGTGAGAGTCAAACTCTTGGCTGGATAAATCCTTCAGTTGTTGCATAGCAGACTTGGGAGGGAACTCAAGCGGGGTAATTCAGCTCTGATACATATTATGGCTGGCACAAAATGAATCGACGACATGGCTATGATTTGCATCTGATCTGTCTCTGGCCTCAACAAAGTGTTTGCTTGGCAAAATACATACATTGAGTGAGAAAAATGGAGAATAAACTATGCCATGGAAGGAAAAGGTGTGTTTAAACCAGGAATCTTGGACATGTTCAGTCCCTGAAATGCAAAATACCTTCTTTGCATACTGAACTATAATTCAAAGATCTTCTTCATCCCAGTACAGCTCCTCACTGACTGAGTGTCATTTTGCTTGGGTACACTGATATCAATATTTGCTAACCAAGCCCAGCTCCCTCAGCCTTTCCTAATAGGTGCTCCGGCCCTCTGAGCATCTTTTTTGGACCTCTTCTGGACCCGTTCCTACAGCTCCACATCTTTCTTGTGTTGGGAAGCGTGGTTCCAGGCATGTGTGCAGTACTCCCAATGAGGCCTCACAAGGGCAGTGTAGAGCGGGACAGATATCTCCCTTGCTAAGACTAAGGATAGGTCAGTTAGCATATGCATATTTTTGTTAGGATAGGAACTGATACCATTTTCATGGGCATCCTGACATGGTATTAGGCTCTCTTGCTTTAAAATGCCTCATGAAGTTATTTCCACATATTAACAAGATATTTCTACAGGGGGATTAGAGCTCATAAGTCAATTTGAGTATTTCAGAAAGGTTATGAACTCCTCAATTCCATTCCTGTGATCGATCATTTACATCTGGATTTCAAGGAGACTTTTGTTTCATTTAAAGTTACACTGGTTCTTGCACAGAGAATCCAATACATGGCCTTTCACTAAAAAGGTGATAACTTCTCATCCTTTATTCTTTATTGAACAACTCAATTCAGATTATTTAGTTTACAATTGGGTATGTACAAGTAGATCTCAGTCTAAAACCAAAGCTTCCTTCTCTCCTTCCTCTCAGATTATAACATTTTGTTATGTTCATTTTCGCTACAAGCAGGTTGCTGACTTGGTGACTCATCTCACTACTACCTTTGTGGTTTTCAATCTTCCTCACTTGAGTTAACACTAAAGCTGTTGTGTTTTTTTCAGTCCCATCGTGTTATTATCCATCAATTTTTTTCTGAAGTAACTGTCTGAAGAGGCTCTGGGTGTCTTATTGTTCATTGACGTAACAGAAGGTATTCAAGGCTTTATAACTGCTAATTAGCTTGTTTTCTGATTTATTATTTTTTATTGTTTCACAGCAGGTGTTACTAAAATAGATAAATAATGAACAGATTAAATTGTAGTAATCTAACCTGAAAGAGTATTGCTGGATACAATAGAGAAACAGATACAGTATCTGCTTCTACTCTGCATATGGAGCAGAAGATAATGCACAGAAGGTGCTGAAGGAGGGGAGAGAGGTGCCACAGGGAGTGTCATGATGAGCTCTGGCAGGGAGAGGATAGTCTGAGTTTCCACCAAGAGCTCTTCCATCCTGTGGTGATGTTACTGGTGGCATTACATCAATGTAACTTCTCTTATGTATAATAAGCCTCCCACCCTTACTGCTACAAGGCTGCCCTTGTTGCTCATCTTAATACCATAACAAACTGTCTCACTTAATTAAAGCTTGTCCAAACCTACGTGGCTGCACAAGGTGAGAGTGAATAAAAGATAGAAACCACCATGAAGGCTTCCCCACAAATTACCAGATAGTGCCTGGAGAAGAGGGAGACTTGCACGCTGGGCACCAGGATTGTCATTTGGAGTCAAATATCTGCAGTCTAAACTATTAAAACTATTATTTCTGTATTTTGTACAAGTAAAGGATAATGCAGCATTCTTAATGCAAATCGACGGGAAATATCTTCACTCAGGATTAAAACACACTGCTCCTCCTTCAGATAACAGGATTTCTGTTACCCCACAGGTGCCTGGTAGGACATCCAGTTAGGTGTTGTTGCGCAGGCTGTGCCAACTTATGAATGCACTGTCAGAATTTGACCTTTAATTATTCTTCCACAGCAAGGGAGATTCATAACCCTACTTAGAAAAATAAATGGAAGAGAGACGGTTTCTTCCTGTAAAGATTCCGTCTTCTGAAGGACCTGGACTTGCTTAGCATGGAGAAGAGAAAGCTCTGTTCAGACCTTATTACAGCCTTTTAGTTCTTGAGGGCTTCTAAACAAGAGCTTTGTACATAGTCTGATAGCGACAGGACAAGGGGAAGCAGAGACTTGGATTACATGTTAGAAATAAATCTTTCATTCAAAGAGTGGTGAAGCACTGGAATAGGTTACCCAGAGAAGCTGTGGGTGCCCCTTACCTTGATATGTTCAAGGCCAGGATGGATGGGGCCCTGGGCAGCCTGAGCTGGTGGGTGGCAACCTTGATGATGGCAGGGGGTTGGAAGTGGATGAACTTTAAGGTCCCTTGCAACCTTAGCTGTTCTCTGACTTTATGGATTAGGAAGACTGCAAAGACTAAATATAGAATTGAATGTGTGAACGTGTTTTAATATTTGCCAAAATGGGGCTGTTTTCCTGTATGTGAGTACTGAGTTGTTCAGTTTGTGTTGAATTTTTCTTTTTTCCTGCAAAAAAGATGTCTGTGAATGCATTCTGTGTGTGTGAGATTACCTGTCGGTCTGCATGTGACCTGAATCATTTCAAACTTGTTAGCCAATTTCAAACCAATCTGGTATGGCAAAGGCCTCAGCCCTTTTCTATACATTTTGTAGGAGTAGTTGGTTAATACAGCAGAGAGCTCAGCAGTGAGCTCTGAATTCCTGCTGTGCAAAAGGTTGCAGCATGAGCTCAACTGCAAGCTATTAGAAAAGAATCAACCCAGCAGCAGCAAGAGCTTGGATAGATCTGACATCAGGGAATCCCCAAAACAGAGAGTCTTACAGAACTCTCAAGGATACTGAAACCATTAATCAAACTTTATTAAACATGAGGTAACCCAGCCATCAGACACAGTCACAGGAATTGCCATTGCACAGGAAACTGTTTCTGATGCTGCGTTTTGTGTGATAATTGACCTTTTGTGTTTCCTTAGCTAGTGTCAGGAAGACTCATTAATATAATAAATAGTGGACTAGGAAGGAGTAAGCCATATTTAAAATAGTTTTTGAACCTTTGTCCGTAGCAATCACTGTGCTGTCTAGTGAACTGCAAGATAGAAATAAGTAAATAATAGTATTCATGCTTGATGTAATTTCTGCTTTTCTTTTCATATTTTTTTATTTCCTCTGAAGGTGGCCTTTTTCCTTCCTTGGGACATGGTGACACTTATTCTTCTGTGAATAATCACTTTATGGTGAAAGAAGGCAGATTTGGGACTCTTCTGCTTTGAAGGGGTTGGCTGGGCCTCCAGAGGGAGAGGAAAATCCCTTACTATATTACTATAAGTAATAAAGGCCTCTGAGGCAAGGGAGGGTGTTTGAAAAGCTCGAACTCTTTGCAGAAGAGAAGTGCGTTTACATTGCAGGGTTTTATTATTAATGTAGAAGCAAGATTATACTTGCTCTGTGGCCAAACAATAGCTAATTGGATCTTTGTTTCTTAATGGTAATGAAAGCTTAAGTGTTAAAACATCAGGAGAACCATCTGGGGATTCTTAATGAGTGTTTAGAAATCAAACAGCCTGGTTGAATTTTGTTTTATTTGTGGTCATTGCTGCTTATAAAGAATTGCTCCAGCACTGTCTATGGGGACATCAATTTGTCATGGATTTATTAGCAAACTGGGGTGTAGGAATACCTCTGCCTTTTGTGCATAAATGTGAGTTTGGAGAAGTTGCCCACCTAAGTGAAACAAAAATACCTTGGCTGAAATGCTGCTATGAGGAATTGTTTCAACTATATATTCTCTTTAGCAAACGAGGTAATAAATATTAACAACTAAATGTTTTTGTTTTTGTTTTTTTCTTAATGATTTAAAGACTGGAAATTGGCAAGCAAAAGGAGACCTGTGGGGATATATGCAAATAGCTTTGTTTTCCCATATGTCTTGGGTGGGAGGATGGCTGCTTTTCATTTAGCTAATTCTTTATGTGCTAAAGAGATGTTTTGTTAGGAGGAAAGATCCTTTTTGTTATTGAAAGGAAAAAGGCAAGGCTCAGAAATGATCTGAAAGAGAGTTTTGAAACATTTAATGCTCTCTGCTGTTAATTACTGTGGCAATTGTATAGAGCTGGCAAGGTGTGATGTTAATGCCTAGTTTGTTTATTTGAAACATGCAAATACATCCGCAATCAAGTCTTTCATTAGAAGATCTGGAGTGGTACGTAGCTGTGTTGTCAGACAGTGCAATCTCCATACAACCTGTGGTATTGCAGGGTGTTTTCTACAGAACTCGATCTGTTGATATGTTTATAATGAAATGAAGCCGAAGTGGTCAAGCTTAATGAGCACACAGGGTGGGATGATGCTTCATTTCTACAACTGAAACTTTTTATTACTTAGAAGTTTTTGAAGGTCCAGAGAAGGAGAGATGACTGTGTTTCATTTGCTTTAACTCCCTGGTCTGATGACTTGTCTCTCAAATTACTGTTTTGTTTCTTTTTCTTTTTCTTCTTCTTTTTTTTTTTTTTTTTTAAGACTTTTTTTTTAAAAAGCAAATGGAGCATAAAGTTAATTTTAATGAAGAACTTCGTGTAGAATGTTTTATATACCAGTTTACTGGCTAAATTTCAAGTGGCGAGCTCCTCCCAACCGTGTATTCATGCACATATCCTCATCAGTTGTGTTCATCCAGTCAGACTTCAGGGCACCTTATTCTTATCAATCAGAGCAGTGCTCACCTGGCCTTCATCAGTCAAGTTTATGTGCATAGCCTGAAACCTTCCAGCTATCACATGTATTGCAGAAGCCCTAAGTCTAGGATTAAAAGCAAACAATATTCATATCCGTTTTGCTGTTACTTTTCCACAGCTTTGCTGTCTCTCAAATGTTCAGGTCACAGACAGAAGGGAGAGAAAAGAAGATTTGGATTTGTTTGCTTTTTTAGAAGTTATATTTATCACAAAGGATGTTGATGGCTATGATGCAGATCCAATTGAAGTCCAGCCCCTAAAGCTTCTTTTTAAAGCTGTAGTAAGAAAAGCCAACTTAAAATCTCATTGTTGGTACACTTTGAACAAACAGATTACAATTCCCTAATCTTAGAGAAAATCAGTGTTATGACCCTGTTTTATCACTAGTTTTGAAAAACTAAACAAACAACTGTGACCGTTCCTTCATAATAGGAATTGCATTTGTAAGCTTTCCTGTTCTCTGATGGTTTATCCTCCTTTTGGCACGTTTACCTGGGTGGTTTAATAAGGCAAGGTATCGTTGAACCAAGGGTTTATTTTTTCCAAAGCTATTATGAGGAGACGTCCGGCTGTGCTTATGGCAGTTTTCTTTTTTTAAGCATGAGAACGGTATATGAGTATCTATCAAGTTAGAAGTGGCTTCTGTGTTCTTTTGTGGTTCTCCTGACATTCATGCGCTTTGCATTTGGTGTGTCTATTTCAGGTTATCTTCCCTCTCTCTGCTTGCTCCTCTCATCATAGGGGAGATGGAGCCGCCTCTATTAGAAATAATTGGTGAGAAGCCATAACTAGTGTCACACTGTGTGGAGAGGCTTATATCTCACTAGCTGCTGAGGCTCTGTGTTAGAGCCCTCAAAGTGCTTTTCTCCTTTTGTGAGCACACATTGCTTTAGGGACTTCACTCAAATGTAAATTCAGTGGACTCTGTTACAGCTCTGTCCTCCTTCCACATGAGAGCCTTGAGAACTTTCCCTTCCTGTGGGAAAAACTGCAGAGTCATTTGGGTAATGTTAATCAGGGGGCTAATGAGCAGCTTGCTGTCTTCCTGTCCCTACAGTCTTCTCAGTTAGGGATAGGTACCTGTTTGGTAGCAATTGCTTGTATGGTGGCACAGCAACTAACAAAGAAAGCTGGCCTCTTGAGAATGAGATTTATTTTGCATGTCTGTCCTTACGGCTGACTACCTGTTGCTGAATATAATTGGTAATGTTACAGGATCAGTAAAAGATAGGGAAAAAAATGAGATAAACCCATCTGTACTCAACACCCACACAGATCTGTGAACAGTGTGGAAAGGTGTGTTTCTGTGTCTATTAATGTCATCATGCAGCACATGTGTAATTCATATATACGTGACTTATATGTACACATGCATGCTAACTCAGATGTATACAATTGCATTCATGTATATGTGAAGAATGAGCAAAAACTGTGTGCTTATGTCATGTGAAAAGGTTGGAGAAGTTTAACAGAAGATAAACCAGTTTCCAGCTTGTCTCCAGGTATCAGAGGGGCTGGGGCTGGCCAAGCTTAGAATCTGAGTGATGCCCAGTTGGATGCTGTAAGTCCAGTCACAGTCAATATCTGAACTCTCACGATTATGGATTCACAAATAGCATGCTGCCAAGTTTGTCTGGTTGCGTTCAAATGTACTCTGATGACCTCTGTTAAGGAACATAGCTGCACCCTATGAGAGCTCTCAGAGCCGGGTTAGTGAGTAGTGCAGTTTATTAAACCGCAGATTAGAGATTCTTTATGATTGTTGATAATCAGTGCAGTGTCTGCAAAACATGGGAGGTTAACAAAGAATATGATTAATGCAGCTGACTGCAATCAAATCATGGAAATCATGGAATCATGGAAAAGCACTCAGTGTAACAGAATGTGAATCTTACCCAATAGGTGTCCCCGTGAGAGGATGGGAGAGAGACTCCAATGCATTCCACTCTGGAGGATAACCTTTTCTCAAGCATTGGCAATTTCATTAAATCACTTTTAGTAACTATTTCATATAATCCACCCCATGACTACAGTCACTCAAACTTGACGACATTTAGGAGGATTTGGGGAGATCACATACAGTCGTATTACTGGGCTTGGAATTCAAGTCCTGCAGCTCACTGTTAATGAGTAAAATAATTGGCTTATAGTACTTAGTAGGACACTGTTATCAGTCCTGAGCAAGGCCTTAGGTGTGATGGCCAGACTGAAGGAGGAGTTTAGGGGCAGGAGGGAGCACACCATCAAAGATTAAATTGAAGTACCTCAGTTTGAAATAAGAAATTCAGCTTTAACCACAGAGGTAGAAAAAAACATCAACAAATTTGTAGAAATGAGAGTTTTCTTTGTAATTAGAAAATTACAAAGAAATTACAAAACTAATTAGAAAAGGCTAGTGGGGTGTCACTAAGAAAAGGGGAATAAAAATTCACATACGCTTTCCATGTTCCCAAATAATAGGGTGTTGCTGAAGTTGGATGGTAGGGACTACTTTATGTTTTCACTGGAACTACTTCTAGTTCAGCCTGCATTACTACAAATATACATGAATTTAAAAACAAAAGGAAAAAAAAAAAAAAAGCTAGCAAAAAGCACTATCTTTAAAGATTCTGGATACTGTTGGTACCTGCCTTTATTAGGACTGAAAAGCTTGTTGTGTTACAATTTTGTTTCCATGTAGCCCTGGTAGCTTTATTTACCATTCTGCTTTCCAGATGAAATTTTATTGTCTTTGGTCTGTCCTGGAGAGTGGATTACTTTAGAAAGGTCAATCTGTACAGGTAATGCAGTGTTGTTTTGTTGAACATAATGTATCTGGCAAGCTGGAGGACTCTGCATTTTAAGTACTGCGAATACATCCTCAGTCATTTTTTCCCTATTTGTGCTTTTTTTCTTCTCTCCCCTCACATCAAATGAAAATTCAATGATTTCCATTTTATATAGCCTACACCAAGCACTCCACTGTCAGAGGCTTCCCAAGGGAGAGGACAGCTGGGGATTGCTTCTTTCACCAGGCAGAGATGCATTAAGTTTGCTTTGACTTTCCCTAGTTCAGCAGGTGAGTGGTTAGCAAACAAAATGGGCAGCACAAGAAAGTCCCTCTTAGCTCCGTTCTGATGTTCCTGCTCAGGCTTTGCTGACTTCTGAGAAGTTCATCTGATAGATGTGGTTTTTGAAGTTAACTCCATGCTTGTTATAATTAAAGTCAGACAAGCTGATAAATATTGAAAATGGCTGGCTGTAAATCCTGATGATAGTCAAGGTAAAATATGTTGTAACCTATTTCAGTAACAATACTGAAGTAAAATTAACCAAAGGATTTGCCTCAAGGTCAAATTCAGCTGTTTTTTTTTTTTTTTTTTTTTCCAGATATTAACGCGTCCTATGTTAAATTGAAAGATAAAAATTAAATGTGATGTTAAAATCCTTGCAAGTTGAGGTAGTGGAATATTACAGTATGCATCATACTTTGAAGTACTTTCATCCAGATACCAGATGGTGAGTGCTTGGGAGACAATCCACCTGTGAAGAGGCATCACCCATCACCTTGCTGCACAGGTCTTCTTAAAGCATTCTTCTGCATTTTTCTTCCTATATTGTGCAGTGTTTCATATCCTTATTAAGAGAGTTAACAAATGATATATATGCTAGCAGAGAAATAACTGCAATACAGGAGAATGAAGGTGGCTAAGCTGGTTTCCCTGGAGAACTTGTTTCTGCAACCCAAAATGCGATAAAAAGGCAGTAATTGTGGAATCTCAACCCTATCATGATGCATTAATTTTGAATTCACACAATATTGGTCTCTCTTTCATGTTGCTCAGACTCTCCTATGACAAACATTGTGATTGGAAGGTAATTCGACTTCAGATTGTTTTCTCTAAAGCCCTTGCATGTTTATTACTGAATGTTTATTAGGTTTACACTGTGCTCACTGTATAAACGTGATCAAATATTCTTTTAAGAGTAGAACTTGTTTAGACAGGGAAATTAAGCATTTTCTATTTTCTTCTCATGATTGATGCTATATATACATATTTTAATATATGTTATTGAAACGAGGCAGGGAAAAAAGGGGCAGCAGTGAGTTTTATTCTTCTGTTTCATTTTTGAATGCATGAAGCTACAAATTGTTTCATTATGCTTTGGAGGATAATTTACGTATTAGAACCTTCTGAACAGCATTCTGCATGGACAGTGGGGTTGCCAGTCACCAGTAGCTTGCTGGCCATGATCCCAAGCAACTTTGCTTTCCGTCCTTTGGGAGCAAAAAGGCTGTGCCAGTGTAGGCAGCATCTGCTTTGAGCTATAATGCTGGAAAGATAGGACTTGGTAATAGGAGAGCCTGGGTCTTGTGCAGTACCCAAAGGCTTCCGAAAGAGTGCCTGCAGATGGAAGTGATATTTGGAAAAATGACTGTCATGGTGAAAAGGTGAATTTCCTATAGCCGTCCTCTCCTCTGTCACAGGCCATTGTGCCTCACATGGCTGCAGTGCACACTGACCAAAGAAATGAACACGGTTTCCTTCCAGTTTCAGAACAGGAGGCTGTCATGTGTAGGCTACAAAATGTTTGGACTTGGATGATCTTAGTGTTCTTTTGCAATCTTTATGACCATATGATTCTGTGCTGTAGAGTATAAATATTAACACTTTTCTTTCATGGAAATGAGAAATTATTGGATTTTGTTGTTGTTGTTGTTGTTGTTGTTTTCCCCATGGTAATTCCTGTCCACCATAATTAGAGAGATGCTGGGATCTTCAGACATTGGCAAGGGGCTGAAACTGCAGTTTTGTTGTGACAAGACAGACCTGCTGCCAAATGAATGTATGGTCGGTTGACTCTGCTTGACCTATGGAAAAGAAAAGCAATGTTGTGGTACCTTGATTATGAGTTTAAAATAGATATCTGCTTTTTATTTTATTTTTGTTAGGATATACATTAAAGTGCTTCCATGTTTTGTTTTCACCCGTTGACATTCATCCAATTTCTCTTGCATGCATCTATTTCTGGAAGCTGCGTAGGGTAGGAGAGCCAAATTAATTTCAGATTCAGATACTTTTGTCAATGCAGATAATTCCAGATCAGCATTAAACAACCAGCTATGTTTTGTAGACAGGGATCTCACTTTTATCTCTAGAGCTTTTCTCTATTTTAAAATACATTAAGTAAATTGAAAAGTAAATGGAAAATGTTTATTTTTATCTTTGAAATTATGTTTCCAAGTCTTCTGTTTATTGACAGGCAGAGACTTCATATTCCCTTGCTGCTTCAATCAGCACATTGATCTTTGTGAAACAGATACTTAGTGCCAAAACCACCAATTTCTAACATATTTTTCCTTGCTTGTTTCCTTTTAACCCTTGTATTTGCTGTTGAGCCTTTTCTCAGTGTACCAGACCTTACAGTCCTAAGAGGCTTCATGAGTTCTGTGGTAGTAGTAAACCAGAACAAGTCTCCATCCTTACAAACACACCACTGATAAGCTTTCTGGGAGACTTAGTTGAGCTGGCCCTACCACGTGACCCAGGAGGTCATTGCTGACTTGATCTAATTGTTTTTAAGTGGAAATTACTCTTCAAATTGTTGTACATGAAGTATTAATGAAATATAGCTCCAAACCTAAACATTCCTCCTACTACAGATATTTCAGTGCATTGCTACATGTCCAGGTCTCAATCTTTGCTGTGTTGTTTTTTTTGGATATATGGTTTTTGTGGGGGATGTGAAGGGGAGAGGGTGTTTTTGTTTTATTGTTACTTCATGAAAATCTGTTTTGTGTGGTTTCAAGTTTCTGTCTCCAGTTTTGACATCCTAATTTAAATGGGTAGAGGCAGTAATTATGGTTTGACTACAAAGGATTGTTTGTTTTTATCTGTTGTGTTTTCCAGTTTTTTAAGCATTTTAAAATTTCTTTGGCTTTCTTGTAGCTCTATGGAACTATTTCTTTTAATTTTTGAGTTAATTGAAGATCCTGTTGAACCAAGGTGGTCATATAGCTCTCCTATGGAAGCATTTTGGGAATGCTTGATTATTTATGCATATACACTTATGTTTGAATGCATGTATAAGTGGAATGATTTGATGTGCATTTGAAGCTTCTTCTCATAATTCACATTTAGAAGAAATTACAGCTTCTATATTTATTAGAAATTGTGGGTCATTAAAGCTTTGATGGCACCTGTTTCTTCCATACTGGATATATTTTGTCTTGTAGAAACCAATAATGAGGTTGATAAAGCCAGCTTCAAAAGTATTCTGGATTAAGTTTATCTTTTCAGATCCACAACACAGTATCCAAAGTTTTGATCTGAGTCTTCTGGAATGTGTGCATAGGGCAGTAATAGAGCTCTTCATTGATGCTAGCAGTCATCTTTGTCTCAGTGTTTGTAGTTAACCTGCTGTTGACCTGTTGTGTATGTTTGGTGGCCCTGCTAGGCAGGGGGATTGGAACTATATGATCCTTGAGGTCCCTTCCAACCCGGGTCATTCTGTGATTCTGTGATAAGGTCATTGAGCAATGGATTACTTGCCAGTTCTGAAATTATGGAGTAAGGAGACCTAACTTATTGCCACGGAGAGAATGGGAGATTGCCTGGTAGTTTCTCTCCTTAGAAGGTCACTTCTAGGGCGGCAGTACGTTACTGCATTTTGTTTCAAAACCAACATGTGTTTCAGTCTATCATCTGCCACATCGTTTCAGATCAGGTTTGTGGGGCTGTTTTTCACCATGTCAGGTTGTACCATGCTCTGCTTCATGCTGACAGGATGTAATGTTATGGGACTTAATATGACCTGACACACCTGAAATTCACATTCGCTTAGATAGCCTGTTGTAGCATTTATAGGGATACCAATGACTTGTTGGCTTCATAGGCTGCTTTGCTTACCAAGAGAACCATGTAAGGGAGGTTGAGAAATGGATGCTTTTATTTTTGGTTGCATCCAATGTAATAACTTACTCTGATATGAAAATATGGTATTTTTTTTTATGTCAGATACCTGCTGGGTTTGAAAATGGTTGCGTGTTTGCCTTCACAAAACTAATAAATTCAGTGAAGACTCATTAATGGCATGTTAAACTGCAATAATATTTAATCTATTCAATTAAAAAAAAAATGAAGGAAGCAAAGGGTGAGCATGAGAAGAGTGATTCAAATTGCTGCTCATGGATATTGCCTGCACTGCAAAATGTTATTGCTATATCAGTAAGACTCCACTGTTATAAGTCCATAGTTCCTCTGTAGAATTTAGCATCATTAGAATCCATGTTAATGGACCAGTTCCAAATTGTACTACTTGTGGTGTCATCTTCTGCATGTTATCTGTCTGCTTTCTGGTGTTAGCTGTTGAAGGTCTAGGCCATTGTTGCTGTGAAAGCTTTCTAGTAATAATGCAGTGCAAATATTTTTAGTAATTTTATGGAGTGAGTGTTGTTATTTCTGCACTGAGGTTGTGAAGTGCTTTTTAATCACACTATCTGATAGAAGACTCAGGAAATTGCATGCTCTTTGTATCCATATATTCATTTTCAAATGAGATTATGGGCATTGCTGAGATGACATGATGAAGAGGTAATTCTTTTGAGTTGCAGTGACACTAACACTATCCTTTGATTTTCTTGCCCACATATCAGTAGACTCTGGGAGATGACCTGCAAGAAAACTTAGTTATGAAAGGAATGGCAGTCATTTTTCTGAAGAATATTTTTGATTACTGACTTTCCTCTTCAAAAGTTCTGGTTTCTTGCATACTATCCAAGCAAAGGAAAATGGAATCAATCAAACATTTTGGCCTTTCAAGAGAAAAGTCCAAAGTGAGGGGTAGAACAGTGTAAGGAGAAGCTTGTCCCTTTGTCATAATCATTTTTTAAGGTGCGGGAGAAAATGGAGTAAACTTGGAAAGCTTGCATGTAACTGGAAAAAAGTGTATGTTTTAAATGCAGCAATTACCAGTCACATGTTGAAGCTGAACATGCTGTAAAGGAGCAGTGAAAAGACCCAAGGGGAAATATATATACTGGAAGTTAAGGTTGAGGGAACTGGGATTGTTTAGCTTGGCTCCAGGGAGACCTTATTGTGGCCTCCCAGTACTTGAAGGGAACATATAAACAGGAGAGGGAACAGCTGTTTACAAGGGTGGACAGTGATAGGACAAGGGAGAATGGTTTTGAACTGAGACAGGGGAGGTTTAGGTTGGATAATAGGAGGAAGTTTTTCACCCAGAGGGTGGTGACACACTGGAACAGGTTGCCCAAGGAGGCTGTGGATGCCCCATCCCTGGAGGCATTCAAGGCCAGGCTGGATGTGGCTCTGGGCAGCCTGGTCTGCTGGTTGGTGACCCTGCATATAGCAGGGGAGGCTGGAACTGGACGATCTTGTTTCCTTTTCAACCCAGGCCATTCTGTCATTCTGTGACTCTATCAGCCACCCTTGCAGCAAGAAAAAAGGAGTGAGGAAAATGTTTGCATGGTATCAGATAAAATGGCAAGGCAGGAAACTGGAAGCCAAAGAACTTTCAACCTGAAATGTGGCAGGAAAGCACACTGAGGAGCAACTTGTGGGGAACTGGTCTGTCTCTCCATCTTAACACGAGTTGATCTGTCAAAGACTCCTCAAAAATAGAATCTGGTATTAAAATTGGTTGATGATCA